>NC_140358.1:27828924-28472220 GCF_963514085.1 Chelon labrosus
GAGAAAGAGGACACAGAGGAGGAGGAGGAGGAGAAGAGGAAGAGAAAGGTGGTTAAATAGAGATTGGAGGAGTATGCGGAGGAGGAAGAAAGAAGAAGAAGAAAAGGAGGAGAAGGACTTAAAGAAGAAGAAGGGGGAGACGGAGAGGAGAGAGAAGGACAAAGGAGGAGTGGGAAGAGGAGAAGAAGTAGGAGATGAAAGAAGAGAAGAAGGCGATGGAGGAATGTAAAGAAGAAGAAAAGGAAAGGGTGCAGCAGTGAAAGAAGGAGACGGAGGAGGAGTAGGCAGAGGAGGAAGAAGAGAACAAGGAAACAAAGAAGAAGAGGAGGAGGAGAAGAAAGAGAAGGACCAGCAGCAACTTTTATATGTTTCAGTTCATTTCACAGTTTTACTTAGAAAATCTGCAAAGTTTGTAACGAGAGGAAACAGGAATGAAATCAGATCTTTCAAAAGAAGATCAATTTATCACACAGATTTAGTCACGTGATAAAATATGTAAAGCATGAGAAAACTGAACAAGTATTAATTAACTCTTATTGATAATTATTGATGCAATAATTCCTCAAATTTAATGATTCAAGCTTTTCACACGTGATGACTCACTGCTTTCTCCTTCAATCGTTATACATCATTTATTATTCATGTTTAAGGTTTGGAACTAAAGATTAATGTCGACAATTTTTCTCTATTTACCGAAATGGAGCTTCATTTTTTTATATAAAGGCCGATTGAAGAAATGTAGTTAGAGAAGCTGAGGCCTGTCTGGACCTGACGTCTTGGCTCTGCTCTCTATTGTTTTGCCCAAACACCAGCGCACACGGATGTGCATCAACACGTCCCGATGCACCGCTGTCGATTCATTTTTTTACTTTCACTCTTGGACTCTTCATTAATTCCAATAGTTCAAATCTTTTGCAAACACCTGAACATGTGTGTTTGTGCACAGTCACCCTCCGATAAGTCGTCAGCGTTCAAGCATTCAAGTTGACAATGACAAATCTCCTTCGCCCAGTTTCTTCCTCAGCTCCGGCTGCTTCTAGCTGAACACGGAACGAGAGAGAGGAACCGCTATTGACAGAAATCTGGCAGCGGGGAGCGTGAGCAGCCGTGTAGGAGCAGCTGAACACCGACCGTATCTCTGTTTACATCACAGACCTGTCACAGTGAATCTCACACATTAGAATAATCACCTGCACGCAACCGTTACAGAGAGCAGGGAGGACGTGGGGGGAATCCAGATCGATTTCTTCACAGTAACGGCACAAAAGAGGCCGTTCAGGCAGCCGTGAAGGGTCGCGGGGGTGGGGGTGGAGCCTATCCCAGCTGTCATTGGTCTAGAGGCGGGGTCCACCCTGGACAGGTCTCCAGTCTATCACAGGGCTAACACAGAGAGACACTCACACCTACGGCCAATTTAGAATCACCAGTGAACCTAACCAGCATGTCTTTGGATGGTTGGAGGAAGCTGGAGAACCTGGAGAGAACCCACGCAGACACAGGGAGAACATGCAAACTCCACACAGAAAGGAACCAGTCGGCCGAGGGATTAGAACCCAGAACCTTCTTGCTGGATGCAGCCTGACACAGACACACACACACAAAAACATTTTAGGATTCACTAGATCCCAAACTGATCAAGTGTTACCAGACACCACAGGACACCCTCAGAATGCCCATGTCCATTCTCTGAAGGTGGTCATAATGTTATGCCTGATCATTTTTGGACCTTAAAGTTCACGGCTTCAGTTCCTTCAGTTTTAAAACCACTGCAGCAGACCGTGTGAACACCTAAAGCTGAAGGCTGACAGAAACCAAACGGGTCGGTTCTTGCCCTCTTCTCTGACATGGCTGTTGCTTTGTTATCACTCCGTTTTCCCGGTGGTGTAATTATGATAATTTAGTAAAACAGGGACATTTCGCCCGCGTTCACTCCTTCAGACAGCTGTTTGAACGTGCAGATCTTAGGGTGAGAGGAAGGTTGGAAATGTTTCTAGTTTTCTAGTTTTTGTCAATAAATCTCTTTTTAAGGAGAAGCATGTTTCTACTGTAAATCAGTACAGCAGTACAAAACAGAACAAAGACAGCTGGAGTACAAGTCTCCAGCTCTGATAGACTATTTGGGTCATCTGTGGGTGGTGTCCACCTGAAACTCATATGACTACAGTCTGTTAACCCAGAACTCACCCCTGGTAGCTGGTAAAGGTAATAACAGCTTCTAAAACTGGTGCTGGACACGTTTAGTCCTCTTGCTTCAGTAATGAGAACATTAAAGCAACAGTACGATGAGATTTATGTTTTATCTGAATAGCTTTCAAACTAAAACTTGTAGGTTTTGGGAAACAACTGCTGGTATTCCAGATTTTCAGGCAGTAATAAGGTTAAGATTTTAAAGGTGTACATTAAAACGACTAAAAATGGACCTGATTTCAGTCAACACAGCAATAAACAAGGGTAATAACCTGTCCTTACTGGTTTAAAATGTCATTTTTGTGACTGGTTTTAATCATTACGTGTCTTTTTTACAGTTTTAAGTGTTGCATGCATTATATTTTAGTTTATTTGCAGTAAAGCGACACAAATGGCGTCCATTTTTTATTTTTTTTTTGCCGTTGAGTTTCAGTGAGCATGCTTTAATGTTTTTCCTCTTCCTTATCAGCTTCAATCAGCTACTGGTTTTCACCTGATCACATTTACATGAACATTAGCTGCGAGATAAGAAAATGTACAAACTGGTTGAGATGCGGGGCTGTTGATGGAAATGAAACCCTGGAGCTCGGCCAACTTTCTCACAGTAGGAAAAAAAAAGAACAAATTAATAAATATCAGGGCGTGGATCGTTGTGAGTAGCTGCAGGAATCACCTTGATAAAAATCAATAAAGTGTGAATAATTTACCTTTCGTTGGAGGGGAATTCTTGTTTTTGTTGGATCCCACTTTTTGTTTTCTCTCAATGAATAGGCCTCCAGCAGACTGGCTGGCAGCCCGACACCCACACACACACACACAGCTGGAGATGGCGGGCTGCAGTGTTCAGATCCACTCAGGCTCTGTGGGCTGGAATAAACTCGCCGAGCGGTGTCCCGTCAACATTATTAAAAAGAAAAAAGTTTACAACAAATTACAATTTGTCCCCGTCTCCAAACGGTTTGTAGAAAGCTCGAAGCGACGAAGCCCACCAAAACAATAATTACATATTTGGTTGTGGTTTGTTGACTGCTGAGAGATGTGTGGATGTGAAGGGAGTTTTTACTGGAGCGGAAAGAGACGTTTTTATAAAAGTGTTCCGTTTTGCTCCAACCACGAGGTGTTTGCTTTGGCCGACGGACCGTGCCGCTCTTAATTCTAATCTTTTCATGAGTCTCCGGTGTTTTTTTTTTGATTGCCTTAACTTAACGGAGTATTGTTGGTGTTTCTTAACGGATAAAGTTCTGGATTTATTCTTTGTTTAGTGAACACGTCCTTCAAAAAAACCCAACCTGTGCATGCATGTTTCTCCATGGTTTACGTTACAGTTTGTAGAATCAGATCAGAAATGTGCAGCTTAATGGAGAAAAAAAAGACACTGAATACTACTTTCCTGAAACAAGTGTCAACAGAAGTCTAAAATAAGCAGACAAAGTGCATTTCTTTGGGTCTATTTTCTGCAGTGGATTAACCCAGATTCAGTGTGCGGTTGGAGAAGCAGGATTATTTTAAAACTAGAGCTCAAACCGCACTTGTGAAAGTGTTCCTCCTTAGAAGTTTAAGAGTTACAGATGCTGCAGTTTAGTTTCTTAAACTGTGAAATCTCATTTTATGACGTATCTAAAATTAAGGAACAAAGGCGTCTGGTTGTTGTTGCAATTTCATTGAAGTGGCTTCTTCAGTTCTAAAGGACTGGTGGTGGGGAGTTGGAGTTTATATAGGAACGTCTGTGGGTGGTGTACAACTGAAACTCAAATGACTAAGAGTCTCCAACGAACAATTAGCAACTAGAGGAAGTTGCTCTTCAGGCCAGGATTCAGCTGCCCACCTACATCTGAAGCACGAGAGGTGCTCTTTTGAGAACAACGTCCACATTTTAGCCAGAGGAAACATTTGTTGAATGAATCTGAACGATGCAGGACTGAGATCTATAACACAGTCTTAACATCTGTCCCCAAAAAGTTTCACCCCCGTTCTCCCTTTGAGTCTTTCTGGCTGTTATTGGGTCGTTAGAGAACCACAAATAAATGTAATAAAGGATAAACCTCCCAGGTTGATCTGAGCAAAATATTGTGTCATTAACAGGCACTAGTCAATTAGTTTTAAATGGGCACCACCCGCAGATGTTCCTAATAAAAACTTAAAGTCAGCCTTTTGTTTTTAGATATACTATGAGCTGGATAACTAGTTGTGTGTTGAAACTAATGCGTTTGAGATTAAATGTTGCACGGATTTGACAACAAAATGTCTAAAAAAAAAACATCCAGAATGTCAATGTGATGCCTTCAGAGTCCAGAAAATATTCAATTACCAGCTCATGAAGACTAAGAACTGCACTGAGTGGCTGGCCTGGTGTAGCCAACACTCAATTCTTATTAGAATATGAGTCTGGTACCACCTGGATTTCATTATGGGGCGTGTTCCAACTGAGAAAACAGAGGAATAAATACCTCTGCATCGGCTGGATCGTCCTCCAACCAATCAGAGCTATTTTGTTGTAAACAAATTCAACTCCATGGCGCTCAGATGACGTGTATGACTACTGTTACTCTTCTGTCCATCGCCACATAAAGCCTCGCCCAAACGATTTGATTGGTCCAGGCAGATTTTTGCAGGATTTTGTCTTTTCTTTTATATTAAAGTGTGGTTTCTTTGTCCCTCCTACAACATACATATATAACCGTGTCATTTATAGCCACTAGAAGCGTCTGGTAACAAGGCTCTGTTGATGAAATGACCAGCGGGTGAAAAGGTCCATCTTTTCAGGTGGCATGGCAGCTTATAGATAAAGAGGAACTCATTAACAGACTAAAAAAAATTCCTCTGACGCCTGTTTTTATCACCGCCGCCATAAATTGAGGCTTCACATGTGGATGACAGATACGTACATACCGCTGCCGAGAGATTTATAGTTCCCGAAAGGTTAAACTCACAGCTTCACTGAGCTGACAAAAGTAAGACTTCACTAGATGTGTCACACGACACCACGCACACAAGACGGGTTTGACTTATAGGGAGATATTAGCATCCAAAGCACCCCGCTCGCGCCCCACGAACATCCATTTTGAACGGCGCATTATATCTGTCACTCTACATAATGTGGGTTCTGCATTCCAGTCTGATGTGCGATCAAGCAGAGCTGCAGAACACAAGTTCATGTGGAGGGTAGAGGACGGTGGAGGAGGCGACAGTTCAGATGCGCAACAGAAAAGCAGCGGTAGCGAGGAATGAAATGCGTGGCGCTCTCATCTACATGTCTATCCTGTGGATTTTCATTCAAGCACCAGAAAAAAACACATCAGTCTCCACCCAGAACACATCAGCTCACGACTGAATACTTCTCCATCAAACAGCTGAATGCCCATCAGTAAAGACTCGTACACATTTAAAGCAATTCACTCATTGCCCATTGGATATTTCCCAGTTAAACAAGCGAAACATAAAAACGTTGCTAGCGTATGGACGGAGCAAGCTCTTCTTCTATTTAAAAAGAAAATCCAGTTGACGACGGCTCCAAGCCCGACGTCGACATTTGGTGGTAGGAACCAAAGTTGTTTGCGCTGTTTCCTTGCGTTTGGAGAATTCTGTGTTGGCGCCTCAAAGTTGAGATTTGTTCAACTTGGTACCGCTTTGTGTTGCCAAAGGTTTTTCCACCGTGCACAGTGACACCAACATGCTAAATACAAAAAGTGTTGCGTTATTATAAAATGTTATAGTCAATGTCTTATGTTAAATTGTAAACAGTTAACCCTTGATATTACCATGCTAACCAATGCTAAAAGGCATTTTTAACCTATAAACATCAAATTTCAGTTCTTAGTTTTACAGTTGACTGTATTTAAAGAAGGAAAAACCCCAAGCCGGCCGTCGACGTGTTGAATTTGGTGGTAGGAACCAAAGTCGTGGACGGTGTTTCCTTGCAGTTGGGGAATTCTGTGTTTGCCGCTCCCATTGGTCGTTGCCTCAAAATTGAGATTAGATCACATCCCTTCCTGTATGTGTCCCCCTTTAGCGCTGACATTACTGCTAATATAGTATATTACAGAGTATAGTATGTACTCAGTGTCCATGTTAAATATTTGAAAGTTAACACGCTAACCCCTGACGTTAGCATGCTAACTAATGCGGAAAGGATTATCCAACTGATTAGCATCAAATTTGAATTCTCAGATTGACTGTATATGAAGTTTTGAAGCTCAGCACGGTGTCTCCGGCCGTCGCCATGTTGGCAGTGTCCGACTCTCCTATAGCTGATTTAGCTAATTTCTCCATTGAACTGTATGGGGAGTGTGTTTAAATTATATCAAGGCTTAAAGATGAACATTTTAACATGGACGTCTGTGGGGATTAACTCATTTGCCTCTAGTGGACATAGGACTGACTGCAGTTTTTGGCACGTTGCCTCATTTTTAACAAAAACTTTCCCAGAGGACACAGTAGACTGATAAAAGTCTAGTAGGAGTTTGTTTTGTCATCTTTCTTGTGATGTACTAAACATCAGAGTCACTATCTGTTCCAACAGCTCAAACCAAACACATTTGTCATCCTGAAAACAAATTTAAACCGAGGTTCTGTGACTGTGTGTTCAGCCAACCAGCATGTATTTGTAATGACGGGCCCACTGGCGGAGGTGAAGGAGGTTGTACAGCAACACACAATCTAAATCAGGATTTCTAAATCCCACAGTGTTTCTGTTTACAAGCTGCAGCTTTGTATAGTCAGTCGACTCGATGTATGTATTCTATCAGAAGTAACTGATTAAAATTCAAGGGTTTCATCGTCTCCAAGAATTTGCTGTAACATTACATTGACCTCTGCACAGCGGCACACTCATATTCAATAAACACGGTCAGTTTGTGGTGTTTTACACTTGAGGAAACCAAAGGTGAAAGAGGAGGTGAAGGACACATTCAGTCCTGTGAGCTTTCTCTTGATTCACACTCAAGTTGTTTTTCTTATACAAACAACCCAAAACTTATTTAACTTCTGTTCCTACAGGCCTTCTGACCCTCGTGGCCCCGCTGGATTTCGAAGTGTCCCGGGAGTACTACCTGTCCGTGGAGGGCAGTCGCGGCAAGTCGTCCCTCACCGACATCACCATGGTTATCATCAACGTGACGGACGTGAACGACAACGCCCCCGTGTTCGGACGGGGCGACTACAGCGGCGAGATATCCGAGGATCTGACGCCCGGGAGCCTGGTGATGAAGGTAAGACTGGATGTTGGGAAAACGAAGCAAGTTCATCACGCCACGATGGGTGCAGGAAGTAAACATTTGAGCAGCAGATGCACAAATGACAGATCACGTAATAAAAAAACAGAAAAAGAAACGATTAAACGAAGAGATTTCGCCTCACGTTAATAAATCTGTACATTCAGTAGCAGCGTGACTGCAGGAGCTGATCTGGCTGCCTGTTCATGATGTACATGTGCAATAAATAAAAAAAGAAGAAAACACGGACAGTTATCCGACAACATGTCAGTCGTCACCTGTCAGGCCAGCTGCAGAGATAACACAGCAATAACACAGCTCGGTGGCTCACTGATGGCAGCACCACGGCTGGATGACGAGGCTGTAATCATATGGTTTCATACTCGACATCTGTCGTCTCCCGCCGCCTGTTCCCGTCACCATTTATCTGTAGCATGTATGCAGACAAATGGCGCACGACGCTAGAAAGGCCTTAATTTATTTCACATAATTAGAAGAGAGGCTGTCAACTGGCTGTCGGCTGGGAGGAAATAACAGGATTCATTGTTAAAGTGAGGAAATGGCAATAAAAAGGAAACCAGGGCGTGCTTTTATTCAGCAAAGATTAAAAGAAGCTAATATGGTCAGCAGCATATTGTTAAGGCCTGAAA
Source organism: Chelon labrosus (assembly GCF_963514085.1). NCBI lineage: Eukaryota > Metazoa > Chordata > Actinopteri > Mugiliformes > Mugilidae > Chelon > Chelon labrosus. Next base: position 27,836,972 of record NC_140358.1, read on the forward strand.
TCAAGGCACTTTAGTGTGTAGGATATTCCTAATAAGAACTTAAAGTCAGCCTTTTGTTTTTAGATATACTCTGAGCTGGATAACTAGTTGTGTGTTGAAACTAATGCATTTTAGATTAAATGTTGCACGGATTTGACAACAAAATGTCTAAAAAAAAAAACATCCAGAATGTCAATGTGATGCCTTCAGAGTGCAGAAAATATTCAGTTACCAGCTCATGAAGACTAAGAACTGCACCGAGTGGCTAGCCTGGAATCTAGGAGGAGTGACTATTAGCTGTAAGGCTAGGAAGCTAGGAAGAGCTATTATTAGCTGGGAGGCCATGGAGAGTCACTATTAGCTAGGAGGCTAGGAAGAGCTACTACTAGCTGGGAGGCTAGGAAGCTAGGAAGTGCCAGTAGAGCCTAGAACTAATCGGAGCAACAAAGTATGTGACATTAAACAATAAAGGCACTGTTCATCCTTAACTGTCCATCGTTTTGTTGTCAACATCTTATTAAGCATCCATGCTGCTCTATTAGACTGCATTTGTTTGTCAGTACATTGTGTTGATCAGACCTCTGACACCTAAAGGGACTTTAACTCATTTAATGACTGATTCCTCCCTGCTCTTTCTCTTTAGGTCACGGCCACTGATCAGGACGGCCCAGTCAATAGTCTGCTGCGGTACTCTATAGTGAGCGGAGACCTTCTGCAGCAGTTCTCCATCCACCCTCGCAGCGGTGAAATCACCGTCCGCACCTCCCTGGACAGAGAGGAGGTCCGTCTCACTGATAAATCCACTCTTCCATTTCCCAAACGGAGAAAGAGTGTTTGAATTTCTTTCTCTTTTTCCCCTCCTCTCCAGATCCCTCATTACTCTCTGACGGTGCAGGCGGCTGACGAAGGACGTCCTCCTCTGTCCTCGGCGGCCGTCATCACCATCACCGTCACAGATGTCAATGACAACCCGCCCGTCTTCTCCCAGGTCAACCACAGTCTGCAGCTGCAGGTACGACGGCATCAGCGTCTCCGCCATCACACGCAAGGCTGCAAAAGTCAAATCATATATTTATAATATTAACATTTTATAATTATATATAATTCTTTATATAATTTCTGCATAAAATGACTCAAAAACCTTTTCATGGCAGATTCAGTCCTGAAAGTAGACAAAGAATATTATGCTTTGGTGTTTGTTCATTCAGGAAAATGAGTGAGATGCAAAGGTAAGTGCATCTTCTTCTGGGGTTACAAGTTGATCTCAAGGTCCAATCTAAGCGGCTAAAGGCCTCTCTCACATTGGCTGATGTCAATGTTCATGAATCCATTTCTGTCCGTTCCGTGTGCAGAAATGTGGAAAACAAAAGGGACGTAAACACTTTTAGGCGCCAACAAACTCTTTTCTTTTAAAACCCAACAACGTGGAGAATATCTGAGACTCTTTGATTGGCAGAGTCTCGGCTACCGTTTCTTTTATCTGTACGAAGCCTCTGGTGTGCTACAGGCATGAAATCGGTGCAGTCTCTAGTGGCAGGCAAACAAGGTTGAAATGCACCGTAAGCAACACTGAAGTACAACACAGGAGTACTAACAAGTCCTGATTCAGATCAAGAGTCTTTTTACCAGTAGTTCTTCAAGATGATTCTGATCCAACAAAGCTGTTTTACGTGGACCCTAAATAAAATGATCTCATCTTAATGGCTTCAAATCCACCGGAAGAAGATTTTACCTAAAACCATATCTCTAACAACCCAGAGTAGAAGGAGGAGGAGAGGAAGGAGGAGTAGATGATAACGAAGGTGGAGGAGGAAGGAGAGAAAGAAAGGAGAGGAAAAACAAGGAGGTTGAAGAGAACAAGAAGAAGAAACAAAGAAAGAAGTGGGAGAAGAAGAAGGAGTTGGAGGAGGAGGAAAATGAGTAGGGAGAGGAGGAACAAATGAAGAAGGTGGAGGGAGGAAGAAGAGAAAGAAATGAGAAGAAAGGTGGTGGATGAGGAAGAAGAGGATATAAAAGAAGAAGAAAATAGATGGAAGGAGCAGAGGAGAATAGTAGAGGAAGGAGAAGTAGAAGAATGAGAGGAGGAGGAGGAGAAGGAAAAAAATAAGGTGGAAGGGAAAGGAGATCAAGAAAGAGAAGAAGAAGAACAGGAGGAGAAGTTTTTCTGATACTTACAGATGTGTAAAGTCACCTTTAAATTGTGTTTTTGCACAATGCGAAGAATTAATCTGACCCCTGCAGGACACCGTAGGCAACTCTGGGAGATTCTTTCCAGAGAATCCTTCGAGAAAAACTGTTTTTGTTTTCAGCTCGGGAACCCAAACACATTATCAGCCTGGAGCCTTTGGAAATAATAAAAAAAATAAAAAAATAAAAAATGTTGCCTGCAAATCGCTGCATCAACAAAAAGTCAACAACAAAAAATAAATAGTAAATAAAATTCACCCAGAATGAAGCGCCTGCTCATCAACTCCCACAAATAACCTCCGGTGTCCTGAGAGGGGACGGCCGCATTCATGTGTGAGGTTTGACGACTCAGTGGAAAACCTATTCCCCATGGCGGCCTTTATTTTGAGACTCCACATTTTTAGGAAAACATGCGGCGTCTCACTAAAAAAAAAAAAAAAAAAGAGCCACTTTAGTTCAACTTTTCACCTTATTAACCTCAGAAAGCAAACAAGAATATAATGAACTCCCCCAAAGAGCAGCTCAACGAGAGTCGAGCGAGGCTGGAAACGTCCACCTGCTGCTCCCAGGGTCATAATGAAGACAGACGAACTAACGAGGAGAGATAATTAAAGAGAAATCAGATCGGAGTCGCTCTCTGTTTCAGCTCTCTCTCTCCAGAACCTCTCCGGTGGAAATATGCTGACCCGTGAGAGCTGCTCCGTCGTAACCGGAGCTCGTTAAAACGATGCGCTCAGAGTGAAACTCTTCAGAGAGGACGGCTGAACTTTGTTGGGGATCAAAGCTGCAGCTCGCAGGACATCAGCGCCGCCCTCTAATTACACGACCCAGTCTGCAGCAGTGGAGCAGCTTCTAACGGGACACATACTGTACCTGTGCTCCAGGATGTCTCAGTCTGGACGTCCACATGTCTCCGTCAGGGCCATCGCCACGTCGATTAATTAGAAACAGAAACTCATCTGATTCTAGCATCAGATGTGACTGGAAATGTTATGGAAGAAGTTTTCCCCAAAACTTTATCTCCCAACAATCAGGAGGAGGAGTGAAGAAGAAGGAGGTGGAGGAGGAAGAAGAGGATATAAGAGAAGAAGGAATTACATGAAGAGAAGAAGGAGCAGGAGGAGAGTAAGTAGAGAAGGGATGGAGAAGTAGAAGGATGAGAGGAGGAGGAGGAGAAGAGAAAAAAGAAGGTGAGGGGGAAGAAGATGACGAGAAGGGAGGAGGAGAACAAGAAGAGGGGGTGAGGAGGAAGAAAGAGGAGAAGAAGAAAAGAGATGAAGTGGGGAGGATAAAGAACGAATGGGAGAAGGCGGAGAAAGAGAAGAAGAAGAAAAGGGAGGAGGAGAAGAAGGAACCAGAGGAGAAGTAGAGAAAGAAGAAGTAGGAGGAGGAAGAGAAGGGGAAGAAGGTGAAGAAAGAGAAGAAGAACAAAAGGGAGGAGGAGGACAAGAAGAAGGGATAAGGAAGAAGGAAGAGGAGGATGAAAGAGAAGGAGAAAAGGGAAGAGGAGAAGAAGGACAAAGAAGGAAGAAAGAATGAAGTAGAGAAAGAAGAAGGAGAAGGAAGAAGATGGTAGAGCAGGAAGAAGATTAGAAGAAGAAAAGGAATGAAGAGGAGGAGGACAAAGAAAGAAGTGGGAGAAAAAGAAGAAGGCTTAGGAGTAGAAAGAAGTTCTCCATCTTTCTCCTCCAGTCCTGAACGTCAAGAACAGAAGACAACCAAGATGTCTCTACATCTCCAACGTTTCTGTCCACATGGGTTCCAGCTTGGTCCATCTTTTCAAACACTTGTCTGGACGTTGTGTGTCCCCATGTCCCCATGTCCCCATGTCTCCGTTAGGACTATGGCGTCCTCGTTTCAGGGACGCTCTCCGTTGCTCATCGTTACAGTTTGTTCTCTCCATCACTCCTGCCAGCAGAGAAACTCCTCATCCAGTCAGAGAATAACTTGTTCACCAGCCAAAGCACTGCCGAGCGTCGCGTGGCTGTGAATCCAAAGTGGACGATATCGACCCATCTGCTGACGCCTCCGCAGCCAGAACCTCTGATCGCGTTGGCAAGATGGATGTCACCGAGGCAGAGGAAATGAGTCGTCTTGTTTCTGTTTGTTTTATTTTTTTCAGACAGGTGTTGCAGGTCGACAGGTCGGCGTCTTCTGTCTTGTAGCAATTACGTGTCTTTGTTGTTGACTATTTGTCATATCTTGGACGCTCGCTCTTCTTTACGACTCACACATCTGTTGTAGTGGAGCGTCGGGACCGGGTTAGGCTGCTGTTACATTTGAGCGTTTCTCTAAAAGCAGCAGATGGACAGGTAATTCATTAAGTTTGTGGGACGGCCTCAAAGGATTCAGCAGCACGGTGATAAATCAAGCTGCATCTGTGCTGGCGGACTCACCTCCAGTAGTGACACGTAAAATGATCCATGTGAACGCATTTCACTCTCAAATTAAACCAGAGCTTAGCTTGAAGTAATTAACCCTCTGTTGGTATATATATATATATATCAGCCATAACATTATGACCACTGACAGGAGAAGTGAATAACGTTTAAACCATCTTGTGACAGTTCAGTGTTCTGCTGGGAAACTTCTGGACCTGGCATTCATTGGTGTGGATGTTACTTAGACATGTAGCACCCACCTAGACCAGACCAGGCACCCCCACCCCATAGCAATGACACTCCTTGATGGCAGCAGCCATTAGGAACAACTCAAAAAAACATGAAGAACAGCACAAGGTGTTGACCTGGCCTCCAAATTCACTAGATCCCGAACTGATCAAGTATCTGTGGGATGATCCACAGAGGCCCCTCCCCTCAAAAGCCCCCCCCCCCCCACTAACAACATCCTGTTACCAGACACCACAGGACACCCTCAGAAGGCCCATGTCCATTCTCTGACGAGTCACCACAAGAGTGATTGACTGATGTTGGAGCTAAGAGGAGTGGCTTCAATCTCAGACTCTTCTCACCTGTGAAAACCTTTGCAGTGAAGGTGAATCTCTTCCATTCGAACCCCAAAACCTGGAATCAAACTCCTGACTCCCTCACCCTCTGAAGAAGCCATTTTTATCTTGTCTGAAAGTTGTCTCTGGAGGTGTTGCCGGTTTTAGCCCATTAACTCCAGATATTGTATACTTTGCTGCCACCTGTCTCCCAGATTGATAACCTATTTTCCACGAACCACCGGTTTCTATTAATTTCAGGACACTATAAAAAATCAGTATGCAAGCGTTTGAGATAAGGTGATCCATCACAGCGAGCGGTTTAAGGCCTGTATTTTTATTTTTTCCTAAAGTTTCGTGGCCCTGAAGTTGTGAGCAGGAGGAGTGTTGGGATGTTAATCTGGAACTAATTAAGGTTCGAGAAGGAGATGAATTAATAAGCTTTGTTCCGCTGCAGGAGGGCGAGTCGGTCGGCAGTACCATCCTCCAGCTCGTGGTCACGGACAAAGACACGCCCAAGAACGGTCCGCCCTTCTCCTTCCACATCGTCAGCGGCAACGAGGGCCGCCGTTTCCAAGTCGACCAGGGCGGCCTCCTGACGCTCTCGGCTCCGCTCAGGAAGAAGGTCAAACCACAGCATCAGCTCAAGATACAGGTAGGAAGGATTCCCAGGATAAATTGGACATTTATGAGTATTTATAAATTTCACGTATAATCCCGTCGGTTTCAGATGGAAATGTATGGATTTCACATGCCTTTCACACATAATCCCATAGGTTTCACATATAATCTCATGATTTTTTACACGTAATTACCATGGTTTTCACATGTAATCCCATCAGTTTCACATGTAATCCCATGGGGTTTCACATTAATCCTATAGGTTTCACAAATAATCCCATGATTTTTTTTTTTACTGTAATACCATGGTTTTCACACATAAACCCATGATTTTACATGTAATCCCACGGTTTTCACTTGTGATCCCATGTTTTCACATGTAATCCTATGGGTTTCACATATAATCCCATAGGTTTCACATTAATCCTATAGGTTTCACAAATAATCCCATGATTTTTTTTAACTGTAATACCATGATTTTCACACATAATTCCATCGATTTCACATGTAATCCCATGGTTTTCACATATAAACCTATAGGTTTTACATCCCATGGGTTGCATATGTAGTCCAATGAGTTTCACATGTAATCCCATCACTTTTTATCTGAGTTTCATATGGAAACCTACAGGGCTCTCACATTTAATCCCATCGGTTTCACATGTTAGGTTTCAACTGGGAATTTACACAGGATTCACATATTTACACCATGGACGTGTTTTAAATCCACATGTTCCGTGTGTTTTAACATGTTTGACACATTCAGTTTAATTGAATTGATGTTTTATCTCCTTTTATATTCAGTCTGCTCTAGATATAAATACGTTTCAGGAGGTTATTTTAAGGTTACAGCTTTCCTGACTTTTTTCCCTGAATGTGCAGACTAGTGGACTGCATTGTTTGGATTCTGTTGGCTGGTACAAATGTATTTTAGGCTCACAAAGTGATGATTGATGGTATTCTGCTCGAAATAGCTGCATTTTCCATTCTGACCATTGTTGTACTGAGAAAGGATTTACAAAGATTTTAGAGGATCACACAAAGGACTCGCAAAATAAATATAATCAACATTACATACACAATACTTCAGTGAAAGTAGTAAGACTTTATTATTTCAGTCTGTTAATGAGTACACTACTTATAACATCTTGTCACATGTTTAAGAGATAGTTTTTAATTCTTTTCCTTTTGATAAAGTTCCATTAAAGAGTATTTTATTAGAATATGTGTTATCTTTTCCCAGGTGACAGACAGCGGCCACCCTCCTCTGTCCTCCATTTGTGTGGTCAACATCAACGTCACTGAGCAGAGCAAGTATCCTCCCTCTGTGGTGCCCCTGGAAGTCTTCATTACCACCTCCGGAGGGCTGTTTGCAAACCGGGTCATCGGCAGGCTCCACGCCACGGACCAGGACCTGCAGGACGTCCTCACCTACAACCTGGTGTCAGAAAACCCCGACGGGAAGCGGTTCTCCATCGACCAGGCTGATGGTAAGATCTGGGCCGACGAGAACCTGGAGGAGGGCTCGTACGCGCTCAACGTCAGCGTGAGCGACGGGAAGTTCAGCGTCTGGACCGGGGTCAAAGTTCACGTCTGGGCGGCAAGCCAGAGAGCGCTGGACTCCGGTCTGACGCTGCAGCTGGACGGGATGTCACCGGAGGCGTTTCTGGGCGATCACTGGAGAAGCCTTCAGCACAGCCTGAGACAAGCTCTGGATTTACCCCGACAGGAGTTTCACCTGGCCAGCCTGCAGCAGCTGCCCGACACCCAGGTCCTGGAGGTCCTACTGATCTGGAGACCTCAGAGCGGACGTGTCCAGTCCCTGCCGATAAACCGGCTGACAGGTGATCAGTCGACACAATTACTAATTCATTAAAGCAGATTTGTCGAAGTCTTTTTAGTTCAGGGGCCACATACTGTCCAATTTGACGTCAAAGGGGCCGGACCAGTAACATTTAAGGTTGTTTTAGTGCAACAAAGTACAAGTACATGATGAAAATGTTAACATTTAATGAACTATCCTTGTACAAAACACCTGCTGTTTAGTTCTGGGCCTCAGTGTTGTGTTATGCACACAACTCATACTAAAACAGTCTGGCCCCTAGTGGACAAATTAGGAATAGCAGTTACTTTTTGAAAAAAAAGTTTTTTAAAAAGTCTTCTGTGTAATTTTTGCACCCAGATTAGAACCTCAGATGGGTTTTGGCTCACAGGCCGTATGTTCAATTGCTCCATTTTGTTGTGCACCACTCTGAATTGTTGATCTCTTTGACTCAGGGATCATGTCAGACATCGAGGAATCTTTGGGTCTCAGCATCCTCAGGATGAGCCACAACGGCTGCCTGGGTACCGGCTGTCCGCCGCGAGGCTGCAGGAACGCCGTGCGGCTGTCAGGAGAGCGACTGAGCTATTTCACCACGGCCAGAGCCGGTTATATCACCCCTCAACACACCTGGGAGAGCACCTGCCCTTGTAACGGTACGCCCGTCTGTCTATGAGTGTGTGTGCCTGAGCTTCAGAGAGCCATCAATGACTTGAGCGTGCGTGGCGGCGGCGGCGTTTTTAAGCAGGAGTGACAATCTCAACGCTAACTCACAGCCTGAAGTCTAGTCTTCTGAGGAGCAGGACGAGTCTGCTGCTGCTGACAATTGATCCAGTTCAAAGCTGCAGCGTTGAATGAGAGACTGAACTCTGCGTGAGCTCCAGCAGAGTAATTTCAGCCGACTCTCTCAGCTTGTCTTTAACATTCACACCGAGCACGCTGCCCTCCACCGACTCTCGCCCAAGTGAAGTGTGGTACAGGAAAAAAAAAAGAAACGGCGTAACTGAGGAAAACTGACGCTGGCGTTTTCTTTATTCTATCATCGTTTATTTATTTATAAATGTGCAAGAAATACCAGAAAAAATCCACATGCAATACAAACAGCAGTGAGCGAACTAAATATTAAAGGACGCATGTTTAATTCCTGGTGTACAAACAAAGCATTTCTACAGGTCAGCTTCACACTCAAACAAAGGGAAAGGCTGCTGAGTGTATTTGTGCCTCGTGGAATCTCCCCAGTGTTTTTAGTTGAAAAGTTTTGTTAACTTTTCTTTCTTGGATGACACAGAACTGTGCATGGAGTGAGTAAATAGTCTCCATAGTATCTGTTCTAGTCAGGATTAGTAGAAAAAACATAAATCTTCTATCCCTTGCCTCAGATTAAACACCTGCACTCCCTGGGAGAAAGCTTGTAGAGAGACATGTATTTGTAGACAACCCAATGAAGATATCTGTCTTCTCCAGAGATCAAAGCTCCTTTTTCTTCCTCTTACCTGTTACACAAAGCTGTAAGGCGGTAAATCCGCCGGATTTCATAGACATCCCTAAGAACACTTTTGGAGAGAATATGATTGCTCAGATTTGATTAAAGCCAACGGGACGTCTGAACCACTGAGCAGCGGCGCCACCTTTGTCGGCACGTCTTCAGCGGTTTTTGTTGGCATTCCTGTGAGGATTAGCGCCGTGCCCAAAGAATTAAAGTCAGCCAAGGGCTCTTCAGGAGAGAGACTCCCTATCACGTTTAGAGTCCTTTTTCTCTGGATCATCTTCCGACTTTATCGCCACCATATTTTGACTATATCGGACACCTCTTTGGTCTTAGAAGACTCAAAGCCGGTAAGGATCTGTCAGGTGGAGAACAAGTATGAAAAACTGAAGCTTCTTGAAAAATGTGCAGACGGTGCTAGACTACAGTTTATCTACAGTGCCATCCAAATCTAGCGACTTTCTGCCTCTTTGAAATAACAGAATAAGTTCATACATATTTTATTACAGAGCCAAGAATCACTGAATTCAAAGATATTTAAAGATATCCAGTCATTATGAAAACAACAGACGATTAATCAGTTATGTGAACCAATCAGTGGACTGGTTGTTTAGCTGGTGTGTTGGTTGGTTGGTTAGTTGATGGATTTGTTGACTGGTTGGTTGGTTGGTTAGTTGATGGATTTGTTGACTGGCTGGCTGGTTGGTCAGTTGGTTGGCTGGTTGGTTGGCTGGTTGGTTAGTTGGTTGGCTGATTGGTCAGTTGGTTGGCTGGTTGGTCAGTTGGTTGGCTGATTGGTTAGTTGGTTAGTTGATGGGTTTGTTGGTTGGTTGGCTACCTTGCTGGTTGGTTGATTGGTTGGTTTTTGGACTGGTTGGTTGCTTAGTTGGTTGGCTGTCTGTCTGTCTGGATGGCTGGTTAGTTAGTTAGGTGGTTGGTTGGTCAATTGATGGATTGGTTGGTTGATTGATTGATTGGTTGATTAATGCATTGGTTGATTGATTAATTGATGTATGAATTGATCAGTTGGTCCAATATAACTTGTTGTATTTAATCATATAATCTGTAAAATTGTGCCTCTCTACATCATCCATGTTTGTTTACTCTCCGTTGCTTTTGTGATTCTGTGTTTCAGAGTCGGCTCTGAGGTTTGACGAGAAGTCCTACCTGAAGTATCTCCACGGGATGGACGAGGACACCCAGGAGTTCAAACTCTCACTGAGGTTCAGGACCTTCCAGCAGCAGAGCCTCATCATGTCCACAAACAGTACCAATGACTTTGGAACTTTGCAGGTATTTATCTCTCTGTGGCTGGTTTAAAAAGAGGAATATCCAGTTGGATACAGAGGTTTTATTCTCTGTACCGGTTGAAACATACTGTAATGAAACCCAGATGGAGTGTTACCAGAAAAATACGGTTTGTTGTTTTTTACATAAAGATGAAACATAAATATAAACTACTGCGTCAATAGTTGATTTAACTTTACTGAATAATGAAGGTGAAGTCTTCAGAGCACCACTGGTAACAACACATCAGCTCACATTTTGAGTTAATGAAGTTGTTTTTCTGGTGATTATTCAGCGCTGCAGCATTCATTTAAAACCGCTCCAAGGGGAAAAACCAGGAAACAAAAGACTTTGCATTTGAGGATTTGATGGACTCACTGGAGAAATACACCTCTTTGTCTGCTGGTTGGAAATGTCACAACGGCTCAGGCAGACAGAACGAGAGCGAGAAATCATTTTCCTTCATTTCTAGGAAGTGTAAATATTTGCTTTGCTGTTTTCTGTCCCCTGAGCTCAGAGCTAATTTATTTTGCTCTTCAAGTACTGCTGCCGTGGAGAGATTAAATCTTTGCTTAATTTTCATAAACTGTTGTGGTAATATTGTTGTTTGACCCCCTTTTTTACGACTGTAATGATAAAAACTAATTGATTTAATCTGAAGGAGGTCTCACCGGGAAACGCTAATGACAGACTTCAACGTTTCTAGCTGATATCATCTTAAATGCCAGCGTTTGATTTCCCTCTCTGTGCCAGCAGTCATGTTACCAGCGCTGGTGTCGTGTTGTGTTTTTTGTTGTTTTTTTCTAGCGAGCCGTTTGCCGTTCACGTTTTGTTTTTCTCGTTGCTTGTCCTTTTCTGTGTTTACCACAAACACGGATCCCAGAATAGCGAGACTCTGTGTGCTGCGTATCTGGGTCAGCGCCGTCACAATCGCACGGCACCTGTTGACACCCTGAAACTTGGCAAACAGAATCAACTTGATTTTAAATTTGCTCTCTCGTGACAAACGCTGACATTTTCGACGGCGTGGCCTTCTAAGCTGTGAATTAACCAGCCGTGTCCTGGGCCGCTTCACGCTCCCTGTGCATGAGGGCTTTTTTTTTTTAGTCTGTCCCCATCGTACCATCTCAATCCTGCAGATGATCACGTGTTAGAGCATATCCATCATCGTTTTATCTCCGCGCTGCTTCGTGTGTTTTTGTGCCAAATGCCTCTGATTGAATATCAGACGCGCTGCTGAACTCCCAACCCGCACGCATCTGAAGCTCCACATCGGATTACGAGCCCGGCGATACAGGTCCGGCTTATTATTCTCCCCATTCCCAGCATTTAATCAGCTCATCAGTGCCCTTTTAACTCAACTTGTATCGACGGCACGTGAGCCGCATGTTTCCCTTTTTCCCCTTAAAATGCTCCAGAGCAAACCCAATAAAAACCTTCACGGTTTATTGATTGTGTTTTTTTTTTGCGAAACTGTCTGGAGGGAAAGGAAGATTCATCCTGGTGCTACGATACAAGGTCTACTCTACCATATTAAATCAACTCGCTGAAAGAGAATAATGAATTGTGTTCTTTGAGAGGCATGAATAATTCTCTAAACAGATAAAGAAAATAACAAAAAAAAAAAAAAAAAGGCTTGATATGGACTTGAAATGCTGCGCGATGCTTCCCCTCGTGGGCCCGTCTAATTTATGTGACATCCGTGTGCTTCCCAGGCTGAATATGCAATCATTCTGATTCTGGGAAAACTTCAAAAAGCAGCGTTCAGTCTTTCCCAAGGTTCCACCTCTTGGGTTTTGGATCTTGGCTCGAGCACACGCAAGAACGGGTCCCTGCCTAATTCACTGTGAGCAGAAAATGGCTTCAAATGGAATTTCATAATGTGGTCATCGGAGAGAGAGAGAGAGAGAGAGAATCCATCGGTCGGGTTTTGTGATGACTTGAGAGAAACTTCTCGGCGGAGACAAGATGCTGTTTGCGCGCCACGTTCCCCCCGGAGAATCTCGGTGGATTCTTACAAACGATCTGGTCTCATCAGTATGCTCCGTCGAGAGCCTCACCTCTGGAAAAACTGAAGTTCAGGCCTATTTGCTGCTGCCAGTTCCCTTTTATGTCTGCACACATTGTACTCCAGATCGTCACCTTTGAAATGGTAATTCTGCCTGCTCCAATGAGAAGCTGCTTTGCTAAGCTGTGTAGAACGAGTAAAGGTGACTCAGCGGAGGAGGGAAACCGTTGTCCTTGATGAGGAGTGACAGCAGAGCGGTCGGCACGCTCGACACTGAGCCAGGATGTGAATGCACGATGGGGTAGAATCAGGATCATAATTATCCTCAAAACTTAAATAACTTGTTTATAATAATAATAATAATAATGCATTTTATTTATAGGCGCCTTTCTTGGCACTCAAGGACACCGTACATACATTCATAAAAGAAACAGCAATTCATAAAAAGAAACAGTAATTCATAAAAGAAACAGCAATTCATAAAACGAAACAGCAATTCATAAAAGAAACAGCAGAGAATAAAATATGGGGGGGGGGGGCAGAGTAATTGTCATCAAGTGGCGTAGGCAGTTTTAAACAGATATGTTTTGAGTTGAGATTTGAAATGGGGAAATGAATCAATATTTCTGAGTTGGGGTGGTAGTGAATTCCAGAGACGGGGAGCAGAGCGGCTGAATGCTCTGCTCCCCATGGTGGGGAGCAGAGCATTCACTAACCAGTGAATATCTACGATGATCTCAGCGTCTATACCGTTCTTCCCAGAAAACCTTATACGCCTTTATGTGGATGTTACTCTTGGTACATCCCATCACCTGAACATGGACCACCTTCTTCCATGTCTCCATCGTCCTGGTCTGATGTGTCCATTATAGGAGCTTTCATCAAAGGTCAGAGGTCAGCGTGGACCCCCTGACTGTTCTGCAGCTACACAGCCCCATTCAAAACAAACTGAGACCTACTGAGTGTTCTGACTCTGTCTTTCTATCAGAACCAGCATCAACTCCTTCAATGTGTTGAGCTCCAGTAGCTCGTCTGTTGGATCAGAACCACTCAGGTCAGCCTCCTCAATGGTTTTTTTCTTCCTTGGATCACTTTCGGGCGTTACTGACCCCTTGTCGACCAGGAACATCCCACAAGAGCTGCAGGAGATGGAGATGTTCTGACCCCATCGCCAAAGTCGCTCAAATCTGTCACATCAGCTTGAAGTGCATGATATTATCCATGTTATTTTGATTATAACTGGAACTGTCAATAGATTAAAGTATTTGATCACAATTAACCACCTAATTTGCCTGGAAAGGATGTCTTTCTACTTGGAATTACTCTCATCAATATCTTAGCTGCTCAGAAACCTCCCTGCTCGGCATCGACAGTAAATGCAGATAACTGTCTTAAAAGGAAACTGCTCATTTGTTTGTTTGACGCTTCTTAAGGGATTCTATTGGCAGTTTTGACCCTGAGGGTAAAATGATTTACTACGTCTGCACTTCAGATTCTGCTTGCTTTCCACTGTGTTCCTGCTGCATCGATCGCTTCCTGATTTCCCAAACTACGGTTTAGACCAAAGACATGGTGTTTGGGACAAATTTGCTCGTTTTGACAGCCTTAATTAAAACGGGTCATAATGTTATGGCTTTAAGGGTATAATTCAGCTTTGTGTGTGTACAAAAGTAGCCACAAACGACGACTCTATCTCCACGTTGCCCAGTTTTCCATCGAACCAAGTGGCCACTCTCACTGAGGTGCAGCTTCCTGCATACACAGCATATGCCAGCAGAATCCATGAGTGTCACAGCTGCTGTTGCACGCTGAACTTTGCCCCGCAGCATTCAAGCTCCCCGGCAGGAAGCTTACAGCGTTTGTGTCGGCTCTCGAGGGGGGGGGGGGTCTGTGATTTATGGAGCCATGAAGCACTGATGCTGTGGAGCTTCTGTCCCCGTGGAGTTGAAGTTGACTCGGTGCCCGTGCAGCGTCGGCTGTGCTGGTACTGTAAGAAAAAAATAAAACTCGTCGCTCTACAAATATCCCCCATAAATCACTCCAGAAGTCACGGCAAGTCATGTAAAATAGATTAGAAGACAAGCGACAGTGTTTTCACTTGTTCCTCTGCCAGCGCTTCTGCTTCTTCTCGTGATAAACCAAAGCCCTCGTCTCCCTCTGCCTTTTCCCTGTGCTCTGTCATTGATCCATGAAAGGAATTTTTCTGGTTCATTCCCATAAAAATGAATCATTCCTGTTTGTTTTTCACCGTCCCAGCCACGGGGAATCGAACTGTATCTCTGGCACACGAGAGAACGCAAACAGGCATCACCTCTCCCAGAGAAGCGAGAAGAAATAAAAACAGAGAAACAAGCTCATCGTCCTGCGCTAATTTAAGAAGCAGAGGCCGAGCAGTATCAATAATGCATCGGGGGGGCCTTTGGCGTCCGATGCATTGGGAAGGGGATGCTCGGCAATTTGCAAAATACACACTCCTATCTGTATATTTAATAGAGGGGATATGAGGAGCATCCTGATACATAAAGAAAACATGAGTAGATAAAAGGTGCCGGGAGGGAGGAGGGAAAAAAGCTGCTGCCTCGTTTCTTTTTGGGAACGCTGAGCGTGCAGTAAAAAGCTAAGAGGCTCCCGCTGATGTTGATGAAATGCTGAGTAAATGTGGGACTCTGCCGCTCGCTCGCAGCAAGGGAGCCCGACGGCAACGCCTGGTTTTATTTGTAACACAGAACGCTTGTCAACGGAATAAACCGCCTTAACATCTGCAGTCTGCAACAGGCTGCACGATGTAAACACTGTTTTTGATGTGTGCTGTTTCACTTGAAAGCTCTGTTGCGTTTGCTTTACATGATTCTCTTCTCCCAGAAATCCAAAATAAATCTAGTTTTGTTCGAGTGAATTTAAAGTGAAGCATCGATGAGACGTCTAGACGTCCGTTGACCTGCAAAACCACAAAATCAATCCTTCCGTTTGAAGATTAGCGCCAGCAACAATTACAATAATTAAACACAGCAATCAATTTAACAAGCAAGGAAACATGACATAACCAAAAAATGTCAATTGCTGTTTGTTGTTAAATGTCAAACAGACCTAAACTGTGAGTTCCTGTTAACGTCCATTTTGTTTTGGTCTTTGAGAGAATGACATTTGATTCGGTTATTTCTAAACTCAGATATCCATAAAGAACATACCCCTCCTGGGCACAACTGGCATAGCCTTAAGTGTAGGGTTCATGGTTGGTCTGAGACGCGTTTTGAACACACTACTATTTTTAAAAGTGATCACCTGAAAAGGAAATAGCACCATGAGTGATGTCTGTTCATTCTGATCTTCTTTCCTCAGCTGAACAACGGGGAGCTGCAGTTCAGGTTCAGATGTGGAAACACCTCCCCTGACTCTTTGCTGATCAGATCTCACCTGGTGTCAAACGGCCGCTGGCACAGCGTCCTGCTGGAGGTCAACTCCACCTTCCTGAGACTGACCGTGGACGAGCAGCATCCAGCCTCCGTCGCCCTGACCGAGCCGTGCCGGATGATGAGCTCCCACGGCGCCTTGCTCTTCGCTTCTCTCGCTCGGGACGGCGCTCCGCAGTTCCGCAGGCGTCCGAGTAACTTCACCGGCTGCCTAGAGGGCCTGGAGCTCAACGGGGAGCCAATCAGAGCGGACAGCGACGCGGCGGCCGAGTGGACGGGGTCAGGGAGCAGGAGGGTGTTTGGGGTGTACCAGTGCTGCAGAAAGGTAGAAGCCTGCAACAGCAGCCCCTGTCAGAACGGAGGGACCTGCGAGGAGGACGCTGACGGAGGTGAGTGTTACGATTCTAATGGAGCATTTCCTTCTTGTCTCTGTTTTATATGATCTCTGGACAAAAGCAAAGCCGTATGCAAGATGTGTCAACTACAGATAAAATATTATGGAAATACCACAAATCTCTGGAACAAATGACAACTTTAATTTTGTGAAAAGCTCTTTCATAACTCAGTAAAACTATTTCACAACTAGAATATCTCCAAATTACATGAATAAAATCTAATCAAATCAGAAAATCCGTAGTCACACCCAGCCCTGCTAACAAAACAGGCTTATTTGCACCAAAGAGGTTTAGTTCCAGCCTAGTAGACGCTGATAAATGTTAACACTAGGGCTTTCAATAGAATATTTAGTGCACTTACGTCATGCGCCAACTTTGATTTGACCCTCGTCCCTACTTCTAGTTTGGGAAGCAAACGGCTCCTGAACCGAAAGAAACTAGTCCTTGAGTTACCACTGGAGTACGTAGAGTCTCAGACACTTCTCCAAAGGTGAAAACATGTCTTAGCTCTGAGATAGCCCAGAGTTTTAGGCCATAAAAAGACCAAGGCCGTCATCCCTGCAACAATTTCTTTACAATGACAAGACTAAAACTAACCAGAAACCATGAAAAAACACGTTTCTTCATCACGCCGTGGTCAAATTCGAGTCAATGCGCCATCAGAAGGCTCACGTTATCACATATGGATCCAACCGGCTTTCAAAACAGTTCAGCAACAATCACTGAGCCTTTTCAGGATACCAAACTCTTATCTGTGAGTCTTCTATTAAAGATGTGACTCTTCAGTTGGAACCTGAATTTAGTTTTTTGACTAGAGTGTAAATAATGAATATTCTGAACCTTTGCACATCAGTAATCAGTTTTTATTAGAGGTAGAAAATGTATTGTTGTAAAAAGTTCAACCCTCAGTCAAGGACAACAGAACCAACTCTAAAAAGATTTATCCGACACCCTCATCTGACTCTTGGCCCTCCTTTTATCCATTTAGGTTACCGCTAATTGGACGCATGCGTCACTTCTGGGAAAGATGAAAGCTTTTTAGCGGAGAGGTTTTCAGGGTCTTGTTTTTAATATGGAGTATCACAAAAGAGGCCAGTTTGTTCTCTACGTGAATACCTGGACCAGCAGCTGATAAGCACTCCTGCAATTTTACAGATAAAAGACCAGAAGCTTTTAAATATTACGCTCGTGAGAGTGTGGCACGGAGTGAACTTCTTTTTCTAGCGAGGTGGATGTGAAGCCAAACATGAAGCTGGAGGAGATGCGTATCTGTGTGAACGAACGAACCCTAGAGCCGTTATCAAAAAACCTGCAGCCTGATGTGATTTCTGTACCGACGGTTTACCTGTTGGGTCATATAATTTTCTTATCCTCCTTTTAGTACATTAAATAAAATGTCCACAATGTCTCTTTGGACTCAGGACAGAAGGTTTTTACCTGGTATTACTTTTCCCAGGACTTTATTCATCGTCATGTCACATCACATTTCAGTTAGGCTTCAGGCACCGAATAAATTTTATTTCCCCAAAAAGAACCTCCCAGGTCGAGCAAATGTAATCAGACAGGCGGTAAAAAAAAAAATAGTGTAGACTCAGGATGTTTCTTTCTTTTTTCTTTAACTGCAGAATGTGCAGCCGTTCCCCCGCTGTTTTACCGATCCTTCGGTTTAGTTTGCTTCCTGAGATCATAACAAAGGGATGTGGAGTAAAAAGTGAATACCAAGGCGGATGGAAATAGCTGAATTTAACTTGTTTTTCTTCTTCTTCTTCTACCAGTTTCAGCCTTTTAAGTCCTTGGTTTATTATGTCAAAGATACACGACTTACTAAAAGGAGATCAACGCAACAGGAAAACATGAATTCGTTTTAGTTTAGCAGTTGAAAGCAGTGTCATTGTTGGATTAATCTACATTTCTCAAACGTTTCCCTGAGTTTTTTTTAAGAAAATAGGTGGATGTGAGGCTTTAAATCTTAACTTAGACTATCTCTAATATAGTCTGATAGCAGCCCATTTGGTTGAGTCCATTAAAAGTCAGTAACTGGAGATTTAACCATCCTCAAATGATAAAACCTTACATACCCAAGGTAGAGTAAATGGTAGAACATCTAAGCTGGTGGTGCATCTTGGACGTATCTGAAGGTGCTTCAATCCCCAGTCCTTCATGTCAAGTCATACTTGGCCAAGACTCTGAATCCCAAGCTGCTAAAAATGTTTGTGTATGTGAGTTTAAAAACAAGGAAACTCACAAAAGCTTCTGCCAAATGACAGTGATATGACAATATTAATAACTAACTTCACTCTAAACCAAGTTATTTCCTGCTTCTGTGGTTGTAGAACTTCCTTGCTTCTTCTTCTGTGGTTCTTCTTCTGAACTGACCAGCTCCAGATAGGGGCGACTGATAAAACGTGATGTTTTTGTGTTTTCGGTGAAACCGCTATCAGACTTCATTTGTAGCCTCTGGTCTTGCCGTCACGTGTTGTATACTCAGCCAGAGAGAAGAAAAACAAAAAACAGAAGAAGCCGTTAAATTGTGTGTGTTTTTTGGGGGCTGATTTTTATCCCTTTAAATACCAAACACACTCCCGTGTTCTCTGGCTACATCAGGTTGACCTTTGCTGTGATTATTTTCTGCCCGTAGGGGAAGCTCTGCGTTGCTTTGATCAGTTGCTCTTGTCTCAGATGTCTGGGTGTGTTTTATTTACTCTGCAGAGCCGCGCTGCAGGTGTGCAGGACTCTTCCACGGCGCCCGATGCGAGCTGGCCGACAACCCGTGCACCTCTCAGCCATGTGCCGACGGCAGGGTGTGCATACCCAAGGATCAAGGCTACATGTGCAACTGCTCGCAGGAGAACACCGAAGCAAGGTAGACACAGATCACAGAGCTGGACATGTGTTGAGCTGTCCTTCATTTAGGGATAAAAACATTTCATTAGTCTGACTTCTCTTTGAAAGTGGCCTTGAAGTATAAACATGTTAAATATTCATAATTCCAATCAATAACACTAGCTAATTGACGTAATCAAATATGACAACACGTCGTTGCAGCCCTACATCATTAATGTATATATTTGTGGCAGCAGAACAAGCTTAAAACAAAGGAAGGTAAAGATTATTGCCGTATAAAGTTGACATTTGAGGACAGCGTTGTGTGCTGGAGCTGCAACGATGGACAACCATTAGCCATGGCTAGCCAATGCTAATGGTAATCCATTAGCAATACCTTTCCAATGGATTTACAAGTAGCAAGTTGTTTTTTTTAGCACATATACACCTATAATGGCTAGCCAATGCTAATGGATATCCATTAGCATTACCATAGTGCTTTCTGATGGATTTACAAGTTGCACGTAGTTTGTTTTTTTCACATATAGGGCTATAAAACTAAACACTGTAGATTTCCGTTAATGCCATTAGCGTTATCCATGGCTAGTCAGTGCTAATGGATATCCATTAGCATTACCATGATGCTTTCTAAGCAACCCGTTTACACTAAAGTTATGCGGCAAGTTATCGTAAGCAGATCAATAATACAGCTATGTTTCCAAAACTTAAAATGACAGTACGCAGTAAACAACACGTTTCTTATTTAGGTCGACACTGACTGACTTTTGTTGAATGGTATCAGTTGGTTTGAATACGGGTCCTTCATTCACAGATTTCATGTTTAAAATATGTTACTGAAGCTGAAGTTGAGGAAGTTATGTTTACTATTTAGCAATTAATCAGACCAGAATCAATAGAATAGCCCCACTGTAACATTTTAATCAAAAAATCCAATTAGTGGATTAATTTTATCAGATAACAGCAATAATCAGCAACTGTATCTTATTCTTTTTAAACCGTGAGTCAAAAATAAATTAATAAATGGTCCAACAAATGAGAACAAACAACAAAAAAAGTAATCAGTGATGGAGATAATTACCTGCAGCAGTAACTCTCCAGATGTATTGTTGTCAAACTGACGGATAAGATACCCTGAGGTTTTATCACGACTTCAGCAACCAGCGCAACCCTCATTATATGCAACGCCACTTGCGCTGCATTCCAAAAAAACAAACAAAAAAAAAACAACCAGCGACATGCATGTCCTTGAATGTTCACGTAGATGTGACTGAACTCAACAACACGCACGTCGCCCCTCGACCAGCTCGTTGCATTCCACTCACACCACCAACAGCCGCCCATACGAAATTACAGCCGCATTTGCATATTCCCGCTTTCATTAAAGCCGCCTGTGCAGTTGCGTGGCTCCTTGCGGCTATTAGCAGCCGTACACATTTGCAGGTGGGTGGTTGGGTGGGGGGTTGATTAACGGCGTGAATGAAAAATGACCGCGGCTGGATCACAACTGAGGGAGAGCTGCTGTGTGACTTGTTAAACATACTAGGATGTTTTTATCATGCTGTGATGCAGCTTGTGGTAATCAGTCAGTGCAGTGGACCACAGCACATAGAGGGGGAATGTATATTTATGATGTTCATGGAGAAGTTTGATTAAATACCGTCCACAGGGGCAGATATCCACTGAAATATAAAGAAAGATACAGGGCTTGGTCTCTGTTTATCAAAAAAAACTACTTTTTCTCTCCCCAAATCCCAAAATATGAAAACATATTAAGTGCAGTATTTTGCCCCCTAAAGTGCCGTTGGGCTATACTTTCAGTGAAGCACAGCTGGGGAATTTAGCGCCTGGGAAATGAGAGGGTAAAGCTGAAAACCAGACAGTTTTATGTAAAACCAAATGATAGGTTTTGTCAGTATTGCAGCACCGGCACTTAGCAATCAGGGCTCTGCCAGTAGGTCCTCGGGGTGGTGTTCGGTGCCTGCGCCTGGAAGATGGAGGACCACGGAGAAGCTTTTTAGTATCGTCGGCCAAATTTAGTCTTCACTCCCGGGGGGCAAGGTGGCAGCCTTTGTGTGCCTCTTCCCATTGTAGCGCTCTTGTTCGCACTCCATACTGACAGCCTCAGCGGCCCACAGCAGTTGGGTTTTTAAAACCTTTTGAAGAGAAAACTCTTGACTTTTGACCACGGTTCTGGCAATTTCACGAGAAGCACAACACAAGTGAATGCTTTCTGATGCATTTCCGAGTCGCAAGTAGAGATTGCTTTAGCCATGGCTAGCCAATGCTAATGGATAGCCATTAGCATCACCATGAGGATTTCCGATGCATTCACAAGTTAGTTAGTAGTTTGGTTTTGCCTATATAGGCCTATAAAACTAAACATATATTTCCATTAACGCCATTAGCATTTGCCACGGCTAGCCAATGCTAATGGATAGCCATTAGCGTCATCATGATGCTTTCTGATGCATCAACAATTTGCAAGTCGTTTGTTTATGCACATATAGACCAATAAAACCAAACAACGTTGATTACCATTAATGACAATCACATCAGCCATGGCTAGCAAATGCTAATGGCTAACCATTAGCATTGCCATGATGTTGTTCTTTTTAGCACATAGAGACCTTTAAAACAAAACAACTTGGATATCCGTTAATGTTACGCTCAAAGTTATCGTAAGCAACCTTTAGCAGATTAATAAAACAGTTATGTTTCCAAAACTTAACACATACTCAACACTACGTATGCTAATTAATGACGGTAAATAACACATTTCTTATTTAGGTAACGTTTAAAAAAAACTTCCTTTCATCACAGACTTCATGTAAAATGATTTTACTGTGAAAAAAATATTTAAATAAAAGTTAACAAGTTTAATTGGAGAAGTTAAACTTAAATCAAAGATTAGTTTGGTCAATGTTTTCATGTTTTCAGCATTAAGTGATTCACGACTAAATGATTAATAAAATAATCCAGTTAGTGGATTAATTACATTACAGATTATTAATCAGCAACTCAGAAAACACTTGATTTTTAGCCGCTACTTTGGCAATTTCACAAGTAGCACAACACAAGTGAGAGGAAAGGCCACATGTAATTTGACGTTTTGTAATATTTCAATCTTGTTTTATTAAGATTTAGAAAAACGACTTAATTCTTCATTATTTAAAGCGGTCACATTCATTATTTTTAAACCTTACCTGCTAAAAGTGCCGCACGAAGTCAGACTGATAGTTGTTTATTGTTCGCTGGCTTTAACATGCATAAGCAGTGGTACACGCTGCATCTCATTTACTGAACTTCATTATGCTGCACTGCAAAAGCCATCAAAATAGCGTGGTAAATGCTGCATCCTAAATGCATGTCATGCATCTCAACGACTGTGGGCGTCGGCGCATTAGCATACTTACATTATTATTATTCAGATCCGAGCTCTGCTCCAACCCTCGGTGCAGCAGAGGCAGCGTTAAGAACTGACAAAAGCAAGAGTGACAATGTAGTCCGTGATGTCTGAACTCTAAAATGACCACAGTACTAAAGGGAACGACATTTCATTTGGTGTCGCCCTCAGGCCACAACTTTTAATAATTAAAACCCAGAATAATTTGGGGTTTCAGTGACGTTTTTTCCTCTCAGAGCCTTTATATGTGTCTTTCTTTTAATCATTTAGGTGCCATAATATGCTTGAAGGCTGTTCTCCCAATCCATGTCCTGAAGGGTTCGACTGTAAAGTGACCGGCGGCTCCATCCTCTGTCACCCGCTACCTCAGGTCAGTGGGAACAACAAGAATTAATTTAATTTCTATTTATCTTCTCGTTTAGTTCTGTTTTTTTGCAGGACGTTATCTTAACCACTCTCAATCTGTCACTGTCAGGTGTCACCACTGATCAGCTACGTGGAAATCATGCAGATCGGTGCCAGTGTGCTCGGGCTGCTCCTCTTAGTCGGCATCTTCGTTTGCGTCAGGAAACGATACGTTCAGCAGAAGAAGAAGAAGAAGCCAGTTTGTGTCCAGGACTCCAATGGGTAAGAGTTTCTAGTCTTAAAATCAAACAGCATCCGCTCTTTTAGACGGCAGGTCTTGCGGGATGCTACGTCAACTATAAAATGTTTAAAATCTTAACAAATCTGGAGTTGAAACTATTTATCAGGAGCCGATTTTGAACTAAAACTCTTTTCCAACAGCAACACAAATATCAGAAACTGTCCTGCACCTTTCTTGACTTCTTTCCGTACTGTATTTTTTATAAAGCTCATGCGCATTTAATGAAAAGCTAAGGGGAATAAGGGAAAGTAAATTCTTTTAAATTTTAAAACTGTGAACTTGTACAGACACTTCAGCAGAAACTCACAATTCTAGCCACTAGACCTGGCTAAAAAAATCAATCTGCTCATGTTTTGTTTTTCACTTCTTTCCACCAGCCTGCACATCTCCAACCGTGCTTAAAGTGGAATTCATAATTATTTGGCCACCAGGGGGCCTTAAAGCTCTAACATACTGTAAAACAAACAAACAAACAAACAAACAACGTTATGTCCGTTTGTTGGTCCACTAACTCACGCTGGTGCAACCACATCTCCTTTGACACCCACAGCTATTTCCAACCCAGCCTGGCCAAGGGTCTCAAAGCCGACTCCCAGGAGGTCAACCCCATCGAGATGAGCTCGCTGGTCGGCCCCACCAACGACCTCGACCACACCCCGTTCAGGTCGCTCCGGCCACACAGCCAGATCGGCTCGTCCGGGGGCCGGTCTCCGAAGACGCAGAGGCCGGTCGTGTGCAGCGTGGCCCCCAACCTTCCCGCCAGGCCACCGTCGAGCTCCGACAACGACTCCATCAGGAAGAACCACTGGGACATGGACTATGAAGGTGAGTGTTTGTAGATAGGGTTGACTGAAGTTTTGGTTAGTCGCCAGAAGAATGATTCAACCCTGGGTCCGTGTCATTTTTGGTATTTCAAGTTGTTTTTGGATTAAAAAAAATAAGTGAAAAAAATAAAAAAGTTTACATCTCTAGTTTTAAAAAGAAACTTAAAATACCAAAAAAATGCACGGACCAACCCTGGAGAGTCTGAATTCAGTCCAGTGAGTGAGGTATACAATTTCACACTGGATTAGACTTCGCTTGGTGCATACAGACGAAGAGTGGACATGAAGAAGAATACTATCCCACAGCTCATCGTTAATTTCTCCACCCGTATCTCGGTTTTAAGAGCCAGTAATGAAGAAAAGATCCTTTCATATCCACATGAGATGATGCTTAATAAAAAGGGTTTGCAAATATCTAGAGAAATGTCTTCATGCCGAGATTGAAGCAAACTGAGAAAAGCTCCATCCTCAAGAGAAGCAGGGATGAAATGTTTTAGCCAACTTAAATATTCTTGTACAGTAAACCACCATCTAATGTTGCCTGCTGTCTGTCCAGTCCAGATGTTCAAACTGAGCCGTGAGCAGAAAGGAAACGCTTTTAAAAAATGTTAGCAGGTGATATTATGGACCCTAACAACTGCTGCTAACAACCCAGCTGTTGTGGAGCTGGGAAAATACAGCATGTGGCTGGTCTATTTCACTTTTTTTTAAAATAACAGACAATTTTATAGAAAGTGTGAAAAAACGTCGACTACATTAAAGGAACAAAAACGTCACTGGGCTGTAAACCCAACGTTCACCGTTACGACACTAAAGGTCAGAGCAGGATGAAGCTTTCGGTCATTCGAGGTCTCGATGTGAAGTGTTAAATTGTGATGCAGGGTGGTGCATCATGGGAAACGCCGGACCGTCCGCGGAGAGTCTCGTCTGTCAATACACAAAGCTGATTAAACTCTGGGAGATGAAACATTCACAGATGAGCGCGGCGGGACGCGATAACATCAGGAAACAAAGTGATTTCTCCGTTTCATCGCCGCACGTCTTTTTATTTTCCGCTTTCTCTTCCTGTGATTGCTTCTCTCTCTCATCTTTCACGTCTCCCCTTCTTCCTGTGCGGCTTTGTTCTCTCATTCTCTTTCTCTTTCTTATACGATTCCCTTTCTTGTTTCGTCGTCTTTTGCTCTTTTGTCCTGTCAGTCTCTTTAAATCTTTCCATTTCCCGTCTCTTGTCATTTCCTCTCCACTCAGTTTTGCCCTTTGTGGCGTGTTTTTTTATTTTTTTGTTCTCAGTCTCTCTCTCATATTTTCTCCTGCACTTTTCTTCTGTCATCTCCTTTTTCAGAGGCCGACACATTAATGCAACCAGTGTCAAAAAACAACGGTGATAATGAACTGTTATGTCGATTCTCAGACCGTTGTTTGACTCACAATCCGATACCGACCTTTAAATATTGAGTATCAGCCGATCTGAGTCCTGATCAGATCTTAAATAAACTAAAGTTCATCCATTGTACATTCTTAAAGTCTTTAATGTAGTGTAAAGTTAATGTAGTGTGGAGAGGGTAGCTGGTACCTTGTGTTCTCTACTCCAGAAATGTTCTGGTCATCCAACGCTGCCATAAACTCCCTAACCCTCTCTGGAAGATGTTTCTCCTTGACGCTGTCTCCAGGAAACTTTTCTCTTCTTTTAAACGTTCAGTGTTTGTTGTTGTTGTTTGGGTGCAGCCTTTGTAGAAAACCTTGAGGATGCTGGGGGGGGGGTATCCAACAGATACTTGATCCGTTTGGGATCTAGTGAATTTGGAGGCCAGGTCAACACCTTGTTCTGTTCTTCATGTTTTTTTTGAGTTGTTGCTAAAGAGTTTTGTGGCTGCATCCTGCTGGGGATGGCTGCTGCCATCAAGGAGTGTCATTGCTATGGGGTGGGGGTGCCTGGTCTGGTCTAGGTGGGTGCTACATGTCTAAGTAACATCCACACCAATGAATGCCAGGTCCAGAAGTTTCCCAGCGGAACACTGAATTCTCACAACTGGTATTCTCCTGTCAGTGGTCATAATGTTGTGGCTGACTGGTGTATATATTATTTACACACCAAGGCTCAGGACTTTATTTTGGTACAGACGTGTTTTATAAAACGTTTGAGCAGTCATGAGAATTTTCTGAATCTTTTTTCTTAGATTATTGATTTAGTCTTTTTATCTCCACGTCCTCTTTACTTTCATTCTGTCTTCATTTATCCCTCCATTGATCCTCGTTGGTCTCTCTCTCCTCTTGTTTGCAGGTTTTCTTATTTTTTTTTTATATACATGCACCAGATCAATACCACTGAGCCATGACTCATACCTCCACTCGTATGGTCTTGAGACGGATGAGGGGAGGCAGATCAGGCGTTCTCCATGCCATCGCTCCCCCGGCAACGGCGGGTTGGCAGGTCATTCATCTGCTTGACCTTACGAGGGAGAATAAAGGACACGTTCATGTACTACTTCACTGGTTATCCACCGCATGAAAGGCAGCGGCGTCTGAATCCTCAACAGTCTGTTCACGATTTGAACTTTGACCCCGAGCGCTCAATAAGGCGTCTGTTAGTGTATTGATTTACAAGCCACCATTAAACTGTCAGCCTTCTTCATTAGTAAAATATGAAAAGCTCAGTTTATATGCCTCCGAATTTGAATTGATGCTTACGGACGACAAAAGGAGGCTACTTTCACAATACTGTGTGTTTACGATACCTAATCAGGAATGTTAAGGTTGAGGTTTGCAAAAAGTTGTAAAGCATTTAGTTCAGGTTGTCTGTCCACCTTTGGAAAGCTCCATATTTGTCCGATTATTTCCTCAGTCATGTCTCTACTTAGTTGCAAGTTGCCTGGAATATTGCTGCGTGAGCTGGTCCGTTTTACCTTTTTATAAATCCACGGTGGTTTTATTTCCGTACTGCACAGAGAGCAGATGGCTAGAGATGGTAAATAATGGCTCACTCCAGCTTTAAAGTCCTGATAGAAGACAAAGAAAACCCAATCAAACTTAAATATTATACTTGTGCATTTGTTTATTCAAAACAGTTAATCATTTGTTCATATCTGCGAGTTGCAGAAGTATGTGAACCCTTGTTTTCAGCAATGACATCAACTAAATGTTTCCGGTAACTGCTGATCAGTGGTCTACAGCAGCTTGGAGGAATTTTAGCCCGTTCCTCAGAACAGAACCACTTCAGTTCTGAGATGTTGGTGGGTTCATTGTCCTGTAAATCAACGCAGGCGCCTCCTGTTGCAAGTTGCCTGGAATATTGTTGCGTGAGCTGGTCCACTGTGGTTTTATTTCCTTCACTGCACAGAGAGCGAATGGCTAGCGACTGTTAAGGGGGAACTACTGTTTTTTACAACCTGGACCTTATTTCTAGCATAAAATACTATTGTTTACTCACCAATATCACTTTTATTTCATTTGCACTTGTTCAGGAGATAATTAGATCAGCGTATATCCATGTAGCGGGAGCGCTCAGGGCACCGAGACGCAGCCTCTAAATAACGCATTATCTGCCGCGAAACTCGTTCATTTCACCAATATTTTGTTTTGATACGCTAGTGCTATTCCCCGTTGAGTCCAGAGTTAGCTGTTATCATCATTCGGGGTTGTAAAAAACAGTAGTTCCCCTTTAATAATGGCTTACCCCAGCTTTGTACTAGAGGTCTGTATTAACAGGACAAAGAAAGACAAAGAGGCCTGGACTTATATTTAAAAGAACTGGAGATAAACCCAGCCCTAACTAACTCCAATAACTGATAAACAAATCAAAGGACTTCAACTTTGGAGGCAAAAAGCTAAGCTACCCTTATCAAGCACTTTTGGATGACGCAGAAACATTAACCATGCTCAGGTTACAATAACAACAACAACAACAACAAAGTCCTCGTTAAGACATTTTGCCATCTGAACAAATCACTCCTGCCATTTGTTATCAACGCCTTCGTCACTGAACTGAGTCGTATTCCCTCGTCCTGTGGAGCATCACGGTACGAGCAGCTCCTGTTCCTGACAAGTGGCTGAACTGTGCTAATGTGGAAACAACAGCAGCTCAGATTCAGATGGCTCCCTTTAAAAGTCTGCAGAGAGAGATTTAAAGCTGCTGTCAGCTTTCCATCGCGTCAGAAACATCTTCTTTGTGCAAACACTCTTTTCTTCCTCCTCCGTTCACTTCATCCACCTGTTTTTCCTCCTCATCTATTTTATGTCTCGCTTACCTTCGCCCTCATCTTTCACGCTTGTCTCTCTCCATCTCTTGACTTTCTTCTTTTCCTTCACCGTCTGTCTCTTGTCCTTCATCTCATTCCCACTCTCCCGCTTTGTCTCATTTTCTGTCTCCGGACACGAGCAGCTGCTTAGTATTCCTTGTAACTCTAGTGACAGCAGGAGGGTTTTCTTTTCTTTTTCTATGTTGTTTTGTTAGAACAAACTGTAAGATGTGTCGGCCTTGTTAGTTGGAGATTTTGGGGGATGAAGGACTGGAGTTTGAAGCGGTAATCCTTGAGAATCCTCATTTTGTTTTCAGATTTTTCTGCAGGCTCTTTCTTGTCCGTCACACGCTGTGAGCAGAGATATAACACCATCTAACTCTTACTTTTTTGCTGATTAATATAATTTCTTTATTGTTCATACTGTTCTTATTAGTTTTATTATGATGCGACTATACTTGTTCATTTATTTATTCAAGAAAATTTAAAAAAAACAAGTCGTATGCAACAAAACATTTCCGGTAACTGCTGATCTGTCGTCTACATCGGCTTGAAGGAATTTTAGCTTCATTGCTTCAGTTCTGAGATGTTGGTGGGTTTCCTCACATCAACTGCTTGCTTCAGGTCCTTCCACAACATTTCTATTGGATTAAGGTCAGGACTTTGACTTGGCAGTTCCTAAACATTCATCTTGTTCTTCTTTAACCGTTCTTTTGTAGAACCACTTGTGTTCTTGGTTCTCGTTGTCTTGCTGCATGACCCAGTTTCTCTTCACATTCAGCTCATGGACAGATGTCCTGACATTTTCTTTTAAGAGTTCACTGGTAGAATTCAGAATTCATTGGTCCATCAGTGATGACGAGCCGTCCTGGTCCAGATGCAGCAGAACAGGCCCAAACCAGGACATTAGCACCAACCAGACAACTGGTTCTTTTTGTCTTTGTTGGGAAATCCACTGATGTTCTGAGAAAGACACTATAAATGTTGTAGCCTGGATGTTGGTCTGGAGTCTCTCCGTTAGGAACTGATTCTGCTTCAGCAAAGATCTGCTGGACCAATCGGCTTTACGTGGTGATGTTACAGAAGAGTAGTCATACGTCATCATCATCTAAACGCTATTTTGGATCTCCTTCACACGTCCAACTAAACTGGTTTTGTGAGGCCGTGAGATTTCCAACGAGAAGATGCTGCATCTGTTCTATGATGTGACAGGAATTAGACAATGTTTTGTTTGGAGGAGACAACACTACAAAAGGGAGCTTAAGTTTGAGTTGCTGCAAGGTCGTCAACAAACTGAAATCCTCCGAGATTAATCTCAGGAAAACAACGTCTTCCTCCCTCTCCTCCTGCTTTAATTCCCCAGAAGATGCTTTTAAAATCATCCTGGCTGTAACTTCTTACTCTTATTTAGGATTAGCACATCAAAATTTGTGCAAAAAAATAAATCTATATTCCAAGGACTCGTCTTGAGATAAGTTTGAAGACAACAATAAAGAGCAGACACAAGGGCGAACAAAAAGCTGCGGGAGCTTATTCTTAAGGCTGCCCTTCGATTGTCTTAATGTTAGTCGGCTACAGGAGGAGGAGGAGGATTATTCTGCGTTTGCAGTCTATAGAAGTGTTTCTAGACCTGTCATCTGCCTTCAAGTAAAACGTCTTTAGACACCTTCCCTCCCACCGGTGCGCTAAAAACCCACAGAGAAGGATTTAATATGCAAATAGTCCCGTCTGCCGCGCACAGCTGCCGTCTGACAGTTTATTAGAATTAAAACTTTGAGTGTTTGTGCCTAATCTGACTTTGTGACAGCTATTTAAAATGACATTTGGCGTCTGTGAACGGTCGATGATAAGTTTTTAAGACTGACACAAGACTTTTCTGTATTTGGTAATTAAAGATTAGTGATCAAATGTCTGAAACTGTTGATGAATAGAGAATATTTACAGCAGATCTACAGAGAGTATGAATTAAATCTGATATTTGTCTTTCCTCAGTGTACCCGGCTGACCCAGACTACTACGGCCGTCCCGCCATCAAGGAGTTCCCCCAGTTCGACATCGTGGAGGACACCTACTCCACCTCCACCATGGACTCTCGGAGAAACTCCCGGTTCGGTGGATTCCCGTTCCCACTGGACCGCTGCGACCGCCGCGCCCCTCTGCCGCCGTGTTACAGCAACCAGAACCTGGACGACTTCCTCGGGCCGGACGGGCTCCCTCTCCCCAGCTCCCAGTGCCCCAACGAGTACACCGCCATCAGCTACTACCCCACCCAGCACGCCCGCAGCCTGGACAACGTCTCGGGAGGTTACAAGAGACTCAGCATGCGCCTGAGCGTAGCCATGCCGTCGTACGCGGAGCAGGCCAGCCCGCCGCTGCCGCCGCCGCCCCCGAACCCCGCCCAGCCTCAGACGCGCGCGGCGGGGCAGAACCCACGCAGCTACGACGGGTCGAGCATGGTGGAGAGCGACTATGGGAGCTGTGAGGAGGTCATGTTTTAGGTGATGCCTTCCCTTCGGGGATTTAGTTTCTTAAAGGAACCAGAATCGTGCTACCTATAAACTCGTCTTCCTCCGGTGTACAAGCACACAAGTCAGATGGGTCTCAGTGAAACGACGGAAGTCTGATCCTTTTGTTTCCATGACAGAGATGACGTCTTTGATTTGTTTTGACTTTTTAAAAGTCATGTAGTCCCGCTGTGCCAGACTAGACAGAGATAGAGACGGGGGTACTTAAGGACTGCTTGGTTACTCTCCACAAGAGAAGAAGAAGAAGAAGAAGAAGAAGAAGAAGTTCAGCAGGAGTTCATCTTTTATTTTTAATTTTTTGGATGTCGCTGAGAGCACTGGGTTGAACTTGTGGAATCATGAACAGTATTACCGACTCGTCTGTGAACCGTCTCAAAGTCAGAACAGGCCACAAGAAGAAGTCTTTTTATTTTAAGTCCGTCTTTGAGAAGAGGAGAGCGCTTTCAAAACATGTTCAGTCTACTCTACATTCCCTGCATTTCACCACACGCGTCCGACGAGCCAGACCAACAAAAGACACACGACGAGAAAAAAATCCAGACGTGTGTTTGTGCTCGTATGAAAACAGATTTGGTCCTGAAAGAATCGACAGTAAAGCACTAACGTTGGCCCGCTATTTCAAAAAAAAAAATCAAGAAACGTATTAAAAGAGACATTTCATGGCAGGTTGAACTTTTCTTTAATCTTCTTACCGTTGCTGTTGTTTGTCGTTGGTGTTTGTGACGATGACGAGGGCTGGATCCTCATTAAGAAATAAAAAAAAGAAAACCATGAAAGCTATAAACGGTGATGTTATTTGTGAAGTAGATGTCTTTTAAACAGACTGTTACACTCGTACTAATACTGTAGAAAGATTTAAAAGCCCTCCAACCTGATTACAGTATTTTCTTTATATGATGTTTGATCCCGCCTCTCCTCCGCTCCACTCCGCTCTGCAGTGTTTCTGCCCTCGATGAAAAAGAAAAAATGTCTATGCAGCCATTTTAAATGGTGTGAATATAGTAACGCTCAGATGTGCTCGTAGGCAGCGAATGAAAACGTGAATGTGTTGAGTCGATGAACGGAAATTACTAGAAATAAACTGTGTGACAGTTAAACGCAGCAATAATCTCCGTTTAATTCTTCTTTCACTCGTTAATCTATGTTATTTTCACTATCAGCCTATCTTCTGATTATTAAAAATTATATATAATCACAGTTTCACAAAAAATATAAAAATATACTTGACAAAAAAAAAAGCTTTATTTTTGGTATTTCAACTTTGCTTTTAAAACCAAAACCAAAAACTGGTAAAAAAAAATAAAAATAAAAAAAATAAAAAATTATTTTATTTTTAAAAAACAATTAAAGAAAAATAAACTTTTCTTTTTTATTCTCTCGTCTAAAAACTGATTTGAAAAATAAAAGTGCAACAAGTCAAAGACATCTGGAGTTTCCAGGTCTCTCTCTCTGGTCCAGGAAGTGGTCTCCATGGTGACCATCGGTTTCTTTTTTCATCTACTGAAGGACGAAACGTAAATGTACTTGTTTAGCATCTTTGGAGTCTAAAACAAAGCTTGAAATACCAAAAAAAAGTACAATTATACTAAATGTCCTATTACTATTATGAAGAAACAATCAAACCTTCAAACTCAAGGAGCAATAATTCCACCACTTCACAAATTGTTCAACTAATACATCTCAGCTGCGTGTTTTTCTAAGTAGGTTGAGTGAATATTAATTCTGCACAGATCAGCTGAATTTTAGTGGAAATAAACGAGACACGGGGGATTAAACTAGAACAAGATATTTGCTGTAACGTTGAAGTTATTAACAGACGTCAGGCAGGGATCTGGATGTCTGTCAAAAAACTAAATAAATAAAATAACGTTTCATTCATTTTTAAACCCCTGACGTCCAGCGTAATAGCCCAAATCAAAGCTTACAGTCTGCAAGTATTAATTTTACTGCAGTCTTGCTGAGCAGCTGCTGAGCTTTCTGAATAAAGAAGCGGAGAAGGATTAAGACCTGAAAGCATTTCCCAACGCTTTAACAGAAACTTGCATGTGACTTCCACAGTGTGTCGAAAGAGTTTCAGGCGATGATCGAGTCTTATCCAATAAAAACACAGAATATGATTTGCAATGACAGACGCCTAGAACTTCCAACCAGGATATTTTGGACATTTTTTTTTTACCCAGAGTTGAAGGAGAACCTTTTTTAAATAAAGACCTCTGGTGTGTATAGCTTAGCTTAGCATAGTTAGCAGCAGCTGATACTGTGAGCTCTGGGTGCAGCTTTAATACTCATATTTACTGCTGTTTAATCTGCAGTAAAATCTCATGTAATGTGCATAAACTGTACGACAGATGCTAAGCTAGCAGCTAAAACCTGACTGGTCTCCTGTTCTTCAATGAATCATTTCTTGGTTCACCAATGATTTTATCCAGTTTTTAAGCCTTTTTTTATTTTTATTTCTATCACTGGTGGTTTGACTGTGACTGTTGTTTGTACAAAAGAGATGTGTATAATCCATAGGTGTTGTGTTGTACATAATGTCTGTGCGTTGCTGTTGTTGTGAAAAAAAAAAAAAAAAAAAAAGTATGAATAACTTGAATGTAAGTTGCATCTATAGTTTATTTTTGTATCAATGTGGGCCTCCCCATGTTTTGCTCGGTTGTCGTCTCCGTTTATGAGAGATTTTTATTAAGATGCCGTCTTTCTATTTGTTTCCCAACATTGTAAAGAGAATAAGAATAAAGATATTATCTTGTATAAACGTTGATGGAAGATATCAGACTCTGTTTTCTCCGGTTTCATCAGAGAGAAAACTTGAAGCCCCCCCAGGCAGGATTAAGTGTTATCAGAGGAAATCAGGGACAATAAGAATCTGCCCATGTACAGCAGTGATGCGACTCACCCAGACAGTAGCGTCATACTCTGGGTTAGTCTGGAACTCATCCACTGAGACGTCTCCAAACATTTAGAAGTCTGATTAATCAATATTTAATGAGGGTAGGAAGCTAGCAAGAGCTGCTATTAGCTACGAGGCTAGGAAGTTAGCAAGAGCTTCCATTAGCTGGGAGGCTAGGAAGCTAGGAGGCTAGGAGGAGCTACTATTAGTCGTGAATATTTCTGAAACAGGTTCTCTGCCTGTGATTTTACAGGAGTTCTTCACAGACAACATATCTTTTGCTGAGTGTTTATCCATTTACTACAACTTTTTGTCTGTTTAACCAAAGAACTGTCAGCGTCACCTAAAATTAGAAAAATATCTGGTATGCTGCGTTCAAAGTCAGAGCCTCAGTGAATCCATGTGATGTTATTTTGTTCTTCCAGATATCAGAGCTCAGTCACTTGCACCAGCGCACATAAACACATCGGCATTCACGCTCGCAAGTAGAAACCCATCACACCACGAAGAACACAGCAAAGAAAAGGGCAGGACGTTGATCTGCTTTATTTTCTCCTCTGAAGTTAAAAGCTGAAAGTGTGATTCATTTGAAAGGCACTTCTGATCTGCATCCACTGATGGCGTTCGATCTAATTCCTTATCGAGTTTTCACAGAGCAAAGAAAAATGTGAAGCAGCAGCGTGACGCCGCGTTACTCACAGACAATAAACAGAGACGTTTCCTTGAGTGAAAAAAAAAAGATTGCTCAAGTGTGGCGTCTCAGTTTTTTACATTTTCTTTCACTGAATGCACTGAAGCGAACACAATGACGGAAAGCAAAGTGTGAAAATGCATGAAATAAACTTATAAACTCATTTATAAATCAGGATGAAAAGTGTGTGGACACATCTGTGGCCCACTGAATATCAGAGACACAAACTTTGCTCAAATTTATGTTTGCATGGGGAACAAAATACGCCAATCAGTGTCCATCTTTAAGTTCCTGTATTCACACCTGGTATTAAAATGCGTCTCCACATTCGTCCTCAGCCAGCACTTGAGATCTGATCTCAGTTTCTCTGTGTGCAAATAAATATGGACAGATAAATATTGAGTATTGTGCAAACAACTAATGTTTCTAATAGATCTCTTGTTGCTTCAGAACCACAAACAGCTCAGTTTGTTGTGCCAATTAATGAACAGTGGAGCCATTTGCTCACTGAAAGTATTATTAGGCTAAGTTTAAGTATTATTCAGGCTATTTATTCACCTCCAATCTGACGTAAGTTATTTTCTGATTATGACTCAAACCTCGTTAGCATCCACGGCCTGTGTTAAGAGTTATTAATTAGTGTGATAACAGCTACAAGGACAAAAAAAAATATATCAAAAGGCTTTAACTGTTAATGAACACTTGGGGGACTTCTGCCTTTTCAGGCGATTATTCAAAATAGAGGTTGTGTTGTTGTTGTTTTTCTGATAAGTGAGGCAAATCTGATCACAAGTGTCCTGCGTAAAGAACCTGTGTTCACACCTGGTGTTAAAATACGTCTCCACATGTGTCCCCAGCCAGCACCTGAGATCTGATCTCAGATTCTCTTTATGTAAATAAACAGCAATATCATTTGTGGCGCAGCAGAATATTGTAACAGCTGTTGCTGTCTTTAATGGATCATCATCTACTGTTGTTTCAGAACCATGAACAGCTCAGTTTGTTGCGTTGCTGCCTTGCTATGGCGACATTGTTCAAGCTGCGGCAATTAATAAACAGCAAAGTCTTGTTTGCTTACTGAAAGTTGTTCATCTCCACCCTGGCGTAAGTTATTTTCAGGCTCTGATTATTATTCAAACCTTGGAAGCATAGCCTGTGCCTGTGTTGCTTGAAGGCAGTGAACAAAAAAAATCTCCAACAATAAAAGATCATTACAGCAGCACAAGCCTACTCGTATTCAGTCATCTCATTAGTTAGTTTTCGTTTAGATTTATTAATTAGTTTGTTAACAGCTACAGGGATAAAGAAAATACTTTTTTTTCTGATAAATGAGACAAATCTGATCACAAGTGTCCATCTTAAATTATCTGTGTTCACACCTGGTATTAAAATGTGTCTCCACATGCGTCCTAATGGATCTCTACTGACTGTTGTTTCAGAACCATGAACGGCTGTTTGTTGCGTCAGGACTTTAGATAAATTTAATTGATCCACAAGGGAAATTGCTTGGTCACAGTAACTTAGTTGCACATTTAAAAAAAAAAAAACACTCTTAAGAACCACAAGTAAAAGAAAGATTAAATAGAATGAAATGAAATATAAGTAAAATAAAATAAAAACAGTATAAGCAAAAATGTACAGATTTAGCATATGAACAAATGTGCAAGAAATAATAAATATGGATAAATTTGGAATTCTTAGTTATGTTAGAGACCTGCTCAAAGCTCATATTATTAAAGCTTCCTTACGTCCCAGTCGTTGCAGTTAGTTAACGTTTCCCATCAGTTAATGTTTTACCTTCTTCTTCTTCTTCCCGTCACACACAAACATCCCTCAGTCACATACCCAGCTCAAAGCCTTTGCCTCCTTCCACACAAGCACTCGGGGAAGTGTGTTAATGTCAGATCCTGTCTTTAGACCCCAGCTGTGGAGCTGCCTGTCCTCTGCAACCCGCTGTCAATCACTCTTTCCATCCCTGTCATTCACGGAGAAGCAGACGATGAGAGTGGAAACACAGACAGCGAGGGTGTTAGTGTGTCAGGTGAAAGGTTCATGGAGCAGAAACAACACTCACATGTTTGTGGTCCTGACGGGAGTGAGGCCAATCATTTATGATTTTGTTTTTTTTATGATAGACTCAGGATAAACATGCAGTCAGAGATAATTTGATCCAACAATGATACATTGGAGCATTTTGTGGCAGTTTTCTATAGTGTATTATTATTGTGAAGAGATTCAGGGATAGAGAGATGTAGTTTTTTTAAAAAATGTAATACAGATATTATCACTGATCTCCTCTGTGCTGTGTTCTTCCTGTCAAATTAAATTAAAATAAATGAATTAATAGGCTCTTTTGTCACAGTTTTAATAAGGATTAAAACAGTGACGGTTTGAAAAAGGTGAATTCCTATAATTAACACAACAGCAACAAAAGACACAACATAACATGCACATAATGACGAACAGGCTGAAATGCAACGACACTACACACGGTGTTGTGTTTGTGAAACATCACCTCTGCGGCCTGAAGGCAGAGGTGATGTTTCACCTGCGCCATCAAACCCTCAAAAGGTTTATATTTACACCAGCGTCATGGCAAAGCGGCGGCAAACAGAAATGAACGAGTATTTTTCATTTAAACACAAACTAATTTTCTCAGCTCCGGGGATCGTTGTGCACAAAAGCTCTGCACAATATAGAAGAAGCAACCTCCCAGGCGCTGTTTTAATTGATTTGTAGTCTCTTTACTGGCTCCTCACATCATCACCTGTTTAAGTGCAAACTTCAGATATTCCCACAGAGAGGCGTAATCACAATATGAACCCTAATCACAAAGCTAGTCAGAACTAGTCAAGGGTCAGTGTATTTGTCTGGTATTTTAAGTTTGCTTTTAAAACCAGAAATGAAAATGTTAATTTTATTTTTATTTTTAAATCCAAAGACAAATAAATGTATCTAAAATGAAAACGAAAAAGTTAATGTTAGACTTAATTTTCTTTTCTAGTAGGCTAATGTGAATTAAAAAAAAAATCTAAAAGTCAACCCCCCCCCCCAAAAAAAAAAAAAAAAACAGCTGTTTTTTTTTTTTTTAATGAAACAGGAAGTTCTTCTTCTATTAATAACTGAAAAGGGTTTTGTAGGTGAAGAAGACAATGAAGAACAAGAACAAGAAGTTGTTTCCGTCAGTCAGTGATTTTAATCGTTTTGAAACAACTGAATCAATCTAAAAAATTAAAAAAAAAAAATACAGTACACATCAACTTTTCCCAGTGTGCTAAAACTCACTGATGTGTCCTATATATGTATAAATAAATAAATAAATAAATAAAATAAAATTCTTTATTTTATCATTCTTAAATCACCTAAAAAACTGAATTATTTCCAAATAAACCAAATACAATTGGGACCTTATGAATCGAATCAACAATGAAAAAAGCTGATTGGCTGACCTCTGACCTCTGACCTCTGTGGTTGAGGAAAAACATTTTTCATTTATCAATTTTTTATTTAGTTTGTTGGTTGGTTTTTGTTTATTCTAATAGTTCGAAAGTTTTTATCCTAATAATAAAAATAAAATAATGAATAAATAATTTATAAGGAATTTGTTTAGATATTTTTAAATTATTCATTTTTTAAATTTTTTACAGTACACATCAACTTTTCCCAGGGTCCTAAAATTCACTGATTTTATCACTCTTAAATCACTTGTAAAATAAAAATAAGCTAATAAGTCTCAAACAAATCAGACGTGTTTTTGTGTTAGATATTTCTACATTATCAAAGGTTGGAGATATAAACCTCTGAACTCTCTCTCAGAAACTTGAAGAACTGAAATATTCCTCAAAGGTTTTGCAGGATAATCTGTCATCTGACCAAATACATGAATATGTACAATTCGAAATAATAATTATTAAAAACATCTGCCCCGTGTGAGGCTCGAACTCACGACCTTCAGATTATGAGACTGACGCGCTGCCTACTGCCTGTACTTCTTGTTTTTTCAAGTTTCATCTTAGACTTTAGAGTAAAAAATTTAAGTTCACTTTATTTGATTTTCATAAATATTAAAAAAGCACATCCAAAAAATAAAAACAACAACAACACACAAAAAAAAATAGTAAACAAGTAAATTTACCATTCGTCCTCTAATAAATGAAAAAGGTTTTGTAGGTGAAGAAGACAATGAAGAAGAAAAAGAAGAAGAAGTTGTTTCCATCAGTCAATGATTTTAACTTTAGACTTTCTGACACATGATATCTGATCATCTTATTTTCACAAGACAAATGCTCAGAGAGAAATTCAAAGTCACATAAACTTTTATTTATTTGTGTTTTGTTTTAGAAACTAAAACCAAACTTGAAATATCAAAAAGTACATGGACCCTCAGACTACATGGGTTACATCACACAGTTAAGAAGGAAACTTCACGGATATTCTTCTCTCTAATCTCAGATATATACAGACATGATTTAAAAATAAAAACACACACTACAGGACAGATTATTATCCAGAAGTAAATTGTTGCAGAAATTTCTGAAACCAAGGAAAAACATTTTTCATTCATTATTTATTTTTTTAGTTTGTTGGTTGTTTTACATTCATTCTAATAGTTCAAAAGTTTTTATACAAATAATAAAAAATAAAAGAATTTATTTTGTTTAGATATTTTTAAATTATTTTTTATTTTTTACAGTACACATCAACTTTTCCCAGTGTCATATATATATATATATATATATATATATATATATATATATACATATATATTATTATTATTTTTAAATCAGTTGCAAAATAAAAATAAGCAAGTTTCAAACAAGTCAGACATGAAAATAACAGGCTTTTGTTTTTGTGTTTTGACATATATTCCTACATTATTGAACCCTAGATAAAACATATTCAGAGAGCTTCTTTAATTCTTCAACTAGTTCATGTTTATTTGTTCAGGAGAAATCTCAGAGATCTATTTCACCAGAGAGACCATGATGAACATGTGTCTGTGTCATGTGACATGCGCAGATCTGATCTTCAATCAAACATGGACGTCTACATGTCCACTTTAAAATGAGACATTACAGCTCTGAATATGTACAATGTTTGTGCAGGACACATCGCAGTGGGTCTAATATTGATCCTTGATGGACACCTTGATTGATCTGAAACCAGCAGCAGCAGCAGCAGCACCAACTGTTTGAATTATATCAGAGAGGTATGATGTGAAATAGCTGTAAACAAACCTCAGAGAAAGAAGGTTAATGACAATGTAGTAAATGTAAATGACTTTACAAACTCTGCTGTGATCTGATGTCACAGTTACTACATCTGAGCTCAACGAAGGACATAAATATACTGATGGTTTCTAGTTCATACACAAAATTTACATTTTCGCAGGATAATCTCTCATCTAACCAATTATCTGACTACGCATATTTATTTCTTACAGGGACCATGCACAAAATACATTAATAACATTTCCATCTGCAGTCCCAAGGAAGGTAGGATTATTAGAAATAATTATAGTGCTCCCCTAAAAGGATCTGCCCCGTGTGAGGCTCGAACTCACGACCTTCAGATTATGAGACTGACGCGCTGCCTACTGCGACAACGAGGCCATATTCAAAAACCTCATCAGGGCAAATCGCAGTGGGTCTAATATTGATCCCTGATGGACACCTTGGTTGATCTGAAGCCAGCAGCAGCAGCAGCAGCAGCAGTTATATCAGAGAAGATGTGAAATAGCTGTAAACAAACCTCAGAGAAAGAAGGTTAATTACAAAAATGTTGTGATCGATGGACTGACAGTCATGAAAGGCAAACTGTAAAATGGTTCGTGGTGAGAACAAGTCAGGTCGAAGGGTTAAACGCTCAGGATGACTCATTTCATACTGATGGGGCGATAATAGTGCTCCAGTTTTAACAATGGGAGATTGTTCTAATGAGCGGATGTTCTCCAAGTTTGATGTCACGCTGTCAGAGGCTGCGTTTACTTGGAAATGAACTGAAATCGTTCTGAACAGAGGTTTAAACTGAAGTGTGTTACATGGACGTTCAAAAAATAAAATTATATGATCAGAAAAATGTGTTTAAATCCAACGTTGAATGATGAAGTGATTCTGCTGCCGAGGAGCATCACATCTACTGGAAACAGAACAGAAGAAGAAGAAGAAGAAGGAAGATGAGGTAGACAGAGTAGGAGCCAAAAAAGGGAGGAAAAGAAGAAGGACAAAGAAGAAATGGAAGAGGAGGCCGGAGGACGAGGAGAAGAAGAAGAGGGAGGAGAAAAATAAGTAGAAGGGGAGGAGAAAGATGAGTGTGGCGTTTTCCGATGCCACTGTGGGTTCTTTCAGCCAGGATTTCGAGAGCAATGATGTTTTCGTTCTTTATTGTTTCGATCACAACACAGTTACACGTCTAAAGGTGTCCTTTGCAGGCGTAGTCTCGCGCTGCCACCACTGCCAAGCGTGTCGTCTTCTGTGTCATGTCTCATCTCTCCCAGGTCCAGCACGCTACTGTGTTTAAAAGGAGAGAGTGATTAGTCTAACAGGATGCAGGTGTGCCAATCACTCTCACCTGGTGCTGCTCTCATGAGCCCTCTCCACACCTCTCTCCTGCAGCCGATGCACCACGCCCCCTCCACAATGAGGAAGAAAGAGAAGAAGAACAAAAGACAGAGCAGGAGGCATAGACATATATAGATAGACGCGACATTGACTGTGGAGGGACATGCCTAAAGCGCCGCCATCTTGGTACAGGGCTCGCAGAGGCAGCGGTGCATGTACATACGAAGGAAAGAGGTACTCCTCAATCTCAAAGTAGAATTATTCGCTGAATTTTGGACCGATTTCAAAACGTATTGAACTGTTAAAAACGTCACACATGTAGCTATGATAAAAATATGGTTTTACTACCCAAATACAATTTTTACTTAATGTTATCAGCAGACTAGCTTCTGACAGAGGATTGTAAAGAAAAGATGCCGGACTTCAACTGAGCGATTTATTATCACTTTTATTGTGTAGAAACCCCATTCCTCCATAGATGTAATGCACTGTAGGAGCGAGTGGCCCTGTTCCAAGATGGCCGCCCTGTAGGCACGCCGCTCTGGTAGACGGCAGCGCTCAATGTCGCGTCTATCTATATATGTCTATGGCAGGAGGGGGCGAAGAAGAAGAAGGAAGAAGGGAAAAGAGGAAGAAAGGGAGGAGGAAAAGAAGAAGGGGAGAAGGTGGAAGAAGAAAGAGAAGTTGAAGAATTAGAAGAAGAGCAGAGGAGAAGGAGAAAAAGATGAAGAAGAAATGGAGGAAGAGAAGAAGGAGGAGATGGATGTGGAGAAACAGAAGTAGAAGGGGGAGGGTGGTGGAGGAGGAAGAAGAAAAAGAAGGTGGAGAAGAAGGGAAGTATGGAAGAAGGTGAGGAAGATGAGAAGATGAGGAGGAGGAGAAGAAAAAGGTGGAGAATAAGGATGAAGAAGAGAGGGAAAGAAGAAAAGGGAAGAAAAATGGAGGACTAGGAAGGAGGAGGAGGAGGAAAGAAGGAGGAAGAAGAGAATGAAAGAGAAGAAGAGAATAAGGAGGAGAAGCAGGCTGAGAAGGAAGATGAGGAAGAAAGAGAAGAAGAACAAAAGACAGAGCAGGAGAGGGAGAAGAAGAAGAAGTAAAATGAGAAAAGGAAGAGGGTGGAGGAGGAAGAAAAAGAAGGGAAGCGTAGAAGAAGGTGGGGAAGAGGAGAAGACGAGGAGGTTAAAAAGAGGAAGAAAAGGAGGAGGAAAAGAAGAAGGGGAGAAGGTGGAAGAAGAAAGAGAAGTTGAAGAATCAGAAGAAGAGCAGGAGGAAAAAAAGATGAAGAAGAAGAAGGTGGAGAACAAGGATGATGAAGAAAATACAAGAAGAGGTGGAGGACAAAGAAGGCACGGAGGAGAAAGAGAAGAAGAAGAAATGGAGGAAGAGAAGAAGGTGGAGATGGATGAGGAAAAACAGAAGTAGAAGGGGAAGGGTGGTGGAGGAAGAAGAAGAAGCAGGTGGAGAAGAAGGGAAGTATGGAAGAAGATGAGGAAGATGAGAAGATGAGGAGGAGAAGAAGAAAAAGTTGGAGAATAAGGATGAAGAAGAGAGGGGAAAAGATGGAGGAAGGAGGAGGAGGAGGAGGAGGATGAGAAAATAGAAGGTGAAAGAAGGAAGAAGAGGAGGATGAAAGAGAAGAAGAAGAGAATAAGGAGGAGAAGCAGGCTGAGAAGGAAGATGAGGAAGAAAGAGAAGAAGAAATGGAGGAACAGAAAGACAAACAAGGAGCAGGAGAAGGAACAGAAGAAGAAGAAGGTGGAGGAGTAAAAATAGGATGAAAGAGAAGATGTTTTCCCCATCTTCATCTCCAGTCCTGAATGTCTAGAGTCTTAGAAGACGACCAAGATGTCTCCACGTCTCTGTTCATCTTGTTTTTCTACCTCCATGTTTCTGTCCCTCCACGTGGAGCAGACATGCTCAGAGACAATGGATTTATTCCATCAGGAGTTAATTTATTTAATCCAGTAGAGCCTTCTCCTGTAAAAAATACGTTGACTGTTCACTTATGAATTTTCCATGTAGAATAATTATAGCCTATAGGACGTTAAAGACCAGCGTATCGTCATAGACGGGGGGAAGAATGTAAATTCAGACGACCTCACTTAAAGAAACGACCTGAAATGTTCTTGACAGCTTCCTGACACATATACGTCTCTACCCAGAATCCCCTGGATAGCGAATAACTGACCAGGAGTATTTACTTCTTTCTTTATTTAAATAATTTTGAGGTGGACGAAAACGCCAGCGCAAACTTGTAATTGAAAAAGAATAATCATGTTTCCCCCTGAGGCCAAAAATGAATCTCCTCATTCAGATTAATTCCTAATTTACAGATTGTACCATGAGGACACAAACAACAACAACATGGTTGTTAGTTCAAAGAGCTTCAAGCAGACAGTGTTTAAATGCCAAAGCATGAAGTAGAGTG
This sequence comes from Chelon labrosus, assembly GCF_963514085.1. Taxonomy (NCBI): domain Eukaryota; kingdom Metazoa; phylum Chordata; class Actinopteri; order Mugiliformes; family Mugilidae; genus Chelon; species Chelon labrosus. The sequence goes on from NC_140358.1 coordinate 27,880,160, forward strand.
ATAATTTAATGGTTAAGGCGATGAAGAGGAGGAGGAGGAGGAGGAGGAGGAGGAGGATGTCTGGGCGTACAAAGCATTTGATCCACATGCTTATCTATACACGCTGCTGAGTGCTGACATGATTACTGACGTGACTCATTCCCTTTGTTTTGTCACTGCTGTCGCCGTGGCTGAATTAATCTGCCGGAGAAACCAGGGGCAAATAAAAAAAAAAAAACTGAGCTGTGACCCTCGGCTCCAGTCTGCACATTATGTGTCAAGCATCACATGTAGAGGAGAGGACACGTGGCAGCGTCATCACATCCGGACTTCACCTGGACCACGCCACAGCTTTGATCTCCGTCTGTTAGTTTGTGGAGATGTGACGTTTGCCTGGGAATGTGAACCATGGAAGCACAGAGGTGTCTGGGTAAGATACTAGACTGTCACTACATGACGTGAAAGGTTTCAAAGATGGTCCGTAGAACTGCTCCTCAAGTGAAGCCAAAGAAAGTAGAGCTCCCCCTGGTGGCTGGCTGCAGTATCCATGTTAGCGGATGGGAACTAAAACACTAAAATACATGTCAAATATTTTATGTTACTGGTGTCCCTTCATGCAACGTCAAGTTAAATCTTTTGGTTTCAAACCATCCTCGCCTACTGTATCTGCGTGTGGTTCTCCAGCTGCACTGCAGCAGACAGGAAGGCGCTCCAGAGGGTCGTCACCACAGCCCAGAGGATCATCGGTTGCCCCATCCCCTCTCTACAGGAACAATATAACTCCTGCTGCCTGAGGAAGGCCCATCCCTCAATGCTATGGTAACCAAGCAACATCCTGAATTCAGTTCTCCCACCATTGTTTCATTGCTAATGTTCAGACTAACTTTAGTCCCAAGAATAAGGCTGCAATCATAGTGCCAAAAACTGCAGTTCCTCTAATGTCCACTAGAGGAACCTCCAAAAGAGAGGGCACTAAAAATAAGTCAGACCTCAATGTTAAAATGTCCAACTTTACAGCAGAAATAAAAACCACTAAAACTATTTGACGTGTATTTTAGTGTTTTAGTTTGGCCCAAGTCCCATCCACTAACATACAGGAGGCGGAGCTTATGACCTATACTGCAGCCAGACACCAGGGGGAGCTCTACTTGCTTTGGCTTCACTTTAGAGGAGCTGTTCCTCCGTCCACCTTCATACTGTCTATGGTTCTTACAGGTTGCTAGCTGTGTTTAGCCTCAGCTCCACCTCTTCGACCTGTTTTAAATTAGTAGAGAGTTAGATGGGACAAGATGGCGACGGCCGGAGACGCCACACTGAGCTTCAAAACCATTTTTCGTGAAACCTATGGTGAGTGTTTGTCTTTTTTATTTTATATGCAGCCAGTGCTATAACTCTTATGAATTATAATCATGATGCCAACATGTTTTATTTTCCTTTATATCCTTGTGTATCTTCATGGATTATCAAGCAGGTGCCTCAGTTTGCACAATTTTAAACAGTCCCATGTGAAATGGAAACCGTGTTTTGCACCAGAGCATGAATTTAGTCATTTTAGCCAATTAGCTCGCTGACATACCGCAGCTAATAACATCTTAAGGTAACTCAGTGTCATCTTTTGGGTTTATCACTATAATAATACTTAAAAACATGTTTTACTCTCTGTTCTAAACTGTGTAGATTTTGTGTAAATACTGTACATTTTGTATTTTTGATGATAAGCGAGAGAAGAAAAAAAAAAAACATCTTTAAATTTAGCATGCAAAGCCCACATGTAGCGCTAGAAATGAGCCAAGTCAGACGACCTTTTAGGGACAGTTTTTGCAAAATATAATTTCAGATTCTGTGCACCCTGCACAACTGCTGCAACATGAATAAGGTAATCTTACACACGGTAACATCACAGATAAACAAAGTTCTTTCTTCTTTTAAAAGGAGCCTATAACCACACAGTCTGCACACATAAACACACACTCCTGTCAGGACGTATTAGAAGCCTGTATATTGGATTTCCCTGAACAGCACCAAGCGCGGTTAAGGTGTCTTCATTCTCAGTCCTGCTGGTATATGAGCGCGTCTTCGTGTTCATTATACTCACTGGAAAAAAAAGGTTAATGCATGTGTGTGCGTGAGAGCGTTTGTGTCAAAGGTGCACGCATGAGTGTGAATAATATTTGACGAGACATCAAACAGCTTCAATTATTTCAGGACCCCGGGTGTCGTCCTCATTATCCACTTAGAGCGACCAGTGTGAGTGCGAGCGTTTCATGGGAGTTAACAATCTCACCTCTGCTGCTGCTGCTGCTGCTGCTGCTCGGGAGGAGAGAGACAATCATCCCCAACAGCTCATTTTAAAAATCATCTCAGTGATCAGGCTTAAGGAGAAATAGTATCTCGATTGCAAAATGAAGATTCACTCTTTATAAAAAGTGTGGATTTGACCTGTATGAGACTATGAACAGGGTTTACTTTGTTTTCAGTCCAATAAACGACAGTGGGGAGTTGATTTAAAGATTTAGCATTTAGGTTTTAGAGCAGGTTTGTCCGCCCATGATGCATTTTTAACTGGCCTGCAGCAAATTCTAAACAGATACTGGAATATATACCACACGTGACCAATACTGACAGAAGCCAAGAGACCCAAGGTGGTCCACCAAATGAAGCACCACTCACCTGAAAGCATCACTTTTCTTTACATTGCTCAACTGTCAAACATACAGCGGTTAATGCACAACAACTATAACATCACTGGGTACAAAACTAGATGAGCCCTCCATGGCATCACCCATAAGTTTCCGGTTTTAAAGCTCAGTGTGGTGTCTCAGGTGGCCGTCGCCATCTTGGTTCCACCTAGCTCGCCCTTAATTATACAAAGCTTAAGCCTTGATCTCATTTAAACAGTTAAATTAAAGACAAACATGTCTTATTTCTGGTATAAAGTTAAGCATTTGACATGAATGTCTATGGTGATTGACTCAAGTTTGAGTCAGCATCTAGTGGCCACTCAAGGAACTGCATGTGTTTTCGCACTTAAGCCCATTTTTCAGCCCAACCACTTGCATCATGCAATAAAAATGTGTTTTTACTCAAATACTGCATCCACGACCTTGTTTCTTTATGACCATCACTTACATTCATTTAAATCAGTATGTTGGTTGATTGTGAGACTATTAATTGAGCAGTTCTTCATCCTGTGCACAGCCAATCTGAACTCAGCTCCTTAAAAGTAGGTGTAGGTAGGTGTTGAACGCTGCAGCTTTTCCACAAAACAAGATTGATCAAGGAAGATTTCACCATAGGTGACCAAAAATGACAGGATCCAAGAAGGTAGCAAGTGATTACAGAAAAGTTCAGACACAGTGGGAAAATATTTCTTCACAGAAAACGAGGGAAAGTGTGTCCGTTTGATATTAAATGAAACTGGTGCCGTGATGAAAGAGTTTATGACGACACCATGAAACTAAAGGTCAGACCTACACTAGTGTAGAACGAGACAAAATGAACGACTGAAAGTTAAACACACGGCCGCTAGTCTGAGGCTCTACAACTGGGATAGCCTTTACCCCGACACTGGAAACCTTTCTCAGATGGTGACGTCATCAAAGAGTGGTTCACTAAAGTCACAGGATTAATGCTCCTGGTAAAAAAATGACAGGCATTCGACAACGTTAGCGTGTCTAGAAACATGTGCAACAAATTGAAGACTTGACGATTGCACAGTGGCGCTTTTTGATCTCGCCATCTCTTCAATTGCATGTGACGAGAGCACAGATTCCACAGACATTATTTGATAATTTCCTAAAACAGCTGGCCTCTGTAGTTTTAATTAAATGCTTTTCAAACAGGGGGACAAACTGCAGCCGTTGGGGGCTCTACACATAATAATATGCTCTGGTGAGTATTTGGTGCAGCAGGATGGATGTCAATGGTAATGAAGGAACACAGCATCGATAACAAGGGAGCTCTGTGGAGGGGAATTTACCAGGCTTTCCCTCTAGCCAAGAAAAATGATGGCTTAGCTCAGCTGAGACCTCGAGACCTGTAATTATGCATCCCCAAAGCCAGTCAAATATAGCATATGATTTGGACTGGATTTGGTATTTGTCCCTGGAATTAGCTCCTATTTTTGAGTTTCCATCGATTCATGAGAACAACAACACGGCATAAAAGTTTGAGGAAGTTAACTTCTACAAAAAAATGCAACCACCGCCTTCAAATGGAAGTCAAGAGCTTGTGGTCGTGAAATTGGAAGTTATGTACAAAAAATGTTTGGCGTTCAAGTGGTAACATCCGCTAAAAGCCATGAGAACGGTACAACGGTTTGTAGCTCTCTTTCGATGAGGAATACAGACTACTGCCACCTGCTGGTAGGAACAATTATATCAGGTTGTTGGTTGTAGTCTTTGCTGTGTGCTCAAGTGCAACTTTTTTGGACACAGGAGACGTCACAGTTGGCTTTCGTTGGTTTGATGTATCCGTACCTTTAAGAGACGCTTTTCCCATGAGCTCTAGATACTTACAGTTCATAAATGGCGTTAATTGTGTGCGTGAAACACCTGCCACACAATCAATGCATCCGCTCACAGCTGCAGACGCACATGTTTAACTACAAACCATGTTGTGGATGGAAACTCTGCAGCAGAGCGTATAGCCGTAGCGCACGAACTCCATTTCCCTGTGTCCGTCTGTTATATTGATCGTCTAAGCACGCGCTGCTGGTTAAAGAGAAAAAACACAGAAGTAATTAGAGTTTGATTGGTTTTTAGAAAACATGCTCATATGTGTCACATGTGTTCTTGTGCAGGATAAAAAATAGACCTGGCTTCTTCAATTTAAAGTGCTGTGGCTGCTCATTGCCTTTAAGCTTCAAGACTAATATTTGATTTACTAAAACGCTGGGGCGACGCAGGCTTCGTAATCAATCACAGAGTCTCTGGAAATCTACTGGAGGGATTACCGTCAGTCTTCCCAAACATATTTTCTCATTTGGTGTTTGGCCTAAAGATGGAGACATCTCCGCCTCCATCGGGTTTCTTCATAGATGATCACACAGAAAAGCTTTGTATTGGTTCGAAGTGCCTTTCCTCAAACTGGACCCAAACCATGAAGGACAACTCATCTGAAAGCATGCTTTACATGCTCTGTAAATAATGTGGTCAGCTCAGTCCAGAAATTCAAAAACCAAAAAAGAGAAGACACAGAGACGAGAGAATAACTAGAAAAGCAAAAAAATAAAAGCAAAAACATCAGGAGTATATTCCAAAGAAACAAAGACAGGGCTATATATACTCAGGGGCTGATGGGGTAAGAAGACACAGCAACCAATCACACAGGTGGGAAAACCCAAAGGATAGAAAGACCAAAGACACAGGGGCAAAAGTCTTTTTTCAAGTAAAACTGGAGAAACATTCAACATGGAGCGTCACTTCAGTTATTTACCTCATTCTGTTATTAATGCTGTTAATTGAGCCAATAAATTGAATTATTAAAGTAGCAACCGGAATCTATCAGAATAACAATGAACATGTTCTGCTTGTTTTTTGTTTTTTTTTTATAAATAGTTGCATCCTGACCCTAGTAAACATATGGCAAGCAGTTGTTTGTTGATCGATTCAGTCAATAAAAAGGGAATTATGCAGCTATTATAATATATTTATGGGGTTTATCTCCTCTCTGCTGGTGGTGACAGACGTGTAAAACACATTTAATACGTATTGAATGACGTGCCACTGTAGCAGCCGAACAGAACATGCACGAACAACGCGGCTAACGTTGAAAAGCTGTCTAAACACAATAGATCCAGTCTCTTACAAATAAATATGCAGCCGTGACATTTTAGTGCCCTCTCTTATTGATTCCATGCATTTCCTGTAATTCAGGACCATTTCGCAGCAGTGAATTACACCTTGTTTCCCCTCGTACACGGTCCCATGCAGGTGCAGAACAATGAGGTGCATTTTAAGACCATATTTCCCAGAGTTTCCTGCAGTCTGAGACGAGCAGCGTCGAGGGCTGCCAAATAGGTTTTTTCTCACCCCTGACCTTCCTCTCTGTCCTCTCGGCTCATTATCGTCCTGGGCTGCAACCGAATTGTTGCGCGAATCGCTGAAAACAGATTCATTAAAGCACCACAGCGGAGACAACATGTGCAGAAACACACATAATTCCTGTAGACACGTGTGTGTGTTTGTGTGTGAACACATAAAGCGCTGTAGTGGAGTACATTAGTGCTCTCAGGGGTCACATCGAGCATGCTTGATTTTGATTTATTTCCAGGAATCTGTGCAGGTATGTGAGTACACAAGAGGCAGAAAAGGAGATTTCAAAGCACTCAGAAAAAAACAAAGCTTTTGATTTAGTGGGAATCTTTATACTCACATATAATCATTTTTAGTCTGTGAAGTGAATATACCCCTGGTAAGGTTTATAACTACTGGTGGAAAATCAATCATAACAGGTGCAGAGGATAATGAGTTTGATCTCAACATGAATAAATCGGGTGAGTCTTGAGTGACATGTCAGACTCATCTTTCAGTACGATTTTGTGCATTTTTAAAACAGCTCTGTTTTGTGAGGCCAGTCTTTTAAGAAACATCTGCTAATTTCTACATCTGGTAGTCTAATTACTGCACACCATTATTCTTCATTTGTAGTAGTGTGTGACTCCAACACATATAGTTGTGTTTTGGTCTTTAATGGAAATAAACAGCTCTTAAGCTGCTAAACGCACTATCACAAACTATCACAATCAGCTAGCTGGGAGGCTAGGAAGAGCTACTATTAGCTTGGGGGTTGGGAAGCTAGGAGGAGTTACTACTAGTTATGGTGCTGGGAAGCTAGGAAGAGGTACTATTAGCTGGGAGGCTAGGCAGCTAGGAGGAGTTATTTCAGAGGCTAGGCAGCTAGCGTTTCGCCCACTGTGGTTCTGATTCACTAAAACTGTCTGCTGCCAAGCCAATGAAATAAATAAATCTAACAAAGCTCAGAATTACCGGAGACAATGAAACCAAACAAATCCAGTAATCTAGTAATTACGGCATGCTATTATTTTTCCTTTCCAGTAGTGTGAGTCCATTAAACGTAGCTGTGTTTTGGTCTCAGAGGGAAATATCTAGCTCTTTAGCTGCTAAACGCTCCACTATGTTCCCCTGCTAGCCTCTATAACTGCCTGCTCCTTGCTGCTCAGCGTGCGGTGTGGATTTGATAGCTTTCTCTTTGAACACAGCCGCCTGCTGTGGCTCTAAATAATGCTACGAGCAGTGAGAGCGGACCAACTGTATCTTTGTAACAGAGGACAGCTAAACAATCAGCTGAAACTTCCTGTAAAGCTCTGGGGCGCTGGAGATCCAGGTGATAATTCTTTCATTACTGCCCACGGTGATGAGTGACCCTGAGCCGTCCCTCAGTTACGCTGCTATAGGCCGATACTGCTGGGGGCGCAGGGCACGGGGTGTGTGTGTGTGTGTGTGGGGGGTGATCTCCCATAATGCACTGCCACCCTCTCTTTCACCTTCCACACTTGTATTGTGTCATTAAACCTGAGTTTATTCATACTTCACAAAATGTTCTGTACTTTGTGACTGTGGCTGGTCTGCAAGCATTACGGAATTATGGGAAATTTCTCAACAGCCAATGACGAGCTGGTATATCCCTTCATACCAGTGGGTGGCAATAATCTGTATTCATCATTCAAAAGGGGAAACAGGAAGAGCTTTAGCTGGAAGACTATGGCACTAGGAAGAGCTACTGTTAGCTGGGAGACTAAGAAGGACGACTATTAGCTGGAAGGTTAGGAAGCTAGGAGGAGCTACTATTGGCTGGGAGGCCAAGAAGCTAGGAGAAGCTACTGTTAGCTGTGAGGTTATGGCGCTAGGAAGAGCTACTATTAGCTGGGAGGCTAAGAAGGGTGACTATTAGCTCGGAGGCTAGTAAGCTAAGAAGAGCTACTGTTAGCTTGGAGGCTAGGAAGCTAGGGAAGTCTACTATTAGCTAAGAGGTTAAGAAACTGGGAAGAGGCACTATTTGCTGGGATGTTAGGAAGAGCTACTACTAGCTAGGAGGCTAGGAAGCTAAGAAGAGCAACAAAGCGTCGTGCAGAGCTGGCCTCTCCTGAATCATACTGATCAATTCGTCTACAGTTTGTTTATTCAAGATGATGTTGTGGAAATATTTGTGAATTTGAATGTTCAGATGAGATGAAGGTGTAAACCGAGAAGAGCCTTCTGTGTGCCCTTTGAACTTTGACGTTCACGATTCAACAGGCTGAATGGCCTTAAAAGACGCCAAACAGCTGTTTCCGACTAGCGCCAAACAATTCAGAATAAACGGAAAAAAAAAAATAGCACAGACATTTCACAGACCTAAAAATAACGCCACAGCTTAATAAAGCAGGAGGAGTTAACAATGAGATGAATCTAGACTAGTGGCATTAGTCCAAAAACAAGAGAAGAAGGAGGAGGAGGAGGAGGGCTGGGGTATAAAAAGACAAGTCGGTGCCCAGAGAATCTGAATCATTTTTGGATTCTCACCTAAACAGGCCAAATACTCTCGCCTGCCTCATCTGACATGCACTTTGTTGGTGCTTTAAACAGTCAAGTCTCAGTGTGTGTTGAATATAACACAACCAGTATATGAAAAATACAATACATTCTTTGGGATGATTGACCAGAACGTGGCAACGCTTTCTGCGCGCGACTGCTGCTGAATGAGAGACGAGGAAAAACAAGGAGATACAAGCTTCTTATTAACATATTCCATCTCTCGCTGCATCGCGCATAAACACCTCCATCAGTGATTTCAGGGCACGTTCACCCTCGGCACGTTCTGAGAGGCTTTATTTAGACCCCGAGGCGTTCGCTAGCTGGCTTTGACACCTGGAAATGAAACATGGACAGTCGCGCTTAGAAAAAAAGAAAAAGAAATAAAGTCTGGGCTGATTAAAGGAGAATTCAGCAAGTTTTTAATTTGTTGATTTATTTTGAAGCAGCAATAGATTCAGTAAGTTTCTAAGCCGTTTAATACACTGCCTGGCCAAAATAAAAAGTCTCCACCTGGATTTAACTTATCAAATAGGTAGGAGCCTCCTATTGGATAATTACTGCATGATTATCTTCAGCAGGCAACAAGTTATTTAACCCCAACTGATGCAATGAGTAGCTTCTCATTTCTTAAAACAACCATGTCTAAAGACACATCCTGTGGTCGTGGAAAAGATGTTAGTCTCGCTAATCTCTTCTGGGTGGAGATCGGCATACTGTGAGTGGGTGCATGCTGAATCCGACGGACACGACTGGCCGACATCCGAAAGTAATGAGCAAATCGCCTCTCGTCGTCCATCTCCCTCATCTCCCACAATGCTTAGCATGTGAGTCATATGCAGCAGTGGACGGGCCTTATGAGGACTTCCCTGGAGTTCAGTTACTTGATTTTCTCGTGAAGTATAAATGACCTAATCAGACAAACTTGTTTTCTTGTTCTCAGAGCCTTAGGAGCGAGAACAAATGTCTTGCTTCTCGTGGAGTATGCAACAAGCTTAATGGCCCTCTACTGCCGTTTCAGAACCACGAACAGAGCTGTTTTGTGTGTGTGTCATGACTTTTGCACAAACGTGAATTTATTTGATAATTGCGTTGAGATCTCAGACTGGCTGCCTCGTCAATCTGTCATTGTGTTGTACGTCAGTCAAATGTCAAATGAGGATCGATGATGGACTAACATCTTAAATTTTTTTTGAATAGGACCCGCTCTACCTGCACCACGTATCTATCAGTCGATTGCGATCAGCGTACTGGACACCCATGCTGTAGGGCAGACATGTCAAACTCAAGGCCCAAACTCAAGACAATTGTATCCGGTTCTCAAGATAACACTTCTTATCTATCAGAACTGGCCTGTAGGTGTACAGTATTGCATGCATCCTTTTGGCGTCAGGCATTTATGTCAATCAGCTCTCCCTCCTAGCTTTATTGACAACCTCATCAGAATTTCACGGTTGCCTCAGCAACGTATCGGTAAAGTACGGCGGTGTGGCGCTCTGAAGCTACATCAGTCTATATGGTTGACCCACAAAAGCTCAAGCCACAGGCATTAGAGGACTAAATACTAAAATATCTGTCTTTTTATCAGCTTTTCTGATAAACGCCCTGCTAACGTAGAAAAAGCTCAAAAAGTGAGATTAATTGAGCTTGGTTTTATTCTAAATTCTTTATTATGGCTTGGGAAAAAATCATATTCATATTCCTGTATGAATGATTTCTGGTAACACATCTGAAAAGACAGATTGTGTCTCATTTTAAATAAATATTCATTCTGGTCGGCCCGTGATTTGGAGTCGCTTCTTAATTTTGGGCCCCTCTCTGATTGACTTTGACTCCACTGGCATGTGGATCTTTTGTGGGAGTATAAACCAAGTGCAGTTCGGGTAATGCCGACATTGACACCCACCCGCCACTAACTGTAGTCCTATCATTTAAACACTTGAGTTTCCTGGAGACAGCGTCAAGGAGAAACATCTTCCAGAGAGGGTTAGGGAGTTTATGGCAGCGTTGGATGACCAGAACATTTCTGGAGTAGAGAACACAAGGTACCAGCTACCCTCTCCACACTACATTAACTTTGACTGAAAGATTTATTGGACTGAATCCAGTCGACTCTAGGAGAAGACAAGGGAAGACTAAAGCTAAACGGTAGCAGTAAAAACATCCTTTACAAAAATAAAACCTTGAGCAGAAATCAGTCCTCCACAAATTTGTCCAGCTGTCACTTTCCAAACATTCAGTGTCAGGAAATGAGGTCAAACTTCACAGAGTGAACGAAGTCCAGGTAACGTATCTGGAGGTGGAATAAAACAAACTCCTTTACACTTTTAAAGCGCTGAGGCCAAATATTTTGAGATATGTCGAGCTCTCGCCTTCATAAATAAAATTCTAAAAGCCGATTTGAGTTCATCTTCAGTTCTTAATCAGCCATTTTCTCCCTGGATGTCAGCCAACGGTCCTCTCCAGGACTATTACAGCTGCATAATGTGAGTTTACATCAGCCTTTAAAATCTAATTTCACAGGAATTTAACACACAAACACAAACACACTATGGCAGAACCTTAAGTGGATATATTTAAGGGAAATGAAACAGGACATGAGAGGATAATGTAATACTAAAAGGTCAGGAAAGAGGGACAATGAAATTAAACAGGAGGCTAAGAAACAGAGCGCACCCCTGGTTTGATGATGTGGACCAATTGTGTCAGAGAAACACTCCAGAGCAGAGAGAGGGAGAGGGAGAGAGGGGAGAGAGAGGGAGTGCATCACTGTTGGATGCTATAAGGCGCGTAAAGCTGCTCTACACGGACTCAGATGCTTTCAGCTGAAGTCACTTTCCGCACCCGAGAGTCTGAATGAGAGCGACACGGAGCGGAGCAGCCGGAGCTGAATGAAGCTGTGACGGTGCGTGAATAACGGGGGCGTATCTGTGAATGAAACCTTGATCCGGGACTCGATTCACAAGATGAAGCGGGCGACACGAGATCTGCAGCTCTCCAGGAACTAGGCGATCCACTGGGGAGGTCTGCGTTGCTCAGCGAAGATTTCTCCTCGTTTTCTCGCTCTGGGCGTCGGCACACGAGTCCCCACAGGCAGACACGTCAAAGATAAAAACCAAACTACGTTACCTGAGATGTCCTACGATGCCTCGTTTGGAGATTTGGGCGCTTAGAGGACGCGTTGCTCCGGTGCCATTGCGCGCAGCCATGCGCACAGCTCCAGGGTGCGCCTAGTCGGACCCTCCGTGCGTTATGCTGAATGGACCCACGTTCCGCGGCCACGAACCGATGCGACTCGTCGACCCGAGGCACCTTCCGCAACTGATGTCCCTTGAGGACCATGAGCCCACCATGGTGGAAGGGACCCTGGGGCCGCGCAACTCCACGCCGGCGGGGGAGGAAGGGGCTCCGGGTCAGCAACACCAGTCCTTCCCGTGGGTGGTGACCCTGCTGGCCGGCGTCCTGATCACGACCATCGTGGTGGATGTTATCGGGAACCTGCTGGTCATCGTGTCCGTGTTCAGGAACAGGAAACTCAGGAAAGCAGGTACAGCTGTTAGTCCAGAAACCAGCTCAACAGAATGAGTTCAGATCATCTCGCTTTGCTTGTGCACTTCTGAAAGTCTGGAGTCCTTGTAGTGGTTATTATTTTTATTATATTCAAGTAGTTAAATCTTTCTAGTAGACATTTTATTATACTTTTAATCATTTTCAGGAAAATAAAACAACATTTCTAAAAAGAAATAAATATAAATATGATTTACTACCACCTCGTCTTAAAGTGGACCCATCTGCACATGCTCACAGTTCAAAAATCATTCATAAAGTGCATCTGTTCCTCCTTCAGGAGATTATACTCGGCAACTTTCTCCATGTGAGTGACTCTAACTGATCTTCTACAAGCTGTTCTGCTGCTGTGGATGATTGCACTCATGATGTTGTTTGACATGCTGCTCAGACAGAAGATTTGTCTCCGTTTGTGTCTTACAACAGTGATTATCCAGCCGGTTGAAGACTTCTGTGATGTGACATTCTGTCTCTCCGTCAGGCAATAGCTGGTAACTCGATGTAATCGATGTCGAAATCTGACAGCCAGACTGTTGTTGTGGATTTGAAACACTCAAGAGCACTGCTGTGCATAAATAACCCAAGTAGGAGGACTAATCAAACATACGCACAAAGAGAGAAAATCAATTCTGGCTCTAATTCATGTTCAGAAGGAGAAAATAATACTTTAAAAGGTTTTGGCGAAGATGTCGATGAGTTATTTTGGAGCAATAATGAAGCTTAACTTCTCTAGGCAGGAAAATCAATTCACAATGTTGTCCCAATCAAAAAAGACAGAGGTTTGTGAAAAAGGTCATAAAGGTCACCGGGTCAAGTCGTTTCTAAATCAGCTAGGAGATCATGGAGGCTACAGCCAGTCATTGAACGCCAGCGAGGGATGCGGCAATTAGCGAAGCACTTAACCCAGCGTCTGTGTTAATGGACACGGGGGAATCAACAGGAGGATGGTGTTCAGGGGCGTTAATGCATGAGTGAAGGTTTGTAGAAGTTCCCATTCAGTTCAGAGAGTCAAATTTACACCTCTGCTGTAGAAGAAAAATCTTTTAGTTCATAAATCTGTGAGGTAGGTTTGCAAGATTCATAAAAGATAATCAGAAATATTCACAATAAACAACATAATCCTAAAACTTGATCTCAGTCTCAGATTTTATTTGAATATTTTCTTACTTTTTGATGATCAAACAGTTTATAGTGAGAGGAACGTGTTGCGTTCGGATCCTAGGGAGAAAAATCCATCATCTAGAAGTTAAATGTGCAGAATTACAGATGATAGTCAAACATGGATTTTGTGCAAACGCCAGTATTGCCAGTGGTTTTGTAGAAGGTTTGCTTGTTCTCTCTGTGCCTGCGTGGGCTTTCCCTCTGGTTCTCCAGCTTCCTCTGGTTAATCTGTGATTCTAAGTCTGTGTTTGTCTCGTTGTGTGTTCGCCCTGTGATGGACTGGCAACCTGTCCAGGGTCTAACCCATCTCTCCAATCCACCTTGTGACTCTCTACTGCATAATCGATTCCATGCAATGGACGGAAATAAGTTTTGGATCTTTGCAGAAATACATCTTTGTTAGAATCCACAGCTACTGATTCAAACACCTCGTAGATCGAAAATAAACTTGGATTGAAACTTTATAAAATAAGGTCAAATAGAGTCACACCAAACTTCTTCCCCTTCCTCTGTGCAGCTTGGAAGCTTGGAAGTGTCTTGTTCCCATGTCTTCTTTAGATCAACCTGTTTTCAAGATTATCGTAGAATTAATGCGTAACGTGCAGAACAAAAGAGGAACTAAAGGAGAAAACGTAGCAGTGAGTTGTGTTTCTAGACAATTTGTGCACGTACAGGGTGTGTTGAAGCAACTTTATGTGCTAGTTGATTGTCTTTAGCCCAAAAAGTTGCACTTAGAAGACATAAGACTTTAACTCTGGGTGAAAACTGCTTCGCACTGAATTGCGTTTATTGTGAAGCTGCTGAAAAACTGTTTTGCGTCGTCTCAGCCTAAAGCAGACATTAAGAGTTTTTGTTGGAACGTGCTAGGAGGGTTAGTTTAGTTGTAGACGTCTTGGCTGCAGAGTGATACATACAAAATAAAAAGGTTAGCGCTGGCAGGTTTCTAAGTTTCTTATCTTCATCTCCAACCAAGACCATTTTTCCAAGTGTTTAAATCTGCCACCTCGGTCTCAGTCATGCCTCTTTGTCACGGTGATAAATTAGCCATGCATCAATACATAAAAGCTCCTGTCCCGTCATTCCCTCTCCTGTCAGAGCTGACAAACGGAGGATCTCTGGAATCCGAGAGTGGGAATGTAACGATTGAGGGTGGAAAAAGCCAGATGAATTGCTCGCCTCTCGTTTATTCCTCAGACATCGTTTTCTCCCATCCTTGTCCTCTCTTATCTCCCCTTCCCTCCCTCCTTTCCTCCCTCATTCCCTTCTCTTCCGTTGGCCCATCTCCTCAACTCTCGGCTCAATTTATCTCCGGCCTTTCTTGTCCTTTCCTTTTGATTCATCCCTCCGGACTCTTCCTCTTACCTTTTTCCACCACTCTCCTCTTCTTTCAATGACCTCCCTGTCCTCTCTTTATCACTCCACTCTTTCTTCATATCCATCTCCAGCCCTCTCATCTCTAGGATTTTTCTCATCTTGAGTTCGACGCTTTCTTCCCTCTGAATTATTCTCCTCTTTCCTCCACTTTGCAGCCCTCCCACTCAATTCATCTTCTCTCTCCGTCCCCACCCCATCAGACCTTCATATACAATCTCCACCCTCCCGTGTCGCCTAAAACACCCGTAAATACGAACTTGTTAGTGTATTCTTGGTGAGGAATCATTGCTGTAACCGTCTGAAAAAGGCAATTAAGTCTGTGCAGTCAGTTGAAAAAGGTTGGGGGGATTGCATTGTGTCTCGCGTCACCAGCAGTCCTGACCAACTGCCCAAACTAAAACCCAACCTCGCTTGCTGTCCCTGAAAGTGTGCAGGAGCTGTAGAAATCAATCTGAATGAGTCAGAGCATTTCCATTTATCTCAAAGGCCGGTGGATCTGCGACGCTCAACCTTTTCCAGAGGCAGAGAAGACAGTCCCATACGGAAACAGTCAGCCGCAGAAAATGTCACTCAGATAATACATCTTTCCTTCATTAGTGCTGCAGTTATGTTTGGATTAGGGGGCATAAAAAGGGCTGACACATCCGTCGCTTTGTCGTCTTATTTGCCTTCCTATAATGGGAATAAGAAAATCTAGATTTGAGCGATGATATTTCCTCGGATCAGAGATGAACTATTTCCATGGGCGCTAAAAAATAAAATGATCTGATCAGATACATGAGCGTCGGATCTGTTGGAAATATAAGCAAAGAAGAAGAAAGAGAAGGAGAAGGAAGAGGAGAAGAAGAGGGAGAAATGGGGAGGACAAGTAAAAGATGAAGAAACAGGAGATGAAGCAGAAAAAGAAGCAGGAAAAGAGGAAGGAGGAGTCTTTGTCCAACTTTGTCTCCAACCCTGAATTCATTCAGTAGAAGATGATGAACCAAGATGTCTCCACGTCTCCATCATCACATCTCCTGGAAACAGAAGAGAAGAAGAAGAAGAAGAAGAAGAAGATTAGGTAGACAGAGTACGAGACAAAAAAAGAGGAAGGGGAGACGGAGGACAAGGAGAAGAAGCGGGTAGTGTAGGAGGAAGATGAGGAAGAAGGAGAAGAATGGGGAGAAGGTGGAAGAGGAAGAAGAAGAATGAGAAGTTGAAGAAAGAGCAGAAGAAGAGAAAGATGGAAGAAGAAGGTGGAGAAGAAGGAAGAAGAAAAAGGAGGAAGAGATGGGATGGAGGAACCGAAAGAAGGAACAGGAGAAGGAAGAGAAGCAGAAGGCGGAGAAAAAAAGAAGGTGGAGGAGTAAGAAGAGAATGAAAGAGAAGATGTTTTCCTCCATCTTCATCTATAACCCTGAATGTCTAGCGTCTTAGAAGATGAACCACGATGTCTCCACGTCTCCAACGTTGCTGTCCACATGGATTCCAGCTTGGTTCATCTTCTCTAACACTCTGTGTGAACATGTTTCTGTTCCTCCTGGAAGATGTTTGAAGCCACTTGGATGAAACGTCTCCAAGAAACCTCAAACTAGTTCTAACCTTGTTTCAGATGCGAGATTCCAGCCAGAGAGAAGCCAGCAGATCAAGTGTTTATATGGTTATTAGGAGGTCAGAGTTTACCATTTATATGCATCATCAAAGAAAGTTGGTCTGGAGTCTCTCCCTTGGGAACTGATTATGCTCCTGCAAAGATCTGCCGGGCCAATCAGATCGTTTGGGACTAACTGGATTTGAGAGCAACGTCATACTTGAAAGGTGATTGGATGACGACAGAGAAGAGCTGGACAAAAGCAAAGACACATGAAAGATGAGAAACTAGAGGGAAAATATTGTAAAAATATCACAAATCTCTGGAACTAATCACAACAATAATGTTAGTTTTAGATAAAATTGTTCAGAAACTGACATATCTCTAAATGAATTGACACTGAATCTAATCAGGATCCTGTGAATCAGATTTGGAATCGATTCAGGAAATCAGAAGCGATCACATCTTGCAATTATATCTTGTTTCTCTTAGTTTATTCTACAAAATCTGCCTCCGTTTCTTTCTTCGTGCCTCTTTTTTATGCATTGCTACCAACGCTCACCCTGTGGAGTTTTCTTGCAAACAAAGATGTGATATTTATTCACCAATAAGGCGTGCGTGGGTCTTTCCATCTGTTGCAGAACATTTGGAAAGACAACTGGTGTTTTTTTTTTACATGTTTACACTTTGGTTTCTGCTTTGTGTGTTTGTATTGCCTTATATGCTTTTGCACACGCGTGTCCTCCTGTCTCTGCACAATCCAAACCAAAATCAACTCAAAACTCCATAATTCTCTATAATACAAGTAGTGGTCCAGAACTTAAGCCTTAAGCCTGCCTTCTTGTAGCATCCACACAGAACTAATAATCTCACAAAACGCTGTTAATCTGCTCTAAATCAACGGGATAACACTTCATCTTGAAGCCTGTGATATCCAAATATCCTTAATGTCCTGTGATAAAAGTTATCATCCCTCACAGATGGAGTTTGATCAGTTTTAAGTGTCGGGATGATGAGCGGCTTCGCGAGGAGTAAATCTCAGCAGATGGCTTTCGGTGCCGAGGCTTGAACCAAACGGTTGCAACAGCTGGAAAGCAGCGGGAAGGAATCCTGCGCCCGAAATGCCACCAACCGAGGGGATGTGCTTGTTTTAAAATGAGCTTGTGATTCTTCTTTGACCTTCATTTTCATCTCGACGCCTCACTCTGAGGGATCTAGACGAGCCCCAGAGCTCCCGTCTGCTTGTTGTGTAAACCAGTGAGCTCTCTTCAGAAGGTGGCAATGAGTTGTTTGGTGGTTTTGAAGTGAATCCATTCATTAGTTCATCATTTCAGGGCTCTTGTCAAATCTATTTCGCGTTAAAACCCAAACCTTTTCAATCCTAGTTGATTTGGGCGCACCTGTGGCAGGTCACAGGTGGTAACAACTGATCAATTTGAACCTCACGACTGTCAGTAGAGGAAATCTGCTCAATTTCTCTTGCTCCAGCCCAGCTTATCTGGTAATGTGAGATGTTAACAGATCCAGTTTTAAACCAAATGAACCTCACAGACTCATCGGGGTCGTCACCAAGATTAAAATCAAACATGTTCAGTATTTAGGTTTTAAAAACTGTATGACTACATCAGTATTTTCCAATAAGAGTCTATCCCTCTAGGCTAACGTTAGCTAGCATGCTACTGGTTGGTTCCAATCTTAGAATTTTCTTATCCTTTTGTTTGCTTCGTTCTCACTGCAAACTTTTACGTTACAGTTGGTTTCATTGGCGATCGGCAAAACTGCTTACAGGTGCACTGCTGCCACCTGCTGGACTGGAGTGCAGGGTGCAGTGTTTTGTTTATATCCATTAACTTGTGAGATCTCATGAAGTGGTGCGTTCAGTGCTCCCCGATCATTCAGGATAATCTAATTTCTGATTTAATCTAATTGTTTGGGCTACGAGCAAATAAGTATTGTGGGTGGAGGATTGTCGGAGCAGTTTGAACAGAGATCTTCAACACAAGCAATTAGAGCTTTACTTGCTCAGTAAACTGGAAAATGCGGTTACTTCTACTCCTTTGCGTTTATTTGACAACTGTTGCGTTGGTTAATTCGCTGCTCCTTGTTAATTGATGTAAACTAATGCGTCAGTAATTATAATCTGATATCATCATCATTCACGCATAATGAGCGATTGATTTTTTTTTTTTTTTGTTGTTGTTGATTGAAGTTGACTCCAGTTGGTGTCTTCAGTCGTAGGATGAGTTTAAGTCTTTTAAATGTCATTTTTTTAGAAGATAGAGAACGATTATTTGTTTGGGGACAGACATGTTTAATTTTTGTCCTATTCATCAGCAGTGATTAGCTTGTTTACCAATAAATATTGTGCATAAAATAGAGAACTTTACAGGCTGCAGCATTTTAATTACATAATCATAAATTGATTTTATACATTGCAGGTCTCAGGGGGGAGAAAGCTTCACTACTTCTGTCTCGTTTTATTTCATCCTACTTAGTGAATCCTGCTGGTTCATTATAGATTTCAAGACATGATGAAGATTGGAGAGCAAAGCCGAGGCTTCATTAAACCTTTACAGCTCCGAGTGACAGCGCTGCTCCACGAAGGTCACAACTGGCCAGCAGGCCAAAGAAATATTTATGGAAACTCCCCTCTGGATGTTCGGATACTGCGCCTTTAGAAAAAACTGTGTGTGCGCTCGCTGCAGGAAAAGCAGAAATGGACAATCTTGTGTCATAAAGGGCTGACACTGACTTCTCTCTGGGAAACGATGGGTTGGAATTAACAAGGACTTAATGCAGCTCTGGCTGTAAACAGTGAGGCTGATTTCAGTCAAATACAATACAGATAAATATATTAGCTAGAAGGCTAGAAGGGGCTACAATTAGCTAAGAGGCTAGGAAGCTAGAAGGAGCTACTATTAGCTGGGAGGCTAGGAAGCTGGGAAGAACTACTATTGGCTGGGAGGCTAGGAGGTTAGGAAGAAGGCTAGGAGGCTACTATTAGCTACTAGGAAGCTAGCTATTAGCTAGGAATAGCGTCTATTAGCTGGGAGGCTAGGAAGCTAGGAAGAACGACTATTAGCTAGGAGGCTAGGAATAACTACTATTAGCTGGAAGGCTGGGAAGAGCTCCTGTTAGCTGGGAGGCTAGGAAGCTAGGAAGAGCTACTATCAGCTAGGAGGCTAGGAATAACTACTATTAACTGGGAGGCTAGGAAGAGCTAACCGTTGTAAGGAGCCAGTCTATAGTTTATTCAGACAGATGCTGTGTAAATGTTTGTGCACCGTTTGTCCGCGACCGACCGTCAGCTCGATGCGTCCAACCACATATTGATTTACTTAACTCTAACTGGACCAGTTTTTATTTTGATATTTATTATAACTAGTATAAAAAGAGGAAGTCCAGAGACATAGATTTGTATCGGAAGGAGGTCTGGGTGGATGGACCAGTCAAAAAAACATCAGACTTTTTTTTAAATTATTTTTTTAAGTGCAGACTTTCAGCTCTAACTTGATATTATTCAAATGTGAAGGAATTGCAAACAGTTTTAAACACAGTCCCCTAGATTGGACAAATGAATCCTAAATGAAATGTTGGAGGACTTTGCTCTGATTAAATGCATTATAATAACATGCAGTGCATCTTATAGCTATATATTATATCAGAATAATGAGGCATAATAGTAAAACTCTCTGAACTGCAACGAACAGAGACGTTATGATATCAGCAACAGCTGGTGGGAAGATTAACAAGCCTAATGAGTGCTGTGGTGGAAGGCTTTTCCTCTGTTACGGCCTCTCTTTGCTTCCACGTCTGACGAGGGTTGAGCTTAGACGACCCGCCGCACCTTGGTCTACTGCCGCCGCCACCGCTACCATACACCTGCCTGAAGTGAGCTGCCAAAATACTGTGATTTATTTTGTCTAATTTCCTTTTAGCACTCAGATAGTTTGTCACCGGCTGCTTTCAGAGTTGGAGAGGACGCGGCTGTTGCTGCTGCTGGAGGCGTTAGAGATGCAACAACAAACCTGTTCAGCTTTAAAGTCTGCAGCCTGAGATCATGACTCTGGAAATAAATTTGTTTTCTAACTCGATCTGCTCTGTGTGAAATCTCCAAAACTATCTTTGGGTATCAAACACTGACCGTCTGCAGATTTAAAGGCAGCCACACAAAGTTTTCATGGTTTAAAAATGTGGATAAATGCACAATTTAGTGTGCATAACCTGTCGGGAAGCGTTGCACTCTTGAGTATGTGTTTGAGGAAGCAACGGTTTGATTGACGTGCTCATGAGCCAATCATTAAACGGCAACAAGAAGCAAGATTGCACTGGGACTCCCAGTGGAAGAGCTGCAGGGCAGGTAGCTTAAAATTCCAGTTACAAGGGCTTTCATTTCTCTGAAACTGCCCTGAACTGATGCACCTTTTATGTCATGATGGGTGACATAAAAACAGACAAAATCCATAAATGTCATGAATTAAATTAAGTGTTTTATGACCTAAATCAATGGTTGATGTCAGAGGTTCAGGCACTTCCATGTTGTCAAGTCGAGTTTAGAAATAGTTGTATTTCTTGCGCGACCTCACCTGCTGCAAAGGTGTGTGAATGAGTTAAAGAAATTCTAGGAAGGTCAAGACTCGAGCAGCACTTGTAGTAAATAGAACAACTTTATTAGACCGACACGTTTCAACTCGTGGCTTTCACTGCGGGAGGCAATTTAAATAATAAACGACATTTACTTTATTTAAATTGTCCTTTGTTGTGCGTTCCTCGCAGTCGTTCCATTTACTTACAAGTGCTGCTGGAGTTAAGTCGCATTTATCAGAGCTTTCAGAAAAATCTGAGCTTCTCAGTCACAACGGCATCTTGACATGAAGGGTATTTACGAGGCTGACGTGACAGGAATGCGGAATAACCATTGAGAAAAAGGTTGCAAATGCTCGATGCTGCAGCAATTGTGCAAATCAAGAAGATGAAGTACAGATGCAGTAAGACAACATATTCTATCAGATGACTGTAGACATATGCAGAATAACGTGAACAAAGGTGAACAGGTGAGGCTGCCAGAGGACCAAATATTTACAGTTTGGTTCGAGAGTGATTAGACTCGGGTTTCTGTCCCAACATCCGTCCCGGGGAACCCGATCGCAAGTGACCAGCTTAAAGCGCAGGTGTGAATAAACCCAGGATGCATTTGAGAGATCGGATCTGGGAGGTGGACTGGGAACTCATTCCTTTGGTGGTGTGAACACACAACGAGACCTGGGTCACTATTCTATCGAAGGCGGCACTAAGATGGATGAGTGTTGACTGGCTGTCTAATATTTACCATGACTTAGATGACTGAGAATCTTCACAGACGGATTCAGAAGTTTAAATGTGAAAGTGTCAAACAACATTTTACAAAAAAAAAGAGCTCTGATTGGTGGCTTTGCTCTTTTGACCACAGACCTCAACCCGACCCTTTAAATGACCGATATCAGCTCCACAACCACCGACCCTCGTGCGTCATTTTCGTCGTCCCAGATCCAAACATGAAAACAGGAAAAGTGTATTTTTACCTACGAGCTGAAACCTGTCAGCGGCGCTTGATGCTGCACCTCAGCACAGAGCCGGCAGCAGTCGGGAGTTGACGTCAGGATCAGATACACCGGCGGCAGCTCGTCCTTGGCGAGCCGAGAGAAGCAAACAAAACACTGAAGGAAGGGAGTCGAGACTCACACATCAAAACGAGTGCGCTCTCTCTCTCTCTCTCTCTCTCTCTCTCTCTCTCTCTCTCTCTCTCTCTCTCCATGGTTACCTGGAAGCTCCTTCATGCTGCACGGTCTGCCTCAACCTTCAACGCAGAACTGCAGGAGAACAGTTCATGGAGCTGCTCCCCCTGCGAAACAGATGATCTGATTAGATATTGGAACCATTCGCTGCATAAATCTGCATTTCAATGTCTTTGAAACTACCGTAACTTCTCGGTACGTTCTGGGGGCAAAGATCACACCTCGCTGATGAAAATCTCTGCTAATTAAGTCGTCGTTTGTCTTAATGAAGGGCCTGATTAACATCGCTGGTTGTGTTTCATTCATCATGAGGGAGCTCTCTGAGGGTAGGATGTGAGTTTCTCTCAGGATTAAAAGAGCACTTTGGCTGTTTAGTATGAGAAACCCTACACTTCCCATAATGCAACATAACCCTTCTCGCACAGACACCCCTCCCCCCAAATAACAATTAAAACAATTCTTACAATATTAATACTCAATAATGTATTTACCATTTGGACTTTTAACAGATTGTGCTGCAGACATTTACCATCCAATATCTGCAGCACAGTGTAGGTGCTTTTAAAGCTCCAGCTAGTGAACTGACATCAAGGTATTTCTCGTCTCCGTTTCTGTCTTTCAGTCTTTGTTTGCCAACATTCATCCAGTATATTTATTCTGAACAGCCTCAGAACCCTGGCGTCCACTGCGGTGTGCTTTGTATCGCTCCACCCTGTGAAAGTAAAATCAAATCAAATGCATTTAAAGATAAAACTAAAGCTACATCAATACATTTTCTTGGTAGCATGTCTTCTCCGGACCCTTTAATTAGTAAACAGATCCTAGTGATTTCTTGTTTCTTGATTTCTTTTACTTTTTACCATCCAATATCGTAGAATGAAGGTTAAATAAACACAAATATAGGTGCACTGAAAGCTTCAGGTGGTGAACTAACATTGATGTGTGTAAATAAAAATCCTTGGTAGCATCTGGAATTTGTTCACAATAAAATAGCTCTGATTGGTTGGAGGACTGATCCAGTTGATGCATCGTTCAAAGCTTTACTCCGACCTCCCTTCACTTGTCCGAGCTCCTCAACCTTTCCCCAAGGCTGAGTCCAGCCACACTTTGGATTTGTCTGCAGCCTCTTTATCGATCCGGTACAGTGAAGAGGAAGCTGACCTGTAAGGCTGAGCTTTCACTTTTCACCTACAGTCAAGAACTTTGGGTAGCAACTGAAAGAATGGGATCACAAATACAACATCAATCCCTAATGATAAATAAAAAATTAAGACTTTGCTGCAAATAATTGAGTTTTTAATATGATTTATTCTTGAGATGCTGAGAACCAACTAAAACCACCTGCTATCAGACGCTCCTACAACCATTAATCTATACGTTTACAGCATGAACGCCTCTAATGAGTTTTCCTCATGAGTCAGAGAATTGAACCTTTAACCCCGGCGGCATTTTTAATTCATCAATCGTTAACACACAGTATGTCTGTAGCTGACACAATAGGAAGGGGAAGTGCAGAAAAGGGCAAACGTTGTAATAAAGAGAGCAGAACCGGGGTCTAACACATATCGACTGGCGGTTAACAAGTCTCTTGCCTCAGAGCTTGGAGCCTCGGCTCTTCTCTAACTATCCTCCAGCAGGCAACGAGGCCGTCGTCCAGAATATCAACAACGAAGCTCCTTCATAATGAAGATGGAGTCGCGGGGTGATGAATGCTGAACGCAGGTAGAACAAGGTGTTATTAAGGCTGCCACGGTTAACGACCACACCGCCTCAGCGTGCACTCTGATAAAAAGCTTTCAACAAGAACATATCCATTACACCAGGAGCGGCACGGAAACAGGAGGGGTTCAGAGTGATTTTATTTCAAGAGGTTTGCTTCAGGTCTAAAATTTTGATGCCGACAGATCACAACTACACAAACATTTAACTTTTCACAGTTAAACTTTCCTGACATGAAATAAAATGAGTTGAAGACTTTTATTAATTCATTCGATCTACATAAAGACAAACTGTTGTTTGCAGGAAAACCATGACCCCATTCAGACCTTCTGATCTGATCACAAGTGTCCAGGTATGAATACTCCCAGGACGTGTTGAGGACGCATTTGAGTAATCTGGTCTCAGTCAACATGTGGAGGTGGTCTGGGACACATGTGACCTCCTTCCTTTGGTAATGTGAACACACAATGAGTCCCGGGTCACATTAAAGACCACCTACTCAACAGGGCTGATCTGTGGAAGAGGAGTTTAACTCATTCATTCAACAACTATTAGAAATGATCATATGAATAAGTGATAAGAGCCTTTTTCTGTCCTTCAGATTCTGTTCTTGGTTATGAAACAGCAGCAGAGATCCATAAGTGGCAGCAGCTGCTAATCTACTGACCAGACAATGGCGCTGTTTATTTATATACAAAGAATTCTTCCTAGCTACCTAGCTAATAGTAGCGCTTTCTACCTTCCCAGATAACAGTAGTACTTCCTGGCTTCCACAGCTAATAGTAGCCTTTCCTAGCCTCTCAGCTAACAGTAGCACTTCCTAGCTTTCGAGCTAACAGTAGCTCTGCTTAACCTCCCAGCTAATAGTAGCACTTTCTAGCTTCCCAGCCAACAGTGGTACTGCCTAGCTTCCACAGCTAATAGTAGGTCTTCCTAGCTACCCAGCTAATAGTAGCACTTTCTAGCTACCCAGCAAACAGTAGCTCTACTTAACCTCCCAGCTAATAGTAGCGCTTCCTAGCTTCCCAGCTAATAGTAGCTCTTCCTAGCCTCCCAGCTAACCTCTCCCCCTCTGAATGACACATACCAACTACTGCCACCTGCTGGCACAAAGAGTTATTTCAAAATGAGACACACAAAAAGCTTAAGATGCCTTGCCACAACATGATATTTCTACACAATTCACGTAGTTTATAGAACGGCTGTAGAAATCAGTCGTAACTATTTTTCTTGCTAAATCAGCTGAGATGATTGTGAAAAGCAAAAGAGAATTCAAATGAGCAACTCGGGCCTTTTGGGAAAAATTAAAACTTTTCTCTACAGAAGCTGCCGCCATTAAATCAGAGGGTAAATACTGTATTTCTGAGACAGAGGACATTCCTGCAATACTAATGACAGCTTCATGAAGGCAGCTCTCCACAGCGGCACTAATGGCGGGAAGGTATAATTGAAATGCAGCACGTCTCGCTCGGGGCGGCAGGTAAATGTTAAACTTCTAAATCAGGCCCTCAAACTTGACTCCCCCGTGTATTAAAGAGAGAGGAAGACCTTTAGAGCTCATCAGCAGGGCCAGAGAATACAGTATTTGTCCGAGGCGAAGTACTGGAATAAAATCGAACCCAGCTGCAACTGTTTTTACGGCTCTCCTGGGGAACAGCGATACTCCATTATGAACTTTCTTGGACGAGGTGTGCTGTCTAAAGTAGTTAGAGAGCGGACTGGACAGTTGTATTCATTAGCCCGTAATGACGGTGGAGCCACCAAAGCGGCGGTGATGAGATTTGGAGAGCGCAATGATCCAGATGCTGTTAAAGTTTTGAGGGGAATGTGATCTGACTGCGAGTTCGGCTGTGAGCTTTTCATCTGTTTACTTGGAGACTTGTTATTTTTGTTTTGCTGCAACACCGTGTTCCCGTTGTTCTGCTTTTTGTGTTTGTTCTGTTCAGGAAACGACTTGTTGTTGTGTTGGTTTTACATTTGTTGGCCTCAAATCCTGTGAGTTGCTTCTCTGCGTCTCTAAATAAACCATGAAATACTGGCGGGTTTTATTTACATCAGGGTTGCAGCTAACAATACATTTTCTTACTGATAATCTTTCAATGCTTGTCCAACTTGATGTCTTTAAAATGCTTTAAAACTCAACTTTAAACAATTTACAACGATATAAAACAGAGAAAAGCATTCCATCCCCAAACTGGATAATCTGGGAGGAGATGATTTATGTATATACAAAGCAGACCGCCTAAGAAGCTAAGAAGCTACTATTAGCTGGGACAGTTTCCTTATACTGGTCAACCTGGAAGGAGATTGGCTGAAGTTTGGATGATTTGTTTTATCTTCGTGTTGTTGATCTGATTTGTCCAGCCGTTATCTATGACCACTTATCTGTAGAAGGTCATGGAGGGCTGGAGCATCTACCAACTGGCACTGAGGAAGAGGTGGATGTAGTTAATGTGTAGTTGTGTTTTTGTTGTACTCACAACTCATCTTCCTCCTCTTGATCTCCAGGAAATGCCTTCGTGGTGAGTCTGGCCCTCGCTGACTTGGTGGTCGCCATCTATCCCTACCCGCTGGTCCTGACCGCCATCTTCCACGACGGCTGGATCGCCGGCTACATCCACTGCCAGATCAGCGGCTTCCTCATGGGCCTCAGCGTCATCGGCTCAATCTTCAACATCACCGGCATCGCCATCAACCGCTACTGCTACATCTGCCACAGCCTCAAGTACGACAAACTCTTCTCCAACAGCAACACCATGTGCTACGTGGTGCTCGTCTGGGCACTCACCATCCTCGCCATCGTGCCCAACTGGTTTGTGGAGTCGCTGCAGTACGACCCGCGGGTTTACTCCTGTACCTTCGCCCAGTCGGTCAGCTCGCTGTACACCATCACGGTGGTGGTGGTGCACTTCATCCTGCCGATCGGCATCGTCACCTACTGCTACCTGCGCATCTGGATCCTGGTCATCCAGGTGAGGCGGAGGGTCAAGCCAGACTCGCGGCCCAAAATCAAGCCGCATGACCTCCGCAACTTCCTCACCATGTTTGTGGTGTTCGTGCTCTTCGCCGTCTGCTGGGCGCCGCTCAACCTGATTGGCCTGGCGGTGGCGTTGGACTCCAGGCTGAGCCTAGCCATACCGGAGTGGCTGTTCACGGCCAGCTACTTCATGGCGTACTTCAACAGCTGCCTCAACGCCGTCGTCTACGGCGTCCTGAACCACAACTTCAGGAAGGAGTACAAGAGGATCGTCCTGATCATCTTCAAGTTCCACTGCTGAGTCGAGACAGTTTAGCGGCGGCAGAGGGCCGGGTTATTTTTATCTCTAATGAGAAGGAAAGCTATTAAAGCCATGAGTGCAGGAAAAAGACCTTGACCTTGACAAAGAAAAAGAAGAAAACAGGATTAATGAAAGAGAAAGGAAACAAATAAAGGTACGTTGGAAGGAAGGAACAAAAACACTTAGTATGAGAGAGAGAAAAAGAACTTAGCTGGAGGAGGAGGAGAGGTGGAGGTTACAGACGGAGTGAAACAAATGATGCCACACTGAGAATTATCAGTGATGCCTTCAGGGACTTACAATAGAGAGGAAGAGACTAGACTTTGGGAAAAGCTCTTATCTTAGTAATGTGATTCGTCGTGACTTTATTCGGTAAAGAAGTCATGAACTACTGTTCAAAAGAGAAAAATCTGTTGTTACCGTTTTTAACCAGTTTTCATAATTTGATGTCGGGCCAACCAAACGTTGTGATCATGGTCTTGATGGACGACATCCTTTGTGAACTACTGTGAATTTTGTTTCTGTTTGTTTACAGAAGACAAAGGTGACAGAACTGGTGCTTTTGGACGTATTGAGAAACATTTGAAGGTGATAAAACTGACATCATTCTTGTCTGTAAATTATATTTATTTGCAAAAAAAGTTTTTGAATATTTTAATGTTAATAATCTTTTGAGGGAATGAACCAAACTCTCACTGGTCCCCAAGCATGTCCCCAAGCATGAGAGGGTCTAACTAATGACGTATGACTTAACCATTTGACTTTACAAAAATTTAACACCTTTCCCTCCATTGTGAAAAGAAGAAAGTCACATTTTAAACCTTTTTCATAATAAAGCATTAGCTTCAAGTATCCTTTACACATATTCAGTAATCTCCTCTAGCCATAGTCAGTAGTCAAAGTTGTGGAAAACATACAACACATCCCTGTGGTGCTGTCAGCCAGAAACTCTTTCGGCAACAACTATAAATGAAAAAACTGCAATTGTTTGACTTGTTGTGTCAAGTTCAATCTAAACTCAGAGCATTCAAACTGGACTCCAAGATTTAGCTCTGGAAATCGGATTCAAAGGTTTGCAGGGGACACCACAGACATATAAAAAAAGCCCAAAGCCAAAACTCTTTGTAGCAGGCTCCAAGCTATCACCATCTCCAGTAGTTTACCATTCAAAAGTCAGCAACTTGAATACTTGATTACTTGATTGAAAAACTGACGACAGTATCTAATATACTTTTTATGAAAACTTGGCTGCAAATGGAAAACATGGCATCACCGAGTGTCACACGTTGCTACGTCAATCTTGCTACATATCTGGTAACTCCAAAGGCTCTGGCAAAACATGCATATGCTAGTAGCCACTCAAAGCAGACAGCTAATTAGCACATGGCTAATTAAATAATAATCTTGCAACAGCAATGATCAGTGTCTCAGAAAGCTCCTGCGTGCTTGTACTAAAATATCATTATGCTTTTTGATTAGGAAGGGAAACACCTTGCACTCCTTGCATGAAAGGTTGTGACTCCAATTGCAAAATAAGTCTCTGGTAATGAGCTCCAGTCTTCGGCGCCACACCTCACTATGTCCAGGGTTAGGTTCAAACCTTATGCAATGCTTAAGGTACAAGCATAGATTCCCTTTTAATGTGAATGCTATTTGCCTCCTGTCTAATGAACTCCTGGGAAGTAATTGGACCTCCTGAATTGTAAAGAATCATCTCACCCATACCTGTTTGTTTTCTTTGTTTTAGGACCAAAAATACAAAACAATCAGTCTCTAATATAAACCTATAATCTCATTGTCTACTTAGACCTCCGTTAAAAACACATTTGACTTGTTCAAAAATCAGAGTTCAGGACTCAGGACTTGACTTTTTAGTGCCAACAACTCACGACTGTGACTAGAAAAACAGACTCCTTCAACATCCGGAGTTCTTCTTCTCTGGTGGAAACAGCGTTTTTGCAACACCTCGTCTCACCTCGTCAGCTTCTTCTACCCGTCACAGGAACAGCTCAGGAGGGGGAGGATTCTCCAACCTCTGCCACATCCTGCACTGATCCGCTCACGAGACAACGTCCTCAACACTCATGGACCAGACGTGTCCACGTTTGGGGAAAATAACAAAAGATGAAAACATCCCATTCAGAAGCAATACTGTGTCCATGTTCATTCCACATGCATTGAAACAGCTTGAGTCCCCCAACACCAAAAAAAAACAAAAAAACCCCACTGTGCTTAATTCTCACATCACACCCTCCCAGCAGCGATGCATTTACTTTACAAAACAGAAACAGACACATGAAAATGATTAATTAAGTTGCAGCTGTTCTGAACAGTATTCTGACCACATCACTGTGTTTCACACTCCCAGAAAGTGGAAGATGAATGTTGTATATGTATGGACAAGCGGAGTGTTGCTGCTGTGATAATCTGCCTGTGCTTCAGACCCATTTTAATGAGCTCACAGTGTTTGTTTGTTTCCGAAAACCAGTTCTTCCTCAGTTCCCCTTGAATTGGAAACAGGTTCCAGCGGCTGGTTTATATTTCTGATAAATTTTTGTTTGTGCCAAAATGTCACTAGCAAAATAATCTATTGCTCAAATCCATTAAGCCCTAAAAGACTTATTTATGGGCCAATGAAGACACTGGTTTGTGAGGCAGATTTAGATGTTGTTGGTTTCTCTATACCCCTTTGTGGGTGGGGCTTAGCTGGAGGCAATCCCTTATGTTAGTCAACCCTGGCTAGCAGTTTGCGTAAGCCTTTATTTTATACAATGGTGGAAAACAACACAAGATATTTTTTTTTTTTATCTGAATATGAACAGGACTTTTACTTGAAAAAGTTAACAACAGCTACATCTTGCCTCCAGTTCTCGATTGTTTTGCCTCCAGCTAACCTCCTTAAAGTAGTCGGGGCGTAGGATGTAAAAGGGTCCAAGCCAAACTGTTCCCTCCTTGTTTCAGCAGGCTAAACCAACTAACTCTTTTTCCATAGACCCCTTCTTTTTGTTAGTAAACACTGTGACATTTTTTGTGGGTGGAGCTTAGCTGGAGGCAATCCACATGAATATGTTACCCAACCCTAGCTAGCAGTTTGTGTAGGCTTGTTGTTAACAATGGTGGAAGCAAAGCTGAGATTTTCTTATCTGAATATGTACAGAACTACAAGTGTTACTTGAAAACAACAAATCCAACATCTACGTCTTGCCTCCAGCTAACCTCCTTAAGCTAGCGGTGATATAGGAATGTCGACTGGACAGAGCCAAACTGTTGTCTCCTTGTTTTTACAGTCTTTATGCTAAGCTAATCTAAATTGAAATTAATTTAAATTATGTGATATCAATTTTCTTAAATGCATTTACCAGAAAAGTAAAATTGCTTCTTTAAAAGATGAGCTAAATAAAAGCATTAGTTTGCCGTTTTTGAAAATACATTTATTGCAGTTGTGATTAGCTTTGACTAACACAAAGGCTGGAAGCTGAAGGAAACTCCTAGTTTGGCTAAATCCGAGGACAAAAGAACCAACTACAAAGAAAGCTTTTTCTAAAATTGTATTTCTTGGCCTTATTTTTTCCATTTTTTTTTTTTTGTACCAGAATTTGTTTAAAAGCAACAAGTTACGAGAGCACAGCTGCTAGGCAAGTGTTGGCATTTCGAAGAAGGCTAATTATTAGCTAGCTTGCTAATGAAAAAAGGAGGATTTTCATCAGACTTGTTAAAAAAAAAAAATATGCCCAAATAAGAATACATTAACCGACCATCCACCGCCACTGACTGTTCATATTGTCGTTTTCTTGTGAACACGATCAACACGAAGCCATTTAAAGGTACCAGGAACAGTGGAGAAACAGTTTATCTGTTTCCCTCGTTTACAGTGCTAAGCTAGGCTACGCTAACTAGCTACAGCCTCATGTTTGCCACACAGACTCCGGATTTGTGTCTTTTCTTACTCTTTGGCAAAAGAAGCAAATAAGTATTAAGTTGCATTTAGCTTTTAGGACATGTACATTCTGAGGTTTGTAAAAGTAGTAAGTTATGAATAAGAGAATGAGCCGATGCAGTAAAAAACTCCCCTCCCACTGCGCATAGGTATGGATTTACATTCTTAGGAGCTACCACTGTTTAGTGAACTTCAGGTGAAGCTCACTGAGGATAGCGGCAAATATAATTGGCCCACTGAGGATTTAAAAATATTAATATCAGCCTTTTACCTGTGTACATCGGAAGACTTATTTATTTTATCTTTAGTGATAAAAATCAATGCAATGAACTAAGCTTGTTGTTGTTTGTGTGTGTTGGAAGAAAAAAAATATAATATAATAAATGTGTCTGTGGCTGGAAGTCGCCGTGGCAGCCAACAGTAAAAATGAGAATGTACCCGTTTTTCTTTTCTTACGCTGTTTTGCACATCGCCGTGGAGAATGTTTCCTCTGAATGTCTGTAATGTTGATGAGACAAAAGACAAAACATGTCTTAATAAAAGAACGTTCACTGTGAGACGCCTCCGGCCTCCCTTTATGTCACTGCCCTAAAAAAATTAAAAAATAAATAATAATTTGAGGTTTTATTCTGAAAAATGCTGAAAATATTCTTAATCTGGAAGATTTGGAAACTGAAAAGTTAAATACACTGTCTATGCTTACACTGACGATATTATCTTCCACCTGATCAATCGTTCTGATCAGAGATGAACTGTTTCCATGGCGACTGAATGAAATGATCTGATCGGATATATTTGTTCACATGAAAAGAGGAGGAAGAGAAGGATAAGAACATGGAGAAGAAGGAGAAGGAAGAGGAGAAGAAGAAGAAGAGGAAGAAGGGGAAGAAGAAAAGGGAAGGGGAGGAGGAAGAGGAGAAGAAGAAAAAGGAGCAGGAAAAGAAGAGGCAGATGGGAGAGGAGAAGGTAGAAGAGCAGGAGGAGCAGATGAAGGAGGAAAAGATTAAAAAGATATATTTTTTTACTTTATACACAGTTTTTAATGTTGTGTCATTTAATGTAGTATTATTCTTCCTCCTCCTCCTCCTCCTCACTTCTCTGTTCTGTAAATGTTGTTTGACTTTATCTTCAACACAGTCTGACCAGGTATATACACGACAGTTTGTTGCTCCTCCTAGCTTCCTAGCCTCCAAACTAACAGTAACTCTAATAGTTGCACCTCCTAGCCTCCCAACTAATAAACTAAAAGTAGCCGTTCCTAGCTTACTAGCCTCCTAGCTAATAGTAGGTCTTCTTAGCTTCCTAGCCTCCTATTTAATAGTAGTATTTCCTAGCCCCCCAGCAGATAATAGCTCTTCTTAGCTTCCTAGCCTCCCAGCTAATAGTAGCTCCTCCTAGCTTCCTAGCCTCCCAGCTAATAGTAGCCCTTCATAGCTTCCTAACTTCCCAGCTAATAAACTAATAGTAGCTCCTCCTAGCGTCCTAGCCTCCTATTTAATATAGTAGTGATTCCTAGCCCCCCAGCAGATAATAGCTCTTCTTAGCTTCCTAGCCTCCCAACTAATAAACTAAAAGTAGCCGTTCCTAGCTTACTAGCCCCCTAGCTAATAGTGGCTCTTCCTAGCTTCCTAGGCTCCCAGCTAATAGTAGCCAATCCTAGCTTACTAGCCTCCTAGCTAGTAGTAGCTCATCCTAGCTTCCTAGCCTCCCAGCTAATAGTAGCCCTTCATAGCTTCCTAACTTCCCAACTAATAAACTAATAGTAGCTCCTCCTAGCTTCCTAGCCTCCTATTTAATAGTATACTTCCTAGCCTTCCAGCTAGTGTCTCTTCTTAGCTTCCTAGCCTCCCAACTAATAAACTAAAAGTAGCCGTTCCTAGCTTACTAGCCTCCTAGCTAACAGTAGCTCTTCCTAGCCTCCCAGCTAATAAACTCAAAGTAGCCGTTCCTAGCTTACTAGCCTCCTAGCTAACAGTAGCTATAGCTGTTCCAATCAAGAAGCAGTGACATCAAAGTCTCTCTCCCTCTCTCCCTCTCTCTTTTGATTTCTTTCCCCCCTCTCCTCCCCTTCTAGGTGAGACGTGTGGACGGCCGGCGGTGTTGCCCCCGGCGACATCTCGCTTGAGCCTCCTGTCAGATCTTCCCGTAACCGCGGCAACCGGCCTCAGACTAAAAAAGGTGTAGGTAAAAAAGGGATGGATGCCGTGTGAACTGAGGAGAAACCAGACAGCTGTCAGCCAGACGAGAGGTTTGAGATCACAGACAGACACGAAGAAAGGTGATTTAGATTTAGTCTCTTAAACCAGAGCTCGACGTCTCAGTGTTCAGCCGATACGACGACGCGTCGATTCAAAGACGATCTCTGGCTTCTTCCTCCTGGTGAAGAATTTAAAATAGTTTACGTGGTACGAAGCGCTCCTTGGTCACCGTCGTTTTCAAGCACGTGTTTCAGCTGTGGAAAAAGAAGGGATTCAAACCAGTGACCTTATGCACCAAAATCAGCTCCTCTAACCACTAGTCTTCATACTACGTCTTCTCTTTCTTGTCCCCTTCTTCCTCCTTCTTCTTGTCCTTGTTCTATTTCCCCCTCCTCATCCTCTTCTTCTTCCTTTCTTTCTTGTCGCCCTCCTTCTTCTTCTCCTCTTTCTATGTACCCCTCCTCATCCTACTTATTCTCTTTATTGTCCTCCTCCTTCTTTTATGTTTTCAGCCTCCTCTTCCTTCTTCTCCTCATTCTATGTCCTCCTCCTTCCTCTCCTTCATGTCCTCCTCTTTCTTCTTCCATGTTCTTAGCCTACTCCTTCTTCTTCTTCTCCTTCTACGTCCTCCTATTTTTTCATCATCATCTTCTTCATCTTGTATGTTTTTGGGCCTTCTTCTTTTTCCTTCTACTTCTCCTTCTATGTCCTCACTCTCTTTCTTCTCCTTCTATATCCTTATCTCCTTCTTCTTCTCCTTGTCCTCACATTTCTTCTTTTTCTTTCATTCTCCTTCTAGTCTTCTTCTTCTTCTATGTTCTCCGCCTCTTCCTTCTTCTCCTCATTCTATGTCCTCCGCGTCCTCCTCCTTCCTCTCCTTCTTGTCCTCCTCTTTGTTCTTCCATGTTCTTAGCCCACTCCTTCGTCTTCTCCTTGTCCTCTTCCTTCGTCTAGTCTTCTTCTGTTCTCTGTATCTTCCTTCTCCTCCTCATCCTACTTCTTCTCCTTCTAGTACTCCTCCTTCTTCTTCTGTTTTCGGCCTCCTCCTCTTTCTTCTCGTCATTCTATGCCCTCCTCGTTCTTCTTATTCTTCCATGTACTTAGCTTACTCCTTTGTCTTCTCCCTGTTCTATGTCCTCCTCTTTGTCATCACCATTGTCATCCTCCTCCCCCTCCTCCTTCTTCTATGTTTTCTGCCATTATGTTTTGCCTTCATTAATGTGGAGGTGTTTTAGAGGTGAGAGGGCAGGAGGGATGAAGATGGAACAGAGAGGAAGATTGAAAACATCGAGGGGCAGAAAGTCGGGGAGGGTTTCAACTCAGGTGATATGAGATTCAAGGCGAAGTGAAATCACACGATGGATTGAAAGACTCATGCGGAAATTCATTTATTCATGTGTCTTGAGAGGAAAATTGAAAACGGGGAAGAGGAAGCGCACGTCTCATCATCTCGTCTCTTTTTCTGTTCATTCATCTCATCAGTTTTCCTCCCACTTTCATCTCTTTTCCATTTCTCCCGCATAAACAACTATTAATCATCCGAGCAGTTTCTCTTTCTGCGTCTAAACAAGTTCAGAAAATGCCTGATTTCACAGCAGTAAAATAAAAATAAAAGGCTCTTATATTTGTTTCAGGTGAAATTCTTGCTTCAGATTGTAAAAAAAGGACCAATTGTGCAAAAGAAAGATGTAAATAAATAAAGAGTCTGTACTTAGGAAATAACAAGGTTATCTAAAAAAAAATCTACAAAGGCAAAGAAAGTACAAAAAGAAGCAGCTGAGGCAAAATCCAATAAAAAAAAAAAAAAAAAAACAGGCAAGGTCAAAACCACCATCAGGATCAGAGGAGGCAAAGAACAGAAAGATAAAGTACCGACACAAAGACAGAGAGGAAACAAGGCTGGAGACAGGTGAAGGTGCTGATACTGGAGGGAAAGGCGGTGTTTGTTTGGTTCATCATGGGACGATGAACCGGTGGAATAATTTAAACAGAGTTCTGTGAAAACAATCCCTGTATGGTTGGAACAAGTGGATAATTTAGCTTTAGAGACCAGAAATGGGTTTGTTTGGACATTTGAACTCGTTTTGGGGGTCAGCGTTGATTTATTTTTCGGGCTCAGAGGTTTGCTGAATTTGCTTTGTTTTATTTCCTTGGAAAAAACTACAAAACTAGCAACAATCTAACAACATAACGAGAAGTACTTTGGCTTTAAAGGGGGAAAAACATACAACTCACATTTGTGAAGGTTCTCAGTCATCCAGGTCACGGTACAACCAAATAAACTAAGGTGAAACAGAAGCAACTCGACATGTAGACTTTCTTGAAGATGTCTTAGCTAAATGCAGCTCTACCTGGCTTTCTAGCCTCTCAGCTAAAAGTTAGCACCTCCTAGTTTTGTAGCCTTGCAGCTGAAAGCAGCTCTTCCTAGCTTTCTAGCCCCCTAGCTAATAGTAGAGCTACCTAGCTTTCTAGCCTCCCAGCTAAAAGTAGCTCTACCTAGCTTTCTAGGCTCCCGGCTAATAGTAGCTCTTCCTAGCTTTCTAGGCTCCCGGCTAATAATAGCTCTTCCTTCCTAGCCTCCCAGCTAAAAGTAGCTCTTCCTAGCTTTCTAGCCCCCTAGCTAATAGTAGCTCTTCCTTTCTAGCCTCCCAGCTAAAAGTTGCTCTACCTAGCTTTCTAGCCTCCCAGCTAAAAGTAGCTCTACCTAGCTTTCTAGCCTCCCAGCTAAAAGTTGCTCTTCCTAGCTTTCTAGCCCCCTAGCTAATAGTAGCTCTTCCTAGCTTTCTAGCCTCCCAGCTATAAGTTAGCTCCTCCTAGCTTTGTAGCCTTGCAGCAAATAGTAGCTCTACCTAGCTTTCTAGCCTCCCAGCTAAAAGTAGCTCTTTCTTTCTAGCCTCCCAGCTTTAAGTTAGCTCCTCCTAGCTTTGTAGCCTTGCAGCAAATAGTTTCTCTTCCTTGCTCCCTAGTTAAAAGTAGCTCCTCCTAGCTTCCTAGCCTCCTAGCCAATATAAGCTTTACCTATTTCCCCTTTTGAATTAAATAAATAAATACAGACTACTGCCACCTGCTGGTATGGAGTGTTATTTACGTTGCCTTTGTGGTGCTTCACGTGCACTTGTTTGTCCAGACACAGGTGATGGTTTGTAGACTCTACTAAGGCATTACTGCCCTCCAACCAATCAGAACCATGTAAATCAAATGATCCGATTGGCCTGGCAGGTCTTTGCAGGAGCAGACTCAGAGAGACTCCAGACCAGACCAGGAATGTTAGTCTGGCTTCCAGTTCATGTAAATAAAAATGGTTTGTCTTGATGCCTAGTCTTGTCTAGATGCGTTCAAAGACAAAAGCCTTTTAGGATCTTTTGTTGCAACCAACTACACAGCAACTCTTTAGGAAAGTATTATTAATTTAAACAGGTTTGTCTAAAGTGCAGTTTCCTGAAAAAGAGTCGCGGTAATGAGCAGATTTAAACAGAAAGTCAGGTAAAGCTTTTTTCAGTTGGTTCTTTGCTACATCAGTGGTTTGTTTTAAGGTCAGAGTTGCGAGCACAAACATCAGGAGTTGTTGAGCAACCGACTGAATGTATGAGCGGATCCTTTTGTAAGGTCAGACCATTAACATGCAGCTGGAGAGCCCTCCACGATGGGAAGTGAAGGACTCACAACTCTCTCGAATCATGTCTGAACTCGCCGACAAACCTCCCGATCAGCTGAGTGACTTAGTGGCTGATCCCCTTCAAGGGTCTGAAATGTCAAGAATGATCCCAGGCGTGTTGCAGGTTGATGCAAACTCATGGAAAGTAAATTTAGGTAAGGACGAAAACATCTTCTCAAATGTAGGGGCCATTCCAGTTGACGTCCAGTTGTGGATCACAATTGGTTTAGTCCTATAACGTAATATGGCGTTAGAATAAACGTGACGCTTTTAGATGAAAACCGAGAATATTATCTGTGTTTACAAACCCGACTGAGACCAACCTGACGACAGAGAGTGTCTCACAGTCTCACAGTTTAAAAAAAGCACCGCGATCAACGAACAAGTGAAGAAACAGAACAAAAGTCAGGTGTGAGAACGGCGTCCGTCATCACCCAGCCCGGTAGAAGCAGGAAGGTCACGGAGATAAAGATCACAGCGGTGCTGACAGGTGAGATTCAGAGTGGACGGCAGATAAAAAAAGGGTTATGAAAAAGAGTTATAGATGCAGACTTTATATTTGTCTCCCAGGGACTGTTTTTAATTTCAACTTAATGGTCACGTGGTTAAATATCAGCTGCTCGGATCTGATCTACTGTATAGTCTATGCTCCAAAACTACAACTTGTTAAAGGAACATCATGGAGAGAAACCAAACAATTGAACAGCTGTTCGTTGTGTGGTGCGTCATGACTTGCTGAGACGATTCGTATTTTTGAACAAGCTGTAAAGTTATTATTTATTTACTGATGTCCAAACTCAAAGCCTGTTGAGTAGGTGGTCTTTAATGTGACCCAGGACTCATTGTGTGTTCACACTACCAAAGGAAGGAGGTCACATGTGTCCCAGACCACCTCCACATGTGGACCGAGACCAGATCTGTGTGTTCACACCTGGACTTGAAGATGTACCAGAACAACAACAAGCTGCAGATGCAACAAAATTGCATGTAACACCTTTACATATTCCAGAAATGTTTATATATATTTATATATATATATATATATATATATATATACATACATATAATTTAATTTTGAACACTGATTATCTTGCAGCGTTCTGAAACTCTTCCACATCAGGCTGATGCAATTAAAACTGGCCGTGGAGCTTAAGGCGAAGCCGCCACCCGCCGCTTCTGAAGAAAACGATTGTCTTCTTCGACAGAGAATCACATCATCCTGGGCTCGTCTCTCTCTCTCTCTCTCCCGAGTTTTGAAATTGAAAACGTCTCTGTAAAGACGAGGAATAAAAGTGGAGAATCCTTTAAGCCGAGTGTCCACAGGGAAGCTCTCCTTATCTCCCTGTTCTCAGTGAAGCCTGAGCCACCAGCTCCCTCCCCCCCAACTTCAAAATACTTCAGCAAAACGAGACTCCTGCAGGTTTTCCGGGGGCTCGGATGGAGGAATCAGGATTTTGATTTAAATTTTGTCGTGTGGTATTAAGATTTATGTCCATAAAATAAACCTCAGAATCTGTGAAAACATCTGTTAGCTCAGGTCTTTACTCCTCCGTTGGTGAACATCATGTCTTTGACCTGATCAGTCTGATCACGACAGAAATATACTGATGAAGGAGTTCTGATGCTGTGGAGCATCAAATCTGCTGGAAATAGAACAGACGAAGAAGAAGAACGAGGAAAAGGAGAAGAAAGAAAAGAAGGAGAAAATTTAAAAGAAGTAGGAGAAGGAGGAGGAAAAGGAGAAGAAATAAAACAAGGAGAAAAACAAGGGAAAGGAGTAGTTGGAGGAGAATAATGAGGAAAGGAGATGAAAATGAGTAGAAGGTGATTAATGAGAAGGAGAAGAAGGATGAGAAGAATAAAAACAAGGAGAAGAATGTCAAGAAGAAGGAAGAAGGAGGAGGAAGAGGAGAAGACAAACAAGAGGGAGGAAAAATGAATAGGAGTAGGAGGAGGAAATGAAGAATGAGAAGGAGTGGAAGAAAAGGAAAAGCGAGGAGAAGAAGAAAAACAAGAAGGACAAAAACAAGGAGGAAAATGAGAAGAAAGTTGAGAAGAAGGAGAAGAAGTAGGAGGAAAGGGAGACCAAAAGACAAGCAGAAGGAGAACGATGAGGGAAAGTAGTAGTTGGAGGAGGAGAATAAGGAAAACAAGAAGGAAAAAGCTAGAAGGAGGAGGAGGAGGAGAAGAGGAAATAGAAGACAAAAATGAGTAGAAGGTGAATAATGAGAAGGAGAAGGACAAGAAGGAGAAAGTTGTGAAGGAGGAAAAGATAAATAAGAAGGAAAAGGCTGGAAAGAGGACAGGGAGAAGAAAGTCAAGAAGAAGGAAGGAGGAGGAGGAGGAGGAGGAGGAGACAAACGAGGTAGAAAAATGTATAGAGGTAGGAGGAAAAGGAGACGACAGACAAGCAGAAGGAGAAAGATGAGGAATAGTTTTAGGAGGGAAAACAAGACAGAAATAAGATAGATGGAAAAAAATACAAAACTGATTAATGAGGACGAAGAGGAGGAGAAGAAGAAAAGCTAGGAGGAGGAGGAGGGGGGGGACAAAAACGAGGAAAATTAGAAAAAAATAAACGAAGAGAAGGAGAAAGAGGAAAAGCAGATTTTTTCCTCCATCTTTCTCTCCAGAAGATGAACCAAGATGTTTAAATTCAAACTGACGCAGTCCACGAACACGATCAGATCAACAATGAAATAGATCCGAGTGTGACCTCCACCATCTATATTCATCTCTGAGAAGCTAAATGAAAGCATGCACACAGTCTATATCACTAACCAGCTCATCTAACATGCATGGTGGTGTTGTCTGAACACATCCCTCTACATTAGAGACTCCCTGCTCCCGCTTGGGTTAATGAAATTCCATCTCTGGCTGACCGTAAGTGCAACGCCGGCGTTTTACTGAGGAAAATTAACCCCGGCGGACCTTTTTCCCCCTCTGTCCTCCTTAATCCAATCTGCCTCACTCTCATTTGTATCAATTAGGCGGCAAGGAGGATTACTCTGAGCCGCATGGGTGGCGAATGCTGAGGAGCGTTCGCGCCACAGGGACGCTCGGATTGGCTTGGATTTAGTTTCTGCAGATGAAAAAGGTTCAAATAAAATCACAGCAAGAGTTGATGACAGCTGCTTTGGTTACAACCAACAATATACGTGTGCATTTGAGATATTTGCACTAGATGTGGTGTCCTGGGGAGGAGGGCGGCGCTAAGAAGGAGGACACCTCACGGCTGGACAAGTGCTGTACAAGCAGAACAATTTAAATTAATCAACAATCCTCGTTAATATGAAACAAATATGAGTTAAAATAAGCAATAAAACATTAAAATAAAACTGTGTTAGCAAAATAAAATCCAACATATCCTGCTCAACTTGGACTGAAGGCCAGCGAGAAGATTTAAAATGCTCCAAACTCTGGGCAGCTTTGATTTAAAAGGTTCAGCTGGTCCAGAGTCTGGGGGCCACCATCAAAAAGGCTCTATGGCCCCTGTATCTGAGCCTGGATCTAGGGAGGACCAGGAGCAGCTGGTCTGTTGATCACAGAGCTCTGGGTGGAGTGCGGCGACGAAGATGGTGGCCGGCCATTGAGACTGAGAATGAATCCTAGAATGGACTGGAAGCCAGTGTAGGGATGACAGCACCGGTGTCTTTTCCCAGTTAAAAGACGAGCTGCTGTGTTCTGTACAGCCTGCAGGTGGCGTACTAATGACTGGTCCAGCTCCATGTACAGAGAGTTACAGTAGTCTAAATGAGAGGTGATAAAAACATGAATTATCCTCTCAAAATCATGTGCGGGGAGGCAGGATGTCTTGACTACTGAACTAATCTGCTTCTGTCAAATTTAAAGGTGGAGTCAACAACCATGCTGAGGTTTCTTCAGACAGAGTGACAGTAGGAGGCTAGAGGGCCAATGGCGGCGTCAAAACCATCTAAGAGGACAGGGCAGCCTGTACAGAGGCGTTGCTGTTTGTATTGGCAGATAAATTTGAAAATCATCTGTGAAAGAATGAAGTGAGATGTTATAGTTTATAAAAATGGACTAATTAAAGACTAAAGTAAATAGAAAAGGTTACATAAAGCTATTTAAAACAAAAATACTAATGTACACATACATTAATCATTCTATTTTGGTGGATTTCAAGTCATATTCATTTATTAATTTACTTATTTACTTTGACGGTCATGGTCCGCCGTACACAGGAGGCAATGTTAAAAACAGACGTAAAAAAGTGACGGCACACACACGCGCGTATTTGTCCTTTAAATGTTATTTATTCTGAGAAAGTTATAAAGAAATGAAAGAGTGCTGAAATGAAAACAGGTTTCAATCCGTTGAAAGTCACCGAGCAAATAAAGGTGTGAAGGTTCCAGCCCGTCTAATCTGAGGATCAGACACGTTTAATCTGAACTTCTGCTAAACTACACAGTTGATTAGTTGAATAACGACGGTTTAAGGTTGATTATCTGCAGCCCTACAACAACACAAATCAAGTCGTTCCTCTCATTTTAGCACATTGATCGAACCGCGTGGAAGAAAAATGGGCTTGAGTCCACAGACGTGTTTATCTCTATATATACACACAGGAAACGACTTTAAATCTTTACACATAAGGCCCATAGATTCCAAAACTAAAGTCTGTTTTATACTGCCACATAAATACTGAAGACATACGACAGGACGGAAGCTTTACAGTAAACTTACAGTACATGTCGGATTTAATGAATCTGATAACAGCCACAGCTCGTTGATTAAAACCTCTAGATGTATTATATATATTTATATATATATATATATATATTACATACATGTTGCATTATCTAACAAGCAGAGCATCTCTGTGATTTAACGTAACTTTTAAAGTTAGTTGTTTTTAAAAATGCATGCTGTTTAAATAAAAAACTCTTATTTAAAACCATTAATTCAGTATAATACATCATCAACATAAAAACACAGACAATAAAATAAAAAACAGAATCAAAAAATAAACGTTTTTTTTAAAAGACGAGGTGTTACACAGAAGAGCTCCTACAAGAACAGCAACTGAGTTTAATGTTTTGGTTTTTGGAAAATCTACTGCGTGTTAGAGTCGGGTACCGTTCAGGAGCTCATCGATTGTGCTCGTCAGTCTGGGCTCTTATCAAATCCTGGTTCTCAAAGTTTTCAAAATCTGTCAAATGTAAATCATGGCTACTTTTAATTCTAATCTTGAGTGACTGTTGTTGTTTTGTATTTAAGTTTGTTTCCTCTGGTATCGTCTGACTGCCACGTGCGTCTTCTTCTATTTTTTGGATGAAAGTGTCGACAAGTTGAAGACGACCAAAGGAGGAAAAAGAGGCGTCAAACGTGTCCCAGCAACTCAAAGACAAACATCCAGATGTGTTCATTTTTAACGAACGACATGTCGTCACCATTAGCTAAAGCTGACGAAGCGAATCCACATAACGTGAGACGGTTCCAGCTCCAGTTGGACCATGTCTGAGAAGTTTCTCAGTGATCCAGGTCATGGTTTATCCTCCCAAAAAGCTGAAACTTGAGATCAAACCGGGCTGTATATGAGCCCTGAACTAAAATGAGTTTGACCCCATCTGGCCTTGGTGCTTGGTCAAACTGGACATGTTGTTCTGTTGAACCCCAGATCAGCAATAAATACCAGTGACCACACTCATTGCTGATTTCATTATTTCCTTAACTTAACTTTTAAGTTATGAGCAATCACAGCTGTAGTCGAGGCAACTTTGTCTCGATTGCCCTGTGAACACTGTGGATCGTGAATTGTTGACGATACTGGCGACACCATCATGCGTCAGCTGTGATTGGGATCATTCTCAGCCAACTATACGTGAAGGACGGACAGATTCGATAAGAGAAACTGAGAAGCACAATTTCTTAATCATTTGGAACTGGTTTCAGTCCAGAGCCCCTTTCATACCCGACCCTGCCGTTCTATAAAAACTAAATGTGTTGTTTTGTACTTGATTTAAAGTTTTCTTCTCTTCTAAAGCTCCTGGCGCTGTCTCACTCAATAAGGCAAATCAAAGTGCAACAAATGTTCTGTTTCTTCCTTTTCTAAACAAAGGTGGTTAAACTACTCAAAGCTGTGAGTGAGAAGTTGTCTGGGATGAAGTTTAGCGACGGAGTCTAAAACTGAAGCGAGTTATTGAGGTAGTTTCTGACGGAAACATTTACCACGTGAACATACTTAGCCTGTTAAAATGATAAATTACCTCTAAAAACACTCTAATCTACTACCTGAAGGAATTATTCAGTTATTTTCAATTAAATATGTCCTTGTTAGATTGCACTAAATGGATAGACTGGATAAAACGTGACTGTAACAAAACACAGCAGACGGCTTCGTACGGCGTTACTGTGGCGCTGATTCTTTCTAAAAATGTC
Source organism: Chelon labrosus (assembly GCF_963514085.1). NCBI lineage: Eukaryota > Metazoa > Chordata > Actinopteri > Mugiliformes > Mugilidae > Chelon > Chelon labrosus. The sequence continues at coordinate 27,923,308 of NC_140358.1, forward strand.
CACGGTGTCCAACAGCAGCAAATTAAAGATAAAATAATGAAATGTGCCCTAAAATGGTTTCACAATGGGCGTAGTGGGACACGTCCACCTGCCAAAAGTCACTTCCCTCCCATCACTGGACCATGTAGGAGGAGAACGTCTCTTCGTGTTTTTGTGCGTTACGTGCAACGATTTCCACGATGGCGATGTAGGTTCCCGTGACGAAGCCGATGAGTCCGATCAGGCTGATGATGACGTTCTTGATGGTCACCAGCGGCGACAGGCCCTCCGTGTGGTACGCTAACAGCTGGAGGAGGGGCGGGAAAATCAGCGCCAGGAAACTGCTGCTGATCGAGCCGACCAATGAGATGACGAGGTCCAGCTCCGGGATCAGGACGGCTAGGGCACCTGGGAATGGACAGGAAAGGAGAAGAGACTGAGACGGAGATTCACCAAAAAACACTTCACCGGAGAAGCTCGAGTGAGTAATTCGTTTTTTGCCGTTTCCATCAGCTACGCACCACATGGTGACCTGCCTGACAGAGTCTGAGCCCTGTCACTCAGTTTCATACACGATCCTTTGCCTTCATCTAGAGGGCTAACGGTTATACTACACATAAAACATAAAACAGCCATCAGGAGTGAGTTAGCTTTGCACTAATGTGTAACATACCTTGGTGTCAGGGACTCGTTTCCCCGGGGAGTTACATGAGTGTACGACACCATATGGAGGAAATATCTAAATCTTTTATGAATTCTATAATGTGCACAATGGAAACACTTGATGATGGACAGGCTAATTAAAATATCCAAAGGCTGAACTGTGTGTACACTGTATCCTGTAAAATACTACTGATTACCACAATCAGTAGTATTTTGTAGCCAGATTCCATTTTGAGAGGTAAAAACCCAAATGTAGAGTCGGTCTGATTCTGTTTTTACTAAAACCTTTGTAGAATATTGTACTTTGTGGTATTTCTATTAACTCAGTTCTGGTCAAGAGGTTGCTGAATGAGTTCAGTGGCATCTCCGTCCATGATACCACTGCTATCAAGATGTTTTTTACTATTTAATTTTAAGCAAGGAGAAAAATGTTCAGGGGTATCCACACTTTTTTGGCTTGCATGCTACTTTTACAATGACCAAGTCAAAGTGATCTACCTGTATATTATATATATACCCTACCCTAAGTTATATTAATTGTTGCTGCAGTGTTAAAAGCTCTATCCATGTAGGCATTGGTCTTGAGTTATTGTTGTTGTTGAGTCTCCTGCTGTTTCCCTTACTGATGCCAGACTAAAGTGTGTTTCAGTAGCCGAGCCTAGAGGTCATGAATGCATGTATGACTTTTTCTAAATTTGGAAATCAAATCTTGAGAGATTAGCCTAAGAGGAAGGAAGCAGCATTTGTCACCAGACAGTTAAAAACAACTCTTCACTATTTATGCTTTGTTTCTGTAAAGATCGGAGGCTGTACGGCCAAATTAGTTTGCTCAGAGCGTTCCCTCCTCAGCAGCTTTGAAGCAGCCTCTCTCTCTCTCTGGAGACGGCAGCCAGCCTTTTAGCTACAGCCTTGTGGTTTATTTGCTATGAAGTGCTCAGCATATTCTTTAAGCAGGCCCTGCTCCTCCTCCTCCTCCTCCTCCTCCTCCTCCTCCTCCTCCCGACCCTATGTTTGATGGCTCGGAAAGCTTCAGATGTAGTTTGAAGAGCAAACCTTCGACGGCCTGCCCCCTAGAAGTGACAGGTTTACTCCCCGGCGTAACGTGCCACGTGGCGGCAAAAGCTCGACCTTGCCGTCGCCTCTCGTAGGTTAATTTGACAGACCTGAACGCGGCGAGCAATTGATTATGGTTCAAAGAGTCTTTTATCATCAGCTGCTGCTAATGGGCGCCCGGCGCACAGAGAGGACAAGAAGACCTGACTTATCTCGTCTTCTCACTGTGGAGTAGATGCTAACGGACAGAGCATTTGTTTTATCAGATCGCGACCGGTTGTTGCTGTTTGCGCATAGAAACTGAAGGTGAAGGTGACTCCTTAGCGATGCTTGCAAGCGTGGTCGCCTCTTGACACGAGAAAAACAATCCCCACAATCAAGGCTTTATTCTCACACAGTGGAACCCTCTCCTTCCCTCTTCTCCCATTGCATCGCCATCTTTCCTACCCCATCCATCTCCTTTATTCCTCTTCCTTCACCCTCCCTTCACCCCTGAGCACGTTTCACTCCATTTCTCACCAGATTCATCTGCTCTCCTCCCTCGTATGTTCTAATGTTCTGACTTTCCTGATTCCTGAGATGATGAAGATGAAGACAGAAAGATGCTCTGGTCACATTTTTTGTTTTTTTTCTTTTGAAATCAGACCTTAAGAAGTTTAGATTCCTTTTCAGATGAGACGAAATATCAAGAGCAGGGAGAAGAAATAGGGGAGATGAAAAATAATTTCAAAATCTGCTTTATGACCCTTGCAGCCTGCTTTTCTAATTATTCATTCATCCATCTTCTGTAAGCGCTTGTCCTGTGCTGGAGCCTATCCCAGCTGTCGTCAGGCGAGAGGCGGGGTCCACCCTGGACAGGTCTCCAGTCCGTTGCAGACACAGGAAGAACATGCAAACTCCACACCACTACCACCACCACACCACTGTGCCGCCTGCTTTTCTAATTATGACACCGTTAATCTTGAAAAACATTCACAAGTGTGGTAGGAAAAATGTCAAAGGTTGTCTTTTATTTTTCAATATTTTTGTACCAAAGTAAAAGACATTTAGTAACGTAAATACCCCTATGAAGCTAACACAATGAATCACTTTGAGTTAAAAATGTTCCACAACGAGCTCACTGAGATGGGTTTGTGTAAATGTAGACTCAGACTAAAGAGGTTTGGAGCTGATTTATCACCTGATTCACAGTCCTAGCTGCCTAAGCCTCCAAGCTAGGTTACTTGTAACTTTATTTAGAAATATCTATATAAATAAAGTACTGTTATTCTAATTATAGACCTTTCTTTCTTTTCAGTATATCTTGATCAGAGTTACTTCAGGCAACAAAACTATATCTGCCATGTCCAAAATAAATAAAAACAGAATTCCAGCACATTATCAGAGCTGCAACAATCCAGCAATATCCATAACTTTTGAACTGAAGAAGTAGGGGTTCGCTCTATTTTTATCTCCAACATTTAGGACAACACACTATTGAACAACTTGAAACTCCGGGGCTTTTATCTCAACACCCGCCAGCGTCAACAGAGACGCCGGGCAGAGCTAGGCCAGTTCAAATAAAAGGCCGGAAGAAGGAAAATAAAGGACAGACTTGGAGGGATGAAGAGATGTGAGGGTCAGGCTGCCTTTTTACTATCAGCAGGCAATTTCTGAACCAAGCCCACAGTTTTTAAATCCACTGAGAGAGACAACTCTTCAACCAGACGGAGTCAATTACCTCCAGAGTCAGAAAGCTACAGCGAGCAGTAGGGGATGCTCCGAGGTTGGATCAAAGATTGGTAGTCTGAGTTTCTTTCTCACCACAGTCAACCAGAATGAACGAGACACTCTTCTACTCTCTCATTTATTCGCCTCGCCGCCAGCGGACACCAACCAGGACGGACCTGGCTGCCTCCAGCTCAGGGCAGGCCAGAGCAGACTTTCATCTGCCAATACCCAAGCTGGCCGATCGTCTGCTCAGTGGACTGGAGCTCATTAAAGATGGAGAGGAGCACAGTTTGCCCAACAGACCAACAGCAAGTGAGAAGTCATGGTCTGCATATGCTAATGCTGATTAGCTGGTGGTGGGTCTACTCAGCATGGAGCCAGAAGCAGCAGCAGCAGCAGATAGATTAACATCCACTGAACCTCCAGAGAGGAAAGCTCAAATAGCTCAAACAGCTCAAACAGCACTGATGGTTCAGTGAAGAGTTGTGATCCAAAGTCTCTAAAGAAAGGTGTGACTTCTCTAGAGACAGACACTTTAATAGCACTTTGCCCTCGTTGCTCAAAAGTCAAAGCAAATGGAGATGAGAACTTCTTAAGTCGATTAAGACTTTGGCCCCAATCAGACCTTACATTAACATTCGTCCTGGGGAGTCGGAACACAAGTGACCAGCTTAAGGTACCGAGATTAATATGCGTCCCCAGCCACCTCTTCAGATCTGATCTCAGTTTCGAGCTCTTTATGTATCAAGATTAGAAAATAATCATTCAGATAATCAGGGAAGAACCTCAGTGATAAGCGAGGTCTGGACTGTAGATTGGGGAATCATTTGAGGAAGAATCAAACCAAAACTCCTGTAGTCTGAATATGGCATTGAGCAGATCCAACACTGTGAATAATGTTATATGAACCCCACATTTATTTAATTTAAAAGAACATAAAACGAAAACCTCCACACGATCATATGCATTAAATTATAGATGGACATGAGTGCCTCCAGTTGAACTTAGCTTCTTATCTAGTTCAGCTACTTTAACGTTTAATGAACCATCTGAGCAGCAAGTTGACACTAGACTGGAGCATTGTCCAATAAAGTCTGCATAGGTTGACTATAAAATGCATATAACACTAAAATGAGGCATTTTAGAGCTGTAGCTGAGCTGAGATGTGTGAAAAGGCAACTGTTTTCCTAGATGACCCTTTTACCTTTTTGCTGGGCTGGCTAAACCTGCAGCGCCATCACAGTGATTTCATGGAAATTAATGAATACGCTGTTGTTTTTACTGGCCTTGACATGGCTTTTTTGATTTGGGATTTTAAGATGGCATTAAATGCAGTTACACAAACCGCTCACCCCAGGTTGTTCAGTAATACACAGAGTATCATTCTTTTGTGTATGTAGAGAAAAATGACTTTGCCTTAAGTTACCTTTGTGCATTATTCTATCTTCTATAAATCCTGCAATGCCAAGTCCTTGCTGTCAGCTACTAAATGATGCACGTCTCTCTCAAATAACCTCAATTAATACACTGTAGAGGATGCTCCACAGAACGGGTGGAGACATGTTGCAGTCTCACACTAAAGAAACGCTGTTTAGACAGTCGATCTGTTAGCTGTAGTATTTTGCTGATGTTCCTGTCACAAGGCAGTCAATCCAAGTCCACCCTGTCAATGACAAATACATAAACCATGCTAATAAAACTCTCAAAATTGCTGATCTGCAAGTTGTGTATAATTAAACCAAACAGTCCTGATAGCTAATGATCATTAACTTGGCATCAAACACGCTCTTCCTCTGAATAATTTCTCTCCCTCCATTCCTGAGTCTTGTACTCCCTTCTTTATCAACATAACCTCTGGCTAACCTCCCTCTTTTCCCACCACTTCATCACTGTATCCAGTCAGCAATTAGCTTTTCTCCTTAACCTCAAGCGCCGACAGAGGTGGACATACTTGTCTCCAAACCAAGAGACAGCAATTTGAGAAGCAAAACTGCAGTTGCACCAAACGTTTTTCTGCTACAACTAAAATAACTGAGACATGTTGCAGACGAATATAAGCTGCATTGATAAGATGATTATTAGTTTCAGCTGTAAAGAAAAAATGTCTTTGTTGGCAGTGGATTGGACTGCAATGAAACTCTCCACAGGATAAAACCTCAAGACCTTGAATTCTTTTATCTAGTCCTTCCATGAGGCGGACAACGATCATCTGATGAACTGCTAGGGCAACTCGGTACATTCATGTTCCACAAACCAACTGCTACTTTTTGAATTTCCGTAATGAGGTCAAACTTTTTCTTTGGTTTCCAATTTGTGGAAAATCTATGGCATTCCAGTTTGCCCTTGCCTTACATTTCATGCTAATAACAAAGGGTAAAGAAGCTGCTTCTTGGGCTTTGGAACTTTGAAAGTGAATAATTAATTGTACAAATGGCAATGGCAGCCAGTTTGACAAACTCTCTTTTTTAACTTTTCTATTAAAAGGGAAAAGTGTTGTGGAGCTAAATTTTCCGGACTGTCCTTTGTGTTACCCTTAAGCCAATCTAAGTCAACATTGCTTCATGGCCAAATAAACAGAATTTTCACCTTACTAAGAAGCATTATATGTCAACCTGATGTAGAGTTATATCTAGGGGGAGCAACAGAAGTGGATGTACTCATTTCCTTGCTACGCAATTACACACTTTTGTTGGGGGAGATAGATGCATCCTTGCTAAACCCTCCCTTCTAGATCCTCCAGAAAATGACCGGAATTTGGGGGAAATTAAATGAATTATTTCAGCCTTTGAGGCACTTTGTGCGAGTAAGTGAAACCGTTGGCAAAGCAGAAACAGGACTCACAATTCCAAAGTTGCCAATTCAATTTATTTTGGCTCATGGTTGTTTGAAATTACAAAAATACAAGGTAACAGGAGGCTGTCATTGCAGCTCTTTCCTATGAGCGTGTTCGGCGAGGATTCATTTAATCAGGAGGTGACAGTTGGCTGGAGGGGCTGTAATTAATTTGGACTGTGATGATTATTTATTTCATTTTTATTTAATCTTTATTTCACCAGGGAAGCCTCAGTGAGATAAAAATTATCTTCAAGGGAGATGGCCAAGTAACTGATGGAGGAAAAATACTGTATAAGACAGATAACACAAAATTAATGTGATAAATTAAGTGATTTGTGTTTCTGATTAGTTTAAAAAGTTGAGATCTTCAAGTAGCAGTTGTAGTACTGCCTAGTAGCAAAAATATTAAAAAATATAATATATCCCATTGTTGCTAATTTTAGCAAATTAAATCGTCAATAAATATTGCTCCTCTACAGGAGAAGATATGAGTGGATCAGTTTTAAATATCACTGGATGAATTTGAGTAGAAGAAACAGCAACTGAGCTGTTAGATAACAGCTGCACCAAAACTTCAACATGTTATCAAGGTAAACAACACCTTTCTCAGTGCTATCCTGTCTCAAAGAAAACCATTTCCACCATGCCATCGTGGGTTGAACGGTTGCTATTACCCATGGGTCAGTTCACTGCGAGTATCCTCCTTTCTTTAAAAATAGTAGGAGGTAGTTCCCTATGGTTCAAGCTCTACATAACTTGTGGAAGGCAGAAGGACAGAAGCTGTTCATATTAATGTCTAAATTTCATATTTCTGAACTCCTCTGACCAAGATTACATCTAGACCACAAAAATATTCACGATTACTGTCACCAAAAAAAGAGTAAATGTATAAAACAAGGAATGGCCACAAGACACCAACAGCTCACAATAAATTCCAAGAAAAAACAAGGAAATATTTATTTACTGGAGCATTTTAAGAGGCTATGAAGTATGTGAAGTACCCTGGCATATGAAAACACACACCTCAGTGTTGATCTTACATAAAGAGCCTTGAACAGTTGTCTGGATCTATGTGTGAGCAGAGTAATAAGCACCCAAAGAGACAGTGTTGGTGAGAAAAGGCACCTCATGGCCTTCAAGATGGAATTACAACAAATGCAAGACAAGTGTTTACCTTCTGTCTCAAAGACAATAACTGTAGGAAATTATTGCTCTAAATTGTATAGCTGTGAGGGGAGGTATGATAAACAAGGACGTCTGCTTCTAGTTTAGACCCTGGCTTCATGAATAAATGCATACCAATCTCTTCTGAATCTATGATTTTAAAATAATTGACGTACATCTTGAGCAAAATGGAAAGCGGGCCACAAAGTGAGCAATCATGTTCCCTGGGTAAGATGGAGGAGGTCACATTGTTCATGAGTACTAACTGGTCATGAGCAGGCAGTGAGTGGTTTAAAGGAAGCAGTTCCAGCTGTAAATCTGCAAAATCTGAGCAGATAAACAAATTAAGACTCTTGTTTCTGGTGATCCCAAAAACAATTGTTGTTTTTAAATACAATTACATATCACACAAAAGTGTACTTTGACTGCTCTGACATACATGATGGATGGAAAGAGCAGAAATGAAATCAAAAGGGGCAAAAAAACCCAAAAAACAAACAAAGGTGATTTTGATAACACAAAATGCCACATTCTGGTACCACAGCATGATGAGCTGCCACGGAGCATTGTAGGACAAGAAAATGTCACGAGGAGACCTTTGTAACCTGCCATGTCATCTGTTGGAAATGGAACATTTCATTGTCTGAAACCTTCTAGACGCCAAAAACAAATAACGAAACACACAAACAGGTAGTGGAGTCATTCCAATGGCAATACGAAAAACGGGAAGTCTAAAAGCTGCGAAGTGTTTGAGTGCCTTCCTTAATCTGAAAGAGGAAATGGAATGGGAAGTGGGCAAGTGATCATTGAAATCAAAAAGGGTTTATCCTCTGGAGTGCATGAAGGTTACTGTTCTGATCAATGTCAAAAGGCTTTGCTGTTCTTTTTGTGAAGTTATACTAAAAAAACAAACTGACAAATTTCAAGAGTCTTCCTTTGAACAACAAACACATTAAGCTGTAAGCATCCTCTGAAAATACAACAGTGAAAAGAAGAAGAGTCCAGCACTGGAGGCAAAGAGGCTCCCACTGGACACTTAACTTCAGTTAGGCTGAGGATAAACAAGCAATAGAATCAGAGAGAGACTGTTGTCCTTTCTCAGGTTTGACATCACACTGACCCGTTTGTATTTGAGAGTCCTCGTGTTCTTCTCTTAGTTTCTAAGAGGCTCTGAAAGTGGAAGAAAGGCTTCAATGACCACTGCACTTTCTCAGTGTCGACCTGTATGTCCTGCTCTCAAAACAATTTTTATCCAGTTAAAAGGACACTGACGATATACAGACTGTTAAAAGTACCTGCATGCCAATGGATTTCTTAATACAAGTCCTGGTTTCGAGTTCAGACTTTTGCTTTCCACCAGGGATCTGCTGATCTGTCTCTGAAGATTGACATCTGGGCCGATCCAGGTATTTTTTAAAAGGATCGGATTGGATCAAGCCAAGCCTGATCTTTTGTAGGTCTGCCAAAAACCAAAACCCTGTAGCGTCTAAACTTCTTCTTGTGCTTCAACGACAATTGCCTAGCCGGTTGCCAAAGGTTGCACCCAAACAACAACAATAAACACTGAACGCTGCGTTTAAAAGAAGAGAAACATTTCCTCGAGACAGGAAAGAGAACACAAGGTACGAGCTACCCTCTCCACACTACATTAATTTTGACAGAAAGATTTATTGGACTGAATCCAGTCAACTCTAGGAGAAGACAAGGAAGTCAAGGACAGACTTTAGGAAGCTACAAGGGAAGAACTTTTGATGCCAAATCAGCTGATACTGAATATTACAAAGTCGCTATTGGATTGGAGGGCAAAAAAAATGTTAAATAAAAGCAGTGGGTTTAGAAGAATGGTGCGCAGACAATCCAAAGATTTATGTGACTGATACTGACCACTGAATATTAAAAAATACCTTGAAATACGTCATGATTTCAATATATTTTAAGTTCCTTCTTTAGACACAAACCAAATACAAAAATAGCTCTCTTTCAAGCATAATGATAAAAAAATACTATGAGGAAGAGAAGAGGGCAAAAGGAGAGGAGGAGGAGGAGGAGGAGTGAAAAAGAAGGAAGATGGAGTTGGAGGGTGAGCCTGACCTTCCCCGCCCAGCAGGAAGTCCATGCTAAAGACAGAGATCCTCAGGCTGACCTGTCTGCTACTGCAGGTCTGGCTGTGCTTCTTTTAGCTTGGCTGACACAGTAACAGTATCAGAGCTGCTGCTGGTTTGGCCGTCTGAGGACAGAGGTTGTCATTTAAAGAAAAGGCTAGTTTAAAAAAAAAAAAACATGCAGCGCTTTGAGTCTCGGATGTAACCTTTAGGGCGGATTGTTCTTCCTGTCACTTGAGGATCAAGAACATTTTCATCATCTTATCTTGCCACCAGGGGATGTGATAATGACAAAGGCTGAAGCAGATGAATGTAATGTGCCACCGTTTACGCCACAGCAGTGAAGTTGGTTTAATTCAGAGACATTCAGGTACTTCTGGTTTCCATTTAAAGAGTGGTACCTTTAGTGGAGTTTGAATGCGCTATATGATCAAAGGTGTGTCAACGCAACTAAGCACATACTATTTTTTCGTAGTCTGGGCCCAATAGCTGGAAAAATGTCTCTCAACACTTTTTGTCTTGCATTAATACCAAGTTACTGTATGTCGACTTCTGACGGCTTATTACAGGTAGCAAGTTTAAAATATTCCATTTAAATGCATATGTATGAGGCCTTAAGAAACTATATGGCATTAACCTAAACTACAAGGAAGAAGCCACAAATAGAAAAAACTGTTTTCTTGTTTCATATCCCGCAATGTAAACTTATCATCCCTTAAAATTAAAAGTTATACCCTGTGAGATGCAGAGTGAGGGGAAATAACTTTTGGGTTTTTAGCACCCAAGTTATTCTTCTAAAAGATAAACTGGTAGCGTTAGGACTAGCGAAGGAGCTAGGTAGCGCTACTAACCACAGTACAGGGCAGACCTCGATATCAGTCGTTACACAATGTAAACGCCAACAACCAACTGTTGGCTTGTTGTGTTATGGCCCTTAGAGATTAATGACTCTGTATTATGCTCTGATTTACAAGCAGTTGTGTGTGTCACAAAGCCAAATATAGGTTGCTTTCACTTGTTTTGACTCAACAAACTACAGATGTCAATGTCAACAAATGGGTTTTAAAGTGAACAGAACAACATGAGAAGGTTAGCTAAATGCTCAAAGGTTGCCTTGCCTCCTCAGGTGAACATGTTAGCTCATAAAACACCACACTCATTGGCAGCAAAGTGCTTTTTATTTTGGAGATATTCTCCCAACGTGGGTGGATGAGAGGTTGGCAGGTGTAGTTGGGGAAAGGTGTGTGAGTTTTCATGAATAACTCCCCTATTAGTGGAAAGATAAGTTGTTTTTGAGTTTTTAAGTGCCACCTTGTTCAAATACGTTTAAGAGAAGGCTAACATGTAAAATGTCTTATGGTTGAGAACTTGTCAAATCACAATAAAGCAAGCTACGTGAGTAAACAACGGTGGTTCAGGATACAGGATAAACAAGTATACTTGATTTTGAGGTGAAATGATATCGACAACCTCACTGGGAACCATAATTTAAGACTATTTTTAGCTTCAAACACTGTGTTATCCCTTTGGCTATCGCCCTTTGGGACCATTAAGAGGTTGATTGGAAGAGCTTCACTGGTATTCACTGATGACTAGTTCCAACACCTTTGCGAAAACTGGGACAAGCCAGGCCTTATTGACCAACATCAGGATCTCACTATTTCTCTTGAAGCTAAAAAGGAAGAAAAAAAAAATCACTCCACCTTTGTCCACCAGTGTTCTGGGAATGACGTACAAGGAAAAAAACAAAACAAAATCCAAGAGACGAAGAGGAGGCTCACGCAACATCCTCATGTCCTCTCTTGTTCCCATCAACAGCTTAACAACACACGCTAGCTGCTCAGCTCAGGCCTGTGGCAAAGTGACTCACAGAAAGGAAGTGAAAATGTAATGACCAGTGGAGGCAATATATAGCTGCCACACTGAGAAGAACAAAACATTGATCTTTTTTCATGGCTTGTTTGTCAGCGCTGTGAATATGGTTAAAGTAGGTTAAAGTTTGATTAGTGAAAGCATTAAAAGTTACTGAGAGACCCTTGTTGTAAACAATCTTCAGAAAACAAGGCCAGTGAAGACTCTAGCTCATCTAGAGACTCTAAGTTTCTTCTGTAGAAAGAACACGGGAACAGTCAGGTTCAGACAGAATGACTAGAGTTTATTGAGTACAGTAAGTATTCACATATAAACCCAAGTTTCCCCTCGTTCAACTAATTTTGACAAAGATTTGCTATGTTTACATGGACTAAAGTATTCCTCTAATAATAGGAATAAAACTACCTGATGTAACCACCTCAATCAGAACAGACTAGCCTGATCAGAAGGAGTTTTCAATAATCAGATGTAGAGGTGGTGGTGTAAACCTTTTCTAACCATGTAAACTCTTGATGTGCTCGTTTCTCTCTGTTTATTGGAATAAATCCATTCTCTCTGAGCATATGTGCTCCACGTGAGGTAAACATCAGGTGAGGAGGTGGAAAAGATGAACCAAGCTGGAATCCAGGTGGACAACAACCTTCGAGATGCGGAGACATCTTGGTCATGTCTCTTAAGCAGACAATTAAGTTGGAATCTCTAATCAGAATTGGAATCTCTAATTTGAATTATTTCAAGCAGCTTGAAGACATATTGTGTCTCCTGTCTCTCAGGCTGACTCAGCGACATTAAGGTCAGGGCTTGTTGCTGAAGATGGTTCTTTATGACTCTAGATTCATGTTTGGTTGGCTTGTTGTCATGTTGCAAAGTGAACAGATGGGACGCATGATGGATGCAGATCAATACTGAAGTATGACTCATCAATATTTCTATTTGACTAATGGGTAACGTGACTACATGTCTGCAGCTCCATTAAGTTCCACAGAGTGTTTCATGGTGTTACGGCTCGTTGTAAAATGTACTGTTTTGGTTCATCAGCATTGTTTCTAAAGTCCAGAGCACTGAAAGCATTCGGTGCATTACGAAACGACAAACACCACAGAAAAACTGAAGTGTTGAGCTCTGCAGTTCAACATTAACTACAAAACTTCTATAATCTCTGATAATAAAAGGAAATAAAGACACTGGTAAATAAGGAAATGCTCAACATCAACATGACCACATCAATAATTAACAACATGCCACTTGAATGAGGTCAAATGTGACCCAGACCACCTCAACATGTAGTCAGAGCTGAACACTTGTGATCACATTCCCCAAGACAGATGTTAATGCAAGGTCTACACGGGGCCACAATGGAAAACTCTTGTAACAGCGTCTTTGAAACCAGTTGCTGGCATCAGATTCAACATGAGTTTCAACAATTTATGTGTTCTCTTGGTGCTATTTTCAACTAAATTCAGGGTTTTTAAATGATTGCATTTTGTCTTTGTTCAATGTTTTGGCACCATGTTAAAAATAACCAACAGTTGAGCCAAAAGAACCTGTAATCAGGTGTTTCAATGTCAAATATTTGTGATTTTCAATGTGTTGTAGAACCCCCACGAGTAGCCAAAGCTTGATTAATGCAGCAAGATTAATGGAGGTAAAGCCATGTAACATTTCTACTGCTGCCACTCAGAGGCTCTCTGATCCAAAACAGCACTAACGGCAACAGTAAGCTCCTCCACCGCTCAGCCTATCTCAAGTAAATTAGAATAGAGTGCTCACTTCAAAAGAAATATCCCTGCACTGAAATGAACTGACCTTTCGAGTGGGAGTACGAGTCAAAGCTGAGCATCGGCAGCGAGCGGGAGCTTTTGCTCACGGCCGGCGTCTCTTTTAACTCTTATCTGACTGTTTTGGCAAAGCTTTGTTGTTGGAGCAACTAGTAAGATCAAGCTTCTTTTTACTATTCTGCCAATCGAAAGTCATCTTGAGTAAAGAGACGGGAGAGAAAAAAAATCCATTCAAAATTAACACTGCACTAAAGATTTAAGACATTCAACTCTCAGCTCCTGAAGATTAAAACTTTGAAGAGGAAACATCCTTCAGGTGAATGTTAGGGATACACTACTCTTGTAAACACTTTTTTGAGATGTATTTTTCATCTCTTTGTAACATTTAGAAGATTAAAAACTAAAATCTCTGTCCGTCTTTCGCTAGACTCTCATATAACTTTGAGACGCAGACCAATCGCTAAGAGTACACCAGCAGGAGGATAACAACGAAAAAAGATTCTCTCTCTCTCTCCAAAGAGCATAGAACCAACATCTGCTCTTGAGGCACCCTCCTTGAGATTTACCCTATGCATTCACAGATGACAATGCTCTGCTTCTGTCTCATCTTATATTCCAATTCAAAAATAAAAGTAATTTCATGCTAATACTAGTCCCTCGCCTCCTTCCTTCAAGCACTCATCAGTGCGATCCCACTGGAAGCAGGTCTTTTCTTGTTGCAGCACCGTGTCCACATCCACAAACACTTCACGTGGCGCCAGTGAAACCAAGGGGCTGCTGCCTTGCAAATGACCTGCAGGCATGAAGCGGCACATGTATGCATTTATTCCCTTTCATTAGCTTATCAGCATGCATGTGGAAGAAACCTGTACGGCATGGTAAATGACTTCTGCATAATTCTCTATCAGGCCCAAATCAGAGCTAATAAAGGAAATGAAGATCTCGGGGCTAGTGAGCGCTACGGTTATTTCTATGATATGCAGTAGCGAAGAAGGGAAAAGACAATGAAGTGAGGCTGGATATTACTTGGAAGGGATAGACTTTTCTATTTACCCTCCAAGTTATTGCCCCCACACACATGCAGCACGGTCCAATGAAGCATATACAATTTAAAGACTTCAAGCACTCGAGAACCAGCATCTGCGTCAAACTCAAGTGAATCTGCCACGTTCTGAACCCTTCACATCTCCCTACAGGCTCATTTAAACTGGGTTTTGAACATCCATCATTCTGTAGAGGCTTTTATGCAAAGCACTTCACATCTTAAAGTGCGTAGGACACAAAACACACCTACAGAGAGTGTGGAACCTTTTGCATATTGTTTGTTATTCGGACTGTGTGCCGCTGTATACCCACGAGCTCATGTATGACCCTTACACATGATAAATATGACAAGAACTCATTGTACATGAAAGCGCCTCTGATGCAGCGGATCCAAGTTTGATACGAAGGCTTTACAGGCTGCAATGACAGAGTTTATAAAACGTGAAACCTTTTAGGCGTCTTTAAATTCTCGTCAGTCATGTCAGCTTAAAGGAGCAACCTCCAAGGCAAAACAATTACGCTAACACAGAAGGCTCAAGGGCTGCGCTAGAGTCTGGTTTAAAAAGCAATATACATTTCACCTGCTTAAATGTATATATAAAAATATGGGCACTGGTGCTTTGAGGGACAGGTGGGTGTCCTCACAGGTTGCTCTACCTCTTTGACCATTTTTGTGTTAGCCAGGGGTTAGTTTGTGTCAGGCGCTGCCAAGATGGAGACTACCAGAGACGCGACACTGAGCTTCAAACCTGCAGGAAACCCTATGGGCGACGCCACTGAAGGTTTGACCATGTTTATATGCCGTCAGTGTGCTTGTAATCATTTATCACAGGTGTCTGTCATGATTTGCCTTGTTTGACTGTTTCATTGGAAGAACTTGATGACTACATCCAATATTTGAGAAGAAAAACATTAAAAAGCACTAAAACATTGTGCTCTGCATTATGGATCACTTAGTTTTCCACTTGCAGACAAATTTATAGAGGTATATAAACCTTTATTGTTGCTGTTAGGGAAAACATTACGATATAAAGGGATGTCTTAGGTTTAGATATAGATAATAAAATATCAGTTTCATGAAAGATGTTAAGTCTAACTACTTTAAATAATACGTACTCTAAGTCAATAATTAATTTGATGCTGATTTTAATGTTTCTTCTGCAGGTTTTTATAAAGAAGAAAATGTGATTCAGGTTATCAAAGGATAACTTGAATTAGTATTCTGCTGAAAACAAACCACTCTCGTCCTGATTTGATACCGGAGCCTAAACCTAAACTCATTGTAAACACAATGAAACACGGACCTGAGCTTCCATCCTCCTCATTACTTGCAGATTGGCCATCGATTTCACTGCTGCCTGCTTGCAAACTCGATTGCATCTTCAGGACCTTGTTTTTGACAGAGTAAGCTGTTTTCAAGGCCTCGTTTAGTTTTTCTTTCTTGTCAACAAGAACAACAGTGAACCGCCTCGAGGCACTGGTTAGCATCGTGTCAGTTTGCAAATCACGGTCTATCCATCCAGGATTCATTAGTGCCAGTGCTCAGATTTTTGCAACAGAATGTAATCAAATAATCCAGTTTTTTGAGCGCGCTGACTGGACTAAACTGCGTCGGTCTTTTAGATCTCTAAGGAACATGTGAGCCTCTCTAGACATTTCAACTACACATTTTAAATGTAAGAGAGCAGCAGTTGTATTATGGCCTTCTTCCAGATGCTCTGGGTTTTCATTCTGTGCCAAAAGGATGAGCCCAACCGCCCCCAGAAAGAAACTATCTCAGCCCCTTGTCTTACGCCTTCTGTAGCTACCCAAAGCTCATTAAGGGTTGGTGAGGACTAGAATTTGTTCATTTATGAACCTTTACTTCGGTATGTGACACAAAATACGAAGTAGATGTTATTCCCCCACCCCTATAAAGTGGTTAAAAACCCAATGTGGCACACTTTGGGTATTTTGGTTACCCAAGCAGCCAAATGGTTGGCCTGGTACCATTTTAACTAAAACCTTTGTAGTATTCCTATAAACTGTTGGTACAGTTATAGTAAAGGGGTTTTTAAATGTGTTCAGTGGCATCTCTGTGCATGATATCACTGCTATTAGGGTGTTTTCTACTATCTGATCCGTAAGAAGGATAAAACAGTTCAGTTTCTCCTTTCGTTTATCACCAATTAAACAGCCACAATGTAGAAATACATCCACTAAGGTCTTTCCTATCCACAGAGGCCATAGTCATTCATATGGACCTGAGTTTTGGAGCTATTCCTGATTTATTTGGGAATTTTCAGCTTTATCTGCCAGCACCGTAAGGTTACAGAAGTTAAAACTGATCAAGCAGCCATCAAACAAATCCAAATGAACAGTATCATCTTTAAAACAATGATGTTAAAATGAATAGTCTATGTTTTTCAGTGTTCATCGAGAGCTTCTTCTTCTTCATTGCCATGGCCATCCAGTACAATGACCAATTTGGCAGATAACAATTTTGTTTTCGAACATCAGACACAAGACGGTGAAACCAATTTTTCTCTCAAATGTTGAGTAAACACAGTAAATACAATGCACGCTTCACTTGAAATCCTGTGCATTTGAACAATGACTGTCTACACAAAGACGCTACTACTGGTGAATGTTAAAGGGTTTAAAGGATGTTCCTCTGTAATTAAATATTAACCTCGGGTATGGAAGAGCATGTTTCTGTTTGATAAGGGTGGATTTTATGGTTGGGAAAGACAAAAAAAATCCATTCTCATCTCACTGCCATCTTCCTGCTTCCAGAGATTGGAAATCTCAACCCCAGCAGCTTTAATGTGACTATAATGATGCTTAAATAAGTAGGTATAAGTATGCCCCCTGCTGACTTCAACGTGTTTCAGCACCTCCACAATGAATCATGAGAGGACGGCGGAGTTAAAGAATCCGCAGTCCTGGCTGGATGGGAATCAATAGCAATTGTAGGAGCACTGGTGCTATAAATAGTCTAGCTGGGCTATTACAGGAACTATTTGCTGCTGAGAGGAGGAAGAATGAAGAGACGGGGGAATGCACGTGTCTTTGAGTTTCGTTTTCTTTCTCTTGCCAACTCACACCACAAAGGAGATGACCACAAACACACACATACATACATACATGGCTGGAAGGGCATGAATGCAAGAATCTACAGTTCGATCAATTGTTAGAAATACCTGAAGAAGACACACACACTTGTTGATGTAAGATCACAAAACTGAAGATCTTAATGGGGCAGCTATGTAAATATAAACTAGGTAGACGTTGAGGGTTTCACTATAAGGAATACACACACACGCTAAATGAAACTGCTGGCTGATTGTGGTCAGAAATATAGTTTTAAAGAGCAATGTTTCTCCCTGTATGGTTCCCGTTTCAGTCAGAGCAAATTATGACTCAATTAAAAATCGGATTGGCTCCAACAGAGCTCCTAAAGTGTCTTAAAGGAGATTCTGAATGACACTGGACAGCGTTCAGTTAATTCGTCTTCCAAATATTAAATTATTGCCTGATTAGCTACAAAACAAAAGCTGAAAAGCCCTTCAGTACTGTA
Organism: Chelon labrosus; assembly: GCF_963514085.1. Classification (NCBI taxonomy): domain Eukaryota; kingdom Metazoa; phylum Chordata; class Actinopteri; order Mugiliformes; family Mugilidae; genus Chelon; species Chelon labrosus. The sequence continues at coordinate 27,941,067 of NC_140358.1, forward strand.
CAGTGTGCACATTTTAGGATGAAGTCTGGACCTTATTAAGTACAATTTAAATGCTTTTTTTCTTGCAATCTGTAAACCTACCACTAGATGCTGCTAAAGCCAACAAACTGGACCTTTAAATAGAAAAACACTGATTGACTGCTTTATACTTACAGGTGAAGATGACCAGGACACTCCGGAGCAACAGGTCGACCGCCTTCTCCCACCTCTCCGGCACGCGAGCCAGTACTGTTGGTATGAGGATCTCTGCCGGGACGTAGAACTGCAGCGCGAAGGTGATGAATATACCGAAACAGTACAGCAGCTTCACGGCCTGATATGTCCTGGACACGAAGGAGAACATAAAAGCAGAAATTTAAAAGCACGCTGAGCTGCAACCAATAAAGACCTTTGATGAAAGAGACAAGGCGCCAATTTTCATGTTTATGATCTGTCAGAAACATATTAGGAGCTGGAGAGGAATCCTTCAGCGGTCCTTGTTAAACAACAAACATGTCTTCTGCTCAGTGTTTCAAACGGAGATGCTTGTAATTAGAGGCTTTGAGTTTTCAACCTCATTGAACAGCCAATCTATTCCACTAATTAGTCCCATCAGTCCAGTCCCGGGAAGCATTTACACAGACGCCTCTCTCCCACAGCTGTGATGATAGCAACAAGTAATGAGCAAACAGTGTTTGGTTATACTAACTTTATTAGAATAAGAATGACGCTTCAGTCGAAACCACATTTGTCTCCGTGTGTTCAGCGCGAATGAAGATCATCTTCCTACCTTGTCTCTTATGTGTGATTAGAGCAGATTTGTGATTAGCTTCCTGTCAGTGTGTGCTCAGCTCCACAGGGGACAAGTCATAATTCGGGGAGAAGTAATAATCTGAGATGTCTGAATGTGCATTTTAAAATACTCTCCATTTAACACACTTGATCACAGAGTTAATTAAACACGGGATTGGTTATATTTGATTTTCTGAGTGTCTGAAAGAGCCTCTGGTGAAAGGGGAGTGTTGTTTCCAACATAAAAAATGAATAGACACATTTAAGAAGAAGAGCGGAGTAACAACATCCAGCCAAATAAAACTGTTTATCTACAAAAACTTGAAGTCTTCTTTTACTTTCTTTTTACCCATCCCTACTACAGGACGTTATTTAGACTATCAAGCCAGATCGAGGAGCTTTAAATTAACCACCTCATGTGTCCTTAAAGGAAATTCCTGATGGCAACGCACCTTTAAGTTGGTTTGCCAATTAAACGAAAAGAAGAACTGGTATGGATAAGAAAATGTTAAACTTTCAACTGTAGGTTTTAATATCTACTACAAACATCCTGAACAAGTTTTGTTGAATACTGAATATCAGTTAATTCAAGTCCTGATCTGATCTGAAATAAACTAAATTTCCTCCCCTTGAGCTTGGCTGATCATTTTAAAATGCCTGGACCGACTACAGGACCACGTGGGACCATATAATCACAGATGATTATGATCCAACAGCTAATTTAACCTCTTTTAACATACTTCAGACCCGTGGCGCTCAGCGGTTGATGCCAGTTGAAGACTAAGCCAAGATTCTGTCATATTCAGGACCCCTAGCAGGAAAACACTGCAGCTACTGAATGTGTTTAATTATTTACAAAACTTGAGCTGCTGTTATTGTGTTGGACAGCAGATTTTCTATAATGTTTCTCGCCCCCAGTGCTCCTTCAAATGTAAAGCTATCGTCTCCACAAAATTTAAATGTTGTGCCTCCGACTTTTACTTTTTTTTATTCAAGAGTCACGCCTGGTCAAGGTAAATGTTGACCTCTAACCCATAACATCAGCTGATGAAGTAATTTGGTTTCCGGCAACAGGACTTTCTGGCCAATTTATCCGTGAATACTGCCTTCTCAACAATCTCTCGGTATTGACAGGTTTGACCAGATTACCTAGTAAACATGAGATGTTGACAGATCTGCTCTTAAACCTAAAACATGTTCGATATTTAATATTTAAAACCTGGGTGATTATGTCAGTACTTGTACAATAATCAATGTTAGAAACAGGTCTACACAGACATGGAGCAGCTCCAAGCAACAGCAAACATTTCCAGCCCTCTAGGCTAATGTTAGCGAGCATACTGCTGTGGGTAGATGTTAGGGATGTCCTGATCGGTGTCGGAGCCAACATTTTTAAAATGGTTGGATTGGGCTTCAGCCAAGTCTGATTTTTTGTAGTTATTTATTTTAGTTCTGGCAAGGAGACAGCGTCAAGGAGAAAAATCTTCCAGAGAGGGTTAGGGAGTTTATGGCAGCGTTGGATGACCAGAACATTTCTGGAGTAGAGAACACAAGGTACCAGCTACCAGTTCATCCGATCACCACTGATCAGGTGTCTATTTTTAGCCCAGAGATCAATGACTCCATCTTACCAGCAGTTTGGCAGATTGAGAGTGATGCTCCCATCTATGTGCTCTCCAAAGCACATATAACCAATAGTACCGAGGCTGATGTAGAGGAAGGTGACGATGCCCATCCCCAGATACAGAACCAGGGAGAAGCTCTGAGGCCTCTGCATCTTGTTCTCCAGAGGAAGGACCTGCCGACCCACAGAGACAAACACACAAGCGCACTGTTAGCAAAACAACAGTGACAGTTCTGCTTCTTTTCAGCTTGTGTATTAATTTTTGGTTTGTAGATAATAACTCCTAACTAAAACACATTTAAAAGTATAGAAGAAGTAAGATAACCTGTTTTTCTCTAGTTCCAAAATAAATAAAAACAATTAACTGATAGGTATAAAAAAGGGTCCAAGCAGCATTCTTGCTTTCTTTAGATTTATTATCAATAATCAGCGACATACCACTCCAATCCCTTCAAAGGCAAAGATGGCCGTCCCGAAGAAGAGCGGATAGTCTTTTGCTCTGCCGGATTTTGGTAGGTCGATGGGGTACGGGATGTTCTGTGGAGGGAAGAGAAGAGAAATAAAATTATAACTCTTAGTCTCTATATCTTGATAATATAATCCAAGACAAATGGGATGCTCACACAAGACTACTTCACATCTAACCGTAATAATCTGCAGTTGAGAACTTCTCTCTACAGATAATTGGCAATCACATTAAGTAATAAGACTTTGTGCCAAGAGGACGCCGCTCCTCGGGCCTGTAGGACTCAGAGCTTGCAAATAACTTGTAAAATAATTATTTAATATGGATTTTTTACTAAGTAGCTGTGAAATAAGCAGGGTCATATATAAACAGAGAGAATAAGATGTAATGTGATCACTGTAGGACAATCCCAAGCTAAACAATGACTTCTGGTTTTAAATTTAGAAGATGGAGAAGAATCAATAAGTTAAATTGTACACAATTACATCTAACTCTAAAAATAAAGCCTTTAAATCATGATGTAGAGACATTAAATACCACATTAATATGAGTATAAGGTCCAGGGTTAGAAATGGGACCAAGCTAAACATCAACAAAAGAAAAACACAGAGTTTTTGAACTGATTTTGTCTGCATGCTCTAGTTTCCACCTAAATTTGTTGCTTGGGTCATTCATCAGTGATAGAAACACCTCACGGAGAAAGATACATCTCGTTGTACTAAATCTGTGTAAAGTTTCTGATGCAAGAAATTGCTTTTTTTTTTTTTCTCCAAGGCAAGGCCAGTCCTCAGTGAACACGACTGCTATATATCAGTAAAGCGCAGGAGCAGCATGATGAAAACACCCCCTCAGCCAGAAAACAGGTAATCTAGAGACTCTGTCGCTACCAGTTGCTCTGTTATCCATAACATGCCCAGAATCCAATCAGCTGGGCAGGAACAGAGAGGCAGAGTCCAGACAGAGGAGAAGAGGTGTGAACTTGTGATAATCTGATCTCCCGATAACTATGTAAACTCCTGATGCTGCTGGTTTCTCTCTGGTTACTGGAATAAATCCATTCTCTCTGAGCATGTCTGCTCCACGAGGGGGAAACATCAGGTGAGGGACAGAAACATGGAGGTAGAAAAACAACCAGTTGTTGAAACAAGAAGTGTCTGAAAAGCTGAACAAAGCTGGAATCTATGTGGACGGCAACGTTGGAGACGTGCGGACATCTTGGCATCGTCTTCTTCTACTCTAGCAATTCAGGACTGGAGAGAAAGATGGAGGAAAAGATTCTTCTCTTCTTTTTTCTCTTCTTCTTTTCCCTTTTCTTCTCTGAAATTGTCTCTTCTGGAAACGTGGAGACATGCTGCTCATTTTCTTCCGTTGGATCAATTCAGTGTTGTCAATAACGTTAGGACAAACTTCTCCTTCACTTCTTCTCTGCCTAGTCTTCCTCCTCCACATGCGTCTTCTTCTTCTTCTGTGATATTTCCAGCAGATGTTATACAGCATACAACTGTTTTGTCAACGAAGTTCTACAGTGATTAACCATTTAACTCAGTGTCAAGATTTAAGTTGGAAAAAAGCAGCAGTAAAGCAGCGAGGGTAAAAAGAGAGAAGAGACAGAAATGCGTTTGTTACCGTGAGCGAGTAGAAGTAGATGAGAATCAAACTAGCCGTCATGACCAGGTTCGCCACCAGAGAGAGGGGGGCCAGGTACTTCAGGTCGGGGGTGAAAACCAGGAGGATGACGAAGGGCAGGAAGCAGAGCATGTAGAGGCGGGAGTCGAAGCTCCGGACCAGGATCTGGGTCTGGTTGGTGTTGTTTATTTGGCAGCTGACGGTGGTGGCGTTGGCTGCTTCTACCACCTGGAAGAAGGCAGGAGAAAACGGAGGGGGTCAGAGAAATCAACAGCTCCTCATCTCATCTGTTTAATTAATAAATGAACCTTGAGCTAAAAAGTTTGATTGTTTCACTACAATGTGCAACTGAGGAAAGGCGACCATAAATATAGACAGACACCACCATCTAGTGGGAAGAAGCTGCAGTGCTTAAATTAAATCTAACCTCACTTCCATTTTTAAATCCAATATTTACATTGCAAAGAGCAACAGATAAAAGAGTGTGATTTGTGTTTAATTTTATGGGAGCTCCTCAAAGTGCACTTGACATTATGCAAACACAAAAGAAGTGCACATTAGAGTTTGTTACAAAACACACCAGACGGGATCAATACGTCAAACAGAGAACGGGGGTCGAAAGTCAACTAACAACATTCATGTGACACGACAACGAACACAGACGATAGCACGCTTTGGTGAAATTAAAACCACACTTTCTTCAAATCAGTGTGTTTTATAGTAAAGACATTTTCCAGTCAAATAAAAATGATTTAACCGTCTTATTGTCTTTCCATCAACCATGCGGCTTTAAATATTTCATTATAAACTGTTGGACTGCATTAAACAAATGCTGTAACGTGGGATGTGAGTGTCCAGAGAGGTTTTTCTAACTTGTTTTATTGATTTATTGTGCTTGTCTGGCCAGGTAGTGCAGGTAAAAGGTCAGAGGACAGTCATCTGTGTGTCGTGCTGACGGAAACAAACAGTCAAACAGTCTTGACGGTTTAAGATGTGGCACAAATGTCCTGGAGGCACGTGTCCTGTTTGAACAAAGGCTTGCACTTTGACTTCCTGTTTTGTCTACGTTCGTAGGAACCAAAAAGGCCAAAACCACAAAATAACGTCTTTAAATGAAGGTTAAGACTTAAGGGTTATAATTGGGATTAAGTTATGGTAAGGTACTAACTTTAGAACCTTTTACTGTTCATGAGATTGAGCTCTGAGTATTTTCTGTGACCCAGTTTGCTTTTCTTGCATTTCCTGTTTTTATTTTGTAGGCTTCATCCTTGGTGTTTTGTTTCCTGCTTCATTGCCTGTCTATGTTTCCCTCTGATTATATCATTGGTTTCTCCTGTGTTTCGTCAACCCATCAGCTTTCGTGTGTGCGTGACGTAGATGCATTGTGACATTAAAGTCCTTTCAAAGACAGAAAATGAGTTTGTGCGCGTGTGTGCGAGATCCTGACCTGCTTGACGTTGTCGCTAAGGAAGACAAAGTAGACGCAGCAGAAGCCCAGCTGGGTGATGATGAGGAACAAGTTCACCGTCCGTCTGAAGAAAGAGATGGAGGAGGAGGAAAGGAGTTGAAAGAGATGCTGAGACTGAACTGGTCGGTACATGAATGATGGTGAACATTTTCTACACTTTACTGTCCACTGTGCTTCGTTACAGGTGATAAATTCCTCTCTCACAACCTCCACTCCTCCTAAACTGACTGACATATCTGCAGATCACTTTTCTTCAGGATTATTTAGGGTTACATTTTACGTTCTTTATTAGCAAGCGTTAAAATCTGTATTTATATATATTTTCTTGCCTTTAGACAGAGCCTGGCTAACTGTTTACCTACACGTGTGTACATCAGTATTACATTAACCACCTAAAATGACAGAAACCACACTTGAAAAAGATTTATTTGACGAGTATTTTAGTGTTTTAGTTTGGCCTAAGTCCCGCCCACTAACACGAAGGGGGTGGAGCTTATGAACTATATTGACGTCAGCCACCAGGGGGAGCTCCACCTGCTTTAGCTTCACTTTTTAGGAGCCCTCATGAAGTCCTTTCTTTTTGTTTTTACAGTCTGTGGTCCGTCCTCTTAGACGTCCACGTTAAAATGTCCAACTCTACAACAGAACTAAACATGTTTACGGCCTGACACGAAAAATAATTGGCTGAGAGTTGGCGACGGCCGGAGAAGCCACCACTGAGCTTCGACATTACTCTTTGGGAAACATATGATTTTGGGTTTGGGTCTCTTACTTTCCCCACTGTGAGTGTCTCCTCAGCCATGACACATTCTCCATCCCGTACTGCATCGCCTCGCCGTACGTCAGAGAAGGCCTGTCCACCCTGGATGGAAAAAAATATTTTGATTTTAGGGCAACAACTTCCAAGAACATGTGAATAAAGACATTCTTCAGCTACCACTTAGATGACAGCTGTTGTCTTTTCAGTGCCTCCTGTATTTTGTTTGACGGACTCATAAATTGTGTGTTGCCTAATACCACAAACAACCACAACCACACCAACAAACAAGTCTAAACATCGTTTTGATCTGATTATGAAATGATAATCAACCATGACCAGCGGACATAGTTGAGGTTGGGAAAGAACGAGCGAGATAAGTATGTGTCCGGTGGGTTCAGTTAACGTGTCTCTGCGTCTAAAGGAAGAAGGAAGTGATGACCCTGCAACATTGAAATTTCTAAAAACGGGAAGAGCGGCCCCTTTCTCCCTCACGAGCCCGTTTTCTCTCTGCGTCTCAGACTTGACTGCGCAGAAGTTATTTCTGACGGCTGCAGAAGCTCGTCGAAGCTCTTCATTCATGCTCTTGATCTGTTAAATCCTTCTTAGCGTTGGCTGGGGCGGTGCTGCTGTGGATCCCGGTGAGAACTGACCAAAGGGCGGGAGACAACGTGGACATACCTACACACACATACACCCACAAACACTAATTGAAATCTGATAACGAGTGTGTTAATCTCCTTGCTTGTCACACACAAGCAGCAGGAGAACAGATACCGGGTCATACTTTGGGTTTATGACAACATTGGCTCAGTTACATAATCTAATGGTTTAAAACTGGACTGGTGGCAGTATTTACAGCAGCACTGATAATAGTCTCAGTGTGTGCGCTCTAAACTGCACATATGCTACTGATTGCTTAGAGGAATATAGAGACGAGGCTAAATAGAGAGTAATCTGTTCAAACGAGTCATGGTTGACACAGCAGGCAGCTAAGAGAACGCTGTGTGTGTTTTACTCTGTTGCAAAATGAATGAATGTAGAGACAAACATTTCTGGAAAGCAGGTTTTTTATCTAAAAGTGACTTTTCCTCCGTCTACTTTAACCTGAAAAGAAGATAACCCCTAAGGCAAGGAGACAAACCAGCCGATTCAGACAACTTCTTCCACCCGTGGGACGAACAACAGGCTCGACATGTCTTTTAAGGTTGTCTTTTAAGGTTGTCTTCGGTTTCTGCGGTTCATAAATACTTCACTGTCTTCAAGAAACCAACCAAAGCCATGGTGTAGACGCTGCCGTCACTCAGAAAGGGGCCGCTCGCTAGTTAGCTAGCTATTACAGAAAAGATAAACTTCTCGAATCATGGCTTTTAATAACTTTAAAATCAAACTTTAGTCTCAAAAAGTTAGCAAGTAATAATGCCTCTGCACAGATCTGCTGAATAATTTGAACGGGGCTTCATGTGGTGAAGGACAAATGAGTAACAGTAACAGTAGTCGTACACGTCATCTGAGCTGAATATATTTACAACAAGATGGCTCTGATTGGTTGGAGAACTTTCTTTCTTTCTCTGTATCAACTGAAATACGCCTCATAATGAAACTGAAGTCTCATATTCTGATAAGATCTGAGTCTACATATGCTGTTAACCGATAAGCAAATATTGACTTTTGCTCTCATCCTGCTTGATTGTTTGGACTGATTCATTGTGTACTTAACTTACACTGTTTCAGTCATTTATATATATATATATTATAAAACTGTAAATGTCAATTTTATATCCTGAAAAGGAGAGTTTGGGAGCTATCTGGGCTTTATTACAGGTCATGGTATATTCCAAAAACTGAAGCAAGGTTCAACTGGACTTGTAGGGTTTCTGCAAGACATTTCACCCGAGTGTCTTCTTCAGTTCTCAGAGACAGGTGGAGCTGGGGTTTTATTTGTTATCTGAGGGTGGTGCCCACCTGAAACCTCCCGTGACTAGAGACTGTAACAACCAGAAGTATCTCTCACGTCAATAATAGACTGCGGCTGCACTGCATTTGTGAACAGATAAAATAGATAAATAGTGTTTGTTTGTTCTTTTACTTACTTTGCACTGAGGTGGTGGGAACATTTCACCAGTAGCCTCATGCAGTGGACTGCAATGACACCCATGATCAGAAGACTGATCGGTCCAACCTGACCACAGGAAAACAGTCCAAGGTTAAAGGTAAAAATGAGCTGCATTAACAGTAGACAGGTGTAATTAAAGACCTACAATCTCAAATAAGAACGTGGATTAATGAGCTGCTGCAATAACAGGTCGATGAATCGTTAAACTGGTCCAAAGCAATCATAATAAACTGAATATTAAGGAGGTTTTAGTTTTCTAATGTTATATGGATCAAACAATAAATCTAATAATAGATTAAATAAGTGGCAGATTAATCGTTCCTGTTCTAAATTAAACCCTTGTCTCATTGCTGTACGCATTTATCACATATGAGGAATAGAAAAGAATCTGGAGTGTATGTTCTTAGTCTTAATCATCTGATCCCTGAGGATGTTCTAATAATTAAGTTTTCTTTTAACCTTTAAAATGAATCCAATAAATCATAAAGTATAATTAAAACTACCCAGTCTAAATGTTCTTTTAGATTTAGTGGATGTTGTTTCACTCAAACTGTGAATCAGAACATTTATTAACGTGCAAAGCAGCACAACTAGTTTTCTTTCACTTTGTAAAGGTTGTCATGGAAGTTTTGCAGAGTTAGTCAACAACTGAAGTTTAAGAACGACCCTTGATAATCTGTTATTGAAACATCATTCATGAAAACATGTTACAGATGTAATTAAATTACACCTGCTTGATTGTGTCTGTAAATTGCAGCAGAATCTAATTAGCTGCGTCCAGACCTGTCATGTGACGTGGATGATAAAGATCTCCGTTTGCTTACCACCAGCCCTGCGTTCTTGACAGCCAGAGGCAGACCCAGCAGCCCCGTACCAATGTTCCCCTTCAACAGGTGGATAAGCGTCTGACAAAAACTGGAGGATGGGGGGGAAAAAAAAAAATACAGAATAAAGAACTTTTATTTCTTTTTTTAATTCATACTGTTGAGTGGTTTACTTACGAGGTGCCCGTCCTTCCTCCGATCCTCTCATAGTTACGTTGGGGTCTGGATGGTCCAGAGGGAGGAGATGGACACAGAGCGTCCATTTCTGACGGATTTTGGTCGGAGAACAAAGAACCTGAGACAAGATTAAAAAGAACAAGACGCTGATTACATACAGGCACGGTTAATGACTTAGCCCACATATTTGATAGCATCGTTTCCCAGAAGCAATATCTAAAGTTGTTAGTAGGGATGTCCTGACATCTAGACAAAAAACAAAACACAAAAATAGAACAGCTGAACCGAAACAACAACAACAAACACTGCATCGCTGCTTTTAAAATAAGAAACAAGTTTCCTGGAGACGGCATCAAAGAGAAAAATATTCCAGTGTGGCTGCATTACAATAATATGTGTTCACAGCTTGGCACAGCTTTAAGGGAAATTAACCGGCAACGTGAAAAACAACACCAGGCTGACATTTTGCAGTCTGTTACTTTTATTTTTAACAAAGCAGAGTGTTGCAGCGTCGATGTATAATAGAAGAAACGATAATTCAATCATCTAGGGTACAAAAACAAATTAGAACTGAACCCAGAGATCTATGTGACACCATTAAGATCAATGTGGCAAACATTTTAATGTCACTGCATATCTGAACAACATGTAAATAAGCAGCTGTTTGACAGAAATTTGCATTTGTTCACGTCATGAAAGCAAATCCAATATTAACTGTCCTTTATCTCCGCCAGCTCCTGAAATGGAAATATCTGTTCGGGTGCTGAATGTGTCACCAACTAATCTTTTAGGCTTTTATCTGAAAAAGCTGCTGAGGAAAGCAGTGGAAGTGGAACGATACGGTGAATCTGTTTAAACAGAAACCCCAAAACACTAGGTTGAAAGATGCCACAAATGTCCGAAGAGCTGAGGTGAACAGTCAACTTCAACAGAGTGACAACTTAAAAGAACCATTTTGTTCTCTGTAGGTTTTAAGGTCTAACCCAGATCATCCACAACAGAGCTTTATCTGCCCATAAAACAATCTCATGACCTTCAGAAAAGATTCTTCTCTTCTCCAAAGCAGCTGACTGTAATAGACACATGACAGCAATTATGTAATTATTTTCAAAAGAATACAGAAACTGTCTGCACAGTAGACAAGACGCCCTGCAGCTACATTTATGTCCTGTGTTTAAATATCTAGCACACAGTCGACAGGTGGACTTCACACTAGTTATTACCTTTTAATGAGAACAAGAGCGGAGTACTCAATATCACATGAGCAGGAGGAACGTCTACTCGTAGTGTGAAGACAAACACTCTAATGAAACCGAGACCCATCTATGACTGTGACACCCACGACTACACAACACAAAACAAGTATTGTCAATGATGTTGCTCTTTAAAGGTACAGACACACACACAAAATAAATACTGGCAATTAAGAGGAACTGTGATGTCGACTGTGTCTGGCAAAAGGCTGCACAAGAACGAGCTGCAAAGACGACAGCCAGTCTGTGTTCATCATTCAAAAGCAGAAACTTAGCTGAGAGGCTAGGAAGCTAGGAGAAGCTACTATTAGCTGAGAGGCTAGGAAGATAGGAGAAGCTACTATTAGCTGAGAGGCTAGGAAGCTAGGAGAAGCTACTATTAGCTGAGAGGCTAGGAAGCTAGGAGAAGCTACTATTAGCTGAGACGCTAGGAAGATAGGAGAAGCTACTATTAGCTGAGAGGCTAGGAAGATAGGAAGAGCTAATATTAGCTGAGAGGCTAGGAAGATAGGAGAAGCTACTATTAGCTGAGAGGCTAGGAAGATAGGAAGAGCTACTATTAGCTGAGAGGCTAGGAAGATAGGAAGAGCTACTATTAGCTGAGAGGCTAGGAAGATAGGAAGAGCTACTATTAGCCGAGAGGCTAGGAAGATAGGAAGAGCTACTATTAGCCGAGAGGCTAGGAAGATAGGAAGAGCTACTATTAGCCGAGAGGCTAGGAAGATAGGAAGAGCTACTATTAGCCGAGAGGCTAGGAAGATAGGAAGAGCTACTATTAGCCGAGAGGCTAGGAAGATAGGAAGAGCTACTATTAGCCGAGAGGCTAGGAAGCTAGGAGAAGCTACTATTAGCTGAGGGGCGAGGAAGATAGGAGAAGCTACTATTAGCTGAGAGGCTAGGAAGATAGGAAGAGCTACTATTAGCTGAGAGGCTAGGAAGATAGGAGAAGCTACTATTAGCTGAGAGGCTAGGAAGATAGGAGAAGCTACTATTAGCTGAGAGGCTAGGAAGATAGGAGAAGTTACTATTAGCTGAGAGGCTAGGAAGACAGGAGAAGCTACTATTAGCTGAGAGGCTAGGAAGATAGGAAGAGCTACTATTAGCTGAGAGGCTAGGAAGATAGGAGAAGCTACTATTAGCTGAGAGGCTAGGAAGATAGGAGAAGCTACTATTAGCTGAGAGGCTAGGAAGATAGGAGGAGCTACTATTAGCTGAGAGGCTAGGAAGATAGGAGGAGCTACTATTAGCTGAGAGGCTAGGAAGATAGGAAGAGCTACTATTAGCTGAGAGGCTAGGAAGATAGGAAGAGCTACTATTAGTTGAGAGGCTAGGAAGATAGGAAGAGCTACTATTAGTTGAGAGGCGAGGAAGATAGGAAGAGCTACTATTAGCTGAGAGGCTAGGAAGATAGGAAGAGCTACTATTAGCTGAGAGGCTAGGAAGATAGGAGGAGCTACTATTAGCTGAGAGGCTAGGAAGATAGGAAGAGCTACTATTAGCTGAGAGGCTAGGAAGATAGGAGGAGCTACTATTAGCTGAGACGCTAGGAAGATAGGAGAAGCTACTATTAGCTGAGAGGCTAGGAAGATAGGAAGAGCTACTATTAGCTGAGAGGCTAGGAAGATAGGAAGAGCTACTATTAGCTGAGAGGCTAGGAAGATAGGAAGCGCTGCAAAGCGTCGTACAGAGCTGGCCTCTCCTGAATCACGCTGATCAGTCGGTCTACAGTTTATTTATTCTAGGAGATGTTGAACATCATCATTTTGTTTACTGTTGTCACTTTCTGTTTCTCTTCTCGTTCTGTGAGATGATCATAGAGAGTCTCAGATATCTATAGTTTCAGTTTTAAGAGGTGCAGCTTTAACATTCTAATATTTCTTGATGATCTGGAGACACCGGACTTTTTAAGGCGTTGCTGATCTGCAGAACAACCGGACTGTTTTGTTGTGACCTTCTGTCAAAGAAGACGCCAGCCGGAGTATCAGACTGATAGATGAAGTAAAAGCTGCTTTGGTGACTGAGTGTCTACCTGCCAACTGGGATTACAAATAATCCTTCTGCGACAATGGACACAGTTAATCCACGGGATCATTCCTGCTAAACATTGATTGTGATCAGATATCCGAATAATAAAACAAAACTGCGTGCTCGATTTTTTTAATACCTTCTCCTCGGATGTCTACGTCGCTGGAAGCCATCATGCTGGGCCAGGTGGCGTCGTCTCTCTCAGCCTCACAGATCCTAACGCAGGGAGATCAGGGAGTCCAGCGTCGACTAGTTCCTACTGGAAAAGAACAGAAACTAGATTCAGCTCCAAACATGAAATAAAAAAACCTACATAAATAAAATTATCTTATACTGGACCTCATATTTGTTTGTGTCTTAATGTCTGCAGCTTGGTGTTTAGTATAATGTTAATAGTAGTAGTATGACAACATAATAAATATAAATTCAGCTTCTGACAACGTAAACTGAACCTGTCCTGAATCCAGTGGGCGTTTTTATTGAGTAAACCTGACCAGAAGTACAACATGTTTATCAGAGAGTTAGAGGAAGTTCTTTCATTGGTTCAGTTAAACTATTCTGGCTTAAGTCGTTCTAATTGTGTTCTATTTCCAGCGAAAAGTCATTTGCAAAGCTTCATTTAGGTGTGAAACTTCACAAATGCGTTAACGTCCTGGCCAAGACATGTTCACCTTCACTGGTTCTGATCATTATAACATAAACACCCTCCGATAACTTCAGTCACTGTGAGATAATAATCTTATATTCTGTACTGTTTCTCCTGCAGCCTGATATTAAAAGATGTAAATAATGACCTATTTTCTGCTGCAGTATGTGCTCTGACAGCCTTTGAGCAAGGCAGCCCGGCCCGCTATGCTGTGATGTGACGTTATATAAGAATAACGTCTGTTCAGCTAGACTTTGTGACTTGCCGTGAGCTCACACACGAGGTTTTGCACCAAGGCTTTGCTGCCCTTGCAAATAAAATCATGCGGCATGAGTTCACCCTGCCTCTACCTCACATTAAAACAGTTTAACAACTAAACAAATGTGTTTTCACCTAGAACTAAAAGGCGTCTCATGCGTCCAGACAAAGTGAAACTTGATTTCTCCTGGCAGTTCCTCTCCGGGATGACAAGTCAACGTTCAGCGAGCGCGCAGGAACAAAGTGTGGCTTCTAAAACCGCCGCAGTGTAACTGTGTGCGGGTTCAAGTGTCAGCATTACCAGCTATTCAGCAATTTTCCACAGTGTTTCATGACATGAGGGGACTAAACCAAGAACCAGGGAGATACAAAGAGCACTGTGTGCAGTTTCTACCATTATAAATCTTAGTACGTTAGGTATCTTTATGTTCTTTACAGACTTGTCAGCAAAAAAAGAGGCTGCGGCAGTGTTGAAGCCTACTGGCTAAATTCAACACTGTGGCTTACATTTCAAAACTGACATCAAGTGTAAATACACTTGTCTCGGTGGTTTATCATGGGCACCCTTCTTTACTCAACTCAATTGATAACTCAAACTATTTATAGAGCACTTTAAAAACAACCGCAGCCGAAACAAAGTGCTGTACGTAGGTAAGATGATAAGAAGATAAGACAAATGATTAAAAACAGTAAAACAATAAAAACACTAAAACAGGGTCTGATGCTGGGGTGAAGGCCAAGGAATAAAAATGGGTTTAAAGACATGTTTTAAAGATGGACGGTGAGGGGGCTTGTCTGACGTGCAGTGGTAGACTGTTCCAAAATCTGGTCCACGTAGACCTCGGTTGGACCTAAAGCTTATCAGTTAATCTGATTTTTCCAATAAAGTATGGGATGTCGACGCAACGATAACACTGATTTCTTTTAACGGCACTAGTTTGGTTGATGCACACAAACAGTAGGCTACAGTACGGACGGAAAAACAAACCTCATTTTGCAGAAATGGATAAAGACAAAGAAGCTTCAGCTTTAAATCCCCGGCACATTTTTCTCTGCAAGTTATCTGCATTTACTGTCGCTGTGAACCGAGTTTCACCCGGAGCATGTTTAGACTGAAATACCACTTGCTGGCCAAGCACACAGTTGATACAGAAAGCCCTCATCCTCCTCAACAAAAGAAGATCACATGCTGGTTATTTTTTGCAAAAGAGAGACCTTTGAAGTTAATCTGAAGAACATTCTCGACTGTATTTGTCTTTATTTGGGGGAATTTATCAATAATAATAACACGTATTTGCATAAAGCAAGCATATTTGTCCACTCTCATGTCAGTAAAAGCATAAAAACAACCCCTTAAAGTCCATTTAAAACAGATAAAATGCATTTAATATGCGATTAATCTCAGAAATCAGGCATAAAAGTCAGTTAGTGACCTTTATAAATGGCTTCCTTTGTCTAACTGACACTCCAAAGGCAAGAAAATAATTGTGTTTTAGAAGGTGGAACCTGAAAATTAAAATACTTTACTTTTTACTCTTCTGAACTGATTTTAAGGTTAATTTACAAAATCAATTCAAATCTAAATGGAAGTTTTGACAAGACATAAAGTTAGAAACGCATTTTTGATGTATTCTCAGCAACTACTTTAATTCATAGTATCTAATTCATTTTAAAATAAACCAAGACGCTATTTTTTTCCTCTTTACAGCTAAAAACAACAACTAAAATGTGTAAATAATGACCTTTTACACCCAAGGGGTCGATTATTAATGTGTGGTTTGCTGCTGATAAAACTCTCACACAGCACATTCCGTGTTTAACCAGGGTGCGGCCTAACTCAATCAGCTGGTACCCTTTTTCTTCTTTAATGTACTGTTTTATAAGAAAGCCGCGTTTATAAACGACAACAACAACAACAAAAACACAAACCACAAGGTCGATAATCCCATCATTTTAAACCTATCGCTGGCCGGGTGATGTGTCGCCTCAGTAACACACGATAAGACAAGACAACCGTGACAAACATCGCTGGTGTGATTGAATCAGTTTATCAAATGAATTAGCTCATGATTAATTGTTACGGGCTCGGAAAGGCGTTAAATAGGGCTGTGATAGCCGGGTCAGTTGCTGTTTACCTCCGGGAAAGACGCACAGGCAGTCGGCGCAGACTAGGAAATGAAGCCGAAGGAGGCTAATTCCCTCTCTACTAATTGTTTTAACATTTATTTTTAAGAATATGATAGCTTATGTGTAATTTATTTAGCTTGAGCTAAAGCTAGCTTAGCTGAATGTTATGTGTCATATCTCGGGTTAGCCAACGTTAGCTATCGGCTCCGATGCCATCTTTAACTGCTCATCGCGAGCGCCAGTCTTACCTCGGAGATACGGTGCAGTGTGTCTCTCTCCCCCTCCGCCTCCTCCTCCTCCTCTCCGGTATGTGTCGAACCTTATCTGGCTAATAACCTGCGCCGCAGACCTCTTATTTTCGTATCGTACTCATATCGGAGGGTTGAATCCAGCGCGGCGACGCTGCACAGATTGAACTCCAACTAACCGACGGACGGGACTCGGCTCCGGCTCGTCGGGCGTCACGCACAGCCAGCAGTTGGTGGTCACATGACCCGACCGAGAACGTGTCGCACCAGTCGTGTGGTTGCCATAGAGACGCGTTATTAACGATAACGTTAGTAGCCCAAATAAAAATAAAATAAAATAATAAAAAGAGTAATAAATGAATGAAATCAAATATTTAAACCTTACAAGTAAAAAATAAAATTAAAAGAAATCCTAATCGTGGCGGAAGCACATTCTGTGATATCAGAAACGTGTCCCACCACAATAAATTCATAATACAAATTGCTTTAATTTAATATCAAGTGTTAAAACTGTCAAACATTTTAACAAATAGAGTTTATAAAGTTACGTTGGTGAAAGAGCTCGGTCTCACTCTAAGGGCTTTTATTTTGGAAAAATCATGGAAGCTTTGCGCTTGCGCACCGGGAGTATTCAGGCTAAACTCAGGCTACGTTTGTGGGTTATACGAGCAATGTACTTTCAATTACTGTCTCTGTGAAATAATTCATTATAAATAAACCTACTCTTTATTTAATCTGAGGAGAAATGAGCCCCGAGTTAGTCATAACTGTCCTCAGAATAAAGCGGAAGTGAAGGAGGTCAGCCTTCAGCTTAAAACTAAAACATTTTTATTTTTATTTATATTCTTTGTTCTATGTATTCACAATTAGAAGTTGTTCATGTTTTATAATTAACTTAAAAATGTGAAATATAAAAAATTATTCCGACAATTTTTTTCCCCTCCAAACCGGAAATGGTGTTCTGTTGACGACGGTTAGCTTAGCTAAACAGGAAGTTAACGTTACTGAAGCTTTTCTCAGCACTTGCACTACTTCCAATCAGTCGAAGGCAAAAGTCCACATATTTCTGATCACCAGGTTGTGACACATCACTTCAGACATGACCGTGAGTTCTTACGAGACTTTTTATTTATTATTATTATTTGATGTTAAGTTTTATCTTCAGCTCGCGGCTAGCCAAGGTAGCATTTACCCTCCGTGTTGCTATCCAGACTGTAAGCTAGCTTTAAAACTTAGTTGGGTCATCATTTTCATTGATTAAACTAAGATCATGAATCAGCAAAAATCGATTATGGTCACAGACCTGATTGAGCAATACTGAGAATGGAGGACCACATATAGTTAACAGTAACAAATCAGTTCAATAATAAGGTTTTATATCAGTTACAGTGAGATAAATGGTTGTTAATGCTGAGACTGATGATTTCCCAGCTTGTAACATCATATCAGTCAGATATAGATTGCTTATAGGCTGCAGCTGTACTGAATAAAGTGTGTAATCATTCGACAAATTAAAGAACCAGTCCTCCACAACATGTCACGTCAAGATGAATATTAAGATGATTTTAATCTGCTTGCGACAGAAGCACGAGTTTGAGGTGGCGATGACGTGTGAGGGATGTTCAGGAGCTGTCACCAGAGTCCTCAACAAGCTGGGAGGTGAGACTGACGCCTCCTTCCTGTCTTCTCCTCCGCCACAACGACACATCTAAGAACAAAGACCTGAGAGGCTACACAAACCATCAGACTTACCTCTGAACTGGAGCAAAGATCAACCGCACACATGAGTGGAATTTAAATCCAGCCGGTCCCACTTTGGGGGGAGACATCTACAAAAAAGTGTTCAACCCACTTTGATGTTTTCCCCCTTTATTGCTTTTATAAACGGCAGCAGGCTGAATATAGTTTGGCTTTTGTTGACAAGAATCAACACAACAAAACGACAACAGGATAGATAGATAGATAGATCTTTTATCGGAGAGCCTTTTTATCTTTTAATTTAGGTTTTAATTGTGTATTTTATTGTCTTTGTTGAGCACTTTTACAATGTGCATATTCTTCTTTATATTTATAAAAACAATAAACAGGGAAAACATTCAAGGGTTAAGAGTCTAGGTCTGGCTCCTCATTATTACTTTCGATAGATATTTCACAGTGAAACTAGTGAAAGTAAAAGTATTTAGTAGCATCACATGCAACTCATGACTTCTTGGCTCTGAGCGTCGAGTCAGCCAACAGGTCACCTGACGCTCCAGTACTTTTATTTGGTTTAGTCATTAAATTGTTGAGTGGCCAAGTTGTGCTTCTGTTTTTCTCACATTGTCCCAAGTCCAACAATCAGCGACTTTTTCCTTTGGATCTAATTCGCCCTTAAAGTCATTTTGTGGTAAATAAAAATATTTTTGCTTTAGAACTGGGACCAGAAATAACGCGCCGGTCGTGTGTTTGCACAAACCACTTCATCACAGGTGTAGTGTGCCACGAGGTGATGCTCGGTGATTCCCGGAATCAAACAAAGGGACTCTTTGTTTTTGTTTTTTTTCCCTAGATGTGAAGTTTGAGATCGACCTGCCAAAGAAGCTGGTCTGGATCGAGTCTGACAGAGACGTGGAGGTTCTCATGGAGACGCTGAAGAAGTGCGGAAAGGAGGTCAAGTACAACGGCACTAAATGAACGACTCGGCTCCGCGTAGATCAGGTGACATTTGTTCCCTATGTGTTTAACTTTTAGAAAGTGTTTGACTAGTAACAAAACAAACATCTCTTCGTGCACTAGTAAATCTAATCCAAATTCACATTGAGTGTGTTTTTTCCTGCAGGATCTGTTATGAATTCACTAATATAATGACGTGTGTGTTCTGCAGGAGAGATCTTTGCTGCTGCCACAGAGTCACAGATAATGACACATCTGACGTCCACCTCCCTCAAGCTCACATTCACAAATCAAACACGCCTCGGATGCAGACCTTCTCTCATTGTTAGCGAACGACAACAGACGTCGGGTCTTGTTGTTTGCAAAAAAACCTGAAAGAAAGCTCCTCATCTATGTTCAGCACTACGTCCAACATCCTCTACTTTCTTTGTTTTTGTTCCACAATGACGTCCTCCTCCAGGACAGGTTTCTATCGCCAAAAATTTCAGTTCTCTCATCGTCTAAGAGAACCACACATTAAGAGAAATAGCTGACAGTAACTCAAACCTGCGGTCTAGTGCCTGAAAAAAGGTCTAAATCTTAAAGCTGTGAAGCATAACTATGTTTGGCACATGTGAAGTACATTCCCTGGGTTGTAAAAATTACAACAAGCTATCGTTTTCTGTTTGAGTGATTCCTGACTCAGTATTAGTGACGTTTTTGGATCTAAAATAATTAAAAGTCGTCCATTAAAGCTCAGAATCTGAAAGTGTTTATAGAACAACTGTCTCTTTGTCCACGTCTTCCTTCAGTGACACTCTGCTTCCTCCATAGTTTACAATGATCCACCACGGGTCAGATTTATCATGTTGGGTTTTTTTTTTTGTTACTTTGGTAAGAAGACAACCACCTTATCCTGAGTCCTGAGGTTTCTGATCATTGTCTGTCTTTACATGTTGAACACGCACAAATAAAAAAGATTCTGCCTCAGTCTCTGACACTTTCACTCTTTTATTGCTTTTTCTTTGTTTTTATTTGCAAAAGCTGTTTATGAGGAAGGTACTCAGCATTTTACATTATAATCATCTATACACCGATCAGCCACAACATTATGACATCTGACAGGAGAAGTGAATAACATTTAAACCATCTTGTGACAATTCAGTGTTCTGCTGGGAAACTTCTGGACCTGGCATTCATTGGTGTGGATGTTACTTAAACATGTAGCACCCACCTAGACCAGACCAGGCACCCCCACCCCATAGCAATGACACTCCTTGATGGCAGCAGCCATCCCCAGCAGGATGCAGCCTGACACAGACACACACACTTCAGTAACAACTAATGCCCACACGCCACCCTGTACTGTGACGTCATGTTTTACACACATCCACCTGTTTGTGCAGAAAGATAAACTCTCAGAGGGATCTGATGATGAACGGTGGTAAAGGCATTGGTCTCATAAACCACAGCTCATGGGTTCAGTTCCCGTCCATGCCCTCTAAAGTTAACTGTTAAGATAAATTGGTGTGAAAATGTTCAGGTTTAATTATAACCCAATGCTTTGGCCACCAGGAGGAGCTGTGTGATCAACACGTCTTTCTTTAAAGGCAGGATTTAGCTTTTCTTTTAACCTGATGAGAGCAAGGACTCGTTGAAGGAGTCGCACAGTTGATTTTGTGCAAGACATAGTAAAACAGATGATAATATATGATTGAGAAGAGCAGGAAAGTTCCTGCATGAGTTTCAGGTTTAAGAATCATCACGTCTTGACCGGGGTCTCAGTTTTAAAGGCAGGTTTTTGAGACAACATATGTCTCCTTAAATGGTTTTCTTTTATTGTGGACTCACGGAGAGGGCTACAGTCAGGCCTGACATATTAAAGACACATCAACATGTGCTGAAGACACAAATGGATCTGACTCTTCATCAGGCTGCTATCACCGATAGACCCCAACCTGCTCCTCCGACAGCAGGCACAACCTGGGACCCCTCACCGCCAACGGCGCCCAGCAGGACGGACACCAACAAGCCGTAGAAGAAGGTGGCGCAGCAGAGGTAGAAGGTCCAGCCGAGGTGGTGCAGCAGCTCAGGCTTCTGCCGCTGGATGGACACCAAGAAGGTGATCAGGGCGGCGGCGCAGAGAGCAACTGAAGAGGAAGGAGAGACTCTGAGAAGTTGTGTCTTTCTGTCCTTTAATATGTTAACACCAGCCCTGATACACACCTAGAAAGAAGGGGAGAGGACGAGGACCAGAACCCAGTTTTCAAAATAAAATAAATAAGTTTAGTTTGGACTATTCTTATTAATCATTAAAAATAATCATATATGAGGCTAAAAGGATTCAAACTAATTCTCTCAGCTCGTTAAACGATGTTGAGCAAAGGCGTGGTGGCCAAGTGGTAAGGCGTCGGTCTCGTAAACCAAAGATCGTGGGTTCAATTCCCATCCATGCCTTCAAAAGCAGTTTACCTTTAAGGTCAATTTATGTTATAGTGTTGATCACTGGTTTAAATCCCTTGAAAGATGCAGCACATGGCCCAAACAATCTGAATGACCCCTCAGGCTGATGACACAAAACTAAAGCTGGATTAGAAGACGATGTGCTAAAAATTGCAAAATCTGCGCATCATACCTGAGATGATGTTGAGGAGCAGAGCAACGATGGCTTTCCTTCCTGTAGTCAAAGCAGGTCTGACAGTCACCAGAGCGATCAGAGACAGCAGACTGGAGGCAGAAAGAAACATCCAGGACAAGCTGTAGCTACCTGAAAATACAAGATTTAAACTGGATTAAAGAAAAACAGGTGACGGTGATTTGCTCAAAATGTCAAAAATATCCTCAAGATGCCGTTTTAAAAAGAAAGCTTTAGCATCCAACATAGCTTGTTTTTATGGTTCAGTGCTTGGGATGCTGGCATATTAGCTGGCTAGCTATTAATAAATAACATTACACAGTGTTTTAACAAGTCAGAGGATACAACTGCGACAGTTACTGAATTTTTTTTGGGGGGGGGGCTTAGCTGCTGCTTCATTTATAGTCACTGTTTGGACATTACCGGCTGACTGTGACATAATTGTTTTTGTTTAAACACTTTTCATGATTTATTTCTGCAAAAATTACACATTTCTATGACAATATATATTTATATGTTATGATGCACTGTCAGAAAGTCAGGTTCTGCTCTCAACTCAACTTTAACCAAATATATTGACTATATTTGGGGTTTTTGCAGCAGTGTTAATGGGTAGCAAAGTCCTGAGTAGCTCATAAGTAACAGGTTTTTACAATAAAACCCTAGAAGGCAACATTAAAAATCCAAAGATAACATACTGTAGACTTTAAATAAACTAGTTTGAGTCTGAATAAACTATTCTGCAAAGAGTAAAATGCATTATTTATACTGTTGTCCTTCCAATTACATCATTAAAACATGAGCTCCATGAATCAGAACGTCCAGAAACAGATGACGGCATCGTGGATAATGGATGCTTACCCAGCCACGCTGGAAACATGGTGCATCTGGAGAAACCTTCGTAGGCGCTGCAGAGGGCAAAGAGTCCCACGCTGGCCCCCTCGGCCTGGACCAGCCACTGAGGGGAACAGAGACTCATTGTATAGAGAGCAAACTCCACAGATAACAGGGCTGTCAGCACAGTCACTGGATTCTTCATATTACCCTCCCACGCACAAACTCTTGGCTCTTTCTCTAACGGTTTGTAGAAGAAGTCTGGAGTCAGGGTAGTTTGGTGCTGTGGGAGATGTTTGGTTTAAATGTGTAAATTGATTGAAGGTTGATGAAAAGGTTTCTTCAGCAGCATCCAGGAGCAATCCTCTAAAAACCACTGTCAGAGGCGTCCAAACTAAGTGAAGCTGGACAACAAGGGAAAGTTCATTTTGTGTATTCATGTTCACCTTAACTCCTGACACGCTCTGTGTAACTAGGTCTGATATAAGTGTGCATTCACCGCGTGTCCGCTGGCTTCTGTTGTTCCACAGTTAATACAATTAATGTAATATTCTGAAGCAAATACAGCATGTTTGCTTTCACCATGAAGCTAATATTGACCGGCTAATGGTTGCCACGCTGAGCCTCTGCTGAGCTATGAAATGAAATGAACAAACAACAGGTTTGACCTTTACATTGACTGAAAACACAGCCCAGATAACACATTTTACTTTTAATTCAACAGCAGCTACAGGAAAACGGGTAAAGCTGCTGTCAGAGCTATATGGCCATATTTTTGGTCTTAGTTTTGGTGAATGGGCATCTTTATGCTACAGTACACAACTTGCAGGACGTTTTTGATGTAGTGCACAATACATAAAGGAACTAGCAGCAATGTGGTGACAAAGAGACCATAGAATTGTTGGACTTGTAGGGGTGCAAGACGAGAAAACATTCAGCGACACAAAGTGGGTACCAAAGTGAACAAACTTTGAGGCGATGACCAGCTGGAGGGACTCACACTGATGCCAGTTGATTGAGATATGACACAAACACTCTTTCCTAAATGTTTACTGTAAAGAAAACGTCCATGACATGGCAACATTTGGAGATTCAGGTGAACCCAGATGACGATATTTTCTTTTTAAAATCGAAGATGAGCTAGCTCCGTCCATGCATTATCAGTGTTTTTATGTTTTGCTTTTTACACTTGGAAAAACTTGGTTAACTAATCAACCAAAGCCTGGAACATCCACTAGCATCCAACTGTCAGCTACAAAGAGATAAACAACGATGAATCCAGACTTTGTTGAATATCACACAAAGCTAAGAGACATTGCTGTACCAATTGCTAGCTTGTCAGTCGTTGTCAGGGCACTTGAAGACTACAGATGTGGCAGTTACAGAAATATTGCTAAGCTAGGCTAGTTATCTTTTTGTTTTGTTTTGTTTGAGCATTATATATGCGATCCAAGAAGTCACATAACTGTCAGGTTATTGGTGTTAAAATAGATTTTTATAAATTCATGAAACAGAGATGAAGTGGTAAATGTAGCAAGCTTCCCCACTAGCTAGCTAGTTAACATCATGATTTAGTTTCTGAACAATTACAAATTTCCAAGACAAAGCTATTTTTAAAGGTGCAAACTGAATTTAGGTCTAAACCCAGTTTTGACTAAATATTTGGTCGTGATGATGGTTAACAGGGTCATGACATTGTTTTTCATCAAGGCATCAAGTTGGTGAATCATTAAAATAATGGTTTTCTACCTGTTAAAGGGTCATTTCACCTGTCTATGTCACTTAATATTTCCTACTGCTGGTGTGAATGCAGACTCAAATCTATGTTGTTTTTGGTTTTCGTTCTGAATGTGCCTGTTTTAGGGCCACTTGGTGCTTCTTACAGCTCCATAGAGAAATGTTTTGGTGAAGAAGAACTTGGTCTTAATTGCATCAATCAACTTTGGGATGATCAGTGTCTCAATGGGAGCGAATCCCAACTGAGACCAAGCGAATGGAGGTTATTATGACAGCAGCTCAGTGCCAAGGTGTCCACTTCCTCAGCAGTAAAGACCCAGCTGTGCTAACGGTAGCATATCGGTATGTTAACGTGCTAAAGCTCTCTCTCACAGTGTCCTCAGTTGACCAGTAATCAGTAATATATATGTCTGTGCATGCGTGTTTGCGTCCCATGGGTTGGCGTGAGGTGGGGTGAGGTGTAGTTAGGGCTGTCACATCCTGTCCAGGGCGCCAAAGCAAACACACCCATCAGCAGGAGGTTACAGCCAGTCGGGGAAATGTGCCGTTTTACTGCCGAGAGCAAACAGCCCGTCAACCCTGCGGCTTCGTGACTCTCCGCCGTGTATTTCCTCTCTGTTCTGGTGGAACTTTATCGTCCTGTTCTGGGTGGAAATTCACGCGGAGCTTTGCCCAGAATTTATGTAGCGGGACGTAAATAAATAAATGAATACTTTTTGTTTGTGGACTTACATCCTCCTGCTCCATCACAGCACTGAGAAAAGGATCAAATACAGGTTTAGGTTTATTATCCGAACAGGTGAAAGTGGAAAATCACAATATTTGTGTGGAATAAATTGAAAATTAAATGGATTTTAATGCGAATAAAAATGGATTGCCTTCTCTAATGCTGCCCAGCAGGAAACCAGAATATTGGCTGGATATATGGCTGAGACCTCTAGTCTTTATATTTGACAGTAGAAAACAATTTTGTTGGATGAAGAAACAGCTTGGCTATTTGTAGAGGTTTACAAGTGCAGGAAATAACATTAGTAACCTGTCAGACTTTTCAAATCAACATTACAAAGATTGAATTAAAATCCAGGAAAGGCTCTCCATGTCACGACTGTACAAGGTTTGAACCCAAAAGCACGACTCAGAGAAGACGTTCAAATTTACTCAGTCTTTATTTCTGAGGAAAAAACTAAAAATCAATCTTCATGAGGCAAAAACATGATAAGAAAATCAATGACTAAGGAAACACAAAATCTCTCTCCTCGAGGAAAAACATAAGCCAAGGTAAAATAACAAAACAAAGAAAACTATGACCTGGTCTGAACAAGGCTGGTTCAACTGAATAGGACAGGACAAACGGAGACACAGGCAATATATAGATTCTGGGGTAATTAAGCACAGGTGAAAACAATCAGGACAGGGAAGACAATCACAAAGGCGGGAACAGACAGGAAGGACGAGCCAACTATAACACACGTTAACAAAATAAAAGCAGAAATTACAGAAAAATAAAACACAATGTAAAACATGAGAAGCTTTACCTCCTTAGTATGACATGATAAAAGTATGATCCTGTTGCACATTGAATATTGTATTACATATTGGTCGCTGGCAGGTGGAAACACATGCAAAATCATTGAATCACTCTAAAAAAATCTTTAAAGGTCTTTGATAGAAAACCAATGTCATTTCACGTTTGTAACATCTTAAAAAAGCACAACTTACTGAGCCTCGAGAATTTTAAAAATCTTAAATTTGCTTGTTTGATGTACGAGGGGTTATATGGACTTGCCTCAACTCCTGTGTCTGACTTTCTTAAAAAAAGGTCTCCCAGCGGTCTCAGGACCAGGGCCTCCTCTAGAGGGGACTGTGAGGTTCCACACAGAAAAACAGCCTTTGGACAAAATGCTCTTTCTGTAAAGACCAGTGAGATCTGTAACAGTCTTCCACTCTCCATAAGGGAGTGTCCCACTTTACAAACCTTCAAAACTCACCTCAAGCAGTGGTTGAAATCAAACCAGCCTTGTAACCTTTTATCTTCTTAGTAATGTACTGTTCTTATTGTGATCTATTGTCCTGTCCTGTGTCTTATCATGTTATTGTGTTACCTAGGACTGCGGATGCAAATTAGCATTGTTGCTATAATCCGGCATATTTACGTCCATTGCTGTCTGAATGGATGTTCATTAATGTGAACTGTCCCTATCAAATAAATAAATAAATAAATACATAAATAAGTAGATAGTAGACATAACTAATATAGCTAGGGACGTGGCCTAAAACATACTTGCCCTAACCCTAACCCTAGAACCAAACCCTAATCCATGGCCAAAGGAGTAGACTCACGCTCCTGCTGTTGTCGCTGCATTGTTTTGTATCTAAACTCTTAAAATGTTCTTCACTCTTCTTTGTATTTTCGACTATGGTGACTGCAACGTCTAAGCTCATTACTGAAATTGCCACAACACAGAAAAGAGAGAAGAGTAGATGATAGAAGGAGAATTTTTTGAGCTTGTCCAGCTACTGAGTAGAGGAAATTCCTCTCGGACCAATCACACCCACATGTAGGTGCATGTAAATGGTCTTGTGTTTATTTAGCACTTTTCTGCCTACTGTGAAAACTTCATTTGTACTGACAGCAAACAATAAAATGTCTTCTGGGGCTTGATCCTGTAATACCACCTGTACCCACGACCAAAGCTCTTTAATCGTCTCAACAGGTGCACTGATAACTAACAAATCGTGACACGTTCAAGTCGCCTTGTCGCCTCGTTCATCTCGTCTTGTTTTGGCGCGCTTGAAGACGAAGATGATGTTCCCGGCTTTGATGTGCGTTCCAGATTGAGAGGAGACAGAAAAGAATGTGATATACGTATATATATTTTTTTCCCATGGTCCTGATCTTGTCTTTAATCGTCATCTACAGAGAGATGAATGAGATGTTACGTATAGGAACATGAATGTAAACACATGTACATGTACCGTCTGTGGTGTTATCTGATGAGAGGGTTCAGGCTGAAGGCCTTGCAGCCACCAGGACGACACCGCAACAAGCCTGCAATGTCCAAATATACACACAGGCAAAGATTAATTACACTAATAAGTCTCCAGAAGAGCCCATAATGTCAGGAGTTGCCCTGAGCACGAGGTTGCGCAGTCAGTTATTGATTGAATGCTGCATCAGCAACTCTCTGAAGTTGCTGGTGTAAATGTGACTCCTTTTACTTGAAACTTAAAGTTCATTTCTGTGTTCTGGACTCAAATATTGTGACATTTAGCGGCCTCTTGGCATTTAGCAGGAGCCCTCTCCGTCTGCGTCTGTGCTGATGTAGATTAACAGCTCAGATAGCTGCTTAGAGAGTTTGCTGACAAAGCAGAGAAACATGTACGAACCTGTTCGAGCTCAGTAATGAAGAAGTGTTTTAAAATTCATTTTTAGTCCCGAATACAAGGAAAAATTACATGCTGATCTCTGGCTCTATATCTTTATCTTTATCTTATTTATCTTGTTTCAGATGAAGATAAGCATCACTTCATCTGTGTGGTTTATTACCTGGAAATTTACTGGAACAGAGATGAGAAAGGAGATTTTAATGGTTGGGTCTCAGTGATGGGTTTCACAGAGAAAGTACAGCCATGTGACTAAATTAGCATAAAGACTTAAATCCCATTGACTGTAAATAAAGACGAACGTCACACATATGTTATCCTAAGAGTAGTTTTGAAGCTCAGTGTGATGTCTATGGTAGCTGACGTCTTTTAACTCCCAGCTAATCCAGAAATGGTCAAAGAGGTGGCGCGTGAGTGGATCTGAGGCAAGCACATAGAGCATGTGGTTAATGACTGAAGTCATCATGTTGATGTATAAGGTGTCTTTAATTTCTTTTATTACCAGATATTTTCTTCTGTCACTGCTTCAGGTAGCA
The DNA here is from genome assembly GCF_963514085.1 of Chelon labrosus. Taxonomy (NCBI): domain Eukaryota; kingdom Metazoa; phylum Chordata; class Actinopteri; order Mugiliformes; family Mugilidae; genus Chelon; species Chelon labrosus. The sequence continues at coordinate 27,969,210 of NC_140358.1, forward strand.
CAGCAGTGAAGTTACTGTGAGAATGGAAGCTTCCAGGGTTCAGTTCTAATCTGAATTTTAACTCTAGAGATAAATAAGTAGTAACAAAACGAGTGAGAGACTTTACAGCTTGTTCCAAAATACGTATCATCTCCCCAAGTTATGACGTACACACACACAACAATCAGCTGTTCATGGTTCTGAAACAGCGGTAGGTAGAGATCCATTAGAGGCGGACATTTGGCCTTGTTAAAGCTGGCCACTTGCATTCAGATTGATTAGATGATAATAAAATATCTATTTTACATACTTGTTATATTCTTAGACTGTCACACACTCCAATATTTCATTGGACCTCTTTTAACTTTGATAAATATATCTTGAAGATCAGCTGTTTGAAGGCACGGATGGGACTTAAACCCATGATCTTATGTTTACAAGACCAACACCTTACCACTTGGCCACCACGCCTGGTTCCTTTTGCATTATTTTTAAGGAATGCAACGTAATATTTACTTAATAAGAATAATTCAAACTACAAACTCTAATATTTGATTGGACCTCCTTTATCTCTGATTCCAGCACATTCTCTGTGTTTCAATAATCTTCTCCAATGTCACCAGATTTATTTCCATCCAGTGTTGCATTCATTTCTCACCAAGATCTTGTATTGATGATGGGAGAGTCTGACCACTGCACAAAGCCTTCTCCAGCACATTCCAAAGATTCTCAATGTGGTTAAGGTCTGGACTCTGTGGTGGCCAATCCATGTGTGAAAATGATGTCTCATGCTCCCTGAACCACTCTTTCACAATCTGAGCCCCATGAATCCTGGCATTGTCATCTTGGAATATGCCCATGAACATCAGGGAAGATGTTTCCTTAGATGTTTTCTCTGCTTGATGCATGCCAATGATTTGACCCTTCTCAAACAGACTAACATCTTCTCCACCACCACAGGATGTGTCTTTAGACATGGTTGTTTAAGAAATGAGAAGCTACTCATTGCATCAGTTGGGGTTAAATAACTTGTTTCCAGCTGAAAGATAATCACCCATGCAGTAATTATCCAATAGGAGGCTCCTACCTGTTTGATTAGTTAAATCCAGGTTTTTGTTTGGCCAGGAAGTGTCACTTTGATGCAACACAATCTTGTATATTCTTGTATAACAAAGACTAATCTTGTCTAGATTAGAGTTTAATCGGCACATAAAATGTTTAAAGACCCACAATTGACAGGTTATTGTTTTCTATTTTAAATATGAACAGAAACTCCTGAGCTCTTCTACTTTACGCCTGGCTTCTGTTCTCAGAGGCGAAAATAAACGTCTGCTGTTTGTCAATCCACACTTCACTGTAAGAAAAAAAAAAAGAAAGGAAGGAAGAAAGAAAGAAAGAAGTGTTTTGTGAGTTTAATGAGAACTGAAAACACTTTAAACTTTTTACTGCCACGCCTCAAGTCCTAGCCTCAGATGTGTGTGTGTGTGTGTGTGTGTTGAAGTGTGTCGGTACAGTATGTCCGAGCTGCAGCTCAGCTCTCCGGTTTACACGTCACCAAACTCTGTCTGCTGCTGACTCAAAGGTTTCATCCTTTCACTGAGACCAGATAACGTTGACAGGGAACAGAGGATATTAGATGTATTTTAATAGACTTGAAATAAACACTAGTACTGTTTTAATGCACTTTAAAAAGACACAGCATTATTTTTATGACTCTTTTACTTCACTGCTTTACAAAATAAAGATAATTTGACTAAGAAAATATGAAAAAATAAGCCGAAAATCAAATTATTGATCAAATAATAAAGATAATTTGCATTTATTGATGCAAAAAATGTCTCAAAGTTCACAGTTCCTGCATCTAAACAGTCAATTTTATGACTTGTCTTTAATTTGTTGCATTTACAACTAATTATTTTAGTGTTTGCACCGTTGCTCATTGGATTCTGATTAAACGTGAAGACATTTAGACATTTAGTCAACTGAATTAAGCCCTTGGCACATATTTTTGATCACAATTTCAGTAGTTTTAAAATTAAAACACTGATCAATCCATGACTTAAATAATCTGGTGCAGATAAAACTGTCAAAGTCAACCTCAAACAACTACCACATGCCGCTTTTACTTTAATCAGTCTAACACAGTGATAGTATAGCAGAGCACTGACATTTTACATTTTGAGATAAATTACAAAGACCAATGTGCCTAATATTGTGCATGTCCCCCTTTTGCCGCCAGAACATCCCTGACCCGTCAAAGCCTCGACTCCTTTAGAGCTCTGAAGTTGTGCTGTGGTATCTGGCGCTCGGAAGTTAGCAGCAGATCCTTTAAGTCCTGCGAGATGAGGGGTTGGGCCTCCAAAGATCGGCCTCCTTTGTCCAGATCATCCCACAGATGCTGGACTGGACTGGGATCTGGAGGAATCAGGAGGACAAGGCAGCACCTTCAACTCATTCTTGTTGCTCCTCAAACCCTTATCCTGCTGAAAGAGGCCATCAGGGAGTACTGTTTCCATGAAAGGGTGGTCTGCAGCAATCCTTAGGTGGGTGCTACATGTCAAAGTAACATCTACATGAATGACAGGACCCAAGAAAGAACACTGACCAGTGTAGTATCACACTGCCTCGCCCAGCTTGACCCGGCTGACCAATGGGAGGAAGTGGAGACTCGTAGTCCACTTTTTCTACGCTCTGTTTCATTTACCACATCTTCAAACTACACCCATGTACAAAGTCTAACCACATGCAGCACAAACACGTTCGGAGACGTCTTCAGACCGCTTTGTTTCCGTTCACAGTCTCTGATTTTGGACACCTTTCTGCAGGCGATAGCGTGTCCTTTACAGATCCACTCAAACCTGAACTGTAATCCCGACGGTCGACTCTGAGCTCATCTGCCGTTCCTCTGAGTCGGTGTAATTACAGCCTGAAACCCTCCATCAGTGGCTTTGGCTCAGCCTGGCCGGGCACAGGCAGACTGTTTTTGAGGAACGAGTAAATAACAGACTTCCCTCGAACGCACCAACGCTCTGACGCACTTAAAGCATTCACCCAGCCTGAAGAACGGCTCGGTACATTTAGACTCCAGTCAAATATTCAAGATATAAACGATATTGCATCTGAATTTACTCTCAGATCTAATTTAAAACATAAACTCATAACACAATGTCTTACAACCCACAGCGCAGGCTGACTCGACTTATTTACAAAAATAAACAACGATGGAGAAGCGTGCGGCCTATAAAAAAAAAAAAACGAAAACAAAAAACTCAGCTTTTTATATTTCTTGAGGCGGCTGTGAAGTTTTCTATTTCTAACTTTTTGGTTCGTAGTTCGAGGTGCCGCAGCAAACGTGTGATTTACACTTTAAAGTGTATTACTTTGTGCAAGAAAATACCGTATAATTTCATATCTGTGTGTGTTTATACTGCGTAGAGCTGCAGCAGCAGGAGGAGGTGGAGGCGGAGGCGGAGGAGGAGGTGGAGGCGGAGGCGGAGGCGAAGGCTGAGTGAAGGCAAAACATTTATCAAAGTGAAAAGGCCTCGTGTCTGTACAGTAGTCATCATTTTAAGAGGCGGTGTGACTTTATGGAGGAAATAGTGGTAAAAAAAAAGGAGCTTTGATGTTTGTTATTGGGTTTAAATATTCTGCTGCCTCCGCCTCCGCCTCCACCTCCACCTCCACCTCCGACGCTCTCATTTACACTCTGAAAACCTCACTGTGAGTTTAGGAGAACGTTTTAGCCCAGAAATAAAACAGAGGAAGATTCATTTCTCTTTTCTCTTTCTCCAATCTTTACGAAGATGAACCAAGATGTCTCCACGTCTCCATCGTCTCTGTCCACATGGATTCCATCTTGGTTCATCTTGTTTTTCTACCTCCATGTTTCTGTCCCTCACCTGATGTCTACTCCACGTGGAGCAGACATGCTCAGAGAGAATTATTCGAGTTACCAGAGAGAAAAGTAAAGGTTTACACCAACACCTCTACATCTGACCACACAGGATAAATCCTTCAGTCTGGACACCAACACAGTCACATAAATTGATCTTAAAGATCAGTGGTTTAAAGGCATGGATGGGACTTGAACCCATGATCTTTGGTTTACGAGACCAACGCCTTACCACTTGGCCACCACGCCTTGTTTCAGGTTTATTTCCATCCAGTCTTTCATTCATTTTCCACCAAGATCTTGTATTGATGATGGAGAGTCTGACCACTGCACAAAGCCTTCTCCAGCACATCCCAAAGATTCTCAATGGGGTTAAGGTCTGGACTCTGTGGTGGCCAATCCATGTGTGAAAATGATGTCTCATGCTCCCTGAACCACTCTTTCACAATCTGAGCCCCATGAATCCTGGCATTGTCATCTTGGAATATGATCCATTGATGGAATAACCTGGTCATTCAGTATATTCAGGTAGTCAGCTGACCTCATTCTTTGGACACATAATGTTGCTGAACCTAGACCTGAGCAACTGCAGCAACCCCAGATCATAGCACTGCCCCCACAGGCTTGTACAGTAGACACTAGGCATGATGGGTGCATCACTTCATCTGCCTCTCTTCTTACCCTGATGGTTCTCCACTATCCTTCCAGTTTTTAATAATGCCTTGGACAGTTCTTAACCCAGTTTTAGTAGTTTCTACAATCTCCTTAGATGTTTTCTCTGCTTGATGCATGCCAATGATTTGACCCTTCTCAAACAGACTAACATCTTTTCCACGACCACAGGATGTGTCTTTAGACATGGTTGTTGAAGAAATGAGAAGCTACTGCAGCTGAAAGATAATCACCCATGCAGTAATTATCCAATAGGAGGCTCCTACCTGTTTGATTAGTTAAATCCAGGTGGAGACTTTTATTTTTTGGGGCCAGGCTGTGATCTAAACTACATCTGCTGTATGTGCAACAGTCAACAATAAAGTGTTTACAGTCAAGTACAGAGACACGAGGTCGTCCATCATTATAAAGTCCTGTCAGCTGTTTAGGTCGTGGGAAAAGTGAGTTCTTTAGTCTAGAACGAGAGGGTTGCATGTTGCAGTAAAGCCTCTGATTGAGTGATTTACTACAAAGGAAGTTTTATATATTGCAGAGATATAAAACTCTTACTTGGAAGACGAAGAAGAAGGAGATTAAAAGCGTGTATCTGTGTTTTCTCTCTTCTATCCAGACACTTTTCTCTTTGACCTCATGACGTGGCACAGATGAGTCTGTCATTATGTTTAATGAATGCAGCCTGAACAGAGACTGATATTAAAGTCTTCCAGATCTGAACACAGTTAAACCTGCAGCGGGATAATTGAGCTGCAGGAGAAGAAAAAGTGTTGAGACATGTTGTCAAGACAAAAGTAGAGAGACGACTGCCACGTATGCAGAGAGGGAGAAAGAGAGAGAGAGAGAGAGGAGAGGAGAAACAGGGGGAGAGGGGGAAATAAAAGAAAACGTTCTTCAAAGAATAAATGATGTGGGAGGAGGAGGTCTCACGTTATAACAACACCTCCTCCTCCTCTTCCTCCTCCTCCTCTTCTTCTCTCCATCGTCGGCTGGACTGTGGCTTCCAGGCAGAATGGAAAACGCCACGTTGCATTGCAGCTATTTGCCCCCCCCATCCTCCCTCCTCCTGCCCTCCCTCTCATCCAGCTGTTCACATCTGCTCCGTTCTGCAGTGTGGGAACAGTCCGAGGCGATCCAGAGGGAAGAGAAACAGCGTTTGAGAATCTCGACCGCTTCTGTCTGTCAGCAGGACGGCAGGTGTTTCCAGACCGAACCGAGGCTGCGTTGAGTTAAAGGCTCCACGGCCCGGAGGTTTTCCAACTGAGTTACTGCTTTACAAGAAATGAGACTGAATCCTGAGAGCGCTAACATGCTCATGAGTAATATCAGTAACATGTTCGGTATCTTTGAGATAATAATAATCATCATAATCCATCCTGTAGTCATCAAAACATTTAACTCTGGGCCAGTGTTGGGCCAAAACACCCGCTCAGGATTCAGCTAAAAGAGGCTAAAAGTTCTTGCGTTGCTTTAAAAGGGTGCTTGCCTGATTTTGGTCGGGCTTTAAGAGTCTAAGAGTCTCCAGCGCACAGCGATGTTTTCTAGACTTTGGTGGAAAAACTCCACGAAGAAACGATTTTCACAGTTTGCTGTGGAACAACTTGACTGACGTGCAAACAGCCCTGACCTCGGCCCCCGTCCGGCGGCTTCGAGATGAAATTATAGAAAAGTCTTAAAACATGTCTGGAGGACGGACAGAAGCTGCATCTTAGCAAAAACTGTAATAAAAAGTTATTTTGGTGTTTTTTTAGTGGAACAATACTTTTCCTTCTGACTCAGTTACACAACATTTGTGGATGTGAACTTGCCCCGCCCGTTTTATCATCACCTCCAGATATCCCAGAATGCATTTCACAGGAGTTGAAATGACAGTTTACCCTCCTGCATCCTCCAGCGTCCCTGGACCTGTGTAGTCCAAACTACCAAGTACACAAGATTGAAGTTTAGTCTTTGTGGTTCAGAGCATAGACTGTATATAAATATGGACACAACGTCTCCACTTCCTCTTAGTCTGATCAGTACGGTCTGAGAGTGGAGCCACGATATCGATGCCCCACCCACACTTCCTCCAGACTCACTCACATTTTAGTTTAATTAATACTACGCTCTGCTCTACCTCCACCAGTTACAAGGAAATGTTGGATTATACACTGAACTTATCTTTAAAAATAGTTTTTACAGCTCTCACGTTGCCAACAGGACCACTTTACGGAGCAGTTGGCACGGTAACTGGTGGTCGCCATTATGTGACATCCTGTTTCTATAGCGTCAAATAACTGAAACGAAACTTATCCAAAAAAAATGACACTTGAACATTCATCAACATTATATTAACTACCTAAAATGACGTGTGTCGTGTATTTTAGTGTTTTATTTAAGCCCAAGCCCCGCCCACTAACATGAAGGGGGTGGAGCTTGTGACCTATGCTGCAGCCAGCCACCAGGGGGAGCTCTACTTGCTTTGTTCCACCGTCCATCTTTATACTGTCTAGACGTGAGGCAACGTCACACTCGGCCTTTAGTCCAGTCCCCTACTTTAGTCCAGATATGACTGAGTCAGTGGCTAACGTTAGTCAGCTCACAGATCTTTTCCACTCCACTGAAGGAATAAAGTAATCTGCTGAATCATCTCTGAGCTCGATCTCTGACCTCTGACCCCTCCCCCCACGGACCAGGACAAACTGGAAATATAGATGAGTAAGACAAGGCATGGAAAACGTTTCCTTAAATTAGATCCATGCAACTTTCTCTTTGAATTCAACTTCCAGTTCTGTAATATTCTTCTTAACTTAAGACTTAACATTTTTTATTTTGCATTTAACTGGTTTGTAATTTGAATAAAACATATATTTTATTTTATTTTATGCTACAACATGCTCAGCTTCACATGGCGAGTCCACCTTAAGCCCCGCCTCCTAGGGGGGCAGGAAGACAGAGTGTGTAATGGAAGGAGGGAGGGGGGGGATTGTTTCTAAACTGGGACGTCCCACTGGAAATGTCTTCTGTGAGAACTGGTGAGAGTGTTAGATCGTCCCGGGCCGCGCACACAGCTGACTTCTCTCCTGGTGTCCCTGCTCTGCAAAGCTCAAGGTAAGAGGTCTCACTCTGCACAGAATCCCCCGGCTCGGTCTGTCACTTAACTTCTGGACACATTGAGCACAAGAGCTACGGGGATTCATTTAAACTGTTTTTTGGCTGTAAAAAGTCAAGCTTTTGGAAGTGTTTTCATTTAAATTATTTAGAATTTACTCATTAGCTGCGGCAACTAAAATAAAATCAGCTTTTCTGTGAAACTGAACAAAGTAAAATCTTCTACCCGCAAGCAGTTCACCTGCTACAACCTCAGATTCCTGCAGAGGATTACCCAATAACTACTTAAAGTGCTGTTGGTGGTAATTCCTCATTTTTGCACGATTCAAACCTTCTTTTAAAGTTTAAACTTTAAGCTTCAGTATTACTATCTGTCTCTGAAAAGAAAAAGGCTGTGAGGGAAATCACTGCCTGCAGGTAAACAGTCTGCGACTATGAGGATTCATTCTCTGTGGAGGTATTGTGTGCCACATCGGCAAGAGGAGAAAGAGGAGGAGGAAGATGAGGAAGAAGAGGAGGAGGGGCAGCTGAGGGTTAAGGCTTAGGGTTAGGGGTTGCCGTGAAAGATTAGTTTGGATGTTTTTCCACTTTTACAAAGGAGATTTCTGCAGAGAAAGAAAGAAAGAAAGAAAGAAAGAAAGGAAAGAAAGAAAGGAAAGAGGGCAGAAGATATGAGACAAAGTCTGACTTTCTCCGCAAATATCCCTCTCTCTCTCTCTCTCTCTCTTTCTTTCTTTCTCCCTCCCTTCATCCCTTCTGCAACTCCCCTCCTCCTCCTCTCTCTCTCATTACTCCCATGTAAAGGAATGCAGGTTGCCATGGCGATCGGTTACCAGCTGTTTCTGTGAGAGTTAGTGCAGATGCCTTTCGGGTGTCGGGGCCGTCAGGATTCAGCTAAAAGTGTAAAAGCATTGCTTTTAAAGAGTGCGCGTGATTTTGGTCGGGCTTTAAGAGGGGTCTCCGGGCTTGCCGTGATGTTTTTCTAGACTTTGGTGGAAGGACTCCACTATTTGCACACTTTTTTGGTGTGGAACAAATAGTTGCACTGACGTGCAAACAGCCCTGACCTCAGCCCCCGTGGTTTAAGGCTTAAAATATGTCTGGAGGAAAATTTTAAACCCATTATTCACACTTTAAGATGCGTTAGACATGTGGTTTTAAAGACACAAGACGTTTGCGGAAGCTGCGTCTTTCCAAATTCAAGGTCTTTCTGTTGTTTTTTTAGAGGCACAATACTTTTCCTTCAAACTCAATTACACACGTTTAGGAGAAAAGTGTTTGTAAAAAAGAGGTTTTCTTGTTTTCCGTGTTCGTCACACCTGTCGGGGTTTCTTTCTGAGTAGGACACAAGGACAATGTCTGCATTAGTATGAGCGCGGTGGAGGCCGAGCGTCTCTGGCTGGCTTAATTGTTGAGGTGGCAGGTCTGGAGCGGTTTTAAGAGGAGGAGTAAAAAAAAAATAAAGAAAAAAAGAAAAGGAGGGAGGAGAGGATGCTGTGAAATACCAGGTCCAGTTTGGCATTCCCTACGACGGTGCTAATCCCATCCCTCCTCCCCCTCCCCTCCCCTCCCGCCCCCGACAGGAAGGAGGGATTGTGCTGCTGTCTGGGCTGGAGATGGAAAATCTGGAGGTTAACGTCAGCGAGAAAATTAGGGCAGGAAAAGAGGATGGGATAAAAAGTAAAAGAATTAAAGAATAAAGAACGTTGAGAAGGTTTTTGTTTGTGTAGTATCAGTGCCCAGAGTGGTGGTGTCCAACCAATTACAAGCATTTCAGGTACATGTCTCTCAGATGACGTGAATGACTACTGCTACTCTTCTGTCCACCACTACATTAAGCCCCAGTAACATCCCAGAAAAAATCCACAACATCCCACCACCACTCTCCTTTTATTCAGAAATGTAAAAACACATCCTGTGTGTGTGGCAAGCTTAAATCTAAATGTCTGACCTCATGGAATATCTGGCCTTACAGCTTTCACACACAGGTGCATAAGTGGCCAGAGGGTCTAATCTGGCCAGTAATTAGAGGGTCTAATAACAGCTGTCCCTAATTTGTCCACTGTTTTAGAAAGAGAAGTGGACAGAACACAACACTGAGACCCAGGACTAAACAGCAGACAAGGAAAGTTTATTAAATGTAAACATTCTCCTAATTTACTTGTTCTTCTTTGCACTAAAACAAATGGAACAAATCTGGAGTTGTCGTTAATTAAAGATTGAGATTAAATTGGTCTGTATGTGGCCCCTGAACAAATTGACAGCCCTGATAGACAAAAAGATCCTACAAAGTAAGTTCTTGTTTGCTTTTAAGGGAGAGTTTGATTTGAATCTTCCTTTAGGTCGCTTTAAAAGGAGTTTGCAGCATCCAGACTGACCTCATCAAGTCTCCTGTACTTACAGCGTTCATATGGTCGGGTGGGTCGGTGCAGACGACAAAAGCATTTTGACGGACAACAAAGATTTTCATTGTTGAACGAAGCGAAGGACGTCCGATAAAAGCAGCAGTGAGCCTCAGAGCTATTATATTTAATAATAACATCAGTAAAGCCACAAAGAGAACAAAAAGCAAGGATAAAAGCAGAGTGAATTAAAGCTAGAGCTGTCATTTTCTGCAGCCTTTCATGAAAAGTTCAAGCAGAGAACAATGAAGTGTTGTACAACATGCAGCTGGCTTCAGTCGGGAGCAGAGAGAGTAAAGAGCTTCACCTATAAGTGAAGCAGAGATAGACGATCTGTCCGGATGAAGAAGAGGGGGGAGGAAAATTGAGGTCAGGTGACGAGGAACTCGTGTTACAGACTTTTCTTCTCCGTTCTCGACTCTTCATGTTTGTGCTCTTTGTGCTCGGTGATACAGGTGAATAACGCTCTGGTCTGAAAACGGGTCTTTGTCCAAGAAACGTAAAGGGAGTTCCCTCCTGGTTCTCTCTGGAGAGACATCGGATCTGTTAAACTGACCAAAGCTTGACCAACTGACCAAAGTTTGACCAACCGACCAAAGTTTGACCAACCTTGAGTTAAGTTAAGAGATTAAGTTGAGTAAAGAACATTCGGCTAAATGATGAACAACTACGTCAGGGCTGAGATCAAGAAATAAATAACTAAACGTGTGTGCTTTCAGGGAGAAATGAGGCTTTACAGCTTGTTCCAAAATATGTACCATCTCCCCAAGCCATGACGTACACACAACAAACAGCTGTTCATGGTTCTGATCTAGCGGTAGGTAGAGATCCATTAGAGACAATGATTTATTTACATACAAAACTGAGATCAGATCTCAAGTTCTGGCTGGGGACGAATGTGGAGACAAGTTCTCGGAATTATCCTCTAAAAAACTATTTTTATAGACGACTTTAAAAACTTCTTGACTTTTTATTTGATGCTTATTCAAAAGGCCAAAACATCAGACATGAACAGACTGATGTTAATTATATCTTATAAAGGAGGCATCGCGCCCAAGTTGGTTAGAAACTAAAGAAATGGAAGGACGTGAAGATTTGGGCGACTAAGGAGAACATTTTGAGTCAGATGGAAACGAATCCTGAACCAGCAACAGAGTTTTGGTCGATCAAATGTGCGATGCCTCCGACTCATTTTCTTTTTGTGCGTTATATAGATGAAACCATATTTTTTGATTCTTGCTTTCCGTGTTTGTCAACAGCGTTTCTGATCCCACCAATCTCACAAACTCAGTCTGGGGAGTTTCCGAGACAAGTTCAGCTATCGAAATTCACAACACGGTCACAAACGATTGGAATAAATCAAAGGAAGTGAACAGAACTAACTGTTTTTGTCTTACTGTTGGAAATGCCTCCGTTTAAACGGACGATCAGCCTGAGTCTGATCCATCAGATGGTTTTGTTAACTCACCACAAAGACCTTAGAGATGTAGGCCTATTACTGCTACTTAGATCTCCTCAGGGGGGTTTCTAACACCTGTCTGACCCTTTGGCACCGCTGTTTAGTCCCAAAAATAATCACAAAGAGCAAATGGTGGGAGCTGTCACAGAGGAATCTTCCTCCAAGTGGAAGGACAAGTTTACTTTTTTCGTTGGAGATGAAGAAGCTGTCAAAAGTTTGTCTTCAAGTAAGAAGAAGAAGAAGAAGAACGAACGAGTTTTCACTTGTTTTTGATGCAAACTGTTGAGGGAAACAAATTGCTAAATCCTTGTTTCCATCTTCCGTACTGATTTTGACAGTATATCACTAAGTGCAATCTTCCTCTATCGTCCACAGAGCTCTGCACGGACAGAGGAAATCACTGTTCATTCCTTTTTTTTTGCTCCATATTTGCCTCCGCACAGCCCTTCACATGCCAACGTTGTTTGCTGGCTGCCAGACTGCGACAGGTTGTTTGTCCAGGCCTGTTATGTCACCGAGGAGAAGGAGAAAGAATTCCTCTAAATCTGTTTTTTTTTTCTTTTTAAAGAGCCGTGAGAGAGAGAGATGTAGATATGTGTGTTGGTCCAGTCCAGGTTGTTTTCCTCCGTCGCGAGTTTACACTTGCTTACCCAGCTAACCAACTCCCAAATTAAATACCTTTTTGCGGGGAAGAAGGGCCCCTTTATGAGCCTGAAGTTTCCCTTTTAGCCTCGGCCCTGTTTGATTATGAGAACCGCTTTCCAAATAAAATAATTTGTTTTGCTGTTGCGTCAGTCCGACCGGGCCTCCAGCCTCCGTCCCGCCGAGCCCGGAGACTCTCTGACCAAACAGGAATATTTTAAAGCGGACGTACGACGGGAACACCGTGTCCGTCCAAATCAAACACTGACTTCCAGATGATGAGACCTGCTTTTATTTTCCTCCAATTGCAATTACATTCAGCCCCACTTCTATTTTGTGTCTTTTAGATCTAATTGATCTAATTTCCCCTCAGCAGAACAACTTTTTATTTAATTTATTTATTTTGTTTTTTGAAGCCGTGCATTTTTCAAAGGTACAGAAAAGTTTCCTTGTGTGCCGGTTGTTTGGAGACGTCACCGTCTGCGTCCGTTGCCAGAGTTCCTGTACTTTTCCGCGTCCAGACCTGCTTACGACTTCGCTCAAACCCACAAACACTGGGCTCCGTTGTAGAAGTCCTGCGTCGACTCTCAACTCAGAGACATTTTTTGACAGGTGTAAAAGAACAATGTTGGAACACATAATGTTCTCAACAGTATCCTCAGCGTCAGATAGAGACAGAGCATGCGCTTTGCAAAATTTAGCATGGTACTGATGTCCACTGTGAACATTTCTGTGTGATTTTATTCTTGGTGTTTTGCATCAAACTGCGTTGTGGTTTTCAGGAGAAGCGGATTTTTGAGGACTTTCTAATCCACCAGAAATGAGTTCTTCCCGACTTTTGTTTTCTGCATCTCCTTAGTGGTTTGTGTTCAACTCTGTACAATGGTTTCTAGCTTCCTAGCCCCCTAGCTAATAGTAGCTCTTCCTAGCTTCTTAGCCTCCCAGCTAATAGCTCTCATCTTAGCTAACAGTAGGTCTTCTTATCTTCCTAGCCTCCCAGCTAATAGTAGCTCATCTTAGCTAACAGTAGGTCTTCTTATCTTCCTAGCCTCCCAGCTAATAGTAGTTCTTCCAGCTTCCTAGCTAAAATTAGCTCTTTCTAGCTTCCTAGCATTCCAGCTAATATAGGTTTTGCAGCTTCCTGGCCTGGCTGCTAATAATAGTTCTTCCTAGCTTCCTAGCTAATAGTAGCTCTTCCTTGCTTCCTAGCTTCTTAGCTAATAGTAGCTCTTCCTAGCTTCTTAGCCTCCCAGCTATTAGTTGCTCATCCTATCTTCCTAGCCTTCCATGTAGCTTTTTAATGACAAATACCGAGTACTGCCACCTGCTGGCTTATAAAGTATTAAGAACAGATACAGAACAAAGTCCCACAATGATTACACAAATGAACTTTAGTTCAGTTAAAAATAAAACAATTTACTACATCCTTTCATTACACGTGAAAATACAAAACAAGCACAGAAAGACGAGCAACGACAGCTCACATCTACGGCCAACTCAGAAGCCGCAATTAACTCTAACCTACCAAACATGTTACGCAAACTCAAGACCTTCTGGCTATGAGGAAAGAGCGCCAGCAACACCATGCTGCTGTTTGCATTCTCACTTCTTTCAAAAACTTTATAAGCAATACCCTCACGTTAATATATTTAATTTGATTGGGCTGGTTGTTAAACAGATTCTGTATAAAGCTCGTGGTCAGATTCTTTTATTTCCTGTCGCGACTTGCTCTTAGTAAAAGAATGCAATGTTTCATGTGAGCAAACTGGAACTAAAAACAAACATGTCAGTCATCTCTAAGAGACTTAAGTGCAGCTACAGGCGAATCCTTGTTGCCTAAATGTCAGAAAATTGTTCCGCTTGGGGGGGTTTAACATGTAAAGCCGTGTAAGTCCGAACATGTCGCTTTCTGCTTCTTCTCCTCACGCGATGTTTTCTCCTCCTCGTCTGATAATCGCTGGAGGAAACTTAAATGTTCCTGGAGGAGATCGGATCATTAGGTTGCATTCAGCTATTGTTGGTTTTAAACCTGCTGCCCTCTTATCCACAGTGCAGGAATTCAAACTATGCACAGCTCTGTTTTGTAAATCTCATTATCCCCGCTGCTGATCTCTTCTCGCTCCTGTAGAATTTGGTTTGTAGCACAAACTGTGTCAGCTTACTTCACAGTTACTGCCCTGCACGAGATGTTTCTCCTCAGAGCAGACAAGAAAAACAAACTCCAGCAGACTTTGATCGTTACAGACACTTTAACTTACCCCTATATACCATACAGCATGTGATGCTGATAACTAACAAGAAAACGAGAGAGGAAGACCAAGCAATGCTTTGCTCCATTACCAAAGAAAAAGGCCTCTTTCATCTCCGAGACACAAAGAGGAAAAAAGAAGATCTCCAACAACAGATGCTCGGACAGAAGACAGATAGCAGACAGTCACCTCTATAAACAGGAAATTAAAAAAAAAAAATGTGAAAATGTTGATATGTATGACTTTTATTATATGACCCTGTGGACGGCAGAGAGACAATAAAACAACCACATTTCCTCTCTTCTTGAGGCATAAACCCCTGAGAATGCACTAAAACTCATGTTTTTAATAACAGTGTGGCACCGTCAGACATCAAGAGGAGACGACACGACTTTCGTGTGACATTCTTGTCATTTGTGGACTGAAATCTCTTCATGGGAGTCTTATTTAATGTGTCTTTGAACGTTTTTAAAACCCTTCCGAGTCTAGTTTAAAGAAAAAAAATACACATTTTCTTCTGAGTGTAGAGTCAGTGGAAAGTTACTTTGATTTAGTATATTATTTATAATTATTCTCTTCTTCCATTTATTCATGCAGACAAATCTAATATTACAAAACTGTAGGCTTTTGTCCATCTCCACCTTCTTGAATACCCCAAATCAGGTGCTATTATTAGTGCATAAATTACGAATTTAAATAGTTTTGAAAAGCTTTGCAGGAGCTAGTTTTTTTCTGAACAGAGCTTGAAATATGAGCGGTGAAAATACGTTGCCTCAGGTCGTAGATAATTGTTGCATACAAAGACAGGAGCTGTTTACGTGCCCGTTTCAACCTGAATGGTGGAGAACGACACGCCGACCCAGCCTGTTACAGTAGAGTTTCTGAAGCCTAATTTGCTTCATTCAACTCCCGTGTTTGTTCTGATTTACGCTCCAGAAAGAAAGAAAAAATCCCCTTTGAGCGGGTGAAATCATGTTTCCGGCGGAGAGATTCTTTTCAGTGAAACCACAAACAGCCACAGACAATTCTAACACGACGTCCTGGTAAACAAAGCAGACAGTGAGGGGTTTTGTTTGGGAAGCTGGAGCTCTTCCACTAGTCTGTAGTGAGAGTTGTGCACCATATTGTGTCCAGATGCTTCTGTTGAAGGGTTCTGTGAGGTGATTAGAGATGGTTGTTTCCACTTGAACCTGAAGCGAAGAAATTAAAATGAGTCTGACATAAAAACAAGATTTACTTTGGAAGCTACTGTCTGGTTTTCAAACATAAAATGGCTTCATTTATCGTAGGTGTTCCTCAGGGAGCCTTCTGCAGACCCCTGTAGTTGTAGTTTACTCAGTAGATCCAGCCTGCCAAAAAAGTACTTTCTCTTAAGGCGTACTTTTAGTTCAAAAACTATATTTATGTAACGTTAAATAAAGAAATGTCTGTGTTTTAACTTGAATCGTGGCTATGACGGTTCAATTCCTACCGCTAAAAAGAAAAGAAGATGCAAAGTGCTTGACTGGCGGTAAAACGCTTGAGAGAAAGTGTAATTTAATTTCTGAGGAGTTGGTTAGTTGAACTTGATGATTATTAGTCAGTGATCCTTAAAATATTTAAAGCTGGTTTGATATTTTAGCTCAAACTGGCTTCCATTTGCATCTAGGCGTTCCTCAGGGAACCCTCTGTGGACCCTTGTAGTTGCAATTTTTTTTTAGAAGTTTGTTTGATTTCCACTTGTTTTTACTTATTTTTTCTTTTCCTTTTTAAAGATTAAATAAGCCCATTACATTCAGGTTGTGTTTAATTTTGTGGACATTATTACCTTAACACTGAATAACCCGATCAGACACAAACTGTTACGAAAACCACAAAAAACTGAAAAAAATCAGTGTGCACTTTATCTTTTATTCTTTCAATAAAATCTTTTTGTAACACAGATCCATGACATCAGTCAGGGAACGTTCCTATCCTCTTCTTTCTGCTTCTGTTTATATATTATTATTCCTCTGGGAAAGAATGTGGGTACTATTATTAGAGCAGAAACTAATGCACATGGTTTCACTCAATAACTCGTGTCTGTTCTTGTGTTTGTCTCCACAGACTTTGAAGATGAGGGTGTGGATTGTCTTCCTCCTGTGTCTGGCTGGCCACGCCATGGCTGCTCCTGTAAGTTATACTGTTGTGTGGTTTTTAAAAACGTTTTTTTGCCTTCCTGTCTTTGTGCGACATCCCTTCTCCTTTTCCTGCGCCGCCGTCAGTTCACATGTGACGGTGTGAGATACAGTGTGTCTGCATGGTGAACGATTAGATATCCTGTTCCTTCATTCAAGTGTTTGTGTATGTTCAGCAGCCACATGTGTGCTTAATGTTGTTTTAATGTGGAACATTGTGTGTCTCAGGCTGAGGAGGAGCCCATCGTGGAAGAACCAGTCACTGAGGAGCCAGTCGTTGAGGTCAGTCCAGATGTTCAAGAAGTCTTTTCTTAAAAAGTCATTTAAACATTTAAAACTTAAAGCCTTAAATCCAGAGAAGAAGCCAAAACACAAACAAAATCAACTCCAGCAATTTTTCACCAAGATCTTGTATTGATGATGGGGGAGTCTGACCACTGCACAAAGCCTTCTCCAGCACATCCCAAAGATTCTCAATGGGGTTAAGGTCTGGACTCTGTGGTGGCCAATCCATGTGTGAAAATGATGTCTCATGCTCCCTGGACCACTCTTTCACAATCTGAGCCCCATGAATCCTGGCATTGTCATCTTGGAATATGATCCATTGATGGAATAACCTGGTCATTCAGCATATTCAGGTAGTCAGCTGGCCTCATTCTTTGGACACATAATGTTGCTGAACCTAGACCTGAGCAACTGCAGCAACCCCAGATCATAGCACTGCCCCCATAGGCTTGTACAGTAGACACTAGGCATGATGGGTGCATCACTTCATCTGCCTCTCTTCTTACCCTGATGGTTCTCCACTATCCTTCCAGTTTTTAATAATGCGTTGGACAGTTCTTAACCCAGTTTTAGTAGTTTCTACAATCTCCTTAGATGTTTTCTCTGCTTGATTGAATGCTTGAATGATTTGACCCTTCTCAAACAGACTAACATCTTTTCCACGACCACAGGATGTGTCTTTAGACATGGTTGTATAAGAAATGAGAAGCCACTCATTGCATCAGTTGGGGTTAAATAACTTGTTGCCAGCAGAAAGATAATCACCCATGCAGTAATTATCCAATAGGAGGCTCCTACCTGTTTGATTAGTTAAATCCATTTGGCAACTTTTCTTTTTTGGCTAGGCAGTGTATCACTGATAACCTCAGTCAACAGCCACCACACCACCAAAACAGACACTAATTTGATAATCATACTTTCACAAAGAGACAGCTGTTGGGGCTTATTGAGGCAGATTGACTAGATGTTCTCACTTGTAAGCATCCAGATCTAGAAATGTGGCCGCGTCACTGAAACCAAATCAATGGGAAAGAAATATGAGCAGTGATACGATTTTTAGAAAAACTCCAGAGGTTGCATGAACCAGAAGACAAAGCAAATGCGAAAATTATTACAAAAACTTTCTAGACGCACAGATTTCTTGATTAAAGCCATCATCAAGAGCTCAGTTTTGGTTTTAAACTTGATATATAATCTACTTAAACTGCTCTGGTCTGCTCTCGAACTTTTCATTCAAGCTTCCCATGGTGTCTTTTATGAAAAGTCATATACTTCTTCTCTCATGTGAGTTTAATTTGGCCTCATCAGTGCGTTGTCACAGCCACGCAGCTGCTCAGATATATGATCAGATCAGTAATGGAACTCTGAGGTCTGGGCTCTGCAGCCAAAGTGGTATTTCTTCACGTTACTGTGAACGTCCCAAAGTTGAGCAACTCACATTTATGCAGAAAATCATGAACGGTGTCAAGTTGCCGATGAATCATTCTGTCTGCTTCTTTCTGAGTCTGCAGAGGCCTATTATAGAAAGAAGTATGTATAAGGAGTTATAAAAACTGGTTTCCAACCTTTTTTTTTTACCTTGTGCATCCTTAAAGAAATGTAGAAACACGTCAACAATGGTTTAAACAATGAGTTACGTGTTTTTGGGGGGATTTTGTATGGATTTTGAGACTTGCGGAGGTGAAAGTTGACATTTTAGGTTCTAAACTTTAATCTCAAAGCTGCAGCTTCTGTAAAAAAGAAGATGATGTTCTGCATTGAAGCTGACATAAAGATCCATGATGAGAGTTTAAATAATGCTGGATATTTACCTAACTCTGATCAATCTTTGCTCCAAATTCCACCAAAATCTGAATCTTGGGACAAAATCCTTGAAACAAGACCCTCTCCTTCTGCTGATTTTTTTGCCTTAAAACATTCCTCCATAACCTGCTGTAAACACCACAGAAATATCCATGCATCATACGTTTGAGCCTCCATGTGAATGTTTTTATCATTTCCTGCTCCAGAGGTCCAGCGGGACCAGAAATCCCACAGCTGTTAATTTTAGCCGCTCATTCAGCCGGACCGGGATGCCTTTACGTTTTTTTTTTTTCTTGGCTTCACCACATGTGGACCCAGCTGCTTGTTATTGTTGGATATTATTGGTCCCGCTGCACCCAGACTCTGTTTGGCCTTGGGATTGGGGGGAGGGAACCTTCTTTAGTGGTGACGTTTCAAGTTTTTAAGAGGAAAGCCAGGCGCATTTGAGCGGTTTGGTGTTCGGTGTGGAGGTTGTGCAGAAATAGACCCGAAAAAACTGAAGGAGGGGCTGGCCTGTTCGCAGCTACAGCTTTCCCTCTCCTCGCGCCAATGTCTGACCTCTGACCTCTTCTGTTCCCCAGGAGACCGAGGTAGGGGTCAACCCTGTGCAGGTGGAGGTTGGAGAGTTTGACGAGGCCATTGAGGTTGTTGAAGAAGAAGTTGCTGAGAGTAAGTTTACAAATGCACCACTCAGAAAAATAAGTCTCAACCAACAAATTTTACTTACTGAATGTCTCAAGCATCATAAAGTATTTTATTGAATTAGTTTGTTTGTATTTTTAAAGCCTGTTTAGGAGCTTCATTGACAAAATACATTCCATATCCCCTCACCATCTCAAGACAGGTCAAAATATCTTAACAGTGAAGAAATATTCTCAATTCAATGGTTTCCAACTTGAATTTGTTCACATAAACTTCATAATAAAATGTTTTTGTAAGGTACTTTTGAATAACTAAGATATAAAAAGTCCAGTTTTAGTAACAGGTACATAAAATAATAAAACACGCCCAAAAACTGGAAAGATAAAAATATGTTTTAAAGAGCAATTGACCTGACCTGATTTCCATGTGAAGCCATTTTTAAACTTTTAAGATGAATAAAATCTTTCATAAAAACACATTCACAAGGCCTTTTTATGGATTTTTATGCAGAAATCAGACATTTTTTTCTGCAGCTATTCTGGAAAGCAGCTTCTTTAAAAGAAAGATTTCGCTTTTAAAAAGTTAATTTGGTTCCTTGCGCAAAAGATTCACTATTTAGATGATGAGTAAACACATTTATGTTAAAAAATGCAGTGGATGTAGATGTAAAACTCCTTCTCCAACTTTCATAAATCTTCAACTCTTCTTTCAACAACTCTAAAGATAAAAATGTGGTCGAAGCCTTGCACGCCGACATCCTCCGATCGTGCCAGCATCTGATTTGGCTGCTTCTCGCTGAATCTGTCCTCCAGCTACAGTGGGTTCTGGGTTTACTGAAGCCTCAAGCTGGCAAATCAGACGGCCATAATAACAGACTGCCTCGTTCTGCCAGGAGACGGCTGTAATTAAATGTTCCACCCTCCTTTAAGAGGTGGCTCAGTCGCAGGCAACACCGATGACAGGAAAACAGCCCAAGACTGTACAGGCTGTTCCTTCTGAGCTCATTTACTACGATCCTGAACCATGGCGTCATTACATTAGAAGAGAGACACTCTGTTACAAGGGAAAGTCCTGTTAAAGGTGGCATTAGAAGTAAAGTACCAAATAATACAGAATGATGACAGAGGACAGAGGACAGAGGACGACGGATGACAGAGAGAAAGATTTTAAAAAACATTATTCCAGAATATGACATATGTATATGCAGCCAAGTGGAATAATTCAGTAGAAACTAAAAAGAATAATGGAAGGGACAGCTTGAAACAATAAACAAACATGCAATAATTTTAAACCTGAACACTAAATGATAAAATTAATATAACTGAGTAAACCTGCTTTGCTTTCTGTTTAAAAGAAAGCAACCGCCTTTGACACTGGATTATAAACTGATTTTAAACGAACCAGAACTAAATTAAAACTCCATTTATTATGATTTTCATTTTCCTTTTTAAGTCTTTTTGTATATAGCTGCTTTAATTTGAGTTCTATTTTGGCACAAACGGTGCGTTCAGGGACTGGAAAGTATGTGTGTTCGTTTATTCATTAAGAAACAAACCATAGCTCAGCTGGCTTCTGTTTTCTGCTATTTATTTATTTTATTTTTTCCACAGACCCCTGCATGAACTACCACTGCAAGAAGGGCAAAGTTTGCGAGGTCGACGAGGACAACACCCCCATGTGTGTGTGCCAGGACCCCTCCACCTGCCCCGCTGCCGATGGAGAGTTTGAGCATGTGAGTTCAAAAACAATCCGAAGCCTGATGGCTCTGTGAAGTAAATGTAAATTTGTATGTTTTCATGCAAATATCTAATTTGTGGGTTAGTTAAAATTTGGTGAATCGTGAGGCACAGGGTTTCTCACAATCCAAATGCAAAATGAAATGTTTTGTGTCTTGTTTCCAGACCTGGAAGGACAAATATATATTTAAATACGAACAATGAAGAGCAGAGATGATTTATTTGTCAGGGGTTTGTTGTTGTTGTGTTAATTAAAGTCATCACAGAAGTTCTTGAAACTGAGCCCTACTTTCTTGGTTCCAGATTTGCGGCACTGACAACAAGACCTACGACACCTCTTGCCACTTCTTCGCCACCAAGTGCACCCTGGAGGGAACCAAGAAGGGCCACAAGCTGCACCTGGACTACATCGGACCCTGCAAACGTGAGCTCTCACACTCATTAAACATTTTATGATACAATACGATACGATACCTAACAACACGATACAACACAATACAATACGATACGATACCTAACAACACGATACGATACGTAACAACACAATACGATATGATACGTCACAATACGATATGATACGTAACAACACGATATGATACGTAACAACACGATACGATACGTAACAATACGATACGATATGATACGTAACAATACGATATGATACGTAACAATGATATGATACGTAACAACACGATATGATACGTAACAACACGATACGATACGTAACAATACGATACGATACGTAACAACACAATACGATACGATACGTAACAATATGATACGATACGTAACAACACGATATGATACGTAACAACACGATACGATACGTAACAACACGATACGATATGATACAATATGATACAGTATGATAAAATATGTAACAATACAATACAATAAGATACGTAACAATAAACAACAATACGATACGATATGTAACGGTAACTATATGATACAATGATAATATTGTATCATACAATATGTAACGATACTTATACATTCCGACTAAAATACGCAACAGTACAATGTATAATTATACAATTTATTGCAATGTAAATTAGATACGATATGAGATGATACAATACACAATGCTACGATATGTAATGATACAATGTGTAACAATACAATGTTATTCCATATGCAGAAGTTGTTTTCTCACCATAGACGTAGAAATGTGAACAAAGTCTCGTCTAAATCTGCTACCACTCCATTTCTGATTCAGCAGATTCATGCTCAAACCCCCCTGAAGCTGTTCAGATGAGTTGGTAGATGATGCCTTTTCTTTTGTTTGGTGTTGAGCACAGATTAATATCATGAGTTATACTGGAGATTATTCAGACTGTGTTGAGTCAGTAATAAATGATGAATTTCATATAGCTTCCACCCTGGACACACCCGTCTCATTCGTATCCTAATATTGGCTTCAGGAGAAAAATTCCTCTGTAATCTTATATTAAAAAAATATCTAATTATATAAATTACATGTATTAAAAACTATTTGCACAATATAAACATGATTACATAAATGGTTACGGAAATGAAAACCACAAACAAATTAAATAAGTAAAGAATAAAAAAGAATAAATCTCATGCTGGCTGCTAGAGGTTTAAGTTTTAAGCTCCCAACATGCAAACAAAAAGCATAATTTCACAAGTAATTAAAATAGACCCAATAAAGGACAAATGAACAGGATTACTGCTAACTTTATTTCACTGAAATCAAATGTCTTTAAATGAAATAGTTAATCCAAAGGGCTGGTGTGTCTCTGATGTTTTCAGAGGCAGGACAATACGATGGAAAGCCAAAATCTCTCATCTCCTTCTGAACTAATCTGAAGATTTATCTCCTTATCTCTAGTTTTTGAATCTTGTCACTCCCTCTGTTTTGGCATTTTTTTCAAAATCTGCTTCTGTTTGTTGACTCCTGAGGGAACATGTTTTTGTGTGTGGTAAAGTTGTGAAGCCGAAGCTAAGCTCAGTCTGCCTGTCAGCGGACTCTTAGTTTTCACTTGTCTTGGCTCTGACAGTCTGAAGGCATGCTGTGATTGATGGCAGGTCGGAGGACGGAGGATCCGTCCAGACACGCTGGCTGCATTTCTTCCACTGTTCAAACTCAACACGTCAGAGCAGATGAGTCAGGGCTGAAAGGTTCAAATGGAGATCATGTTCAGTGTTAAACACATCAGAATAGAACATGATTCAGGCTGAGACTTGGGAGAAATTTGAGCAAAAAGAACCTGAATGTTTTGATGGAGACTTCTTTTATGTTTCTTGTTTCAAATCTGGATTTATTTGGCGCTGGGCAGGTTTAATTTGGTGTCTGTTGTATCCCCTAGTCAGTTGTTATTTCCTAAAGGAATGGATGTCAAGATACTAACTTTATAATAATTTATTTAAAACAAAAAAACATTAAAATATGAAGACTTTAGAGCTTTTGGCTGTATTCTAGGGCTATAACACAACAGCTCTGGGTTCTGTAAAGCGTCTTGTGTCCTTAGTTTGTACTTTTCCTCCTGCACCGTTAGTTGAACCCCTGCTAACAACTTTTCAGCCGATGCTGAATCAGCAGCGGAACAAATTGGTGAGAGGGATCGCTTCAATTGGTTGTTCAGCTCTGAGAACCAGAGCTGGGGAAGAGAAACAGGAACTGATAAGCAGGACACACAGAAGTCTTTTCTTGATTTTCAAATCCACAAATATTTCTGCAACATCTAGATCATCTAGAATAAATCAACTGCAGACCAACAGATCAGCGCAATTCAGGAAAGGACAGCTCTTTCTAGCTTCCCAGCCTCCCAGCTAATAGTAGCTCTTCCTAGTTTAATGGCGTCCCAGAGCTTAGAAGAAGTAGCTATTCTACACTTCCTAGCCTCCTAGCTAATAGTAGCTCTCCCTTCCTTCCTAGCCTAATGGCTAATAGTAGCTCTTCCTGTTTTCCATTTTGAATGATTAATACAGACTACTGCCATCTGTTGGTATAAACAGTTATCTATGTTGTGGTGCATTCAAATGCAACATTTTGGTCCAGACACAGGAAGCCAGTGCCACAGTTGGTCTTCATTGCCTGCAGTTCTTCGATTTGTCCAGTGTGCTTACTGTTCACACAGTTTACATGATATTTTCTCACCATTAGTGTCTAAGTGTTGTGCGTTAAACATAAACTCAGTCTATTTGGGTCCACAGACATTGAGGAGTGCCTGGACAGCGAGCTGAACGAGTTCCCCCTGCGTATGAGGGACTGGCTGAAGAACGTCCTGGTGACTCTGTACGAGCGCGACGAGGACAACAACCTGCTGACCGAGAAGCAGAAGCTCAGGGTGAGAAAAGACTTCTTTAAAGGCAACAATGTGGAAGCTACTGCCTTTATTCTCCAGCATCCTGTCATCAGGAAGAAGATCACATTATTTACTTGACTACTTAACCCTAACCCACTAGTAGACCAACAAAATCAAATGTAGTAGTAGTAGTGTCTGGTAGACCAGTGAGCCAACACAACCTTCACAGTGAAAACCCACTTGAATCAACAGCGCTGTCGTGTATTTTAAACCAGTACTGAATACCAGAACCTTTATGAAGACAAGATTTAGTGCAGGGCTGCTTGTTTGCGGTTGCTTGTAAAGAGGAAAGTCTAATCCAAACTTGAACTGTAGAAATATTTACCTGACTAAAAAAAACAATGAATACCAGAGAGACGTTAATGATGCTGCTTTAACAGCTCCACAGTCATAACATTGATTTAATGCAGTCATCTTTAAGAGCAGAAAGCTTTCAAGGCCTTTGTTTTGACGTATCCACCATCACATAAAACCAATGGTTGAGTTTCCGTTCAGACTGAAATAGCAGCAGCTCCTTCTCTTGTTCATGGACCCTGATGACCGTGTCTATCTGTCGTTCCAGGTGAAGAAGATCTACGAGAACGAGAAGAGGCTGCAGGCCGGTGAACACACTCTGGACTTGCTGGCTCACGACTTCGAGAAGAACTACAACATGTACATCTTCCCCGTCCACTGGCAGTTCGGCCAGCTCGACCAGCACCCAGTTGACGGGTACGTACTGCAGGACAGAAAGAAAACGCAGCTGATTTCACCTCTGTCTTTGAAGGTTCTCAGTCATCCAGGTCATGGTATATCCAAAAATACAAAACTCCAGCAAGGGAAGCAGGACTAGTAGAGTTTCTTGAAGACATTTCAAGGAAGTCTTCAGTTCTAAGAGACTGGTCGGGAGTTTTGGTTTAAATAGGAACATCTGCTGCTGGATTTGTTGGGTGTCTTGACAACTTTTCATCAAGTAGCTTATCCAAAAAAACAAGGGCAACTTCACTTGTAGAGTTTAAAATCTATAAGTCGACTTTGTTCTTTGGATAGACTATGACCTGAATGACTGGGAACCTTCAGCAACTTGGATGCTTGCTTGTACCCATCAGAAACTCACATGACCCGTGGGTATGTTAGGGTACGCATCAACCAAAGCCCAAATGAATCGATAGGTGATGATACTTTAGACTCCAAAGCAGAGGAAACTACCATGCACTTAAGTAATTTTCCAGGAAAACCTTTTTCTGTATCATGAGTAAGTTTTTCTTGTCATACACTGAATAATTTCTCTTTGTCTTGACTGTGTGTTTACCCCCCCTCAGGTATCTGACCCACACAGAGCTCGCCCCCCTGCGTGCCCCTCTCATTCCCATGGAGCATTGCACCACTCGCTTCTTCGAGGAGTGCGATACCGACGGCGACAAATACATCGCCCTGGAGGAATGGGCCACATGCTTCGGCATCAAGGAGCGTGAGTATATGACGCTTATCACTTTGAAGAACATTGATGCCATTAAAACTGTTATTTATACTTGATAAATTTAGTTGTTATTGAGCCTATAAAATATCATAAAAAGCTGTAAAGAGACATATTTTTGCTTCTACTTAAAGAAGCAGCAAATTACTGTAAGTAAGAAGCAAGAATTAGAGAATACTTTGCTGAAATAATGATCACTTAGCAGCTTTAACGTGTCAGTTATGTCATCTAACATCAAAAACTGACATTTACCAAAGTTTTTGTCACCACTATTTAGCCCAAACTAGTTGTTAAACCCATTCTTGTCCAAATATATCAAATATTTTGTTCAACTTTATATTGTCTTGTTGCTGTTGGTAGTTTTATTTTTATACTTTTCTCCCCATATAATTCAAATTACGCTTGATAAAAAACACTCTAAATACTTTAATACTGTACTGTACACTTTAATCCTCATGCATATTTGTTTTTACTATTTATATTAAATTAAAATCATTTTAAATGACTTCTTTCTGCATTTCTTTGCACAGTAATGTTTAAAACTTTATACTACCTTAATATTTCACAAAAAAATATTATTTGCACGTTAGTTATATGCATATGTTATTTATTTTAAATTAAAATAATACTAGACAGCATTTGTCTGCATTTGCACGTGTCTTTAAAGCATTTCTCCACATATTAGTTTTATATATATATATATATATATATATATATATATATATATATTATATTTATACCCTAACTGATCATTCAATTAAAATTACTGATGCATGTTTTGTGTCTTTTGTGTTTACAGAGGATGTGGACAAAGACCTCATCATCTAAGCTCCTCCGACCAGCAGCAGTATGACAACTCCTAGTCGCTACTAACGGGACAAGGTGCTGATCCCTAAGTTAAAACAGAAAGGAAAAAAAAAATCACAGTAAAAGGTGCTAATTGATATTTTTTATTGTTTATTTCTTTTTAAAAAAAAATAAAATAATGATCTTTTCCTACCTATACCACTAAAAAAACACACACACTAACATCCTGAATTAGCTCTCCAGTAAAGAAAAACTTAAAGATGTAAATGTCTGTCGGCGACGCTATGATACATATATGCTGTCATGTGTTCAGGGCTTTAATTGGAGATCGATTTGACAAAGACTAAAAAAGTGTAAAGTCAAAAATAAAGTTTCTAAATAAATGCTCCCTCTGCTTGCTTTCTACAAAACAAACTGTTTTAGTTTTTGCACTCTTTTTGGTGTTGGGCTCTTTATTTTTTAAAGTTTGAATCATTTTGTTTGTGTGTATTTTGGTTTCTGACTACTGCTGCAAGAGTTGTTCATTTTTCTAAAGAGGACACACGTGTACTGATATTTAAAAAAAAACTAAAAACAAAACAATAAAGAGCATTTATTCTTTGGACATTTCAATGGGGAGGAAGGAAAATCTCGCAGGCTGAGAGTTTTTACATGTTTCTACTGACGGTTGAGAGCACGGGCGAACTCTTATCCATGAATAAAAGACTATGAAAAGATGTGGGAATCTCTACATGCGTTTCATATCTGCGTTTCTTATTTCCTCCGCTAACGAGTTTTTATATAGACTGATCATCTGATGAGGCGTCAGCGTGAGACATCAGGAGGACAGGACGTGACTTTATCTGTCACATTTTTAGACTTGAAAAGATAAGAAAGCTCTTCTTAGGAGTCACTTATTTAATGCGTCTTTAAACTACTTTTAAACCCTTCAGAGTCTAGTTTTAGACCAAAAATTTTACACATTTTACACGCTGTTTTTTATTTAGATTTTAAGTTAACTGGTTGTTGTTTATAATTAATTAGGAGTAGCTGAAAGACCCTAGAAAGAACAAAAGTTTCTTACTGTTTTCCTACAACTGGTCATTTATCTGATCATTTCTGTGACTGTGACTTCATTGACATAGACTCTGGTATCAACTATTAATCAGAATAAAACATTTACATGGAGAATAAAAACACTTTAATCAAGAGATGAACCAAGCTGGAAACAACGTGGACAGCAACGACGGAGACGTGGAGACATTTTGGTCGTCTTCTTCTAGTCTAGCAATTCAGAACTGGAGATAAAGATGGAGGATAAACTCTTCATCTCTTCTTTTTCCTCCACCACCTTCTTCTTGTTCTCCTCTTCCTCTTCTTCCTGCTCCACCTTCTCATTCTTCTTCTACATTCTCCTGTTCTCCTTCTCCTCTAACTCCTTCTTTGTCTTTTTCTCTTCCTCCCTTTTCTTATTCTTCTTTTTCTTTCTTCCACATCTTCCTCCTCCGCCTTCTTTTTCTCTTCCTTCTTCTCCTCTCCCTTCTTCTCCTTTTTCTTTGCCCCTCTTCTCTTGATCCCATTCTTCTTATTGTTCGTCCTCCACCTCCTCTGTCTCCTCTTCCTCCATTTCTTCTTATTCTTCCTCCTCCACCATCTAATTTTTCTCCTTTCTCCACTTGTCCTCCTCCAGCCTTTTCTTTGCCCCTCTTCTCTCTTCCTCAACTGCCTCCTCCACCTTCTCCTCCTCCTCCTCTTTTGTCCTTCTTCTCACCCCTTTTCTTCTTCTCTTACATTCCTCCTCCAGCTTCTTCTTCTTCTTCTTCTCCTGTCAGACCGTACCAGATTTGTGTTTAAATCTGCTTAAATATGTGGAATTAGGTGCAGTGACGGGTAAAGTTGCACACAATAAAGTTTTGGAGAATCCTAAATGTCGTACAGTGAATACTTTGAACGTGAGCACATATAATATTTAGGTCGTTTTCTTCTTTAAGCACTGCAGCCAAAAAGAACTGCGCATGGTTTGAGACAAAAACGTGAGGGGAAACCCAAACACGAGGACATTTCAGTCTTGAATCTCGCCTCCTGCTCTGGGCTGTTTACATTTTCTCTGGCTGACTGAGAACAAATCAGTCCACGGTCCCCCGGGAGACACGAGAGGGAGAGACGGAGCACCCTGTTACCATCCCCACCCGGTCATCCAGACTCCGTGTGACGACTGTGAAACAACAGAACGCTCCTCCTTCGCTCTGAGGCCGAGGGAGGAAGGAGGTCCTCCTGCTGGGAGTTAAGAGACGTTTATCTCTGCTGCCGGGAGACGTCTCGGTTGGACTCAGACATGCAGCAGCGTCCCACAAAGACTTAAAGCTGGTATTTCATAGGAAACGTCAGTGGTCGCATTTACATAGATACTAGTATCAACTAATAATCACAATAAAAGTTTGTGGAGGTGTAAACTTTATCTACTCTTTCTTCTTCTTCTCTTTCTTCCTCCTGCACCTCCTCTTCTACCTCTGTCTCCTTCTCCCTATCCTTTCTCCTCCTGCTCCTTCTTTGTCATTCTTCTCTCATCCTCCATCTCCTCCTCCTCTGTGTCCTCCTTCTCATCTACCTCCATTTCTTCTTTTTCTCTTTCTTCCTCACCTCCCTCCTCCGCCTACTCCTCATTCTCCTTCTCCATCTTCTTCCTCTGCCCTTTCTTCTTCTCCTCACAATTCTTTCCTCTTCTGTTTCTTTCTCTTTTTCCTCCTCCGACTTCTTCTTTTCATCCTCCGCTTTCTTCTTCTTCTTCTCTGTCCTCTACTTTCTTCTTCTCCTGAATCTCCTCCTCCTTTTCCTCCTTCACCTGGTCTTCCTTCACCTCTTCCTCCTCTTCTTTCTTCTTTTGCTCGTTGTTTCTCTTCTTCCTCAACACCTTCTTCTTCTTCCTCTTCCCCCAACTCTTTCGTTGTCATTCTTCTCTCCATCCCTTTTCTTCTTCTTCTTTTCCTCCTCCATCTCCTCATTCTTTTCTTCCTCCATTTAGACTTAGATAAACTTTATTCATCCACAAGGGAAATTGCCTGGTCACAGTAGCTTAGTTGTACATTAGAAACACTCTTAAGGACCTCAGATAAGAAAGATTAAATTAAATAAAAAAATAGAAATAAAAAAATAAGTAAAATAAAATCTAGTAAAATAAAATAAAAATAGTATAAGCAAGAATGTACAAATTTAAAAACCCTAGCTCTGATTCAAACCCTCCTTTTTAATTCCATTAAATCACTTCCGGTATAACTGACGACTCATTCAATCAAGCGCTTCAAACACACTTCCACAACTTTTTGTCGCCACCAAGCGGGGACTTAAATCCATTGCACTGCGCCTGCTAATAATAAACCGGCAGACGCCTGCGAGTGAAGCAAACGCACCGCCGTTCATTTGCGTGTTCCCATTAGCCGCCTCAAGAAACATCATGTTTGGGTGTTGATATAACGCTTCGTGATTGGCTGTCAGAACGGGTCGAGGCGAGCGATTGGCTAGAAATCTTCCCAAGGGGGGGGCGGGGCGTCAAGTTCGGTTGAGGAGCAGAAACCGGTAACCGAGCACTCCAGCACGTTGCGAAGCCGCTAGTGTTCTGGCAGCAGCCGTTAAGGTGATTTGGAAGAAATCACTCGGTTCTGAAGCAACGTTTATTATTTTTTTATTGATAATTGATCCCGCTGGTAAGTTTCCCCTCTTTTATAAGATGTATAATTTACGTTAAAAAGTTTTCTTTATTTGATTTTCTAACTGCCGTCATTTTGATAATCTGGGTCGCTCTTCCGGGCTCCGTCTACGTCCTGGTATGGAGGTGGTGGCCGTTAGCAACATTTGAACCGAGTAGCTCGTTTTTTTTTTTTTTTTTTCTCGCCAATTCGGTTGAAATTAAACAACATTTTACAGGCGATTGAGTATCTGAAAGTGTCTTTGTGCGATGTGGTCGGTAACATTTTTAAGTGGCGGGATACAGCCGCCGCCATGACAGCTTGGTTTCACTTTGCCTCCAGGATTTAGCCGCGGCCCGTGTGTAGCCCACTCTTAGCTCTCATTCAGTCGTGACTCCCTCCCTTCCTGCCTGTCTTAGCCCCCTACTTGGGAGTTTTCCTCCCTATCCCACTTATTAAACGCACTCCCTCGTCTGATTTAGCTTCCCTCCTTCGTTACGCTCAAGCTAGCCCGGCTAATTTGGCCCAAAGTGTGGCCGGGGACCAGCCAGGGACACGTGTTTGGGGAGGGGGGCTTTAGCCTGCTCCCAGCTTTCGCCCTACTACTTTTGGGGGGCCTTGTGCTCACCCAGCTGTCGCGGTTTAGCAAAATGTTAGAGGGCCGGCCAGAGTTGCCATTTGAGGCCAGGGGTTATATCTGGAGTATGTGACCGGGGGGGACTTCACCTCCCTGCGGTCCCACCGACGCGCCGTGGCCGCCATGACGGGCGACGAGCGTGTGCAGGCCGGCTAATGGCACCGCTGCTGCGGGCACGGCGTGGCCTTTGTCTGCCTTCCATGCTTGTGCTCTTTTTCCCCCCCACATGCTGCTTTCTCACATTGAGTTTTAGCATTTATATTATACTTTTATTATTCATATAAGCTCATTTTAAAGCCGTGCTAGCACTTTGAGCTCGTCGGGTTGCTGCTGCTGCTGCTGCTGCTGCTGCACCTCAACGCGATTAGCTTAGCCTGATGCATCGGTTAATGTTTGCTGGTTTGGTTGCTTAAGTGAGTGCCAGGACAACAGATGGCTCCAAGTTGTGTGCACAGGTGTGGCAGACAGTCCATTAAAGGAGAGCACTTGTTTCCCAGGATGGTGGATGCCCGCTTTTCATGCATCTTTTATTATTTTCTGCACCAAAAGTCAGAGATACTTTGTTTTATTCCTCAGGTTTATACCAGATGTGGTAGACATTTATTTTTCCATCCTTTCCAGGAAGACGCACCGGTTTCCACTCAAAAATCGACACGCAGAGACTTGAAATCTTCTTGAAATTGTGCAATATTTCAAGTTTAGCAAGCTTGATGGCTGCGTCTTCTTGTGTCGTGACAACAACAGCATACGCACCGTTTGCTCAATGAATATGGACAAGAATGTGGGTCTGTTGAAGCATGCCGCAGCTTTCAGTGGAAGCTTTAATTCCTTTGAAAAAGAAGCACAAAAACGTGTGTGTAATCGTCTGGGATGCACGTCCTGCACCTAAATTACAGAAAACCTTGATATAACATCACAAAAACTAACCCCATCACACTAAACTGAGTCTCGAGTCGATTGTAATCTCATCCAGACGTTATTCTATTACATATTACATGATTCAGAGAGAGATCTGAATGTCTGTTAAAGATTTGTATCCACCATATGTGAAAGCAAACCTCTGGGGTGATCTTCTTCTAACATTCCCCCGGTCGAGCCGTTTTCCTGTTGATGCAGTGAATTCTCATCGGGTTCGTCCCGTCCCGTCCCGCCCCGCACATCTTAGCCTGCTTCGTGCCCTCGGCTTTGAAACTAATTAAAAGTGAGTCAGGTATCGTGTGCTGTTGTGAAATCAGACGAGCTGTTTACGTAGCTGGATTTACACCCAGAACTGTTACGACTTGGACGTGGTCTGGTGATTTATCGACACCAGATTAAAACCTAAAGTGTAACAGTTTGGGAATAAAAATAAGAAACGGCAGCAGACGTGTGCTTGTTTGGGTTCGGGAACAATAGACTCTGGTCTGTAGCTGTTGCTATGGCGTCCTGTAAACCACTGCGTCCCTCAAACCTGAAAGTTACCCAACCTGATGTGTGATTTGTTTAACCTACTTGCCAGTTCATTAGGTACACTAATTCGCAGTCCAGCAACTTTACTGCGGGACTCATTCTTACTAGTGGGCGTATAGTTGCAAAATCTCTGCTTACAGAGGGTGGAGCTAAATAAATAAACGTCTCAACGGTTATCGGGACCGAGGAAAAGTTCTCTCTAGATGAATAAATTAAAGGAAGGGTCTTAACTCTTGGTGCACGACGACAGAAATCATTTTTTTTTATTATTTTATTATTTCTCTCACCATCGAGCTCATTGGTGTCTTTTATTTTCCTGCAGAGATTTCCAGTTGACCAAAGAAATGGTGATGGAGAAGCCAAGTGCCCAGCTGGTCGGGCGAGAGTTTGTCCGACAGTATTACACACTCCTGAACCAGGCCCCCGACTACCTGCACAGGTACGACCGGCAGCAACACCTCCGTACATTGTGATTTGTATAGAAAGAAATAAAAATCGACTTTGTGCTCCCTCCGCTGTGCTCAGGTTTTATGGAAAGAACTCGTCCTACGTGCACGGCGGCCTGGACAGCAACGGCAAACCAGCGGAGGCCGTTTATGGACAGTCTGTAAGTCTGAGACGGCGTCGACACATTCAACTCTCACGCACCAACACACAGAGGAGACGAAGTGTTGCTCTTAGCTGGAGGTTGTCTTGGAACATGAATTTAAAAGCTATAAAGAAGAACGGTGCGACAAAACCAAAACCACGTCCCTGTAGTGTCTAAACTTTTAAATGTTTGTGTACATTTTGATTCAACAACCAGAAACGAGCCTAAAGTTTAGAATTGGGGCTTGGTGAAGATCTGACTAGTTTGTTTAGTTTCTCGCTGCTGTAATAAACCATCGTGGCATGTCTGGATGAAAACTTTAATTCAACCCTCCTCCCTCTTCTACAGGAGATCCACAAGAGGGTGATGGCTCTCAGTTTCCGAGACTGTCACACAAAGATCAGGCACGTGGACGCCCACGCCACCCTGAACGAGGGCGTGGTGGTGCAGGTGATGGGCGAGCTGTCCAACAACATGCAGCCCATGAGGAAGTTCATGCAGACCTTCGTGCTGGCCCCCGAGGTTGGTGCGACGCTGCGACACCTTCAGCGTCGGGTTTGATTCAGACTCTGTGGTTCAACGTTTTGTCTCTTTCTCCTCCAGGGCACCGTCGCAAACAAATTCTACGTCCACAACGACGTGTTCCGTTACCAAGACGAGGTGTTCGGCGACTCCGACTCTGAGCCCCCAGAGGGTGAGAAAACAGTGTTTTAAATTTTCCTTGTTTCATCTTATTTGTCTTTCTCATCTTAGAATTATTTGGCTGGAAATTAATTAATCGGGATGAGTTTATAGATTCAGTTTTTTGCGGCTTGTTTTTATTTGAAAGTAGAACGAGTTCTAAAACTTTAAAGCAGTAATTTAACGTGGGGAAAAAATAGGTCCAGTGTTCCTTGTCTGTGAACTGCAGGTGTGAATATTAACGGATTTGAACGTGGTTTTGTGTTTCCAGAGTCTGAGGATGAGGTGGAGGAGCTGGAGGAGAGGGTTCCCTCCCCTGACGTCGCTACAGAGGAATCTGCTCCCTTCTATGACCCAACACCCTGGTACGGGATAGAAATACTTACAGTACTTTGTTTCGTTTACCACCAAACAACAAAAAGTAGAAACCTGACATTAGACTCAACGTTCTAATGTGAATTAGGTTTACTCTTGTCCCATGCAAACAGTACAAGTGACATTTGTCTCTCTCCGTTACAGTTCAGAGCCGACGGTTCCCGGCGACGACGACGAAGTGGCCGCCAGTCCAGAGCCTGAGCCCGAGATGGAGAAGGAGGCCGAGGCAGCTGTAGTGGAGCTGAAGTCAGAGTCGATGCTGGAGACGCAGACGGACGCACAGACGGCCGACGACCAGACAGAGAAGAGCCCCGCGGCCGCCGCGCCCACCACAGAACCCGCCTCTGCGCCCGCCGAGCCCGCCCCCGCCGCTCCAGAGGAAAACAGGGTAGGTTTGAATAAAAAACAAGAGATGCTCAGTAACTTCAATAAAGAACACAAACCCTGATGTTCACTGCGTCTTCTCTTCTCTGCAGCCGTTCTCCTGGGCGTCGGTCACCAGTAAGAACCTCCCTCCCAGCGGGGCCGTCCCAGTCTCAGGAATCCCCCCACATGTTGTCAAAGTCACTCCCACAGCACCAGTAAGCTTCTCTTTCTCTTTGCAAACTTCAGTAAAACGTCCTCAGTTCAATCTCTGAAAGAAAAACTAGAGACTTTGCTGCAGCTGAGATGAAGGAATCAGATCAGGACACAGACCTGCTGGCCTCACCTGTTACCATGATGATAAAAGTTGTTGTTTGTTCTTTTCTTTGCCTGAAGTCATGTCATAAATCCCTGCTCTCTCTTATTCCGTTCTTTCTGTTGTTGTTTTGCTCCTGCAGCCCAGAGTGGAGGTGAAGTCAGAGTCTCAGACAGCAACACAGAGGCCACAGAGAGACCAGAGGCCGAGAGAACAGAGGCCTGGAGGTCCTCCACCGGCACACAGAGGACCCAGACCAGGTACGCACTGATAACAACATGCTAAAAGTCTTCTGACAGGTAACTGAGCAATAGGCCGTGAGTGCAAACCAAACGTGATCAGATATGAATATAGCACCAAGGGGAAATGCACAGTGTTTATTCTGCAGGCGAGTACAGGTGTGTTCAGACACAGAACTTTAAAACTTGAGGTGAACATAAGGGATGGGTCTGATAGAGGATTCAAATTAATCTCCTAAAATCCTCTGAACGATTCTTAAAAATCGGTATCTTTTATAACAGAAACGATGGCACCCTCTAAACTTCTCACTTCTCCAACGGCTGTTTTGTCTTTTCATAAAACCGAATTAATCTCCAGGTTTCTTTTGTTTCAGTCCGAGAAGGCGAGCAGGGAGAGTCGGAGGGTCGCAGGGCGGTCAGGTATCCCGACGCCCACCAGCTCTTCGTGGGCAACGTCCCTCACGACGTGGACAAGACCGAGCTGAAGGAGTTCTTTGAACGTAAGTTGGGAGGAAATTACAGGAGGAGTTACAGACGAGCAGGACCAGCCCCAATAAAGGGTTTTAAAATGTATTTTCTTTTTCTTCCCTTCCTGTAGAGTATGGTACAGTCCTGGAGCTGAGGATCAACAGCGGAGGGAAGTTACCAAACTTTGGCTTCGTGGTGTTTGATGACTCTGAGCCCGTACAGAAGATCCTCAGCAACCGAGTAAGAGACGTCAGGCGCCGTTTGAAACTGTTTAAAATAAGTGACTCTGTTTTTATATGATCCTAATCGTCCCTTCTCCGCCTTCAGCCCATCAAGTTCAGAGGCGACGTCCGTCTCAACGTGGAGGAGAAGAAGACCCGGTCGGCCAGGGAGGGCGACAGGCGCGACGTGAGGCCCCGGGGTCCTGGAGGTCCCGGCGGTCCCAGAGAGAGAATAGGCGGCGGCGGCGGCGGCGGAGGAGGCCCCCGAGGCCCGCCCACCCGAGGAGGCATGTCACAGAAACCCAGCTTCGGCTCCGGACGGGGCGCCGGGCCCAGCGAGGGCCGCTACTCCGCCCCACGCCAGTGAAGGGCACCCGGGCTCCAAACCTGAGTTAGATTACTGTTTGGATTTACTTGAGTGATTTATTGATCTCCTGCCGCAGGAACTGATTGGACAGAGCAAAATTTTCAAAGAAAATCCCTTTTTT
The DNA here is from genome assembly GCF_963514085.1 of Chelon labrosus. NCBI lineage: Eukaryota > Metazoa > Chordata > Actinopteri > Mugiliformes > Mugilidae > Chelon > Chelon labrosus. The sequence continues at coordinate 28,005,294 of NC_140358.1, forward strand.
GTTTTTACTCTGCACCCAGGAGAAAAATCAGCAGGAATTAAATAACGGAAGTCAAATTCTGCCGCGTTGCCGAATTCTGACTCGTTTTCCTCCTCGTTGTTTCTCCTTAAAGTTCAAGTATTTATTAGGGATTTGTTTCTGTAACTGACGCAGGTTTGGTTGAGAGCTTTTCACCATCACGTCACACCAGCTCCTGCTGAATTCAGCCGCCATCGTTGTTGATATCTGTCTCTCATGAAGATGGCTGCTTCCTTCCTTCCTTCCCTCCCTCCTTCCTCCCCCAGACTCATTCTTCTTCTTCTTCTTCTTTCTCACCTGCTGCTTTTCCTTTATTCCCTCACAGAGGAATCCAGGATATCACTCTTCATCATTTTTATCTTCCTCCTGTCCTCTTTGTCCTCCACCAACACACGTATTATCTGGACTTCTGTCAGTTTTTTTTTTTTTGTTTAGTTTTTTCATGCTGAACTTGAATTTATTAAGAAACAAATCGAAACACGCAGACACACATGAGAAAAAAGGGGTAAATACTACTTGAATTGGGGATTAAAAAACCCAGAGGTTAGGTTTTTTTTTTTCGCGTTCTCTCTCCCTGTTTCTTAAAGGAACGTGTACTTTACTGCTTGGGCAATCCTGTGTATTGCTGCCACCGTTGTACCTAGCGATGGATCTGTCTTATCTTTTTAATTCTATCAGGTCAAGAGCTGAACTGTAGTTTTTATTTGAGTAATAATGTTGGCTTGTAATATGTGGATTCACAGACGCGTCCGAATGGAGCATGTATCAAAAAAATCCTTTATCAAAACCTGTTAAGCGACCGATGCACTTCATTTGTCATCATGTTTGAACTGAGCTCACCTGCCGATGAGAGAACTAAATTAAAAGTGATACTGTTTTAAAAAAAATTATAAAATGTGTCTGATGTTGATTTTCCGTCTTAGTCTTCACCAAGGTAAAGATCTGATCAGTTTTGTGTTGACATAAACAAAACATAGAGCGTTAGATTGCTAGATTAGAAGAACCAAGATGTCTCCAACGTTGCTATCCACATGGACTCCAGCTTGGTCCAACTACTGCCTGGCCAAAAAAAAAAAAAGGCCACCCACTCTAATAATTCATTGGACCTCCTTTATCTTTGATTACAGCACACATTCACTGTATCATTGTTTCTATAAACTGCTCCAATATCACCAGATTTATTTCCATCCAGTGTTGCATTCATTTTTCACCCAGATCTTGTATTGATGATGGAGAGTCTGACCACTGCACAAAGCCTTCTCCAGCACATCCCAAAGATTCTCAATGGGGTTAAGGTCTGGACTCTGTGGTGGCCAATCCATGTGTGAAAATGATGTCTCATGCTCCCTGAACCACTCTTTCACAATCTGAGCCCCATGAATCCTGGAGCATTGTCATCTTGGAATATGATCCATTGATGGAATGACCTGGTCATTCAGTATATTCAGGTAGTCAGCTGACCTCATTCTTTGGACACATAATGTTGCTGAACCTAGACCTGAGCAACTGCAGCAACCCCAGATCATAGCACTGCCCCCACAGGCTTGTACAGTAGACACTAGGCATGATGGGTGCATCACTTCATCTGCCTCTCTTCTTACCGTGAAGAAAGGAAGTAAGAGGGGATGGAGGAGTAAGATGAAAGTAGAAAGAGAAGAACAAAAGGGAGGTGCGAAAGAAAAAGTGTTTCCATCTTTCCCTCCAGTCCTGAATGTCTAGAGTAGAAGAAGACGACCAAGATGTCTCCACGTCTCCATCTTCTCTGTCCACATAGATTCCATCTTGGTTCATCTTGTTTCTTCTACCTCCATCTTTCTGTCCCTCAACCTGATGTTTACTCCACGTGGAGCAGAACATGCTCAGAGAGAATGGATTTATTCCAGTAACCAGAGAGTTGACATGGTTATCAGGAGATTATTCTGAGCTGGCAGTTAAATGCAAAATGAAGATTTGAGTCCAGTCATTTGAGGAAGAATCACAAAATCCCAATTTCCCTGACTTAATAACTCCTAAGGGCGTGTAAGCGTTCTCTTTAATTGGATTTCTGCACGTCCAGTAATCAGCATATGAATACACAACCAGCCAGGCCTGTTTTAACGCTGATACACGGAGTTTCATTTCTCAGCCTGCTGCAGTGAGTCTGAGGGGTCTGGAGACGTATGAACTGCTCCCATCTAAATGATTAGCATTGATTTTCTGCAAGAAACCGACTTAGTCTTTCACTCCATGAAGAGAGAGTTTAAAGTGTTCAGTGTAGTACGCTGCCAAATTAGTGAAACAGACTTCACGGGGACAGTTTTATTCAGATCTGACATTCACAAACATTTTGAAAGATTTTATAATTACACAAAAAACACCACCTTAATTGTTTCACACAAGTGTGCAAACAGTTGCATATTTACAACATAGACTGTAAGAAAAGTGGACGCCATGACGGCTCCTCTAAAAACATGTGGAGCTCCCCCTGGTGGCTGGCTGCAGTATAGGTCATATATATAAGCCCCGCCCCCTCCATGTTAGTGGATGGAACTTGGGCCAAACCAGAACAGTAGAGGACACCTCAAATAAAATAAATAGATGGTTTCTGGTTTCTATGCTGATGTTTTTTGAGTAAGTTCATTTTTCTGAGAAGTTTTTCATTCATTCATTCATTCGTTCATCTTCTGTAACCGCTTGTCCTGTGGAGGGTTGTGGGGGGGCTGGAGTCTATCCCAGCTGTCATTTGGCGAGAGGTGGGGTCCACTCTGGACAGGTCTCCAGTCTATCACAGGACTACGACAGGAGAGACAGACAATCATTCACACTCACACCTACGGCCAATTTAGAATCACCAATGAACCTAACCAGCATGTCTTTGGACGGTGGGAGGATTAGAACCCAGAACCTTCTGCCTGTGAGGCATCAGTGCTGACCACCACACCACTTCACCCTGAATGGAGATAAACCAATCAATAAATAAATATTAACTAAACGTGTGCTCTAGAAACTTCACAGCTTGTTCCTAAATACGTACCATCTCCCCAAGTCATGACTAACATACAACAACCAGCTGTTCTTGGTTCTGATCCAGCGGTAGGTAGGTAGAGATCCATTAGAGACAGCAGCTGGTACAATATTCTACTGAGACAGATTTAAAGAGAGCAGAAAGACTTCAGAGGATTAATATCAGGTAATTATCCACCTGATGTGGAGGCGTTTAAACCGTCTGAAGAGATTTAAAAGAAGCAGGAAACTGAAGAATTTAGTGAAAACTCCACTCATGCTCTAAATCTCTGTCTTGAAAATGATTACACGCTATGAAGGACTGAATGTTATCTTTCTGTAATTTAACTAATTGAAATGAACTCGCAGATTACACTGGGTTTTCTTCAGTCCTTGGTGACGAGGACGTTTAACAGTAAAACTATGATCCTCCTTTATAATAACACCAACAAGAGAAGGACATTCAGTTTTTAAACTGTACATACACTACCTGGCCAAAAAATATTTCGTTTGACCTCCTTTAACTTTGATTACAGCACACATTCTCTGTGGCATTGTTTGGATAATCTTCTCCAATGTCACCAGATTTATTTCCATCCAGTGTTTCATTCATTTTTCACCAATATCTTGTACTGATGATGGGAGAGTCTGACCACTGTTGCCCTCATTACTCTGGAACAGGGTAAATCTGGACTCATCAGACCACATGACCTTCTCCCATTGCTCCACAGTCCAATCTTTATGCTCCCTAGCAAATTGAAGCCTCACTGATTAGTGGTTTTCTTAAGGCTACACAGCTGTTCAGTCCCAATCCCTTCAGTTCCCTTCACATTGTACGTGTGGAAATGTTCTTACTTTCACTATTAAACATAGCCCTGAGTTCTACTGTTGTTTTTCTTCCATTTGATTTCACCAAACGTTTAAGTGATCGCTGATCACCATCAATCAGGATTTTTTTCCGACCACATTTCTTCCTGGAAGACGATGGTTCTCCACTATCCTTCCAGTTTTTAATAATGCGTTGGACAGTTCTTAACCCAGTTTTAGTAGTTTCTACAATCTCCTTAGATGTTTTCTCTGCTTGATGCATGCCAATGATTTGACCCTTCTCAAACAGTCTAACATCTTTTCCACGACCACAGGATGTGTCTTTAGACATGGTTGTTTAAGAAATGAGAAGCTACTCATTGCATCAGTTGGGGTTAAATAACTTGTCGCCAGCTGAAAGATAATCACCCATGCAGTAATTATCCAATAGGAGGCTCCTACCTATTTGCTTAGTTAAATCCAGGTGGTGATGATTTTTTTTGGCCAGGCAGTGTAGATGGAAGAGGAACAAAGAGGGGGTGGAGGAGGAGGAGGTAAACAGTTCGGTATTTCCTAAACCTGCTTCAGCTTTGAAATGTTTTGCAGATTTTACTGAAAGAACAGGAAATAAATGTGATTTTCCCATGGAAAATCATCTCTGTCTGTCTTACCGTTTAGTTTTTTTTGCTTTAAACTTGAAGCACTCTGACAGTTTTGTTGTTAAAGATGTTACTTGACTGCATGTTGGGTTTAAAAGGAAATTGGCAAGAATTATACATGCTTTTACACAACTATAAACAGTTCAAAAAAGACGCAAGGAATCCATGTGACCGTCACAAACGACGCACACACAGATTGTCCATCCGTCACGAGGATATCAGACAATAAACACACCCTGCAGCAATGATTTATTTGCAATTTTTAATACTTTTTCTTCAATGATTACACAGATCCTTGAGTTGAGTAACAGAAAGCAGAAGAAGATCCAACTCCAACAACCTTTGACAATGTTCAAAAACAGGTAAAGAGATTTTTGTTCAGAAAACCTTTAATCGTTAATAGAATTAGTAGTATGACATATTTCAATAAATATTTAGATATATACAGATACAGCAGAAACGGTACATTCTTTTTTTTTCTCTTCAAATTGCTTCACATTTTTTGTACAAGCCAAAATATCTGCCATTGTATTTATATTCATGCAAAATATTGTTTCTCAGATTAATGAAAAATAAAAAGGATTTGCTGAACTTTTCTTTTTTTTTGTAATTTTTTTTTTGTTCATCCTGCTTTGATGTGCACTCTCAGATTATAAGCGCCGTAATGAGCGTCGCAAATTAAACGGGTGCACTTTGTGCCAATACACAATAGTAAGCAAGTAAAGCAAAATTAAGGCCATTCCAACTTGTGCAAAAAAATAAATAAATTATCCGTAATAATAATAATAATAATAATAATAATCATAATATCAATGTTTCCTTTAGTTCACAGCAGTTCAGGAGTCACTGTATTTTCCCTCTCCCCCTCGGGGCTTCGGATTGTACAATACATACAATAAAATACAAGAGAATCAAACCAAACCCCCCCTAAAACCAGTAGAATCATTAATCATCGACAAAACAAACTCATGCTACTTGTAAGAACCATTTCGGAACTGAAGGATTTATAAACTCCCCAGAAAACCCTCCTGTTCATTGTTCAGTCCGTTTGCGTCACGCCGCAGCGTAATGCAATTATAAACCCAGGGTCTATCTCATGTTACGTACCCCGTCCCCTTCCCCCAAAACCCCCATACAGTATCACAATGATTAATACGATGATGTGCGGCCTATGACAAAGCTCTAATATGACTATGATACACACAACACCCACGCCTGAGGAAACAGGGCAATGAATCATGAGAAATGGAGGTTGAATGAATGTCTGATATGCTTGTAGGTTTGTTTTTTTTTGTTTGTTTTTATTTTTTCAGTTGCATATTCAACCCCATATGGCACGAGAAGATATGTACTGTATGTACGCTCTGGTAAATGGAGGTCTGCTGTTGGCAAGTAGGCTCAAGGACTAAGTCCAGCTGCAGGGTTTATGGCACAGGAGCAAACCGAGTCATCCTAAACGGACCGAGCCTGCCGAGTTCTGGTTTAGGCCACGATCAGAGAGGAGGAACTGCTACGAGCAGAGATCGTTTACAGCGTTCTTGTAGTCAACATTAATGGCTCAGAGTGCAACCATTCATTTAGACGTTGGCACCGAAATATCCCAAACTCCGAAGCTTACGAAAGCTGCCTTTTGGGTATAAAACTATGTGAGCTCCCCTGGACTTACGTGTGATACGTTAATGTCTCCTTTTCAGGAAATAATGAGCTTGCAAGATTGTTAAACCAGTATTTCTGTACAATTTGTTTGGAGGGGATACATTTTTCTTCAAACGCTAATGCTAACAAGCTAAGTTTAGCATTGGAGCTACATGTGAATTGCGTTTGGACGAAAAGAAAAAAAAATGGGGCTTTTTTGGTACAACAAATAAATGCTATGTGGAAGTAGATCACTAGATGCTATCAAGTAAGCTAAGCAGGCTAATTGCAACCTTTTTTTGTGTGCGTTTTCTTGTGCTGCTTCTTCCTACGTTAAGTGTGAGAGGCCTAGCATAAAAATAAAAAACAAAAGACTAAGCTACATCGTCTAGCTGGATTATTAAAGTATTATTTCTAATATCTTTGGGCTTTTGGGACTGTTTGTAATGCTAGCATGAAAGGAAGACCAGTAAGGAGGCATGTAATCTGAGCCAACAAATAAATATGAAATGGTATCACAGCAATGAAAACGAAAAAAAACAAATGTGACTTAAGACGTTAGGGATATTTCGGTGCAAAAGCCATAATGTTCTATATACTATATATATATCTATATTTTATAGATCTAAAAACTGGAGTTGAATGTCTCAACAGCTTAGAGTAATGACGCAAAATGGGGAAGATAAGTAAATGATTTTGGAGATTATTTTATTCGTACGATACTAAGATGTTTTATGGTGTAGTTTGGGTTGATGCAGATACAAACATCATCTGTTTTATGTTGACATTGTTGAAACAGCGTTGCCTAGAACTGCTCGCTATGCAATCGATGTTAGCTAGTAGCTAGCCACGTGATAAAGCTGCGAAATTTGTGTTAGCTACCTACTTTACGCAGCTACAAAATTTAGGTTAGCTAGCTACACTACACAGCAACAATATTCATGTTAGCCAACTACTCTGCAGTCATAGACGGGATAATGATACGTTTAGTGAACCCATAAAGTAAGTGAAATTTATTTAGCAGAAAATTTTGCCAATTCTTTGACGTGTCCTAAACACGTATCTGCTGTACCCTAACTAAGCATCCTCAGCGATCGTGGCCTCACACGACTCTATCTGGGAATGATCTGATGAATGAAATGCATAGTTTTTGGAATGAAGCGTGTTATTTTATGGCACTTCCACTTTTAAAGTCAAAACGTGTAGAAATGTGAATAGAAGAATATGTGTGTAGCATAGCCCTTCGGATTCAGTCTCACATGCTCTGACAGAAACTATACCGATTAAAGTTGTATTGAATTTACGGTGGAACAAAACATATTTAATTTACGCAGATGTTGACACGCGCTAAGATTGATCATATCTGTACCACCAGGTTGAAAAAAAGTCTTTGTCTGAAGATAAAAAGGCAAAAGTCACGTAGGTATAAAGGGATAAAGTAGGTTAAATGTTACGTGGAGGCTAAATGCATATCAAAATATGTTATAGATATTATAATATTATTTTCTCTGAAGTTGTTCCGACAAAATAAATACTGCCATATATGATAAGTTACTAATTGGAAAGATAATGTGATGTTACATCCTCTACACATCTCTGAGAATGAATGACAAAAGCAGCAAAAGGCAATGACAGCTACGGCAAACAGGAAAAACAAAATAACACCTCTTTGGTTTTGCTTCAAAACCAAGTTGGACTGGACGGTGGAGGCGACTACACAACCACACTGATCAAATGTATAATTATATTGATAATTTAGGAAACCTTGGTTGTTCACAGAAAAATGTGAGCTGTAGTTGGGTGGGCCATTAGCCTAGCTTAGCATAAAGATAAAATATACATTGCAACAACTGAACTAACATTACAAACTGACATCTGACATCATTTGTTCAGTGCACAAGCCCAACTGTAAAATCAACATATAGTTTCATACTGTTCTTTGTCAAATAATGCTAGGCTAGACTAGGCTAGGCTATGCTAGGCTAGGCTAGGCTAATCACCTCCCGTCTGTAGCTCTGTTAATGACTAAAAAGTGACATCAATTTTTAGTCTTACTCTCAGAAAGAATTGCCCAAAAATGTATATTTTAGACACGTTTGTGTTAAAATAAAGGGGAAATTCAGAATACAACAATAAAAATACAATAAATCTTTAAATGTGTTGTTCAATTTAAGATTTTGTCATTTTGTTCCTTACATATTTTGACCTCTCTCCTTCCCTTTCTAACATAAAACAAAGAGTACTTAGTCTGCGGTGACAAAACAGAAAATGTGAGATGGAGCAGCTGAGAGGAAGTCAAACTCATATTTGCATATACTGATCATTGCATAGAGAAGCCTGGCGCAAAGTTAAAACAAATTAATCTGTTAAAATCATCAAACTTCTGCAGAAAGATCAACTCCCGTCCAACAAAGTCAATCCTACGCCGTGCGGGTGGTTATGAAGCTCTGTGACGTTTGCGGCTGCACTCGATGGTGAATGAGATGAAAACACAGTTAATTAAGGTTGAACAGGTGTCATATAACAGCTGGAGATGGGTGGGAGGGTTGTGGGTGTCACATTAAGGTGGGAGGGGGGGGTCGAAAAAGTGAAAGGAAGCACTGTTAAGATGTAAACATGTTTCAGTCCCAGTGAACTCAACGAGGATCCGCGTATTTACTCCGTCTGGGATCGAGCGACTCTCAGGGATCAAAAATAATAAAACAAAAAATAACCCAGAAGACGCAGGTCAATCCTCCAGAAGAAAAGGTCGGAGCTGCAGAACGCTTCGCACGCGCTCAGTTTGGCACAATTAAAAAAGCAATATGAAACAAATGAGAGACAGTCAGAGGAACACGTTGACCACAGATAAATGACATATTTTGTCTCGTAATCTTCAACACTGCATGTCCAGTGTTTTCTTTTTTTTTATTATTATTATTATTTTTTAAATCTTTTCTTGTCCAGTCGCGTGATTGACTCAACCTCAAGTGTCTCTGCAGTTCGAGGTTTTTGTCTGCAGCAGCAGCAGCGTGGGGGGGGGGAAGCGTTGACGAGTGCTTGCAATACACGTTTTGAAGCAAATCTAGATATACAGAACGCAAGATCCTTGCATCGCTTTATTCAATGGAAGCACCGATCCACCTTCTCTTCTTCCTTCTTTTTTTTTTTTCACCCACCGTTGGAAATAAAGTTCACATTTTTTTCCGATTATGACACATATATGAGTATATTACACTGCTGTATGCATCTTGCACATCCCCCACCCCGTCCCCACATCACTTTTTCATATAGAATTATATCTTCATCTGTCTTCACACACAAAAAAATAAAAAAATAAATAACTAAAACCAAATATAAGATCCTTTACAAGATTCTGTCATCGTCTCCTTTTCATCGTCTCCAGTCCGTCCACTCCCCCCGCACATACAGTCTGTCGGGGTGCGTCCTGCAAAAAGTTTCACTCTCTCGACTTCTTCGTCATCTTTTTCTTTTAATATATTGCCACATTCATATATCATGCATTTTACTGCATTGCTATTGCACTGGTCCGGATTATTCAGGAGGTGTGAAGAGAAGGGAACAGGAAGTGGGACTCGGGGCGGGAGAAGAAGAAGAAGAAGAAATTAAGGGGAAAATAAAGCCGTAAATATATCTCAAATTATATCTAGTAGAGTCCGACTGCTGCAAAAAGCAACTTATCATCGACCAAGAGAGGAAGAGGGTGAAGAAGGAGGACGAGGACTGGAGGTGCGGTTGGAAAAAAAGGGGGCAATGATGTCTTCTATCGCTTCCTTTTCTCTTTGTGTTTCTCTGCATTCTCCTCCTCGCGCTGTTCTCGCCCTCCTCCTCTTCGTCTTCCTCCTCGTCCTCCTCCTCCTCCTCGTCTCGACTACTGCTTGTGGACGTCCTCGCTGCGGATGATCTTGTAAATGATCCAGTAGAAAATGTTAAAAATGAGGAAGACGAGTGGGAAGGCCACGCGGGACACCGTGTCGATGCGCTTGGCCCGGCTGATGAACAGCTTCTTCATCTCCTCGATGGTCTTCTCGGGCGGCACCGAGGCCGGGGCGTTGTTGTTGTTGCCCTTGATGGCCATGCCGTCCTTGGCCTGCAGGCAGGCGGGGCCCATGCCGTAGCCGGGGAAGCTGAAGCGCCCCTCGCCCGTCTCATCCTCCTGCAACACAGGCCAAGACTCAGGCTGTTAGGAACCAGAGAAAGACGTTACTGTTGGAGGTGTGTGGCTTTATTGGATCTGTGTGTGAGTTCAGTTAACTGCAGAGTACTTTAACATGAAAACCAAAATAAAAAATTAGGAGAAAAGTCATTTTATTATGTGAAGGAAACCTGAAAAGTTTAGTTCTTTAGTCTGCATCCAGCTTCTTTATTCTCACTGACTGTAGAGTTTGGATCAAAAATATTTGTCACTTAATACTTCCATAAACATTTGGCATCAAACTGGAAATGAGACAAGAAAAAAATTAGTAAATTAAACAGTTTCTGTCTTTTTAGCTTAGCTTAGCACCAACATTAAGAGAAGGGAAGCTTATGCTGCCGTTAAATAATGCTGGATGATTAACGAAACAATGAACTCTGTAAGTCCAGTTGCCCTTTTCCGTTAGTTTTTTGGGCAGCAACATGATAGTAAATAATTTCATTTCTGCGCATTCATTTTTGGTATCTCAAGTTTGCTTTTAAAACTAGAAACAAAAAACTGAGGAACAACTGTTATTTGTTCTTTTATTTTTAAATCCAAAAAAAAAAAGAAAAGAAACCATTCTTATTATTCTGTTGTCAAAAAACAAAAAAGAGAGAGTTAATATTAGACTTAATTAGAAGAATAAAAAAACAGCCGTATGTTCCTTCAATGAACCAGGAAGTAGTCTTCAACATTTGGAGTTTCCAGGTCTCACTGGTCCAGGAAGTAGTCTCCACGGTGACCACTGGTCCAGGTCTCTCTGGTCAATGGATCATTGTGTTCAGCTCTAAATAAACCTGGTTCTTCTCCAGATTCAGAGAGAAATTCAGATGACCAGATTCGTTCTGTCAAAAAGTCTAATATTGTTCCAGAGTCATGTCCGTGCTCCGTTTAGACCAACAGAAAAGATTTGAAATCTCTGATTGATGGAAACTGCTTCTTCTTCTTCTTCTTCTTCACCTACAAACACTTCTGGTTTTATCAAATAACGTCTGTTTTCTCCTTTACTTCTCTTTCTGGTTTCTTTTTTCATAGGATGAAAGGTAAATTTATTTTTTGTTATTTTAATAACCAAACTTGAAATACCAAAAAGTACAAGGACCGAAGGCAGTACGTACAGAATCTGTGTTGTTGAAATTGTTAAAAATCCCTAAAGGGAGAAGCTGAACAAAAACAGAAATGGATAAAGAAACTAGAACAGCAGCTTCAGCTTCAGTGTCCTAGCAGAAGCCTTTCTTGACAAGAACGAAGTTAGAGAACAGAGAAGATGTTGGTAGGATTAATAAAAATATCCCTTCCAGCTAAATGTAAACAGATCTTAAAAAAGTGCGATTAATCGCGATTAAATATTTTAATCTACTGACAAGCATTAAAACATTTACAGAGGACATAAACACTGACATTTACTGTGTCGCTGTTCGGACACAAAGCAGTTTTCCAGTGGTCAGTTGAGGCCGGTCGATTGCTGTTTGGATGAGTGGCAATTTATAGATCGGTGCTGGAGCAACAAAACAGAACTCGAGTAGCTTCGAGTAGACCAGGGGTGTCAAACTCATTTTAGTTCAGGGGCCACATACAACCCAATCTGATGTAAAGGGGGCCGGACCAGTAGCATAATATAATAGAATAATAACCAATAAAGTGCTTTATAAATAAAGTTAGCGCATAAATAAAGTTGAGTTGAGTTGAGAATAAATAACAACAATAACAACAAATTATTCGCTTTGTTTTAGTGCAAAGAAGAACAGGTATGTTTAGTTCTGGGTCTCAGTGTTGTCTTGTGTCTTACTTAATCAGTGTCGCCCCTAGTGGACAAATTAGGAATAGCAGTTGCAGTCTTCTATGCGATTTTTGATTGGACCCTCTGGCGGGCCGGTTATGGCCCCTGGGCCATATTTTTGACACCCCCAAAATACATGGACAGGTGACAGATTCACACCTGCAGAAATAATTTCAATGCACCAACTATCCTTGCAGAGGAGAAAATGCAAACTTGATTGCCCTTCATAAAAGTCATGAGTGAGAGCTGAAGCCGGACACCGAGTGTGTGTTTGTCTCACCCGTCGAGGGGAGAGAGCGATAGAGGGCGGGTGAGTCGGGACGGATATAAGATGGGATTGATTGACGTGTGCTGTACTCAAGGTTACGGGGAGCGTGCTCGCCTTTTCACCCTGAGCACGGTGAGATACTGAAAATGCTATCTGCACAGTCACCCTGCCTTTTCATTACAGGAGACACAATGACTTCCTTATCTGGTTCAGAGACACAAACACTGACATGGACGGAGGGTGTGTGTTTGTTTCTTAGCACTCCAAAGTGCCTTTCAAAACTTAAAACAACAGCCATGAAATTAAAAAAAAAATTAGCCTTCAGACGATTAGGAGTTTGGTCTTTGTTTGCGTTCACAATCTTTTGATAAAGGTGGAAATTCATGCACGACTGTTGCCGTCTTGTTCCCTCTGGGACGCCGTGGGAGGCGGCGTATCAGCTCAGAATCTTTCCAGCACATTTTCGGTTGAGAAAGAAACGAACTGTTGGCAGCAGGAGAACTTAGGTGGTGACGCAAAACCTCTGCAGCAGCAACAAATCAAGCCGCCGCCTGTTAGCGCACCCTCTGGTTTCCCTGCAGCGGGCAAAATAAATCCTCACCCAGCCAACATTTGCAAATGAATTAAAATATGAGTAGAACGAGGAGAAAATGATGATAAAAGTCACAAAAATTACGCTAAAGAGGCCACGCGAGGGACATTTGTGACCTTAGAGCGTGAGCTAGCATATGTAGCATTCACATGTGCATATATGTGTGTGTGTGTTCGACCACCAGGTAGTGATCCATTTTCAGCGTCCCCATGTCCCCGTTCTGTCCTTGCATCCACACCAAGTCATCTATTACCGTTAATACATGTACACACACACACACACTCTCACACACACACAAACCCAGGGCGCCCACACATTAGCCGCGATGCTAACCGACCTCTGCCCGTCCTTCAGTGACGCCGCTAAACTATTACAGATGCTCTGCTTTATTCTCCCTGCCATGTGATTAATGTGGAGGGCGGAGGGACGTGAGGAGGAGACGCAATGAGGAGGAAAAGAAAGAAAGGAGGAGGAGGAGAAGGAGGAGGAGAACAATAAAGGAGCCTGCAGACATGGCAAAAAATAAAAACCAAAGACCCCCTGATGGAAACCACAGCTACACCCGTGGACGGACATGAGGATTCATTATATTTGAAATTACAATTACAAAAATTACAAAAAATAAAATCTACATTAACGCAGCAAGGACAGGACGATGGATGGATGGAAGGATGGATGGATGCACAGAGCGAAGGACAAATAAGATAAACCATTGGATGAATGCGGCCGCTCTGCTACTACTCGCTGCTACCACATATATATTTTATACTGTACATATTTAACAACTTATATATCTTGTACAGTTTCATACATACTCATATACTGTCTTTAAACTGATTTATAACATTTTATAAATATATATATTACCACATATCGTCATCCGTATTAATTGAATTTACAAAGATGTAAAATATATATATATTTTTATCTTTTTTATTTATTTTTACATATACTTATAATAATATAATCATATATACTCTAAATTATATGTCTGTACACGTTATATATACTTACTATATACTTATATTTTTTATACAGATATTTTTGTATTTTTTGTATATTTTATATATATATACTTTGTATACACACACACATATATATATTTTTTTTAAATATACTTGGCCATAGACGGTAAAAAAACTGGACGACATGACAGCTCCTCTAAAGTGAAGCCAAAGCAAGTAGAGCTCCCCCTGGTGGCTGGTTGCAGTATATAGTATATGTCATAAGCCCCGCCCCCTCCATGTTAGTGGATGGGATTTGGGTGGGGTGGGTCACGACCAAAACTCCAGCACCGTTTGACATTGGCTCATTAGTTAAATATAGATAATATTAGATAAATATTAGTCCAGATAAATCAGAATAATCCAAAATGTCTCTTGTGTGTCTTAAATGTGTATCAGCACCGTTGGACCATTCATTTATAATTTTTAATCTATGTATAATATGAAGGAAAGGAAGTGATAAGAGTTATGAGACAGAAAAAGAGACGAGACAAAGATGTAAAAGTGAAGGAAACAATGAGAAAATAAATAAGTATAAAGAAGACTGAAAGAATGAAAGGAACTACAACAATGGAGGAAAGAGAACTGAACGAAAGAAGAGAGCGAGAGGACCTCGTAGCTCGCCCATCCATCATTCTTTCATCCCTCGATTGAAGCATTTATATCTCTGCCTCCGCTGATGTGATTAATCGAGCAGATTAGCAGGAAACGGGAAAAGCAAAGTGCCTCCCGCTCCTTCTCCGGCATCTCTTCTGTAAATATTACCCGTGGATACTTGTTTTTAGAGACCTGCATTTACATAAAACACGATCCGGAAAAGAATGTCAGCCCCGACCAACGCCGGCATCAGTCTCTCTCCCGAACGAGACCGGAGGAGGAGGAGGAGGAGAAGAAGGAGGAGGAGGAGGAATTCCTCGGCTTGCGTTCCGCTTTATGATTTCCCCCTAGAAGCAATTCCAGGCGAGCAGTGGGGAAGGAAATGTATTATAAATCTGCCTCTGCTGATCCATTTTCTGGTGGATTCATCTGAAACCCTCCTCTCCCTGACTCGATTAAGGCCATTTGAGGCTTTTTTAGGATGTTTCAGTATCAATATGTCGACCGTGAGTGGATTCTGTGGCGCTGAGAGGAATGTCTACGTAAAGTCGTAAATGTCCTACCTTGGTCTACGGTTTAAAGACAGAATCTGTTCATTTCGGTGGCATTTTATTTTAATTTGGGATCAACAATTAGCTTAGACTAGGATCCAGCTTGGCCAATCCTGCATCTCAGCTTAGATCTGATTTTATTTGCAGAGTAAGATGCTGACGTTAAAACACACTGCAGAGGCTATTTTGTCACATAATGTTGAGCACAAGCTCTAAAGCTCTAAGCCAGTGTCATGTCCTCCTGGCAGCGGCTCTGCAAACAATTCCACGCATTGAACCAGTCGACAGCTTAGCGAACTAGCGAAAAGAGAAACGAAATGACAAAAGCAAACACAGCGACAAAGTTCAAAGGACAAGGAAGGCTCTTCTCATTTTACAACTTTGAATCCACGATTATGTCTCAACAACCTGATCATCAGAATAAAATGTAGTACAGCTGATGAGCAGGATTCAGTAGAGTCCAGATCTGTATGACGGTTTCTAGTCCTTCATAGCTTCCTAGCTAATAGTAGCTCCTCCTAGCTTCCTAGTTAACAGCAGCTCTTCCTAGCTTCGTAGCCTCTGAGCTAATAGTAGCTCCTCTTAGATTCCTAGCTTAGTAGCTTCTCATAGTTTCCTAGCTTCTCAGCTAATAGTAGCTCTCATAGCTTCCTATTCGAGTAGAAGATGTCTCCACGTCTCCAACATCTTTGGTTGGATCATCTTTTCAAACAACTGGCTGTTTTTCTACCTCCATGTTTCTGTTCCTCCTGGAAACTCCTCAACCTGATGTTTACTCCACGTGGAGCAGACATGCTCAGAGAGAACGGATTTATTCCAGTAACCAGAGAGAAACAACCACATCTAGAGTCTACATAGTCATTAGCAGATCAGATTATGAAAGCGTTATACCAGTCTCTGTGTAAACTCAGCCAGTGACTCTGCCTCTTCATCCAGAGATCCATCCCTGCTCTTCTCTCCGCCCTCGCTTTGTTTCTTGTGGTGTTTTAATGTCTCTTGCTCATCAAGCCGTTGACCTGGAATGATTATCCACATGATCTGCTGGCTCTCTTCTTTCCTCCCTCCTCTCGTCTTTCCGTTCCAACGTTTGATCTGAGTAACGTTCGCGGCGCCTTCGTCTCCGTGCGTATTAGTTAGACGTTTAAAATTTTAATGTCAATTAGCGCTCACTTAATGGTTCTGGTTAAACTTAACCTTTAATGTGGAAACAATGAAAATGTGGAGAGCAGACTACACTGTAAACCTTTAGAGGGTTTTTTAGATTTAATTAAATCTCAGAATGCATGAATTCCACACATGCAAAATGAATCACATCTGACTTATTCCAGTGTTGCAGCTTTATATTTTCATACTCGAAAGAGACTCTCACTGAATGACCTCTCTTCCAGTGTTTACTGCGGTGTGTGCAAACATGCAGGAGTAATCACAATAATCCCAGTAATCCTGCTTTAATTCCACTTACACGACGGTTATTTCGCTCAAGAGAGGAAAGAGAGGCCGCTTTTAACGCTACGCCGTCCCGGCTGACCTTGTAGTTCAAGAGATCCACCTTTAGACTTCTTGTTAAAACACGACGGAAACTCGTGTTTTCCTCTAATCCGGTGGCTTTTACGATTCTAATAAGGGGGCGAGAGGTCAAACGGTTTCCTCAGCCAGCGGGGAGCCGCATAAATATGGATATTAACGTGAAACCTGCGAGGTAGCACGGCTGCAGTGAGGTATACCAGAGAATAAACGGTACACGCTCTAACCAGGGCATGGTGAGAGAGCTGACCGCCGACCTGTCAGTCTAGAGGCTGACTTCAGCCCGAGGAGATCGCTGCTCGCTCTCACTGCGCTTCTTTAGGCTTCTTAATCCCCCCCGCTCTCTTATCTGCCTCTGTTCTCAAAGCTGCAGATCAAACCGGCGCGTCGAGATTCACCCCCCGCCAAACGAACGCTTGATCGCGGCTAACGAGCTGATTACAGCCGATCAATCAGGAGAAGCAGGTTTCTCCTAATAAGTCGGTGGGAGGCCGCGTCCCTCGGGCCTTTTCTCCAAATGTACATCATTCTTTTTTTTTATTTTTTTCCCAGAAGGCCGAGCAAGCCAAAAACAGAGCGAGCTGCAGGGGGGAGGAAGCGTCTCAAGGCTGCACTCTTTTCTTTCGTTGAGGTGGAAGTCGTCCGGCTTTAGTAGCTCTTTGCCTCAAGGCTAAACGCTTTAATGTAGTTTTTACACGGGACGGCATCTGGGATTTGCAACGTAAGACTTTTAAAGGGCTGGTAAATCCCCCACAAATAATTTATTTATTTTAACGCCAGGCCGAGTCTCGATCTGAGAAACACTCATTTGCATTCCGGCGCTGTGAAGTTCGGAGAAGACAGGCGAAGACAGCCTTGATTGAAACGGGCGCGAAAGGCAGTCGTGTTTTTTGACTTCCCCTTTGATTTCTAAAGGGGCTCCTTCTCTCTTCTTTTTTTTTTCCAGTCTGGAGAGCTCGTCTGTGTTAAACAAGTGAGCTGCTGCCAGGCGGGCCTATCCTTCAAGGATGAGTGGCGCTATTGATGTGATCCCTCTGTAGTTGCTGCTCTCGCCCAGCAGGGGGGGATGTCTCTCTGCCTGGACGACCCTGCCTCCCTTCCCTCTCCTCGCTGGGGCTGCAGCATCTGTCTGCTTGATGCCTTCTCGCTCTGTCTTTCTAATTAGACAGCCCTCCGAAGCAGGTTCGCCTCCGTCCGATTGCTTCTGCTCTCTCTCCGGACCATCAGTGTCACTAACGAATCAATAAAGTATCAAGAAACCACAGAAATCAGCACAACTGGGACTCCTCCGACTGCTGCTGCTGCTGCAGCTACCTGCACTGCAACGACAGCTTCAACGTCCAACCCTGAAATACGAGCTGAAGTGCAGCACCGGGACGTCGCTGCTGCAGCTTCAGTTCTGAATCAGTTGCAGCCAGGCAATCAGAGCTGCTCAGACACTCTTCTGCCGTCGTGACATTTCCCTGAAAAGCTCAGCTACTGCTTCCAGAAATCACGGTTTCCTTTCAGCCTCAGATACAGATATATATGTGTACCTATGCATTTATATAAATATATATATATATATATATATATATCTGAGCTCTGGCTGCGTCAAAGAGCACTTTCCAGGCAGCACACATGCGTCACAATAGTTCCATAAAAGCCATAAAAAGCCTCGAGGACATAGTTCACTCAGATCATATATGGACTTCCAACTGTACTCAGCTGCATCTCGTCGCTATTCATCACTGCTGCAGTCGTAACCAGAGTAAACAAATCCCTCCAGGGAATCAAAGCTCTAATACATCCAATGCATCGTATCATCATCATGAAAAAAAAAAGACAAAACTGAAGATGTGCTGCTGATCTCATCTACTCTAGACCAAGATCCAGATCCTGACTGAGCTACTAGGAGTTTGCAGGAAATAGAAGTAGTAGTTCCTCCTCCACCTTTCTCTCCAGTCCTGAATTTCTAGAGTAGAAGAAGATGAACCAAGATGTCTCCACGTCTCCAACGTTGCTGTCCACATGGATTCCAGCTTGGTTCATCTTCTCAAACTTCTTGTTTCAGCAACTGGTTGTTCTAGACGCCTACTGAGACACAATGATTGAGGTTTCACTACCTCGGTGGTCCTGTAAACCCGCCACCTGACGTTTACATCAAAACATGAATCACTACATAAGTGGTTCAGCTGCTGTGGAGCATCAATACAGCAGGAAAAGAAGAAAGAGAGGAAGGAGGAAGACACGAGGGGAAGAGAAGGGCAAAGAAGGTATGTGGAGGAGAAGAAGAACGAGAAAAGGGAGGCGACAGAAGATGGGGATCTTTGGTGAGACTACACTGGATGTGGACTTTTAATAAAAATCAGATCGGTATCTTTTTAAAAGCCCAACATTAATCTCTTCATGGTGACTTGGTTCAACCTGTGCGTGTTTGCCTTACAGTGCATGAATGTTTTATTCCTTCATGGACAGAGTTGTGCAGGAGACCTTCTTTAAGATCTCTAAGATAAATTAGAAAGGACAACCAAAACCAGCAGGACCTCCACGAGCTCCAAGCAGCCCGTGCTTGCATGCAATGCATCCTGGGACATGTGCAATGCATGAAAACTCTGTGTCCTCTGTCAGTGTAGCATGGACAGTGGAATTTATTGCTTTAATTGACTATAATCATCATAGCCACTGATTGGATACGTCTAGTTTAATGCTCACACTTACAGTTCTATCTTTTCTTATTTTTATACTAACAATAAAACGAGTATCATTTCAGTTTTATTTCACTCTCTCATGGCGTTTACTCCCCTCTCCTCCTTCTGCTCTTTTGTTTTTTGACCAGGCAGTGAATGGTGGGACTGTGATTGCTTCGGTAGGCCGGTTTGCACCGTGCCGGAGGCCAGCAGTGACAGTTTCCTCTGCAGCGGGGGTGAAACCTGACAGATCGCCCTCTCGGAGCCGTAATGGAGGGCTGTGGATCACATTAGACTCACATTAGAAGCACTGGCCAGAGAGGTTAATTAAGAGCTGCGTGTCAACGCCGTTTCGCCGCCACCGGATTTATTTCGGAGCATCCGGGATTAATGGCGACGATCTTATTGAGCGTGCTCATGTGGAATCTTCAGTTATTTATCGCGCGTGAAATAAAGTCAAAAGACTCGAGGAGCTGAACTTAAACCGATTTCAGTGTTTCCTCCTTTTCCTCCAAATTATGCAAACCTCTCCGCGAAATCCTGCTTCAAATGCAAATACCTCAAATTCCTGCGTGTGCTTTCTTGGTGTTCTTAGAAGTCCTGTTAGTTTTGCAAACGTTTTACCAAAAAGCAGAAAAGCTCCTTGGTGTCTGCAGCCGTTAGGGTTTTGTGATTTGACGAGATGAACTGTAATACTTTCAGGCTTTTACTTGAGTTCCACCATTTGATTTTTATTTATATACACTTTTCTGGGGGGGGGGGGGTATGGTTCTTCACTTTTTAATCAACTGTTCCTTCAAAATATCAAGAACAGAATAAACACAGCAGTTCTGGAAAATGAGAATATGCAGAAAGAACGTGAAGAACTCTTTTGTTCTCAATAGATGGAAATTCTGCCTTTAACTTTGCACATACACGCTCCAATAAATGTGAGTTTCACATTAATACGGTAATTTTATGTCATTTTGATGCTTTGGATCATGAGCCGTTCCGATCTAATCTCCGTACTGAGACCACAGTGAGATATCTAACAAGAGGACGCAGGAAATGGTGTCAATTTAAAAAATTTTATACGAGGATTTCAGGGATTGATCCCCTATCATAAATGTCTCCGTGCATATTTTTTGGTATTTCTAGGTTTGCTTTTTAAACCAGAAACAAAAACTGGAAACACGAACTGTTATTTGATTTAGATTTTTAAATTCAAAAGCAAAAATAAAAAATAAACCTTTCTTTTATTCTGCAGTCTGAAACGAAAAAGAGCTAAAAGTTAATATTGGACTTAATTTTATTTCTACCAGTGTGATTTAAAAAAATAAAAGTGCAACACGTCAAAAAGAAATGAAAGAAAGGTCAGTTCACTCATTTAGCATTTTTTTGCGTTTGCTTTTTAAATTTGAAATCAAATAAACTCTTATTTATTTATTGATTTATTATTTTAGAGCCTAAAAGCACACGGACCATACGCATCATGGATTTAGTTTACAACAAAATGGCCGCCGTCAGAGAAGTGGGTGTCTATTATAAATGATAATGACAGAGAAATGACGTGACTTATAATACTTCCTTGCTCTGTTTGGTTGAAGGACAATCCATTTATTTTTCTGTATCGGTAACACAACATAATTAAATCCATAGTGTGACCAGTTTAGATTTATGCATCTGCAGGTACAGTTTATAATCCTGATGCAGACTGAAACAGAAGATCATTCTGAAAGCAGGTTTTAAATGGTAATTTTCTATGTGGCTGCTTTCATTACCTGCCACGTGTCCTATTCCTGCTTGAATCCTCCTGCTGTGCAGCTTAATCTGTTTTCATTAAACGTTCGTCCAACATCAGGTGACGTTTCCTCTCCGTCAAAATAGATAAATAGATTTATTCTGCAGGATGCATGGGATCGTCCACAAGGTTTCCACCAAATTCTGAGGATTAAAAGTGTCCTGAAGTCACCCTGAGAAAGATTCTACAGAACCTCTTGTTCAAAAACAAATCATGTTACGTAAGAACAACCTGAAATCACCTGTTTTGTAACGTGAGCTTTAAAATAGATCGTCAAATGTTTCCTCGATCAGAGAAACGCCGTCAATGAGATGTTGAACTCAGCTGAACAGATGAGCAGCTTCATTAACAAAAGCTCAAATTACGTAACACAGCGACGGCCTAAATTCCTGCTTTCAGTCTACGAGCAGAAATAAATCGTTCATATATATATATTTATATATATGTATGTAGAAGGTTGAGTGTGCCAGATGTGGGTCAACCCTGAGCCCGTGGTCCTTTTTACTCCTCTCTCTCCTCCTGATCTTGAGGTTGAGAGGCACAGAGGGAGGGCGCTCTGTGGAGGTTTTGTGTCTGATTCTCCTGAAAGTGCAGCGGCAGCCGGACGCTAATCTACCTCTTCACCTACCACCACGGCTCAGAGGATTGGGGATTACAACAATGGGATTTAGGATTTATAGTTTTTTATATATATATTTATATATATATATATTTCCCCCACGACTCCCTCCTGCTCCTCCTCTCCCTTACTGTGCTTTTATTGACATTTTATAGAAGGAGTTTATGTTATTTGTATAAGTGACAATAACTCTATTTGCATTTTATCTTAAAATACGTGTTGCATACATACTGTGCAATATACATCTATTTTTATGCGCATATACTTGTAAATAATTTATTTTATGTTATGTTATTTTATTATTATTATTATATAAATATATTTAAAAATTGTAATTTAATTTAATTTAATTTAATTTAATTTTTCCACCCTGTGTATAGCTGCTGTTGGGAGTAACTGCTAAACTAAATAAAGCATCATTTTTTTTATTATTATTATATTCTGCATAGCCGTTTTGTTTAAACCTCACTTGGTTTTATTTTGTAGTTTGTCTACGTTGTAAAGAACTTTGCAGCTCATTTCCGAAAAGTGCATATTTGCTGCATTATTACAATTGTCTAGATAAATAAAAAGATATTGTCAGTTCTGGAGCTTTAGATCTTACATCATGCTCCTCATCAGAAGATGGATTTGACCATAAATTTGTTAAATTTATTTTGGTGGATGTGTGTGATCATCGAACAGATTTAAAGCTGAGGGTCATTCTTGATTCTAGAGGTCCAGCAACAACAGTTTTTATCGAAAAAGCAAGAAGTCGTTATATTTTTATCTTAAATTTAGTTTTCTGTTCAGTTTCAGATCATTTTGTTTCAGACTGGTGGGGAGTGTTGGATGTTGCTCATCATAAACTGACTAGAGTCTGTTAACGACCAGATACTCACCTGTAGTTGGATGAAACCGTTAGATCCTGTTTTATTTCTCCAATAGTATTCTAACAAACCATTATCAGGCTCAAGGTGTACCCCCACCAGGCTTTTAGAACTGAAGAAGCTACCTGGATAAAAGTCTTCAAGAAACCCTAAAAGGCAGATTTTAAACCTTCAAACCAAGGCAGCGCTTTTTTCAGAGTTCAGCCTAAATCCAAACAATCTAAACCGTGAACCGGTGCGTACGACACTACAGCATCCTTGCGTGGGAGGTCATCTCATACCTGGCTGGCGAGGACACACGGTCCTGATAAATTCATGAACACGCGATCGTTGCAAACACACGGGGAAAAATGTCAGAGTCAGTCAAGTCAGCTCCCGTCACGGTGGGCACGCACACATGACCTACAGCAACGAAACCTACAACAGCATTCATGAACGCACTCATGCATGTTCACCGGCTGCATAGATACGATCACACACACACACACACACATCCACCACTGTATGGACGCTTTACTGCAGGCATACTGTTGCGTTTCTTGTGGTCGTATGTGTTTTCCTGCCCTTCACCCACAGAATCCACCGGTTTTTACAATCAAGCAGCGCTTTGATATTCCCTGCGGCTCTGACAACTTTACTCCTCATTCAATACAGCAGCCTGGGACTGATGAATACAACCTGGCAGATAGAAGTGATTGATTAAATGCTTCAAAGACAAAACCCAACCAAAGACAGTACAGGAACGAAAGAGCAAAAAAAACCCCAAAAAACATCCTGACCGTCCTTTAGGGGAAAAAGAAAATGACTTTGTGCTTTGTCATTTTAAGTAAATTGATTCAAAACAGCTTTTCTCACATTTATCTTCAGGTTTGAGATAAATTTGTGATTTATCCTTTGGTTCTATAATCATAGTGCGAAAAAACCATGCCAAATGGAAACCGTGACAGGTGGGCGTCCTCACAGGTTACTAGCTCCACTCGCACTTAACCTCTTTTACCATATTTGCTAGTAGTTGGGAGGCGCTGCCAAGATGGCGGCCGCCAGAGACGCAACACTGAGCTTCAAAACCACTCTGCAGGAAAGAGACTTTACAGAGTTTTCAGCCATCTTTAAATACAGACAATGACTAAAAATGACTCAGTTTGTGTAAGTAAACACTGCACAGGTCAAGAACCAAAATATGTTCCGTTTTAGAATGTAATTTAGACGACAGGAGAAAGCTCACAGCCCACCTCGATCTCCATCGCTCTCACCAGCGTTCCTCTGCTCCAGAACCAAAGTTCCCCTCTATTTGTTTTTGTGAGTTTTTTTTTTCTCCTCTTCTACATCGTAAATCCATTATGAGCCTTGTCTGTGTTCGCTCGGCGGCTCAGTCTTTAATCACGCTCGGCTCTCAGCCCATGAAACATTGATGTCGTCTTGTTGTTTCTGCCCGGTGATGATGAGCGCCACACAAAGCTAATATCAAACACGCGATGAATTTTTCAGGAGGCCCGAGGACTTGGGAGGGGACAAACGGTGGGATGGTGTTCTCAGATCCAGACAGCAACTGTTCTACCATTTAAAGCAACACAATATGTGGATTTAAACTAATTGTTTCTCTCCTGTTTTGGATAATAGAACAACTTGACTCAGTGCAAATTCAGATTTTGTGTGCAGATTAAAACGAGTGTTTCAGTTTGACCATTGGAAAACTGACTTCTTGGCTTTAAAGCGACTTACATCCTCTCAAACTAACCTTCTACGTCCTTCAGTCCAACGAACTGATTGGTATTCATCTAAACCTAAAAAAAAAAGCCGTTTTCATCTTATCTCGAGCTTTGTTATTCAGTCGTATCGATAAAATCTAACTCAATCAATGCGGGCTGATTCCTCTGTTGACGGAGAGGTGAATTAAAACAAACAAATGTAAACGTTCGATCGCTATCGCAGAAGCGTTCACCTTCATGTGTCGTCGCCTCCGTCTGAAGCGCAGCAGCTCCTTGTGTTGGCGGGCGATGAAGTTGACGGCGGCGTACTCCAGCAGCGCCGAGAACACGAACAGCAGACACACGGCCATCCAGATGTCGATGGCCTTTACGTAGGACACCTGAGGGACGAGAAAGCGTCAGACACCTGAAAACATGAAAACCTCAAATGGATCGATTGCTTTTCTGTGCAACGTCGCCCCAAAATGGAAGCAAAAACCAGAATATAGGATGCAAAATTAAAAGAAATGTGACAGAAAGTCTCTTTTAGATTGAGAAATTTAAGGGTGGAAGGAAGAAAAGATTCAGACAGATGGAGGGATGAAAAAGAGACGTTCAAGGAGACAGACGAGGAAAAAACGTGTTTTAAAAAGCGAGGGGAATCTTTTCCTGTTGGGGATTTTCAGATTAAAGTAAAGAAAAAAACAGTAGTAAGGCCGTATAATTATGTCCAGGGAAGCTCTAACTACACACACACACACAAACACACACACACATGCACACACACAGTGTTTGTTGTACGTTAGATGCTTCATGCGCTCTAAAAATTGAACAAGTGAACCGTGATTCCTCTGCAGTTCAGCTGTCACAATAATGATCACACAGCACAGCTGAGCTTAGGTAGGCACACTGCTACACACAACACACACACATATGCGCCTATGAGTGTGTGTGTGATTGACGGCAGACACACACACACACTCATGCATACGTCTCTTTTCACATGCCACTACTGCAACATGTCAGCGGGGGGAAGATGGAGGTGGAGGTGAGGAAGAGGAGCCAAGCAGCTGAGGTTGTTCTAGACGTAAGGAGACCCTGAAATTATTCTTTGTCTCCCTCCTGCTCAAGTGTTTGTCCTTAGTTTCCCTAATTGGACGTGGGAAAGAGATGCTACTCCAGACAGTTTAAAGAACCCAGAGGAAGAATGGGAGGTCCCCCAACAGCCTAGGCCTATAGCAGCATTACGTTTTAATCCTAAACCTTAAATGTAAAGAGTGCGTCTGCCTCGTGAACCCAAACTGGGAGCTGGTTGCACAGGAGAGAGGCCCGATAGCTGAAGGCTCTACCTCTTTTGAATCTCTAGGAACCACCAAGTGAGCCTGAACTTTGAGAGCGAAGCGATCTGTTGGGGTGATATGGCTTCAAGATGGGTGTAAGGAGGAGGATTTTAAATTCTATCCTGGATTTTACACGAAGCAAAAGAAGAGAATTGGAGTAATATGATCTCCTGTCAATGCTGCAGCTTATAGGATCAGCTGGAAGCTTTCTAGACAACCTGATAATGATGAATTATAGCAGTCCAATAGCTGCAGCATTGAAAGACTGAAGTCTGAAGAAAACTACTTTAAGGAATCTGAATTACCGACATGAAGAGAGCTCTGTAACTGTGATTAGACAAGGTTAGAAGACTAAATACTGGCTGTAAAACAAGAAGAGCATCCAAACAAATCTAAAATAACACGCTAAAAGTGCATGGACAGCATCCAAAAAGTATAGTAAGTAAAGGGAGGCCTTCGTAGCTGGTTCTTCTTACGTAATCGTCGATGCTTCTTTCTCTGCCTGGACGACCAACGAACCAAGTAAACCCGTTTAGGCCTCAGCGGCTCTCGGCAGCTCGGGGGCAAAGTCGCTCGGGCATTCGAAGATAAATGTTTTCATAAGCAGGCGTACAGACGAGCTCCAACCACAACAAGGCCGAGCGGCGGCGGCGGCGGCGATAAGCGCTGCGTGTTTGTGTGTAAAGCGATCCAAAGCCATAGTTTAATTGGATTTTAAACGCCTGATTGTGGGTTTTCTCCCTGCGCCACAGAACAAGGATATCCCTCTCAGGCTGTAATTGCGTGTGGAGACGGAGAGTCGTAATGACAGGCCGGGGTGAACACACTTGAATAATGGTACTTGTCGGGCAGATAGCAATCAGACAATGATCCAACCAGACTTCATTTAACCTTTATTATCTGGACAGTCCTCACCCTGTCCGTCTTGATTCATAACACACTCGTTATATGTGAAACGCTGCCGGTTGTGTTTGCAGACTCTGGCTTCTGGAGTCATGAGTTTCCTGATGCAACAGTAGTTTAATCTTATGTGAAGTTTCCTGTCCAGATTTAAATCAACTTAAACCACCAACAAATTATTGGTAGTCGAAAGTTGGTCTGAAATTTCTCAACCTTTTATCCAGATTAGATTTAGATGAAAACCCTCAAATTAAAGCAGTGAGTCTGCACTGACTTTGATTAATACGCTAAAAGAAGTGTGTGATATTAATATCTTTAATATCTTAAATTATAACAGACTCTACCAATCTCAGACTGCTCACACTGAACCATCCCTTAGTTATGTTGCTATAGGCCTAGGCTGCTGGGGGACGTCCCATTCCCCACCTAATGGAAGGCGTTGAAAGCGTTGTTTCACACATTTTCTGGAAACGATGCATAAAGGTTCTCGCCACACAAGATTCCCAGATTTATTCTAAAAATAAAAAGTCAAATATAACCTAGTTCTTCAAAAGGTGCGTTGGATTCGTCCTCACCTTGGGCAGCGAGGCTCTGGAACCGGAGCTCTGCGTGGTCATGGTCAGCACGGTGGTGATGCCCAGGCCCACCCGGGCGGGCGCAGCGTCCATGTTGATCCAGAAGGAAACCCAGGAGAGGATGACGATGAGCAGCGAGGGGATGTACATCTGGATCAGGTAGTAGCCCATCTGACGCTCCAGGTGGAAACGAGCCTCGATACAGGTGAATTTACCTGCGGGCGAGGTTGGAAGAAAGATCTTCATTAGAGGAGATTTGTTTTTTTTAAATAAAAGGTTTGTGGGAAAGTTGGTCTGGAGTCTTTCCGTTGGGAACTGATTATGCTCCTGCAAAGATCTGCCGGACCAATCAGATCGTCTGGACGGGGCTTCATTCAAGAGTCAAAGGTTACACAGAGCAATGAAATTCTTACTTTGTGAGTTTCCTCCACACAAATAAAATAAAATAAAGCAAATAAACGTACTCTAAGCATAGAAAATAAATAAATAAATAAGAATATAAGGTGCAATTAGTTGTGCAATACAGTGGTAGGACATTCATCTTGCTCATTTCCGCCCCATAATAGAATCCAGATGGCGTGTTACCTACACCAGATTAATAAATTGATATATTCTGTATGAAGTATTTTATAGCAGTTGGTTTAGCATTGCATATATCCGGCTGCTTCTTTGCACCTGATAGTTCTTTAATTCACTTTCAAGTGAAGCGTCCAAGCTGTCTATCTAATGAAATAAGCCCTAAAATATCAGATTATCTTCTCCAGTAGTTTCTCTTATTGTCACTGACTTGTTGAAATCTTTTGTTTTTCCACATTTAAAGGGAATATATATGGTTGCACCCTCCATAAAGGTTATTATTATATTATTTTCAAACGAGATATCTCCTCATTGCTTCAAAGATATTCAGCTTTATGTTCATGGAGCCAATCATTGCGTCTCAGTAGGAATCTAGTTTTTCAGCACGGGTGTCTCATCTGGAAACGATTGAGTTTGTAGAATATCAAGCACGCAAGGTTGATTTCTAGGAAATAGAAGAAGTAATAGTAATAATAATAATAATAGTAATAACGCTGGTTGATGTTTAAACTCAAAAGCAAAATGTTCTTTCATCAGTTTCCCCGAGGCAGTGCATTTCTATTACCCAGGGTTTCTGAATTCTCTATTTTCTTCATGTGAAAGGGCCCGTTATCTAAACACTGACACAAAACTGGTGGAAATGATGAGACAGCGTGGTGGGTTACGAGAACGATGTGGTGAGAAAAGAGAGGAAGGAAAAAGAAGTGAGGCCGAAGGATAAAAAACAGCGACACAAGACGACGCCGAGAGCCTTCTTCAGCGCTTGCTCTAAGCCCGAGTGTAAATCAGGAGCGGAAAATCAGAGGGACGTTACTCGGGCTCGCCGAATACCAAATGAAGCCAGACGTGTTGAATATTTGACGACAAACACGGGAGGAGGCTTTTGTGGTTTGACTGCCAGCAACTTGTTGCAGTGACGGCCCATCGGAGAATGTCTGAAAGGAGGCTGAGAGGAAGACGCTGCACGAGCAAGGAAGAGCAAAGAAGTCAGTAGACGTGTTTCCATTTAAGTGTCGAGCAAATCTTTGAAATGGGGCAAAAAAGAAAATGTAAATTAGGTGCGTTTTCATTTATTGGTTTGGAGCAAATAAACTATGCAGTGTCAGGAGGTGGCGATATGAGCTAAGTGACGCATGGTGGTAATAAACAAGGCAAAACCTTTTCTTCTTTTTGCGTCTTTTAGAATTTTCTGCATAAAAGTGACTCAAAACATAAAAAAATTTGTCAATATTACATATCTGTGAGTTGCAGCTCGTGTTTTGCTAATTCTAGCTAATGTTTTTTGGTCTGACTGGAGGAGAAGGCAAAAAAATTCAGTAATTCTAAAGGAAGTCTAATCTGGAAACCCGTTCCATGAAGTTCTCTACTCACTGTTCTTGAGCTAATCTGAAGGCCACATGAAGTTTGGAGGTCTGTAGCGACTGAGTCTGCAGAAAGTTGGTGACCTCTGCGTACTATGAACCTCAGCATCCACTGACCTTACTCTGTCATTTTATGTTTCCTGACGCTTCGTGGCTGAGTTGCTGTCGTTCCCAATCTCTTCCACTTTGTTATAATACCACTGACAGTTGACTACGGAATATTTAGTAGTGAGGAAATTTCACGACTGGACTTGTAGCACAGGTGTCATCCTATCACAGTACGACGCTGGAATCCACTGAGCTCCTGAGAGCGATCCATTCTTTCACAAATGTTTGTAGAAGCAGTCTGCATGCCTAGGTGCTCGATTTTATACACCTGTGGCCATGGAAGTGATTGGAACACCTGAATTCAATTACTTGGATGGGTGAGTGACTACTTTTGGCAATACAGTGTAAATTAGTCACCCTCTTATCTGCTTCTAATTTTCCTGGGACAGATATGAGCATTAACTTGATCATTTCTGCCCCACATACTGCCACCTTCCTTTCCTCCTGGCACCTTGCCATTGTTGCCTTGCGATGCCAGCATGCTGCACGCAGCAGCAACTGTCTCTGCAGTTGAAAGTCTATGCCGATGTGTGTCTGCCTGTTGTTGTAGTCTGCCAGAAGCACAGTTAGTCCTTGTGAAGCTGTGAAGGGAAAGTAGCTGTGGATGTTGTCGCTCGCAGCGTGACGTCGTGTGAGGGGAGTAGAGAGATTAGGAGGCACGGAGTCAAGAATTGTACCTCCTTCTACTAATCGCTCTGCTCATGCTTTACCACGGTAAACAATATACACCGTGCTCAGTGTTTATGGCACTTCGGAGTTATAGACACTCATTCAGATTCATTCTACAGCACAATAATGACGTCAAATATAGAGGTGAAGGTCCTAAAGAGGATATGAATCCTTATTTCAATATTATAGAGTATGGCTGAGTTCAAGATCCGGATTTACTGATTCAAAACGTGCGACAAGATCAGTCCATGTGTGAGTGAGATCCAGAACATAACAAAAGCTACAGGCCTGAAAGCTGATTGGATTTTAAAAAGCATGACGACAGATAAGATTTTGTGAAAATCTCTCTCATAGTTTTGAGACAGATATGTTTCTTTTTTGATTTCTTTTGTTTTGGGATTACAAATTAAAAATCTAATAACACCTTTTTTTTTTGTGTGTTTCTTTCAAGCTTGAAATACGAAAAATAATGAAAGAAATGTACGGACCTTCCTGGGTTCCTTGAATGAGCTGGGAGGTAGGTGGAGTCAGACACTTCACAAGATGGCCTCACCCAGAGACACCACACTGAGCTTCAAAACCGCACCAGGAAGAGCTACTATTAGCTGGGAGGCTAGGAAGCTAGGAGGAGCCACTTTTAGCCGGGAGGCTCGGAAACTAGGAAGATCTACAATTAGCTGGGAGGCTAGGAAGCTAGGAAGTGCTACTATTGGTTGGGAATCTAGGGAGAGCTACTATTAGCTGGAAGGTTAAGAAGTTAGACGGAGCTACTATTAGCTAGGAGGCTAGGAAGAGCTACTATTGGCTGGGAGGATGGGGAGAGCTACTATTAGCTGGAAGGTTAAGAAGTTAGACGGAGCTACTATTAGCAAAGAAGTTAGGTTGAGCCACTATTGGCTGGGAGGCTAGGAGGCTAGGAAGGTCTACTATTGGTTGGGAGGATGGGGAGAGCTACTATTATCTTGAAGGCTAGGTAGCTATGAAGAGCTACTATTGGCTAGAATGCTAAGAAGGTAGGAAGAGCTACTATTAGCTAGGAGGCATAATTTGCCTCATTTATTTAGGTGAAACTGTTTTTATTGTACTGAACTGTTTAGGATGATAATCAAAAATTTAAAAATGTAAAAATCTAAATATTCTAAAAATCTCAACAATGCTAATTAAATTACCACACGCTGCAGAGAGGCCTATTTACATTCCAGCGCTGCAGCAACGCTAACAAATGTCCCTCTTTCTCCGTAATGTAATGAGCACACTGGGTCTCATAATAAACCGCAAGAGCGCAAGATGGCCGAAAATCCATTTAATCAAAGACGATCAATGGAAGGCAGCCTCATCAATTAGAGTTAACCCTAAAAGACTGGAGAGGAGGAACGAGGAGTGGAAGAAAGGCCTGGAGACGTGAGGACAGAGCCAGAGGAGAGAGGGATGAAGAGGAGAGGAAGATGTGAGAAGACAGGAGGATGGAGGGAAGGAAGGAAGGAGGAGGAGAGTCGATGAGGTCGGACTTGATTTATAGCCGTGATACACTTCAGAGCTTTTAAGTGCTCTCCATATTTTCCATCTGATAAGAAGATTGAAATTATTCAGCCGGGCCCATATCTCAGTGCAGTGTGTGTGTTCTGTGTCTGATTCAGCTGGAAGCAGTGGACACACACATGTTCAGATCCATACTTTGATTCATGCTCTACACTATAAACGCCTGTGCATCTTTCTGTACGTACTCTACAGAGACTAGTTTCAGTTTTTAGACCTTGAAAATGAGGACACGTCTGGAAATTAACAACATTTTTGGACGTGTTCAGAGGACATTTTTATTTTTTATTTTTTGCAGGGACCCTGAGAGCACAATGTTTAAGGTCGTATCACGGGCTTTGATTCCAGCTGAGGTCCTTTTCTGCAATGAACTCTGAGTTTCTGTTTGTTTCATGTCTGCTTCTATCACCTACTGAATGCCTTAATGTCGCGTACACCGATCAGGCATAACATTATGACCACCTTCCTAATATTGTGTAGGTCTCATCAGAGAATGGACATGGGCCTTCTGAGGGTGTCCTGTGGTGTCTGGTGTCTTTATTGGGGGGCCTTTGAGGGGAGGGGCCTCTGTGGATCATCCCACAGATACTTGATCAGTTTGGGATCTAGTGAATTTGGAGGCCAGGTCAACACCTTGTGCTGCTGCCATCAAGGAGTGTCATAGCTATGGGGTCGGGGTGCCTGGTCTGGTTTAGGTGGGTGCTACATGTCTAAGTAACATCCACACCAATGAATGCCAGGTCCAGAAGTTTCCCAGCAGAACATTGTATTTTCACAAGAAGGTCAGTGTTATTTACTTCTCCTGTCAGTGGTTTTAATGTTGTGGCTGATCAGTGTGCATTGCTGCTTTGATTGGTCCAGTCAGTTGAAACACGGCCCATAATGAAATCCAAATTGCGTGCTTTCATATCGATCAAGGTTAATCAACGCTTGTATCCTCAACACGCCACAAACATGTGAGCCGGGAAACAAAAGTGCCCTGCAATGCAGCAGAAAACGTAATTAGTATTTCAAACAGGGATTTATCTTTGTGTGTGTGTGTGTGTGTGTGTGATGGGGAGGGTAAAAAGAAATAAAAACAGTCATTGAGGGAAATATATAGAGGAGAGAGATATACAGGGAAGAGCTCTTTCTCTCTTGGAGTCACAATAGACTGCAGCTAATAAATCTGAGGAAAACGACACCTTAATTCCCTCTTAATGCTTGATTGGGACGCAGCGAGGCGAGTGGGTGCGCGCACACACACATGCACACGAATGTATGGCTAGAGACTAATGGGCTGGAGATGAGATGAGAGAGGCAGAAAAAAAAGAAGAAGTATCGGGAAAGAGAAAATAGAAAAGAGGGAGTTGTCCTTGGAGAAATAATGTCTGCTTCAGTAAACGGAGACATGGGGACACATGAGAATACGCAGAAGCTCTATGGGGCGTTTTATCCTCTTTGAGCTGTTTTGGTTGCATTTATCTAAGTGTTCAGGAAAAACTCAATAAACCGGCTTCCTGTCCGCCTAGCACAAATCAGCAGCCTCCCCCAGTATATCATGTTGAAACTAAGTTCAGATCAATCCTTAAATAATAATAATCCACAAAGAAACTTTTAAAGTTAATTTGTATGTTTCTGTACTTTTTGTGCTGCAGTAACATTCTGAAAGGTTCACGCATCTTGTTTCGTCTCGTCTAGACTAATGTAATGTCGTGTATGCCAGTGCAAAGTGCTGCAGCTCCTCTTTTACCAGAAAGCGAGAACATGTTTCATTCAAACTCACCTCCCTTCCCCTTCAACAGCTCCCAGGACGTTTTAGGACAGATTTTAGTGTCACCAAAATGGACTGACATGTCTCTCTGATCTCCTACAACCTTGCTTTCTAATGGCTGTCCTTAGATCAACGCAGATGGCCAGGGGGAGATGGTGCTTTTGCAGCTGCAGCCCTCGAACTCTACAACACTTTAAAATTTTCCTTTTTTTTTTTTGTTTTGCCTTTGGAATTGAATTCCATAATTATGAGACTTGCTTCTTTATTATTATAATAATAATGATAATAATAATAATAATAATAATACATATTTATAGGCGCCTTTCAGGACACTCAAGGTCACCATACAAAATTGTTAAAATAAAACAAGGGTGAGTTAAATGATGAATAAAAGGGGCACAAGAACAGAGCCTTGGGGAACACCGGAGGCGAGAGGGGGGATGGGTGGGATGTAAATGTTTTTAATTAACTGAGTGCAGCCAGAGCGATATGAGATTTTATTTTGTGTTATTATAACCTTTGCGTGATTTTATAGTGTTTGCAACTCTGGCTGTGCAGTACTTTGGTCAGATTTGATGTTGTTTATTGTGATTAAGAAGAAATAAAAATATAAAACTGTGATTTTATTGAGAGGAAAGAAAGTCTTACATGGAAAGAATGCATCCTAATTGAATAAAACTCAAGAATTGATAAAGTTGGGCTGAAACAAGGGCTGTCAAATTCAACACATTATTATCTCGTTAACGTAAATTCCTTTTAATGGCATTATTTCTTTTTAACATGAGATTAGTGCACACTTGTTTTGTTATTATGACCTCAGCCCAAATTATAGTTTGGGAAATCAGGAGGTGATCAGTGCAGCAGTAACGATGTGGAAAGCAAGCAGAGTCTAAAGTGTGGACGTAGTACATCATTTTAACCAGCAGAGGTCAGTAAAACTAATCAAATGACAGATCTTGTACTTTAATTTAATCTCTAAAGAACTCCTGATTTTATGAACATGTGTCCATCAACTTCTTTTTCCTACTTTCAAATCGCCGCAGTTGGTGCAGCTTTAACTTTTTAACCATCAGTTTTAGTTTTGAGAGAAAGCTTAGACTCAAGAGACACTATTCATAGAATTAAAAAAGGATGAAGGACAACTATTTTTGGAAAACAGAGGTGGGAACTTTCCTCCGTTGTATCTGGGAGTGTCCTCTAGTTGCATCTTTCCAGGGTAAAGTTGCCCTGAGCAGTTGCAGTGACTCCTCGATTCCTCAGGAGACTTTTCCTCAGGAGACTTGCAGACTTTTGATAAAACTCAAATACTGAATATTTCAAAATGTGCATTTTCTGTTATCGTGGTCGGACTAATCCCTGCATCCAGAATTATTTGGAGGAAACTGGCAAAAGCCTAAAAAGAGTCTGAAAGATTGGGTTGGTGGGTTGGTTGAGGGAGCACCTTATGCGGCTATGCTACATAGCTCCATGATCTTTATGTACACTATGATTATTGTACACTTTTTTTCCTTCTCCTATTGCTACGTGCAAGACATGTACGTGAAATGAGGTTTTGAATGTGTGAGGTTCCCCCTCAGTTCTGGTTGTGTTTCATTGTAAGGCATCGGCTTCTTTGTTAAAATTGAAAAGCTAATAAAAAAAAAAGCAAACACGTTCATTTGCTTCTTCAACAAAGCTGTGGATCATCACTTCATTGTTTGTGCGTCTGAGGATGTGTGTGTGTGTGTGATGGTGCTGAGCGGTGTCAAGGCTTTCCGTCTGGAGGTGGATCGTTCATCTCCTCAGTGGCGACAGCCGACGTCAACCTCTCCGTGAGTGATGCCTCTGAATCTGAACTAATCAGCCGGCTGCACACACACACACACACACCGACTCGGAGCAGTGGCGTGGCGCTTTGGAAATGGATTTTCTCCCGACCTGTCATTTTTGTAGAAATGTGTTTCCTTCAGATTTTGATTTGTTTTTACTTTTATGTTCTGGCGTCTCGATGGAAAACTAATCCAGGGCAGCATGGAGGGTTCTACAGATGACTCAGATGTTCTCTAAAGCCACAGAGAAAACGTAAACAGATGTCTTAACTATATCTAACTGTTTTAATAAAAGGAAGATGTTTTAAAAAATGGACAGACCAGAAAAGCGGCGGTGATCGTTTAGGAAGAGTCTTACGGCGAAGTTTTCGGCCAGGACTACAAACGAACGTCTGTTACATTCAAGTCTCTGCCAAACAAGACCCCAGGGAGATGATTAAGCAGATCGGCGCTAGATGCTTGAATATATCAGAGTTTTAAATCCGGTTTCAGTGTCACAGTGGTGCAGCGGTAATGATGCATTTTATGTCAATCAGCAAAGATTAGGAGTCAGATCTGGAAAGAGGAGCGACTGTGGAGAGAGAGAGTATGAAGACTAGGAGTATGTTGGATTCGCCGTCTCTGACGAAATCTCCAAAGATGCATCCAAGGAAAGTTACTGATTCTAAGATAAAAAAGAAACTATATCTGAATATCTGTGGTGGTTATCTGCTGCAGGCTGCACCAGAGTAACCAATCTGAGTGGCTAGAGAACTAAACAGAACAACGTTTTTATATTTTGGGTGGTTTGGTTTGGGTTCATATCATCTTTTGAGGTGGAAACTATCGGCTGAGACGGAGATGGAGACGGTAGCCGGTGCTGAGGAATGTAAAAGAATCTAGGAAGCACCCAAGGAAAGTTACTGATTCCCTGATAAAAAAGAAACTCCTCCGTGTTCAGAGGAGAGATTAGAAGTCTAGAGAGAAAGTGATCTGCAGACGTCATGAAATGGCTTCGTGGTGGCTAGACGGTAATAGTTGTGGTGGTTGGCTGCAGGATGATTTCTAATCTTAGACAGAATTGTTTTTTGTTTTTTATTACAGGCTACCCTACAGGAACCAATCTGTCTGGTTACAGTATTAGACGATTTTTTTTGTGTTTTTCTAACAACTTTCGGCCTTCAAACCATCAACTGTAGCTGGCAACACCGGCGGTCTGGAGGAATACAAAAGAAAACCTCCAAAGATGCATCCAAGGAAAGTTACTGATTCTCAGATAATAAAAGAAACCCAGTGTTCAGAGGAGAGATCAGAGTCTGAAGAAGAAAAGCGATCAATAATTAGAGCGTTATAGCTGTGTTGGTTGGCTGCAGCAGCTTGTTGGTGCATGATATGATATGACTGCACTAGAGTAGGAAATCTGGATGGATAAAGTACTAAACAAAACATCAGTCTTGTGCTTTGGGTGGTTTTGTTTAGAACAGCTTTCACCGAGCTGGAAACCATCGGCTGTATCTGGCAACGGAGACGGAGACAGTAGAAAACTAGGAGGAATGAAAAAGAATCTAGGAAGCATCCGAGACCGGTTACTGATTCACAGATAAATAAAAGAAACTCTGAGTTCAGAAAGCCATCAGCAGCGGTGACACACATGGATTAGCGTGGCTCGTTGGTGAGGAAGAGGAGGCCGTAGGTCGCAGATGTACGTCCAAGTGTTTGTGTAATTACTCTCACTACCAGCAGGGGGAGACAAGTGGTCCACACTGTAGCTGCAGCCAGAAGAAGAGTCCGACGTCGTGCATCCGGCTACACGATTCGCTCACCGTAACCTTTTTTGGATTATGTAGTTTTATCATAACTAATTCATCTTGTGTATTAAGTTGTGCATTATTATTTTAGCACTTTTGCATTTTTGCAGGATTTAGTTTAAGGTGATGGTTTTCTGGAGGTTTTTGTGCAGCCACTGCATCATCAGGAGCAGACATACAGATTCTTCCACCTCTGCAGAAAATGTAGACGTGTTACCTCTAATATGAGGCCAAAATTGCTTCTTATGAAGTGACAGAATATTGTTTTTCCTCCATTTTCCAATCTGATCAAAAAAGGCCAAAGAGACAACTTTATCTCTGAGTTTGTGGAAAAGACTTTGCAGCCCACAGCGTCTTCCTCTCTGACTTTTGGGCAAATGTGTATTTCCATTTAGTTATTTCCATATTTCACACCTTCATAAAAAAAAGAAAAGATGAAGTTTTGTATCTTCAGGTTTATCTGTCTTATATTTGGTTCTCTCTTTTTCCTCACCTCTTAATGCTCTTTCAGTCCTCTCTCTTCTCTGTTTTTATCAGAAGCAATTGAGAGAATACGTGCAGCAGATTGATGGAAAAAGGCAGCAGATGTGAAAAATATATAAATAAATAAATATGGAGACTGGGCTGAAGTGAAAATGTACAAGTTGTCAAAACTGGAGTGTAGGTTTTGTTGCACAGCGTGTACATCTGTCTGACTGAAGTGAAGCAAGTTAGTTCATGCAGCGAACAGTCCAGGAAGTCGTTGGAAAATAAAGTCTCCAAATGGACGATGCATAAACCGTCGGTGCAGTAAAAGTTTTTCATCCTGGTTCTCATATGAAACTGATTTTCTGACTTGTAAGATTCAAAATGATGGTGTGTCTCACTCACCTGTGTTGTAGTGTTTGGTGCAGTAGCGCAGGTCCTTCTCCTCTTTCAGTATGAACTGAGGTAGCGTCAGGCCGTCGGCCACCTGCACGGCTCCCTTCTCGTCCCACTCGAATATGAGGTCGTTCATGGTGTAGCCGACTGGAGGAGGGAGCAGGGAGCAGGAGGTGAGGTCGTTTAATTTAAGTCTTCTTTCTGAGGTGCATCGTCTCAGACCAGCCTCATCTAGTACTTTAGATGACTATTCTGACCTTGGAAGACTCTGACCTCACAGACTCAGTTAAGACCTGGATCTGATCACATCTGTCTATCTTTAAGTGTCTGTGTTCACACCTGGTGTTAAACTGCGTCTCCACTTCAGATCTGATCTTTGTATACGAATAAATAAACATCATTTGTACCAGCTGCTGTCTCTGATGGGTCTCTACCTACCGCTGTTTCAGAACCATGAACAGCTGGTTGATTTGTGTAGTGCATCATGACTTGGGGAGACGAGGAGGAGGATGAGGAGGAAGAGAAGGAAGAAGAGAAGGAGGAAGAAGAGGAGGAGGAGGAAGAGGAGGAGAAAGAAGAGAGAAAGAAGGGATCAAGAAGAGGAGGAGGAGGAAGAAGAGGAGCCTAATAGCAGAGATATATTTATTCTTTATTATAAAGTGTGTCTGTCTGAAGTTCAGGTGTGAATAAAGATTGAATAACTCACAGCTCTCCAGCTGCATGATGCAGGTCTGGACATCCATCGGGAAGTTCTTCAGATCCATGGGACAGGCCAGGATCAGCGTTATTCTGTGGACATACAGACAAAACCTGAGCTTTATCAGGTCCCCTCCAAAAACAGGAACTAGAACCAAGGCCAGAACCAGAACCAGAACCAGAATCAGAACCAGAACCAGAGTCAGAACCAGAGCCAGAACCAGAACCAGAGCAAGAACCAGAACCAGAACCAGAACCAGAACCAGAATCAGAACCAGAACCAGAGCCAGAACCAGAACCAGAACCAGAGTCAGAGCCAGAACCAGAACCAGAGCAAGAACCAGAACCAGAATCAGAACCAGAGCCAGAGCCAGAGCCAGAACCAGAACCAGAACCAGAGTCAGAGCCAGAACCAGAGTCAGAGTCAGAGTCAGAGTCAGAGCCAGAGCCAGAGCCAGAACTAGAACCAAAGTCACAGCCAGAGCCAGAACCAGAACCAGAGCCAGAACCAGAACCAGAACAAGAGCCAAAACCAGAACAGCACGATGAACAGAAAACCATGAGATAAACCAGATCTTTTCTGGGTGTGGTTTCTTCCTCATCAACTATTATCCAAAACAACAGATTAAATGATTTATTACTTTCAGCCTCAACACAATAAAAGCTCTTTCTTTGAAAGAGAAAATTCACTGAAGGCCACAGCAATTAAATGATAAGAGATGAGAGGGAAACTGATTTGTTTAGATGGGATTAAATCAGATTAGCTCTGGGACAATTAGTCGA
The DNA here is from genome assembly GCF_963514085.1 of Chelon labrosus. Classification (NCBI taxonomy): domain Eukaryota; kingdom Metazoa; phylum Chordata; class Actinopteri; order Mugiliformes; family Mugilidae; genus Chelon; species Chelon labrosus. The sequence goes on from NC_140358.1 coordinate 28,044,266, forward strand.
TTAACTGATAACCGCTTAATGATTAAAGAAGAAGAAGAAGAAGAAGAAACAGACGAGAAACATTAGTTAGTTTGTTCTAATATCTCAGATATTAATGTGTGATGTTTCTGCACGATTAGATGTTTAAATCTGATGCTGATGGAATAAATTTAATTGCCACTAATCTGAAGAAAATCTCATGGATATTAGATTTAGACCAGGTCAGTTGCACATACAAAACACTCTTGAGAACTACAGGTAGAAATAAAAAATAAAATAAAAATCTAATAAAATAAAATAAAAATATAAATAAAATATAAGTAAAAATGTAGTAAAATAAATTAAAATTGTTTAAGCAAAAATGTACAAAATTTGCATATGAAAAAATGTACAAGAAATAGATATATTACATGTTATATCCATAGGAAGGACACAGAATATCACCAGGCTTCTTAAATCATCAACAGCACCATCAGCTGCAGCCTGATGTTTAGATTCCTCTTTGCATAACCACTGAAGGTAACATTGAGACGTCCTGCAGAAAATAGGGACGTCAGAGGTCCATGACTTGATCGGGACGTCCCTAGTTTGGATTATTTTATGATATATCAAACTTCTTCTTTGTTTCAATTAATCAATTATTTGTACGGTCTGTAAATTATCCGGAATTACAAGACTCTGACATAGTTAATTCTGACATTAGTGCAAACAGGAAGCTCCACACTAACACTAAACTGTACACATTAAAATAAAGACTAACTTCCAAAGTAATGTGACCATATGGTCCATTTAACTCTTTTCTGTTAATTGAAATGTCCCAGTTATCTGAAGGTCATTCTAAATGGAAAGATTTCACTTAATTGTACTTTTTAGGTCCAAAAAATTAACTTTGAACTTGATTTGTCTCTAAACGCTCTTGATTGTGCATCCAACATACACATGGTGGTAGTTCTCATATTCTGTGCAGAGTGAATCCTTTCTAATACCTTGTGGTAGTCAGCTGTGACCTGCCTTAACTTTAAAGGTCTTTAATTATTAGAGAGGACAAGTTAATAAACAGGAAAAGACAACGTCCATCTTCCTAATATTCCTAAATGTCACGTTCAAAGGCGGTTAAGATGCCTAAAAATAAAAACACCTCTCGAGATCCGAGGTGGTTTCTCTGCTAACGCTCGGTCCTGCTCAGACCGGACACCCGCCGCTACAACACCACCACACACCGTGTACCAGATAAACTTTGCCGCGTCTGCACATTGTTTTAAATCCCTGACAGGATGCTGAATGTGTGTTATACGCTCACAGATGTCCCAGTTTCTCACAGAGAAGTTCAGCTCTTTCGCCGGGTTTTTCTGTCTGCTGCTGCACTGTGACACCTAGAAAGACAAATGCTGACATGGACTTGTTCCCCTGGACAGGGAGCTGGACCTCCGACCATGCAGGTAGGGGCTTTTATGATTTGATTTAACTGCTAGAGGGATTTGTTTTAGCACTACTAATGCTATATATTGTCCATTTCATGTTTTCATATAGTTCATTTTTATTCTTTGACCCCCTTGCTGAACATTCCTCTCCTCTGCAAGTCATACATTATTTAAAATCTTGTTTGCAGTCCCGAGAGCCAGGACGCGTCAGTCTAATAAACCTGAACATGAACATTTCCTTTCATAAAGCACCTGATGCTCTATCTCCACCACTTCACAGCGAGCCTTTTACTCGTGTCTGAAGTGCAGCAGCAGATTGGATTACACGTGAATCTGGTCATCCATCCAATCTCCTAAAGTTCACCCTCATCTGGGAGGAGAAGCGGCCGTCGGTCACGGCTGCTCCTCATCCCGCTCCAGAGCCGAGCGATAAGCATCAAAAAAACAGGGTAAACAACATTTACAACGCCCACTTTCTTCCTCCCTCTCCCCTCGGGACGGTTTAATATCCTGAGCCGCCTCGTCGCCTCCGAGATCAAGCTGATCAACAGGGGGTTCATTCTCACGTTGTCAAGTTAAAAAATGGAGGCGGCAGAGGAGGAGCGCGGGGTTCATCTCTTCTCTGACGATATTTATAAAGGGCCAATCTCACTCCTGCTCCTGCTGGACATGAAGGTGAAAACGGGGTTTGATAACGGATCAGACTCGTGGCTGGAATACCAACAGGCCTCGCTTTTTCTTTTTTTTTCATTCGCCCCTGAGCGGACGCAATAAAAGCTCAGAAGAAGAGCAGGAGGAGGAGGAGGAGGAGGAGGCAGGCTGGAGGAGGCTATAACTCTAAGAGCCTTGAACAGGATGTCTCCAAGATACTAAGTAAAAAAAAAAAAGAATGAACGAGGAACTAGAGCTCAGGAGGAAATAAAAACCTCCAACTTTGATGCAATAAGAAAAAACTCAGAGAGGATGAAGGTCTCAGCGATGCAATAAAGAGGAAGTCAGAGCGGGAAAGTCACTTTTTATCCTCTGTCATAGTTTTATAAACGATTGTTTCAGAAGAACCTCAGGAACTATAAACCCTGTCCTCCATCTGCAGCTGGAAACTTTTCTTTATCGCCCTTTTCTAAATGATCAGATCTGTTGGAGGCTAACAACATCATGACCACCGACAGGAGACGAAAATAACATTTAAACCATCTTGTGACAGTTCAGTGTTCTGCTGGGAAACTTTCAGACCTGGCATTCATTGGTGTGGATGTTGCTTAGACATGTAGCACCCACCTAGACCAGACCAGGCACCCCCACCCCATAGCAATGACACTCCTTGATGGCAGCAGCCATCCCCAGCAGGATGCAACCACAAAAACTTTAGGAACAACAACAAAAAACATGAAGAACAGCACAAGGTGTTGGCCTGGCCTCCAAATTCACTAGATCCCAAACTGATCAAGTATCTGTGGGGTGATCCACAGAGGCCCCTCCCCTCAAAGGCCCCCCCACTAACACCACAGGACACCCTCAGAAGGCCCATGTCCATTCTCTGATGAGGCACCACAAGGGAGACTTACACAATATTAGAAAGGTGGTCATAATGATATGCCAGATCGGTGAGGCCTTGAAGATTGCCCACTAGCTGCGTTTTTATTAACTGGTCTGCTGGTTATTAAAACCTAACCCAAGGATAGGAGGTTAAAATAAGTTTTCTTAACCTAAACCTAAAACCAGGACGTATAAAGAGTCAAAGAAGATCAGGAGGAAAATTAACTACGTTACGACTCCAAGAAAAACCAGCTCTGATGAAATGAATGAACATCCGTTGGCTCTGATTAGCAAACTCCGGCAACAGCAGCATCTTCTGAAGCTCAGCGGTATCAGAACACGTTGATGAATCCTTCTTATCAAACTAACAGAAGCTCAAATAATTGAAATAGTTGCCGACTTCAGAATCAGCTCTAACAAACTCATCAAAGCCTTTTCATAAAGCACACCTTGGCAAATATTTTAGAAGATACAGAATGCAATTCATATTTTAAATTAAATTAACACACAGTCTTAATGTTTAAAAGTCAAAGTGTGCATTTATCTAACGAACCAAATGAGAAGCGTCCACGCTGCAGCGATGCGTTTTAAAACCTTAAAACCACTTCCTCCCTCCCTCCCTCCACTCACCGTATGCTGTAGAGCACGTTGCCGTTTTTAGAGATGCGTAGCAGCTTGTTGTCCGTGGTGACCTCGTGGAAGTTGGCTCCCTTCTCGTTGGCAAAAAACAAGTCGGGCTTCCAGATGGAGTCCAACATAGAGGGGTCGAGATCCAGCGAGTCGTCGGGATACTCGCTGTAGGCCAGCCGGGGGTCGTTCCACTGCTGCCTCAAGAAGATGTTCACTCTGTAGTCCTGCAGGAGGGGACAAGAAGGGACAGAGGATGGAGGAGGCGTTAGAGGCAGCGAGGACACGACGTCTCTAATCCCAGTCTGAGTCTAAGTGTGATTAAAGATGTCAACAGTGAAAACGTTTAACTATATAACAAAGATGAGCAGAGGGATTGGGGTGGAAGTAAAACTCTACATCCTTGACCTGTCTTCACTTAACCCTTTATAGGGCGCTCATTGAAATACTCACATGTTACAATACACGTCATAATAAATGTTTTCACAAGGAGTGTTTCTGTCATTTTAGGTAGTTAATAAATATATATATAATGTTGATGTTTTTTCAAGTGTCAATTTTTCTGAGAAATTTCATTTTATTTATTTGATGCTATAAAAACAGGATGTGACATCAGGACGATAAACAGTTGCCGCTGACAACTGCTCCCTGACAACTCGTTGGCGTTGCCCGTATACCTGGGATACAGAGATACTGGAGTCAGTTTGACCAATGGGAGGAAGTGGAGACGTGTCGTTCATGTTGTTTTACAGTCTATGTCTGAAACCAAATGAAATTCAATCCAGATGGTGTGTTAGCCTCATATTCCTTATAAGAACTGAGTCTGGCTACTCCAGGGTATTACAGTGGTGGAATAAAAGAGTTTCTTTTGCAGCAAAATGTGAAAAATATGATGTCTCTGCACCGGAAATACACTGAATTAGTCAACCTAAAGGTTAGTGTCCAGAATAAAAGAGTAAGAAGACAAGAAATCATCTTAATTCACAACTACTGGTAGAGCTTCCATTTCTATATTTCCGTATCCAGAGCCCTCAGAATCAAAAGAGCAAGAGCTCGTTGCGTTTCTTTGAACATGAATCAATCAGACATGAACACATGAACAATCCCTACACCTCACTGCTCCCTCCACCTACCACTACCCACTACCACGGCAGCGCTCTCTGGAGGTCCAGAGACTCTCTGAAGCAGACAAGGCCGGTTGGAAGGAAAATTGATTCGACAGAGAAATTAAATTACGACAAAGCAGCAAAAGTTACAGAGCATAAATCCCAGAAACACCTTGAACAGAAGGATGTAAAATGCATCCGCGGGGAGAGAGGAAAGAAAAAATGAAAAGATGAGGGAAAGGGAGGAAATAAAAGGCCCGTCAAGGGTCACTGCGCTGCTGACTCAAGATGCTGTAACTCCACACGGAGGAACGGATCGACAGATACCGGCAGATGTAGCCGTGGAGTGATGGGCAGGATTTCGCGGCTGGATGAGCAGGTGGTTATGGGTCTTCATCCATATGTCATTTTACTTTCACTGATCGTGGTGAGTTGTAGCCTCGAGCTGAATCAGAGATCTTTTCCCTGCCCGTAAGCAAAAGCGAGCTCTCAGATCCACCCCCCAGATTTGAAAGACTACAAACAACTCAGCTTCTTGCTTCTTCTTCTTTTTTTCTGCCTGTTTTGGACGTTTTGTATTTGCTGTTTGATTGATAAAGGTAAAGGATTTGTTTTAAACGTCCTGCAGAGAAGGGAGCTGCCAGAAATAGAGGCATATACAGAACAGACAGATAGATGGATGTGGATAAGTGTCCTGGAAGCTGAAGGTCGTCTCTGTAGTCGGACACCGGGAGATGGAGAGATAGAGCGGGAAGACACACAGAGGGATAGATGAACAAAAGGTAGAGAGGTGTAGGATTCAAAGGCAACGTCTGTGGAAGGGAAGGATTCATTTCAAACTCACAAGTGACTCTGTCGGGATTTTTCTTTTTTCTTTTTTGAAACGCAGAAAACACTCATCAGGTGGAAAGAGAGAGAGATCAGAGTCTGGTTTAAAGTAGCTGTATATTTCAGGTTAGAGCAGAGGAGCAGCTTCAACTTAAAGCTCGGGATATGGCATATCATTATGACCACCTTCCTAATATTGTGTAGGTTTTTTTAGTTGCTCCTAAAGTGCTTTTGTGTGTGTGTCTGTGTCAGGCTGCATCCTGTTGGGGATGGCTGCTGCCATCAAGGAGTGTCATTGCTATGGGGTGGGGGTGCCTGGTCTGGTCTAGGTGGGTGCTACATGTCTAAGTAACATCCACACCAATGAATGCCAGGTCCAGAAGTTTCCCAGCAGAACACTGAATTGTCACAACAGGTATTCTCCTGTCAGTGGTCATAATGTTGTGGCTGATCGGTGTATACATGGCTTTGAATGTCCAGATTTGGGACACGTCTTTTTCGACGGCCCAACAACAGCAAACATTCGACCTTTAGACTTGGTGCGTCACAGCCTTCAAACTAAAGAATCAGACGTGTCACTTCTCTCTCAGCTTTTCAAAGATCTGTTTTGAAGAACTAGAACTGGGTTTGTCTGTATTTTATTGTTTCTAAAAGAATCTTTCAGGTCTGTTGTTAAAGCTGACAGACAGCTGGAGCAGCTGCTGTGTCTTCAGAGGGTGTTGTCTCTCTCTCTCTCTCTCTCTCTTTCTTTTTTTTTCCAGCGTCTATATTCAGTGTGGGGTGACATTTAGCTCGGCCCTCCATCTCCTTAATTGTCAATTATTCTCAGAATATGGAGCTCGGCCGCGTCGCTCGGTCGGCAGCCATCATTAAGGTGCGTGGCGTGGCAGAAATGTATGGCGGCGTGGCAGCGGTCCCAGCGGGTGGCATTTAAAGGAGCGATCAGCCACGGTGCTGCGTACGTGTCTCAGAGCTACAGTCACATGGCAATCAGCCTCCGTTTATCACTTTTTATTACAGACAATATCTCACGTGAAACAAATGAGCTTGACCTTTTCAGGAACGAAGTCGCCGTTTCTTCTGCTTGAGAATATGATGAATAATCGGAGGAGTGTGTTGACGCAGAGAGGGGCAGAGGTGGAGCAGATACTCTCTGGTACCCACTTCATTTTACCCTCTAGAATGCTATGACGTCCCCTGTTGTACCAGGAGCTCTCATAAGCCGTCCACGCCCTTTCCTGTCGATTCACGATGACACTTAAACTACATTACCCATGAGGCTGTACATGTACGGCCTCTTTCTGCTCTCCCTGGTATGAAGCGACACTGACTGTTGCTCTTGTGAACGTGTAACGCCACTCATGCACAATAATTTGGGGTAAACTGATAAAAGCAGAAGTGTGTTTTGGTATTTGAAGTTTCTAAAATAAAAAAATAAATGGAGAAGAAGTGGTCACCATGGAGACTACTTCCTGGACCAGAGAGACCTGGACCAGTGGTCATCATGGAGACTACTTCCTGGACCAGAGAGACCTGGACCAGAGGTCATCATGGAGACTACTTCCTGGACCAGTGGTCACCATGGGGACTACTTCCTAGACCAGAGGTCACCATGGAGACTACTTCCTGGACCAGAGAGACCTGGAAACTCCACATGCTGAAGACTACTTCACTGAAGGGAAATACGACTTGTTGCGCTTTAATTTCTGAATAAATCTAATTCTGTTGAATCTAATTTCAGTTGAATTTGGTAAAACTTCAAATGGGAAAAATGTTATTTATTCATGGACATTGAGTGTGATTGGGGAAGATGTTTTTATTATATTCTGTCATTTATTAATCTGATTTAACTTCAGTGACTTGTGCTGATTGTAATTTAGTTTTAGCTGCTGATGAAATTTCAAATAAACTTTTATTCCAAGTGAATTTCTTCCTCCTCACAGAACAAACAATAGATTTGTGCAGCTCCTGTAATATTTCCCTAAACTAACACTCCTGTCTGATTTGCATTTAATCATTTTTTTTTCATTATATTGTGTGTCACGCAGTGCTACCTACCTACCTTTAAATTAGTTTCAATGTCATTTTCAGTTTTAATTTTGGTGGCAAAGCTACAGTTTGGTTAAACTTGCATGTTGAATTTACTTTCGCCGTGAATCATCTCGGCCTTCCGTGCATGAATTCCCTGGAGGTTTGGTTGTGTATCAAACCCCATGAAAGAATTTAATGATTCAAGTATTTACTGGAGAGTCATTTAAAAGTGCACATGAATAATTCCAGGAAATATTTCAGCATTAGAGATGCTTTTGAAACTGAGGACGCTCAAATATTTAACACTTCTATCTAAGAACGTGACTTCAGGCTCTTAACTGCTAAGTGCTGTCCTGAAATTACCGTCAACCTTCACCATGCTGCTATGAAACCATTAACACACGAAGCGCTGTACTTACACAATACCGCACTCATTTCAGCCTGTATTAAACTCAGGCTGTAAACCACGCATGAACGACCACAGCCATACTCCTCCTCCTCCTCCTCTTCTTCTTCTTCTACTTCCTCCTCCGACAACAACAACAACAACAGCAATAACCACAGAAACAGCAGCAGCCATATCCTAATTCCACGCCTGTCATAACATCCTGCCTGGCTCCCTGGATGCCGCTCAGGTAGGAAGAGGAGGAAGGAGGTTACGGAGGCTCGCACATTATGGTGGCACATCTGCTCTGTTCAGACAACGCTGCACCGAGGAGAAAGAAAGATGCTGTTTTCAGTGTGTGGCCTCAAAATAAGCCAAAGCAGCATCTCTGTGACATGTCAAGTCAATTTTACAGAGGACCCAGGAAGCAAACTTCAGCCCCGGATCACCAGGTGATTTTAATAATGATGCAATTAAACCTGCACTGGCAAAGATTCTAAAGAAAAAACTCATTAATGCACGTTCTGTTATTATGACCACGGCACAGGACGTAGTTTTGGGAATCATGACGTGATCAAAGCAGCAGTAACGTGTGGAAAGCAAGCAGAATCTGAAGTGCTGTCATAGAAAATAACTTAAAAATCACTACACATCCCAAAAGAAGACATAGAGCTACTACTAATACTTTCTGAACAGTTGAGATAGTGATAAGAGTAATACAATAATAATATCCCCTGCAGGTACATTCATAATGGATTTTAAAAAAGTGGGTTAATTATGGGAAATTACCCAATTAACTGCGAATACATTTTTTAATCTAATGACAGACACTATTTCACAAACCAGAGAACAAAATTAGTCAGGCACTGGCAAGATGGAGAGATTTCATGGAAGATTTGTCCGTCTTTATATAATATATATAATTATATAATTTTACTGAAATGCAGTAAAGTCAAATTGTGAAAACCGATCGTTTACTTTAAAACTATTGATTACATTACACATCTAGGAAATCCTGTTTGCCTCCTCCTTTAGATATTTGACACTGTAAAGGTCATGATCTGAGGTTATTCCTTAAATATAAATTAATTAACTGAATTAATTAATAAATAAACTGTTTTCTGGGGTTATTTAATGTTTAATTTTTAACATTTAAATCAATTAATTATAATATATATTGTATATTTGTTTGTAAAATGCTATTTAAATGCATATGGTTAGGCTACTGTGAGATATTATTTATTACATGAAATTTTAAGACAGTAAATGATACTTTACAGGTGGAAAAAACCCCACACACATATAGTTCAAAATTAGAATAATTTAACTGTATAAAGATCAGGGTTAATATTTTAAATTGTATAACTTGGATTAGTTTTTTTTAGAAGCATGTTTTTAGAAAAATAAATGGACGTTATGGGACTTTTTGCTCTATGCACCTTTTTAAAAAAAAAAAAAAAAAAAAAAAATTAAAGAATTGAGTAATAAAAATACATTTTTATCATGTCTTTATTGGAGTGTTGGGTTATAGAGCAGTGACCTCCAAAGCATTCTGAAGGTTTTGTTCCTTAATGCAGAAGACTGATTGTTCATTTATGAGTAAAAAAGACTTGATTAGCAAGGTTAGCATCTACGCTAGTTTGGCCACAAGCTGTAGTTGTGTCGCCCTAGAAGGACGGACGTAGATGCCGTTCATGTGGACACAGACAGAGGAATGAAGTGAGCTTGGTCGGTGTGAGTGCACAGAAGAAGGAGAGGAAGTGAGGGAAGGAGAAGACAAGTGTTGGTGTGTGTGTGGACAGAGAGAGAGAGAAGGATTGAACAAGCGAGCGAGCGAGCGGGGAGAGAGCTGAGACGGGAATAAAGCCGTGTACCGCTGGGACTTCAACAAGCACTGCGCCATTCTACCCACTCCATCTATCACGGTGCCCCGGCCCCAGCAGCACTGTCTGCAGGAGTGTGAGCCCTCATATCTATCTTTGTGAGGACCAAACTGAGCCAAACTGGCGTTGGAGTGAGGAGGAGATCTTTGGGAAACGAGGAGATTGTTCGGCCAGATGGTTGGGAATAAGAAGTTCATTTCACATAAATATGAAACTACAAACATGTGTCTTAATAAAGGGAGGATCCTGTAGCTTAAAGTCAGAGCTGCACACTGTAATGAACACCATCACCTCATAGAGACCTCGTCCTCAGCTTCCTGCTCGGTCTAGGTTTCGACTCTGAATCTTTAAAATGGATTTTGTTGTTTGATAAAACCTGATCAATCCAATTATTTCAGTACTTTGCCTCTAATCCACCCTTTAAGAGATTAGAGCAACAATTGACAGGTTGCTCCCTATGTGACGCAATTAAACCTGCACTGGCAAATATTTTTATATAAAAGCTAAGGATATCAAAGTGAACGATTAACTCATGCATGTTCTGTTATTATGACCATGGTCCCAAACGTGGTTTTGGGGAATCAGGAAGTGATCAAAGTAAAAGTAAAACTGCGGAAAGCAAGCAGAATCTGAAGTGCAGTCGTAAATGGCCTCAAAATCACCAAAAAAATATCCCAGCAGGAAAAGAAGAACTCAAAGCTTACTTAGCAGCAGTGTGAGCCCTTGTTTCTATCTTGTGAGGACCAAACTGACTTAAACGTCACGGGAGTGAGGAGGACATTTTTGTGAAACGAGGAGATTTTTGGTCAGACTTTGGTTTGACGTGGAAAGCAAGCAGAATCTAAAGTGCAGTTGTTAAGAAGAAGAACAACTCAAAGCTTTCTGAGAAGTTGAGATGCTGATAAGAGTACCACACACTTGTAAAATAAACCCTTCCAGGCACATTCAAAACTCGTTTTAAAAACTAAATTTGTTGCAATTAAAAACATTTGTACAGCATGAAACGCCCTCTATGTCCTGCAGTTAATAAAAAGACATAGACTAGAATCAGGACAAAGTGATTCCTCTTTCAGGATGGACAGATTCCTGCAACAACTGAATAATGGCCTCTGTTTGGAAGCACATCCAACATCTCCTGTTCTACCAGGAACAAGTGCTAAATCATTTAAATAATATAAAAATATACAATTTTCTTGTAATCCCTGCGCATTTCTACGATGCAAACTCCAGCTGACATTTTTAAAACCCAGCTCGTGTCCACAGCTATCACTGAGGACATGACCTCGGTGTCCTCGGTGGCGCCCGAGGCCCCTGCAGAGGGTTTGCACAGCTGACAAGCTCAATGCTTTTAGTGGAGGAAGAAATGATTCATGCATCTTTTTTTTTATTTTTTTTATTTTTTTGTGGAGGTTAGAGGGGTGAGCGTGCCCCGTTCTTAGCAACATCCATGGAGGCCGTGAACGCTGAGTTCCCCTCTGATGTCACAGTCAGTGCAGACACAAACACTGAGGTTCACTGTATCTGCTGAGCCTTGCTGCCCTGTGAAGGCTGATGCTTTGCTGTATTAAGCCCTAATGGATTTTCTGTGTAATGAATGAGCGTAAATTTCCACTCGCAAACAGGCACGGCATTGTCGCGGCCGCTGCGTTGTTATGCAAAATGGCAGCCCTTTCAAATGAAGTGTTTCGAATGGAAGACAGGCTCAATGAGGCGGAGGAATTTCTAAACACTCAGAGGGCAGGAGGCTTTTAATTTTTAAAAAGGAAATAAAAATGAAACTTTGCAACGCGCCGACAATCAGGCGCGGCCGTCATTTCAATTAAGTGCGTTTTTAAAAGGCAAAAACTACCCGGGATGTGACAGTTCCCATTAGCCGCCTAACCATGCAAATCAAAACACAAGTGACATCAGAAAAATCCTCACTGAGCTGTTATTACTGAGTGACGGTGAGAATATAATCAAGCTTACCATTGTTGTCTCGGCGATGGACCCAAAACTGTTGATAAAAATGTTGCAGGTTACGTTTACAGGCGGACCTAGAGAGAGGGAAGAGGACAGGAGACGGAGAAGTTAGAAAAGGACCTGGAATTATTTGCTCAAATAAAAACAAATCCAGAAAGCAGCGGTGAAATAAAACCAGAGCGGTAAAAGCTGTCGGCCTGTAACACCAACACAAACACAGAGCTGAGGGCGACTGTGCAGCACCACACCACTGCAAGGTTTAATATTAAATATGAACAGTTTCATTTATTGTCAATATAAAAGTATGAACATTTATTTTACTACACACTACAGCGTGTCTGCATCTACGTAGTCACATTTTCAGGTTGTAATCCAGCTCACGTGAAGATGATGTTCTCTTTTTTTTAAAGCTACAAGATGGAAAGTTTGTTCTGGAGTCTCTCTGCTGGGAACTGATTCTGCTCCTGCAAAGATCTGTCGGGCCAATCAGATCATTTGGGGGCGGGGGCTTTATGTGCTGATGGACAGAAGATAACAGCATCGTAGTCGAATAATAAATAAATAATAATAATAAAATATACTGAATAAAAATATTTTCAGTCATCTCTCAGAGTTTTGCAGAACTTAATATAGTTTTGAAATATATAGAGATATGCATTTTAAACAAAAAGTCTCCAAAAGCCTTAAAGTTGCTATCCTGGAAGCCTCACCAACTTCCCCGTCCACACTGGGAACTGATTCTGCTCCTCCAAAGATCTGCTGAACCAATCAAATTGTTTGGGGCGGGGCTTAATGTGCTGATCACACGTCATGAAGGTGCCATGAAGTTGAATTAGTTTCCAACTACATGTCTCTGATTGGTTGGAGGACTGTCCAGTTGATGGAGTGTTTTTGTTTTCTCTGTGTCAGTTGAAACACATCCCATAACCGAGATACGAGATAGTTGAAACTGGTTTGAAAACCAATCTGCTCCAGTTGCCAAATAAATATGCAGATAAACAACCGGGCATATCTGAACACGGCAATCACACTTCGTTCAGGAACAAAGGAACCGAGCTGAGCCCACTTTGAGAGGTTCTTGTAGTCGTTCTTGAAATTAACTGGTTCGTTAGCAGTGTGAACACACGTTACCCACGGGCCGAGGTCCTCAGTATGAACAGAAATGTTGTTTTCTACACATTGATGCTTGATCAAACTGCACATGTTGTTCAAAGACAGAACTCTGCTACATGAACCACAGAACAGCTGCTGATGCTCCAGTGGTTTTTCCTGCAAAATTATGACCAATCAGAAAACTGTTTGCAAGAATGTAATGTCAGAACTTTGTCTCGATTGCACTGTGAACACAAATTGAACCAAGGTAACACGTACAGGAGCAAGTTCCTGCAACTCTGTAAGAATATTGTATGACTTTCACCCTCAATCGGATCTAAATAGTGTCCAGGTGTAAAAGCTTCCCGAGTTGCTGATCTGATCTGAACAGAGGAGTGTGTGGATCAGTCTCTGTGTGTGACCGGTTGTTAAAGCTGAAGCGAGTTGACGCCAAACTGCAGGAAGTAAACAAAGAGAAAGAGACCGTCTTTGAATAAACAAGTCGCTGCTCTGGACTCAAACGCTCCAGCAGCTTTACTGACACCAGCACGACATTGGCTTCACGAGTCGCTGAGAAAAGAAGAACGTGTAAACATCTAATTACAACTTAAGAAAACTACAAACGAGAAAATCAATTTCACATCCCTCTGAGACTTGAAAAGCCTCCGTCGGTCCAACGCTATCAATAAACACACGGTGTCATTGCAAAGAGAATGACATCGACCAGAGTAGTCGTCCCTCACTCTCCTCCTCCCGCTTCGAGACGTGGCGGCGTTTGAGGTTTGCCGTCAGATGAGCGAGTCAAGGTGAGACTGAGCAGCTATCAGGTCTTCTGCGGCCGCTCCATTGATTCACCGTATTACCAGGTTGTACAAACACAAATGTGATTGCTTGTCGGCGGGAGTGGAGTCGCAGCGAGGCGCGTGGAGGTCAGCCAAAAAGACGGTCGAGCTTTCGGGCAGACCGGACGTGATATTGACTTTAAGAGTGAATAACCCCCAATTTCTTTAATGCCTCGAGTCGAGTGGCTGCCCGTCACACGGCAGAGTATATTCAGAGACTAGACAGACCTGCTGAGGAGGGCTTATTGACATTTGGAGAAAGGTGCAGAGATTTTACAAAATACGTTTATTGACATTTAGATAAGGGCGATGCAATCTAGCTTAAAAAAAAAAAGGTGTGTACAGAGCATCGGACTCTGTTTTTCTCTACTTGTTTCTTACAAATAAACATAAAATGTGCAAAGTTAAGCCCTGTTTTACAGGACTTTCTAATAACTGCAGAAGTTGTTTGAGATCTTAAGTCCGTGTGAATGGGTGTAAATGTGTAAAGTAAAAATTACGGCACAAGTCACAAACCAGATCTCTGCAAACACTAAGGTCCAGTGATAATACTAATCCCGTGCAAATCGTCATTTTTGTGATTTTGCGGTGTGATGTTGTTTTTTCCAAGGCTCTGATTCTATTTCATTATTTACCTTTTATAGCTACTCTTTTTGCTCTTGTTATTTTTTATTCTGCATTTTCTGTAAGCTGTTGTGAACTGCAATTTCCCCATTGCGGGACTAATAAAGGTTTTTCTTATTCTTATTCTTGCTCAAGAAAAGGGTTAGGATTGGGGTAAAGGTGCAAACTGATTTACATACCCCTGAATCTGCAAAGTAACTAAACTGCCAAAAAGTCTTGCGGTGTAAAAAGTCCAGTATTTATTGGATGTTGTGGAGTGGAAGCAGAAAGTCAGTTCTAATCTGAGCTTTTGTCTCTAAACTTACTAACGTCTGGATGGAGATCGGGAAATAAAGACGAACTTTACAGCTTGTTCCAAAATATGGATCATCTCCCCAAGTCATGACGCACACACAGCTGTTCATGGTTCTGAAACAGCAGTAGGTAGAGATCCATTAGAGACAGCAGCTACAATAACATTCTACTGTTCCACAAATCTGAGATCTGATCTGATCTCAAGTGTTGGCTGGGGACGAATGTGGAGACACATTTTAATGCCAGGTGTGAACACAGGTCCTGGCCACTCGCCACCGGATTACCCAGAGCGGATGTTTATAATCTTCAAATGTTCCCTACACATTCAAGGAGAAAGAAAGGTAAAGTTTGAACTTTTAAATATTGAACTGTCTACAACTGCCGTCTTGCTCTTGCTCTGAAACACTCTCGGTCTTTGGTTTATTCCTTAACAGAAGTAGAAACAGCAGCAGAAATCTTTACAATAAAAAGGGAGAGGGCTTCTCACCATTTAACAGATCGATTTTCCACTTAATGAACCGTTTACTGAAATTCAAGGGATAAAAAAATGTATAAAATCCCAATCTTGCATTGTCATATGTATTCACTACTTTTCATTCATTATTAAAGAGGCATTCGTTTGCTAAGAACTAAGACTTGAGTGTAAGAGCTCCACTGCCAGCGGGCCTGCTATTAAAATCTGTAGACAAAGCCTTATCATGAGGTCTTTGTCTGTGAAATAATTACTATGATCGTGGCCAACACATTCCAGAGACATTCTTGTAATCTGAGTCCTGTAATCCCATTATATTTAATCCGATCCTCATCGGAGAAAGTTACACAGAGGGCTCTTAAAACGGTGCTGGATTACAAATTTTCAATCAGAGCGCTGTTTCGTATCCCGACACGTTGATGCGACTTGAGGTCAAGCTATTCCACACAAACACGCACGCGTTTGTGTTTAGTGTCCCTGGCTAAACTCGGCGTCTAATTCCACAGGCCGGCGGCGAGCTGGGAATGAAGGAAGGGGTCTGGATTATTTTGATGGCCAATTACTCTCCCCCCCGTCACAGTCTGAGGACTGCTGGAGGCCACTGGGGAGAAATATCATCCGAGAGTCATTCATTCACACACACACACATAGAGAAACACACAACTGTGGTTGAGCCATAGAGTAGAAGAAAAAAAAATCATTAAAGCTAGCCGGAGGCGGTGGTTGCCTGCGTGACTTATATGTACAGCATCCAATTAGAACAAACAATAGATTACTCACAGGATGGAGAAACAAAGATGGAAGAAAAAAAACAAACAAGATATTAAGATCAATCAGGTCTGCTTCCAGCACATCAAATGAAACTTAGTCTGGTCCAATTTAAAGAGACGACCCTGGAAACTGTAGCTGTCAGAGAGTTTGGGGTTTCATTTAAATGTCAAAGGCGTAGACTCCATCTGGATTTCATCGTGAGGTGTAGTTCAACCACGGTTTGTAAGAAAAGCGGACACCATGACTGCTCCTCTAAAGTGAAGTCAAAGCAAGTAGAGCTCCCCCTGGTGGCTGGCTGCAGTATAGGTCATAAGCTCCACCCCCTCCATGTTAGTGGGCGGGGTTTGGGTCAAACTAAAACACAGAAGTACACATCAAGTCAATGTTTTTTTCCAAAGATTGTTGCTGACGTATGTTGGAGTGTCGAGCTTCGTCGTAGTTATTTGAAGCTTTAAAAACAGGATGTGACATCACGATGATTGACAGTTGCCATTGACAACCGCTGAGCAGAGGTAGAGCAGAGTATTAACCAATCACCAGTGAGTCTAGAGGAAGTGTGGGCTGGTCATCGATAACAGTACTGCTCAGACTCTGGATCCAAACTCCAAAAAATATCCCCGGGACACTAGCGTCAGTTTGACCAATGGGAGGAAGTCGAGACGTGTCGTCCATTTTTCCTACAGTCTATGGTTTTAACCGATACACGAAAAAAAGAAATCCTCTGCACGTGATTGGACCGTCCTCCAACCACTCAGACGACTCAGGCATTTAGCGATTTAGTCGTCCTCGACAAATTCCATAATTGATGTCATTTGCTCGTCCTTTAACGTTATTTCACTGTCAATATCTTTTACAAGAGCCGCGATAACAGACTCTAAACAGCTCGCTTGTAAAGTTATTTAAGTTATTTAGTAGGAAAGGAGAAAACTCAGACACTGCTGGGTTCCTCTCGGTTCTACATTTGTCTCCTGCAGAATATTTTCCTGTAAATAAGATGTTTCCTGTGTCGTGCTCTACTTCAAATTTACACCATCAATAATAAATGTAACCTTTTAAACATGAGAAACGTCTGCACGGCCGTCAGTGCACGGTTTAAGATGTTCTGTGCAGCGTTCTCCGTTTCTCCTGCCAATAAGTCATGAGTTTATTTCCTTTTGGATTTCTGCTGCTCTCTTTAAAAAAAAATTCTGATTCCCTTTAAAAGAAGCAAATAAACTGTGTTTTGCTCAAACTTCACGGTAGATCGGGTTATTAAAAACTGATCGGGGAGAAACATAAATGATCTGATCCAACATCGGAGTCCAACAAAATACTGAATTATAATATTTTAAAGTAATGTAAAGCAGAAACCTTCAGAACAAGTCCAACTAGTTTATAATCAGATACACATTTGTACGCATGAATGATCAAAACATCATTTATTATAATCTCGTCTCCCTGTTTTTTTCTCTGTGCATTTTAATGTAAAGCACGATGAGTTTCATCTCTGCTTGGCCACATGCTCAAAACTCTTATATTAGCAAGTATAGGCTTAATTCAAGCTCTGGATTTATCTGTGCAGCTTTCATGTTACAAATGGCCTTTTTTTCATCCAATACATTAATATTTATGACTTATTTACATATTTTCCTCCCGTTTCCCCTACAAAAACACATGTAAACTATAACCGAATGAGTTTAACCAAACTGGAGGAGAAACCAACACTTTAAGCTGGATGGACTCCTGGGCCCGTATTCCTAAAGATTCTAAGAATCCTCTCAGAGAGCTCCTATCTTAGCCTAAAAATTCCTAGCTAGGAGTCTTAGCTTAGGAGTGATTCCAGAAAATTCTCAGAGAACTCTTAGCAAGGAATGGACAGAAACTCTTATCTTAGTGAGGAGGTGTGGTTGACCCCGTTGCTAGGTATGAGTCATCATTTCAAGAGGTGTGATTGGTTGATCCTAAAAGCTAGATAAAAATACACTTTTGGTGATAATTGGCCTAGAATAGACGTCAAATTAATAGACTTAATAACAGAATCTAATCTCTATGAAGACTGTATAATTATAAATAATACTTTACATAAAAATAAATAAATAGTACGCTATACTTTAAAAAGTATCCTATAAAATGTGTGATTAAACTCAGGCCACTACCACAGTATTCACATGCTGATAGTTCTATTTATTTGCTTTCATTCATTTACCACACTGGTAACATTTTGCACTTCACCTATTTGGTATTAACAAGAGTAAAATGGCTCAGCTTTCATCAATTTCTGTGATTGCTAACCGGCCTAGAAGAAGCAGTGTTGGTTGATGTTCAAATCTTCCAAAAACAGTGGAGAAGAAATGAAGTAGGAAACCCAACTGGACAGAGGAACAGTGTTTGCTTCTGGATCAACTGGTCAATGAGAATAAAAGTGTTTAGAGTAGATTTGGCTCCAAGTCATCACTGCTGCATTGTTGCATTTTTCCTGTTGCTAAATACCTCAGTATTGTGTTGACTTTCATTTCCAGTGATTCAGTTGTCCCTCTCTATAACGTGGTTCACCTTTCAAAGTCCTCCTCCCTGCTCTTAGCAGATCTCACCTTAGGAGCACTCTTAAGAGCTAAGATTCTTTAGGAATAGCTTTTATCTTTACTAGGAGCTACTCCTAACTTTGAGAGGGAAACGTCATGATTCTAAGAATTTTCTTAGAATTTGGCCACTAGGAGCAACTCTTAGCGCTAAGAATCTTTAGGAATACGGGCCCTGGTAAATAATCACTCCTGCTGGACCAACTGATTCTGCGAAGGCTCGACAAACCCACCAAGCACAAGCTCTGGTATGTCAGAGTGCATCAGTGGGTTTATCCCTAAACCAGCTGGTGTTACATTATCACCGTTGTTTTCTCTCACAACGGCTTTTCAGGCCTAACTCAAGTCCTCTGACACATTTCCTCCGCATCCCGGCTTTGTTCAAAATCCCTCCTTCAAAGACGCCTCGCTCGCTCCGTGGCAGGCGGGGAGACGAGACGGGAGGAGGGACAACGTAATTTGTCTTCTCTCGACGTCTCTCGCAAGCGCATGACGCAAAGAAGAAGAAGAAAAAAAGAGAGAAAGAGGAGGAGGAGGAGAAGCTAATACACACTGAAAAACTCCTCTTTCTGCTGCTCTCCCTCTTTTTTTCCACCACTCATTTAATAACCATCCAGTGAAGAAGACAGACACAGTTTGCTTTATAGGTTTTCAATAAAGACAGAAGACGGGGATGCAGCAGGAAAAAAAGACTGAGGGGAGACAGAAGCAACAGTTCATTAACCGTCGGGGAGGACAGGCTACTGTAGCTACACACTTAGATTCGCCTCATTGTGTTTCTTCAAAACGCTTTGAGCTGCAAACGCGCACGTCTGTGTATACGTCCACACTTGAAAGGACACTTGATTACACAACAGACTCCATTGCCTTTTGAATGAGGTGACGATCTCTCAATTAAACCCTTTGTTCTCTGTGATATAATGGACCTGCACATAAACACGGCATAAAATGACATGTATGGTGGTTTAGGAGTAAGGACAGGGTATGGTCGTCTTTCATCGGCATATGCGGCTTGAAATAACCAAAAAAATACGATCCGGCTTATTAGAGACACTTAAAATCTGCAGTTCCTCTACTGTCCACTAGATGCTGTCTCCAACAGCGAGTCAATCCCCACAGACCTAAAATATCTGACTTCACAGCAGAAATAAATATGTTTACAGCCTGATACAAGGAACAATATTAAGGTTATTGTGGCACATAATTTAGTTTTATCAACCATTTCAATAAATCACCTCAAAAAGACGTTGATGTCAAACAGCTGTGCAAAAAACTGCAGTTCATCTAATGTCCACTAGAGGCTGCCTCCAAACCAATCCCTATAGACCTCTTTACAGCTAATTTATCCATTCATGACAAGTGTACTAACAATTTTTATATAATCACTAGGGATGTCCCGATCCGATCACGTGATCGGAAATCGGGGTCGATCACGTGGTTTCAGACTCGATCGGAATCGGACGTTACATCCCGATCAGGGATCGAATATATATATATATGTTTATATTTATTGTCATTATTTTTTTTATCAGATCTATAATATTTCAAAACAAATGGGAAAAATAACAGCTTAGTTGCTGTTATGTGGTGGTACAGAGTCAGACCGTCTCAACTCCACACAGAAACAACGTATGCGGCATGACGTCACTTTGCTGCGTGCTGTAAAGGAAGCAGAACACGGCAGCAACTTCAAGCTAGTGGCGCTTTTTTTTTCTTTTTTTTATTACTTGATTATTTTATTGTTCAAACTACCTCACAGAAGTGTTCTGTTGTGTTGATATCATAGATTGATAAAATAAAAAATCAGGGATATCCTGGATCTGTTTCTTCGCTGTTCTTCATTTTTTTTTAATGTAGGCTACTGTAGAAGTATCGGATCGGGACTCGGTATCGGCAGATACTCAAAATCAAATGACTCGGACTCGGATTCGGGGGCAAAAAAACCTGATCGGGACATCCCTAATAATCACCTACATATCTATTTTATATTAAAGCTTAAAAATGTGTATAATTAATGCCGTAAGCTTCACCTTTTTAACCATTTCCGAATTAGCTGGGAGTTAGTTGGAGTCGGGCACTGCCAAGATGGCGGCGGCCAGAGACGACGCACTGAGCTTCAAAATCACTCTCCAGGAAATACTTGGGTGACATCTTTATATACAGTCAACGGTTTCTGTTCATATGGCTGCAGTAATTCTGAGAGGAGCAAGAGATGAAGTCAGGTGACGTTGCACAAAGTCCCTATAGAGAGGAGGTTGGGGCTGATGGATGGGTGAACGAACGAATATGCCAACTGTAGCTCATTTCCCTATTCATGACAGTTGAGATTAGTTAAGTTTCGTTACAAATGTGTTGTAGCTCTTTCACTGCCAAGAGAAGTGAGAAGATATCAATTTCCAAATGATGTGACGTTCATCCTTCACTGTTTCACACTCTGGACGTCTACGTGGTCTCTAACTGTGGAAGAATTATCACTTGAAGAGGCACTCTCAAAGCAACGTGGAGAGAACTTTAGGAGAGAACACAAAAAGCAACATTTCTGCAAACCAACTTTAATTTAAAAACTCCAATTTGCACACTGTTTAACTTATTTATTTTAAATTTGGAGAGGAAGCATCACAAGGTCAGTGTAATGCAATGCAAAGCCTAATACGTGACCTGCCATGCTAATTTATGGTTGCTAAGCTGTGCTATGCTAAACTAAGCTATTGGGCACTCACCGCTCAGGTTTAAGCAACAAACAGGACCAAGACTACTTCTTCAGAAATACTCTTCGCAGATTTTAGAGCCTCTTCTCTTTGCTTCGTCTCATTACCTTGATCTAAAGCTAAAGCTCAACCCCTAAAACCGCCACAGATTTGTCCACATAAAGATGCCACAACTGCAGATCACAGGAAGAGAAAACAAACAAAACGCTGCATTCGTTAAATCTGCTCACACACACCAAGAGCAAACATGTATGTGCAGATGATTAAACGTGTTCGATATACGCACCGACTCACATGGACACGCACGCACAAACATATGCTGAATGCAAACCCCAGTGCACGCCGACAGATATGTATGAGCACCGAGGCACGCGTGGAACACAAACACACATTAACATACCGCTTTGCTTGCATGCATACCGTCTGCACGCCTCGTTGCCTTTTCACCTTTTGCAGCTGATAGCATTTAATCATGTCCTTCCACAAGTCTCTGCAAACATACATCACATCAACAGAAAACCCGCTGCCTTATATCTCTAAATCCCTGAACTGTTCTTTCTCTGAATAATGTAACATTTAATCAGTAACTTTACTTTTAAAACTCTCTGAATTATTAACGTCGCACTGATTGTGTTTAATAAAACTGTGCTTTTTTTTTTTGATATTGAAAAATTTATAAGTGCTAATTAGTCTGTTCGGTGAATGTTCCTGGGAGATGAATTTTCTAGTGTGTGAATTACAAAGTTAACTTCGCTCAACACACACACACACACACACACACACACAGGCTGAGGAGGCCAATCAGGACTAGCGACTACACTAGTCCTACTGCGGCGCACCGGCACAAATAAATCCCCCTCTTCTCCGGCTGAACTCCACTTTCATTAAAAACGAGTGACAACAGCAATAAAGCAGGATGAAACAAACAGCTCGGCTCGGCCTCTCAGCACTTCTGCTAACTGCAGCCACCGCAGCCACTTACTGTAGAGACGCTCTGAACAGTCCCCGGGCTCTCAGGCAAAAGCTTTGGAAATAACATGTACGAGCTTGTGCCAGGCTAATGCCGTACGTCGTAGACGCTCCTCCGTGGATGCAGTTTGTCTGGATAAATCTGATTTCCCTTCTGGAAGTTCCAAACTTTCATCAGCCGAGTGAACAAAATGGTGTTTGCAAAACTATCCATTCAAATCCTCTCGCTCTTTCACGGAAACTATAGTTTTATTCCTTATTCTTTTCAAGACTGCAAACATTTTCATAAATCTGCTCACATACTGATATGGTTTTTACATTTTTAAAGAACATTTAAATCCCTTTTTGCATCCAAAACATACAACCAGTGTGGGTTCATCTCTATTTGGGCTCATCTACTTCCTGGATATCCACGAAAACACCGTTTCTTTGACTGACTTTCAGTTTTGCTGCAACGCAAAAAAAAATTGTCAATGACGATGAGCAGTGAACACAACATCAGGAAAAACTATGAAGAACCAAAAAAACTATCAGTTCTCCACAGATCCCTCAGTTTAAATTTTCGCCAAAATTAAAAGTATGCACTCTGACATGAGAGCAGCTTCTACTGATAATAATTAATACAATGCTTGAGACCTACAGCTTATTTCTGTTTTAAAACGGTATATCTTAAAGTTAAATGCATCTTCTTTCTGAAATATTAGAGAATAAAAGAGTAAAACTTGACTTTGCAGAGTCCACTTTACTTGTTGATATTTATGCTGGGGTTGTGTTCACGGCTCATCGTTAGTTTTTTGGCCTTTCAGCAGAACTGAGAGTCAGTTTTTTTGGTGGTTATCCAGGAAGTAGACAGCTCCAAATTAGAGACGGTATGAAGATGACAGCCTGATAAAGCTGCCAGGGGAAGTGCCAGTAATTTATTTCTCTGTGTTTTCTGCTCCCAGCTCAGCAGACTTATTTTTTTTTTCCTAATGTCAAGTTAACATTTCGTCCCCACTGGGATTTTTTAAACTGATGCTAGGAACAAACATCGAGCAGACACCAGAGGATAAAAGCCTGTGGGACCACATCGTCTCTGCATCAACACAAACTCAAGTTCTAAAAAACGTGGCGTGTTTGTGGTTCTGCAGAAACAGGAACCGCTGTTAAAACAAATGCATGCAGTCCTGACATTGGAAGGTGTTTTGGATCAAAGCATCCGTTACACAGCAGGTTACGCCGCGTCCGCCGAACGCCATATGTTAGGACGATACAGCAGATGCATTAAGACTGCAGGGAGCATGTCACCAGAGTAGTGGTGATAAACCCAGAGTGTTTATAGAGATTCTAACACGTTTCTATTAATAATGAGCAGTTGAAAACAACAGAAATAATTGAATCTGTTGATGTTACCATCTATTTCAACAACTACACCGATCAGCCACAACATTATGACCACTGACAGGAGAAGTGAATAACATTTAAACCACAGGTGTCAAACTGATCCGTGAAAGGGCCGCTGTGGCTGCAGGTTTTCATTCCAACCATGCAGCAGCACACCTGACTTGGCTCAATCAATCAACTGAACTGCCTTCACACAGTCATTTCAGGTGTCCTCTTGCTTGATTGGAACAAAAACTTGCCAGCCACACCCACTGCATGGGTGCTGCATGGTTGGAATGAAAACCTGCAGCCACAGCGGCCCTTTCACGGATCAGTTTGACACCCCTGATTTAAACCATCTTGTGACAGTTCAGTGTTCTGCTAGGAAACTTCTGGACCTGGCATTCATTGGTGTGGATGTTACTAAGGGCGTATTCACACCAGGAAGGTCCGTTAGTTCGCTTGCTTTGGTCCGGACCAATTTTTTTTTTCTTTTTTTTTTTTTAGTGCGGTTCGCTTTCACACTGTGATTAATTGCAACCGGACCAGAATTTATAAACAAAAACACATGTGCTAAGGTCGTTCAGCCATTGGCTGGTAAACGTATAGGCGGGGTAAAGAAGGAAGCCAAATGTCCCACGTAAATAGGCTACAATGGAGACTTTGCGTACTGTAGGTCCACTTGTTATTATGCTAGCAATAATTTATAAACTTACAGCTTGTGCTCGAGCGTCAAGACCGTTTGATGCAACATGAGTTTAACCATATCATGCTCGTTATTTTGCAACGGCTCATCTCTACCTAACCTACCTGCGTTTGTTTGCTTCACGTGTCTCTCTCTGTTGTGTGTGTCACTGGGCTATCCTACATTTCCCATAATGCGCGAAAACTACGGGAAACTACGGGAGCTCGTCAAATCCAAAAAGGTAGATTTTTGCAACTTGGGTCGGATCGAGGTCGGGCTGCTTTCACACCATAAAGGAACCGCACCAGGGTTCGGTAGGAACCGCTCCGAGACCACCTCCTCAGCTGGGTCTCGGTCCGCTTGTTTGGTCCGCACCAGAGTTCGAGTGATTGTATTCACACCAGTCAAAAAGGTCCGAACCAAGCAAGGAAATGAACTTGAGTTCGTTTTAATCGAACTAAACAAGGCAGGTGTGAATACACCCTTAGACATGTAGCACCCACCTAGACCAGACCAGGCACCCCCACCCCATAGCAATGACACTCCTTGATGGCAGCAGCCATCCCCATCAGGATGCAGCCTGACACAGACACACACACAAAAACACTTTAGGAACAACTAAAAAAAAAAAACATGAAGAACAGCACAAGGTGTTGACCTGGCCTCCAAATTCACTAGATCCCAAACTGATCAAGTATCTGTGGGATGATCCACAGAGGCCCCTCCCCTCAAAGGCCCCCCACTAACAATATTCTGTTGCCAGACACCACAGGACACCCTCAGAAGGCCCATGTCCATTCTCTGATGAGTCACCACAAGGGAGACCTACATAATATTAGGATCGGTGTGAGCAATAGTCACTTTACCAGTAGCACTGATTTTATTTTTCTGGAGGAAGGAGGGAATTCAAAAAGAGGCCATAAAGCATCATTCTTGGAGGGAAGTTCAGTTTCTTTAGTCTTTTAAAGAACTGCTTTTGTAGCACAACTGAATCCTCTCTCATTCTTGAGTCGTGCTTCTGTTAAAACAACATCTTCTTTGCTTGAATGCACGACAACAAGAGCTGAAAACGTTGCTTCATATTTATTTAGTTAGCAGGTCGGGCTACAGACGCGGCGTCACTGCTTACTTCTCACCAGCACCGACACAGTGTTCTCTGCAGACTTCCTCAAGCAAACTCACGGAGGCTCGACCCCCATCCGCTAACGTCGACAACGACTCCGACAACAATAGCTGGACCTCCTCACAAAAAAACAAAAACCTCCACGTGACTCCGTTCTCTTCACGCTGAGCTGATTTAAGTTTTGATGAGCTCAGGAAGTAAACGACCAGATGGCGTCGGCGGAGGCGGAGGCGGAGGCGGGGGGATGTTTCCAGTGTATTCTGGATTCATTCATAAAGCAGAGCTAAGCGCGAGACAAACATTGCACATATTATGTATTAATGCAAATGGAAACTTCCTCTTGTTCCCTTTCTGCTTGTGCACTTTTCATATTGCGGCTGTGCTCTTTACATGATGCTTCATCCACTCTCGTCTGAAACGCTGAAGCCCTCCCTCCACTGCAGCATCCTTCAGATAATCCCAAACTCAGACGTATTTCTCCGACCACTCCTGCCGACAGATCGGCCCCCGGGGACTCATCCTCAGCCCACGTCCTCCGAGCCCCTCATCATCAGGGCGCCGTTTACAGAGCCCAATTAAGTGGTCATCCCATCAGCTCTCCTTGCTGACATCTTCATTTTCAAGCACCGCCCCCACTGCGGCATACCTGGACCGCCAAGTGGAACTAATGAAGCCGCATAAATCAAGCACACCCCGCGTTTTTACAAGGAAGGGAGGGGTATAGGTGCTACAGCGGGGTGCGCTCCATTATCAGGCCTTCAGAAGGGTTGTAAAACACAGGTACCTGGAGGATCGTCTTGGCTCCTGCTCTCCCATGCTTTATTTAACTCTCTCCTCTCCTGGCGCCCAATTTTCTCTCCTCTAAGTGACACCTCTGCACCGCGGCGGCCAGACTGAATTTATTCTCTGCGACTAAATGGCACGGAGCAAAACAAAGCAGAGGCCGAGAAGAAAAGCCGCAAATGATATAAATAATACTCTGAATTACGCAGGATCTTCTCTTTTGCAATTGAGCCGCCTTCAGCAAAAAATACTACAATGGCTGCGAGACGTTAAATATTTATAAGGTGTCGTCTGAAGGCTATACGGTCCGCGGGAGGGGGGTTGTACTTTTTATTGAAGTAATATATATTCTCCACACATGCCCATGGAGGTTTAGGACCGCGGCTCATTTTCCAAGCAGGACGGAGGGAGAGGGAAGTATAGACGCTTGTTTTTCTCCTCGTGTTGTTTTTCTTGTCCGGACGCGACAGCTGAAGAGGCGATCATTTTATTCTTATCCATCTTACATAAGCTGGAGAAAAAAAAAAAGAGCCTCCCTGGGAACTTTAAAGCGTCGTAAATCCCCCGGGAAACAGCGATATGATGAACATTTTATCGAGAGCTTTATGTTCCTGGAAGTTACTCAGCACGGCTCTTAAAAAAGTTAGCTAAAAGCCATAAAACTAACTCTGCTTTTCAAAGAATAAGGTTGTTAAAGGCAGTTTGCTGTCAAATACATACCTAAACCTTTCTTTTTATTATTGTTATTATTTAGCTTGAGGTTAATGGAGTAACAGTAAAGCTAGTTTAACCCCTAACACTTTTTTCTAACGTTACTATCCTGTGCAATCTGATCACACGTGTAGCCGTGTTCACAAACATTCGTCCCCAGCTAGCACTTGAGATCTGATCGCAGTTTCTCTGTATGTAAATAACAGAATCTTTTAGGGGTTCATTCATTCATTCATTCATTCATGCATTCATTTCCATCCTTATTTGAGGTTGGGTCGTAGTGGCAACAGGCTAAGTAAGGAACTCCAGCAACACATTCCAGTTCTTCCAGGGGAATTCCGAGGCGTTCCCAGCCCAGACGAGGTAAACCTCCAACGGGAGGCACCCAGGGGGCATCCGAACAACTACAACAACTAGGAGCAGCGGTTCCACTCCGAGCTCCCTCCGAATGTCCGAGCTCCTCAGCCTATCTCTAAGCCTGAGCCCTGCCACCCTTTGGAGGAACCTCATTTCAGCCGCTTGTAACCGTGATGCCATTCTTTTGAACCATACAGTCTATGGTTCAAAAGAATGAGGTCAAGTACCTCTCAGACCACCTCCAAAGGTCTTAAGATGGTCATTTGTGATCAGATTACACTGGACAGATGTTAATGCAAGGCTTGAACAAATACCTTCTGCTTTTCTAGTTTCCACCAGGTTTTGGCTGCAGAGCTTTGCTCCCATTTAGCCACAGAAGGAGAATTAGTGGGGTCCAAAACTGATCGGCGCTCCTAAAATGCCTCTTAGAGTCAATATGTCCAGATTAAATCTAAATGAAGGCATTACCAAATAGCGTACGGATCAATTTGGCCTCTACGTGTCGACTCTCTAGGACTTTCTGCCTAGAAGTAACTCTCAGCGTCTCTACTCCAGCTCCTGTTTTATCCATTTTTTCCTCCATTACATCCAGACGCGACAACGGAGGGCGAGATAAACATCAAGGCCGTGAAACTCCAACCGGAAAGGGAAGAAAACACTAAGAAGGCTGAGGAACATTAAAGTGTCGTCCGTCTCCTGACTCAACAATGAATCGCTGCTGAAACAAGTCATTTCTTACGTCTCACGTCTATTTCCTCTAAAGCGATACGCAACACATGAAAAAAGAAGCCGTCTGCATCTTTCTCTTATTTATTTGTGCCTTTATTCCTACGTGCTGCCTCCCTCCCTCTTTCATTTACTCAGTCGACTCTCATTATTCTCCCGCGTACACCTTGAGTCTCCTATAGGACAGTAAACACCTTTTTTCCTTTAAGCGAGGACGTAAACAGAGAAAGAAAAAATAAAACACTTCCTGTCATGTTTTAATTGGAGTGGTGAGATGACGAATGGCTCGTCATATTCAGCCATCCATCATCGCCGCTTCCACCGAGAGAACTTTAGGGAAGAACTTCATTTTCCTCCACGGCGAGGGAGGACAAATGCCATTATGATGTGTTTTACTCCGCCTCCCCTCCATTTTCTCTCCCCCTCTCTCTCTCTCTCTCTCTTCCTGCCTCATGTCACCTTGCCTCCTCCTCTCATTCGTATTCTCCCTTTTCAGCCACGGGGTGTTCAGGTTTCATTATGAGATGAAATGTATTCAAAGTGGAGCGGTAGGAGAGGATGGAGAGATGGGTGGATGGATGCATGGCAGCCTGGTCAGAAAACACCTGAGGCTCTCTCTGTATATATGTGTGTGTGTGTGTGTGTGTTTGTTTATGCATATTTACTTAAAATTGGCATCCATGCCTGCAAGCATGTTCAGTTTCTGTTTCCTGTTTGCTCTGAGAGTATTTGCATGTGAGCATTCCTCTCTCCCACATTCCCTCAGTTTATAATCCTAGCACACTCTCATGGAGGCCGTGCGGGACCCGAGCACAAACAAACCCATCTATCTGTTTACCTGTCTGAAAGTAAACATGTGACGGTGCTGTGTTAAAGGACCGATGCTAATGCTACGATGCTAAGCTGTGGTCTTTTTGGTTAAAAACAGTTGAATGTGAATAGATGATACAACTATTGGTTTAAAGCAGGAAACATACAATTTGTTGACCCATCCATCCACCCCAACATCCTCTGCAATGGCGCCTGATTTCCCCCTTCTCTCTCAAGGTGCTCAGGAACCTTTACACCTGCACCATCGAGAGCATCTGGTGTGGGGGCATCACCACCTGGATGGGAAACTGTATCAGGCAGGACTTCCTGGCCCACAAGAGGGTGGTCCGTTCAGCGGAGCGGACCATCAGAACCCTCCTACCCAACCTGCAGGACATTTATACCAAACGTTGCAGGTTAAGGGCCAAGAAGATCCTGGAACAGCCCAGACACCTCGGACACTGTCTCTTCTCTCTACTGCCATCAGGTCGGCGTTTCCGATGCCTGAGGACAAAGACTGAGAGGCTGAAGAAGAGTTTCTATCCACATGCCGTCCGTCTGCTCAACTCTGAGCCTTAACTAGACTTAAATACCACTGCACCACTGCACTTTAGTCACACAGCTGTTTTCAATACTGTAAATGTGTGTTTATATATGAGCTACCCCCCCTCTAAATTTCGAGTTTACAGTCTATATTTTATTTTTTCTCAGTTTTACATTTACACTTATATTGTTTACCTTGTGTGCTATGTGCAATTATTACTGTTTTACTGTAGTACTTTTTTACTACTGGCTGTAGGTACAAAAATACATTTCACTGTGCATTGTACTATGTATATAACTGTGCATGTGACAAATAAAAAAACTATCTATCTATCCTATCTTGTTGTAATGATGGCGGCCATAATTGAACATAAAACAAAAACGTCACCAATATGTTTCCCGAAGAGCAGCTTTGTAGCCCAGCGTGGCGTCTCCGCCCACATCCCTTCAGTTTTATTCACATAGCGTCAATAACAATTCCAATTTCTCAAGATGCTATTACAAAACCCAAAGCCTGAAACTCCCAAATTGAGCAATAAGACAACGGAGACAAGAAAAGTCTCCCTTTTAACAGAAAAACAACCTTGGGCAGCTGCTATGGCAGTGCCTGGGTCAAATAGTCAAACAGGTGGAGGCAGGTGATACCAAGGCAGACGGCTAGCAACATGTGACTGTCAATCAAAGCAGTCAACTCTGTATAAGGACTTTGTAGAGCAACGTCCTCTTTTGCTTCTCTCATGAATTACTGCAGCCAAATGAACACAAACCATTCACCGCATATAAAGATGTCACCCATTTGTTTCCTGAAGAGCAGTTTTGAAGCTCAGTCTGGCGTCTCCGTCTCCGTCTCCATTCAATTTTAGCGTCAATAACAATTCCAGTTGTCTTACGCTTTGCAGAAGCCAGAGTCTGAAACTCCCAGAGTGAGCAATAAGGCAACGGTGGCAAGAAAAGACTTTAACAGGAAGAAACCATGAACAGGTCACATGGCAGCGCCTGACTCCTCCAGGCTAATTCATAAAGAGTCAAACAGCTGGAGGCGGGCAACATGTGAGGACCCCCACCTGTCACTCAAAGCAGCCACGCCCTTAATTCTGCAGAACTTTAAGCCTTGACATAATCTAAACAGGTTAGTTCTAAAAAAAATTAATGGAGAAATTAGCTGTCCCATCCATCAGCCCCAACCTCCTCTGAATAGTGACTTTCTCTCATGAATTACTGCAGTCAGGTGAACACAAACCGCCATCTTGGCTGTGCCTGACTCAACCATCCACCCGTCACTATTTGACTCATGTGTGGAGCTGGATATTTGAGGAACTCCCGACATTTTTTTTAAGCATTTGTTGAAATGCTGATAATTATTGTGTCCTATTAGCTGAATGCACAAACAGTCCATGAAGATGTTACAGGACATACTAAAGATTTTCAGGAGTTAAATATAAGGAAATTCATAGTATTCAACTGATTGGTGGATTTCTTTTCATGCAGGATTTCTGTTTACGTGTCTTCTTGCAGAAATAAAGACGTGTTTTCTTCTCCTATTAAAACTTAAAGCGTTTCTGTAACGACGACCAGATACTGCACAACGTCAACAGCAGCAAATTAGTAAGCAGCGCCGCTCTGGAAGCTTCCAGGCCACGTTCTGAGTGACGGGTGGACATGACAGGCTGGCAGCTGCCTGACTGCAGACAGACAGAAATCAATAGCAGGTCGACGGTGGAGACACGGTGACGGAGACGAGGCGACTCCAGCTTTGTATCAGTGGATTACTGAGAGGTAGCGATGCAGGGAAGAGAGGCAAACATGTGTGAATGTGGTTCTGTGTGTGTGCGCTTGATGCTTCCTGTTTGCATGTTTGTATTCCTGACTGTGCAAATGGACGGTTTGTTGTGTGTGTCTGGGTGTGTGTGTGTGTGTGTGTGTGTGTGAGGGTCATCTGCTCAATAAATCAGTGTGTGATTTAACGGTGTGTCGTGATGTTGCTGCTGTTAGCTCGAAGCTTTTAATCATCTTGAGAGGAAGGCAGATAGAAGTTTGAGATTAGAGAAGAGCAACACACACACACACACACACACACACATGCACACACACACTTCCTACAACCTCATCCCTCCAGTACTCTCATGCATCCTTTCCTCATCTTCACTGATAAAACAGGTCTAATGTGAACCATCACGCCCACGTTTCAGGTTTCAGGAGGAAAATAAATCAGAAATTATTTAAATATTGTATTCAGTAAAATTATTGGGACTTTTTGTGCAGTTTCCTCATGGGATCAGTGATAAAAGTCGGTTCTGTTTGATGTTTCAGAAAATTCTGGAGGAAAATGAACGTTTAAGAATTTAAATATCATTTACTGACGACTGCATTCAGCAAATGTTTTTAATTCTCCCTTTAACGTTCATGTTGTCCTGTTCAAAACGGAGTTATAGTGCATAATAGAAGGATAAACTGATTTCAGTCATTTTTATAGTCTCATTCCAGATATGACGAATTGTAAAGAGGCAACATTAACCGGGTCACTGCTGGTGCGGTCAACCGGTTGGTCAGCTGAGCAGGTGTTCTTTTGTTTTTATTGTTCGTACTCGTTTTTTTCTCCTTATATGGGTCTTTCTGTTTTTTTTTTCTCCTTAAAATGTCTGTACTTGCACGTTAAGCTGCTCACTTGTGCCTTAAATTGCCGCCCGGGGACAAATAAAGTTTTCGAAATCTGCATCTGAAATATTATTACGAGTTTAGACGACAGCTTTTCTCCACAAGTCAGATCTGTCCTGTAATCCAGCAGATTTCTATCACACACTCTGCTCTGCTCTTTAAATCTTTAAATTATTAACTGTTAAACTGAGACGCTTGTAAATCTACACATGGATAAATTCTGGCTTTAATAAAAATATCAAGCGTCCATGTTTACTTTCCTTTCCTTCCATTCATTTACTATTTTATTTTGATAAGCTTTCTGGATCAGAAAATAGATATATATACAGTCTATATAAAGTTAAAGTTATATCCAGTGTAACAGGAGATCTCATATAAGAGTAGAATAGACTCGTGTGTTAAAATATGCATTATTGTCTCTTTATTCCAGGAATCCTAGAGGTTTTTATTTCAAACGGATCTCTTTAGTTAAAATGAGCTTTTACTGTGTGTTAGTGTTTTGTGACTTTATGTTTTGCACTAGTAACTCACCCAGCTGGGCAGTTTTGAATTTTATTTTGCAGGTAAAAGTAGAATTCAGCATTTTAAATGAACATCTAGGCTGGTTTGGGATAATTTTAAATTTTTTTTTTTACGCTGATTGATTTGAAACTAAACTAAAGTGCATTTACTCAAGACTGAATGTGCACTGCTTGCTTCTAAAGAATAGAGAATCATCCTACCAGTTTACTACCTCGTCACCAGATGTGAGCAGTCGTGCTGGTTGGTTTCTACAGTTTGTTGCTGGAGGATTTCTTTACTTTCACTGCATTGTTGTGTTTCTTTTTATGATAGACTTCTCTTTCCTGCAGCTTTAAGGCTGGAAACCCTCGAGTAAATCTTGCAACACTCCCTGTACAGCCTTGAGTTGCCTTTGCACAAAACACAGAACTGTTCCGAGCTCTTATCCCACAGCACTTGACCTTCACGGCGAATCACTGAAGGCATTTTATCACTGAAAGGTGCAGGAAGTTTTGCTGCTTTTGTGCGCTGTGCGGTACGACTTTCTGGTCCTGGCAGGAGTTTGGTAAATAATGCATGGTGGGATATTTAGAAGAGACGGAGAAACCAGGACCGAGCATTGGTGTGCATGCTTAAAGACTTTAATGCTGAGAGTTATGCACCCTGTCCCCTAAAACCTTTTTAGTAGAACTTACAATGCTGTACTACTTTTGTGACATTAATACTTTTTATACCTGCACCTAGACCCAGAAAACTGAAAGCAAGAGCACGACGGCATAATGTCATTTATGCTGCAGTGTAATTAGCTGATTTGCAGGCTTATTAAGTCTTTGATTGTTTGATTCTTCTTGCACACAGCTTCACATAAGCTATACATGTTCGATGTGAAAGACTGGCAAAGATCTGCATCTCCGTTTTAAACCTGAAAATAATCATTTTGTTGTTTAGGTACGAGGAGGAGGAGGAGGGAGGAGGAAAGCCCTGCAGCCATAGTAAAGTGTTTCCTTTCTAAATCACCGTGTGGAGATACAGTATTATATCCTTTAAAATGGGCCACTTCAGCGAGCATTAGTCTATGTAACCGGGATATTCGGCTTCACATCCACTAACACCACTCTGTGCTCCAGCCTGCAGTAATCATTCTGCAGCGTTAGCTTTCCGCAGCACTGTGCAATCACATTATAAAGGTGTTCTCCGTGAAACAATCCACTTGGATAAGCATAAATCTACATAGCAGCAGTTTTTTATTATTTTGCTCTCAATAAAATAAGTAGAATAACAGCAATATGCTCCAACCCGCAGCCGTCACATTAAAGTGTCACCTCTCTCTAAACGCGCTATGCAATCATATTACAAGGCTGTCTTTGACGAAGCCGCCGCCGCCGCCGCCGCGCATTGATGAGCGTAAATCTGCAGAGACAGATTTGGATCCTCGGGGCCTCTCGGCACCAAAAGGCAGGAAGAAGAGCCCGGAAAACAGTTAGCAGACAAATATCCCTCGGCCCAACATTAATCTGCGTAAAGCGCCGGCGCGAGGAGGTGACTTGTGTGTAATTTGCGCCGAACATCCCACAACAGAAGGAGCAGAGCGGAGCCTCTAATCGGGAGGAACGGCGGCTGGCGATGGCGGCTCGAGGCCCTGACCTGCTGACTGGATTCTGCTGAGCACGCTGGAAGAGAAATCTCCTCTCCCTCTTCTCTCTCTCTCTCTCCCCCTACACCGTTCTGTCCTCCCTTCCTATCTCTTCTCTTGTCCGCCTACTGCCTACGTCTCCTTCTCCATGATGGCTTTCTCACTCCGGGTCGAGTACGTAGCTAGCTGTGACTCATTCATTCATTCTTTCCCCTCTCTACTTCCTCATTCCTTCCTTTCCTGCCCTTTTGTGTCCATTTTCCTTTCCTCAGCTCTCCTTTCATGTCCTTCACTGCCCTTTAATTTAGTTTGCCTCCTCCTATTATTCTATTACTACGTTTTTTATTTTTTCCTTCCGATATAATTCCATTTCTTTTAATTTTTTCTTCCCAGTATCATCCCCCAATCCCCCCATTTCTCCTCTTTCATATTACATCCTTCCTCTCTTGCTTTGACATTAACCTAATCTCCCTATCCCTCCTCGTCTCCTGTGCCGTCCTCCCCTTTCCCTCCTAAACCCGACATTTCCACCAAAAACTTGTCTAAAGCCAACGGGCGGCGCAGCTTAAAGACGAGCCCGCGTGCCTCTTTGAAGCAAAAAAAATTAGGATTACCATTTGAGATGAGAGACGGACGAGGAGAGAACATCAATAAACATCATTACTAGTAAAAGGTTTGAGGGTTCCTGCGAGGGTACTGAAGGAAAACTGAGTCAAAGGAAACAGAACGTTCTCTTATTGCTCGCTGGAACATAATTAGAAGAATCGATAGACTTTAACGTCCAGCGTGCCACATAACTTCTCAGTAAGTCGCCCTGTCTGTGTTTTCCGGTTGTTTGACCAGCTGGTGCTTGTGTCATCAGTACATCAGGTCATCAACAACCTAAAATGAAGGCAGCGTGGAAGTGCATAAAAAAATAAAACAAGTAAAAATGTGGTTTCTCTAATGGCCACTAGGGGCTGGCTCAAAAAGTGAGTCAATCCCTATAGACGTCCACGTTAAAATGTCCAACTTCACAGCAGAAATAAACAGTTTTGGTCTCTACAGTTAATTTCTCCTTTCACTTGTTTAAATAATATCAAGGTTTAAAGTTATGCTGAATTTAGGGCGCCTCATTGACTATTACTGAATTAGTTGGGAGTTGGGCGGCAGCTAGAGGCGCCACACTGAGCTTCAAAACTGCTCTCCAGGAAACATATGGGTGACGTGTATATATACTGTCAATGTTTTATGTTCACATGGCTGCAGGAATTATGAGAGGAGCTGAAGAGGAAGTCAGGTGATGTTTCTGTATTGCTACTCTTATTCAGAGGAGGTTGGGGCGGATGGATGGGTGGACAAACTGTCAGATTCCTGCTTTAAAATATGATTTTGATAATAAATTAAGTTTTATTATATTCACAAAAGCCGTACAACTGCAAAAGAGGAAGTCGGGTGACGTTGCTGTTTTGCTATCCCTGTAAAGAGGAGATTGGGGTAGATGGATGGGTGGACAGTTTCCTGTTTAAACCCAGTCGAATATCTTATATTTTTTTGATGATAAATACACAGTTAAGTTTTATTATATTCACAATAGTCGTCTAACCCTAACAAAATTCTTGTTGTTTCCCAAAATGACCATGTTTTTGTGCCTGAATCAAAATGTTTTGTCAGTGGTTTATGTTCACTTGGCTGCAGGAATTATGAGAGGAGCTAAAGAAGAAGTCAGGTGATGTCTCTGTATTGCTATCGACATACAGAGGAGGTCGGGGCGGATGGATGGGTGGACAAACTGTCAGATTCCTGCTTTAAAGCAGTAGCTGTTTCTTTAAACCATGATTTTGATAATAAATTAAGTTTTATTATATTCACAAGAGTCGTACAGCCGCAAAAGAGGAAATCGGGTGACGCTGCTGTTTTGCTATCCCTATAAAGAGGAGATTGGGGTAGATGGATGGGTGGACAGTTTCCTGTTACTAGTCACATATCTTATCATTTTTATAGTAAATATGTGTTTGATCATATGCACAATAATTGACTAACCTTAACAAAATTCTTACAAAGTGTTTGTGCCAGAATCGCTCTCCAGG
Source organism: Chelon labrosus (assembly GCF_963514085.1). Taxonomy (NCBI): domain Eukaryota; kingdom Metazoa; phylum Chordata; class Actinopteri; order Mugiliformes; family Mugilidae; genus Chelon; species Chelon labrosus. The sequence goes on from NC_140358.1 coordinate 28,080,312, forward strand.
AAACATATGGGTGACGTGTTCATATACAGTCAATGGTTTATGTTCACATGGCTGCAGGAATTATGAGAGGAGCCAAAGAGGAAGTCAGGTGATGTTTCTGTATTGCTATTCCTATAGAGAGGAGGTTGGGGCGGATGGATGGGTGCACGAACGAATGTGCCAACGACTGTATAGCTCGTTTCTCTATTCATGACAATCATTATTAGTTATGGTGCGTTCACACTACGAGCGACCAAAGCTACAACTCAGTTAAAAATGTGTTGTAGCTCTTTCACTGCAAAGAGAAGTGAGAAGTTATCAATTTCCAAATGATGTGACGTTCGTCCTTCACTGTTTCACACTCTGGAAGTCTACATGGTCTCTAACTTTGGAAGAATTACCACTTGAACACAAGAGGCACTCTCGAAGCAACGTGTCCTCGGTCTCTGATAAACGCCTCCTCTTTAGGAGGGAACAGACTGTAAGTTTTCCTGCTTTAAACCAGTAGCCGTTTTTTTTTTAACCATATCTTATCTTTTTTTGATAGTAAATCAGTTTTATTACATTCACACTAGTTGTCAAACCTTAATGAAATTGTAATTGTTACCTAAAACAACTCGGTTTGCTGCTGATCAGAGACTTTTTAGTCTGCAGCTCTTCATCACTCTTGACACAGTCCATGGACACAGTGTAAAGAGTTTACAGCAACCAGTCAATCAACCGTTTCTGGCCCAGTAATTACAGATCAACAGTAGATCTTTTGATCGGAAGAATGCCAAACATGTCAAGGTTGAAAGGTTCATTGTCGATGTTGGAAATAGTTGTTAAGTTATGGTAAGTAATTTTCAACTTTAATAATTATTATTTTATGCGTATCTGAATTATTCTAGCATATATGAAGCGTGACAAAGGGATTTTAAGTCTAATCAAATATGATAAATATCTAAAACACTATACTACAGGGTGCTGTAAGAGTCTTTTATATGAGTGTACTGCAGCCTAGACCCAACGTTAACATTTACACTGTCGTCCTCGGTTCTTAGGCTGATTGACATTCCTCTCTGAACTTCTTAAGCTATTATTCTCTCCCTGCTATTTGAACATGAAAATGAGAAATTATTTCTTATTAGCTCTGCAGCTTTTTTGTGTCTTTTCTTTTTTTCCCCCCTTCTGTCGAGCCAATGGGTAAGTTATGCATGGCAGCAGCCCGGAGGCAGGCAGGCTGCTGCTGCGTGCTAATATAAAACGTCGTCTCCTGTGATGCTGACAGTGTTGGCCGGCAGAATAAGCTCAGGAGGTAATTGGGGTCTTTAGTCGACAAACCAACACGGCCGTTCTCAATAGCGTTATTCATCCAGAGTAATCGGACACAAAAGGATCATATCTGCAGCACGGCGGATTAAGACGAGGCTGAAGCCGAACTCTATTTTATAATGGCACAGTTTAAGTTCAAATATTTTGGGGGGAATTCAACCTCCGATACGTCCAGCACTAGTGTTATCATCATTTCTAGTCTCTCTGGCAGCTTTGCCCAAAAATATGACCCAGTGCATCACCTCTGCTGTTTGCTCCATCACCAACTGTAATTGTCTGGAACGTCCTGCAGCAGTAATTGCAGGATGGACCATGTGAGCACAGTGTGTGTGTGTATGTGTGTGTGTGTGTGTGTGTGTATGGGCGTAACATGACGTCCTGTCTGTGCATGCAAATTAGGGCCACATACACATTAGTCACGACTGACGGGAGCCACTGTGCAAGAGGGGCCTGCTGCGCTACGAGCGTTAGCATGTTAAGCTAACGAGACAAATGGGCCGAGAGGGATTTTTTCAAACACGGGTCAGCACAGAACAAATGGGGAGTGGACTGTACTGTACTCTGCGGTGCTCTACTGTACCGTATTGTTCAGTCTCTGCACTGGGCTGCAGTTTTATTCCAGCGCACGTTCTCTATGCAACATCCTGCACAATCCTCTGCATGTGCGCACATTATTTTCCTGCGCTGTGGTATTACACAACCACTGCTCCTATGATATTATTTGTCAAACTCTCAGCTTCTTTGGTTTCTCCCTGCAGAACACCGCCAAGGTCCCAAATTCAATTTCGACTAAAATAAAGAAAAAGGTTCGTGCTGGAGTCTGGATCCGCGGTGCAACGTCCTGATAGGTGACGCAGCAGGATAGTGGAGGAACAACACCGTCCTGCGGCGCTCCAGCTTCCAGCCATAATACGAATGCACCCGAGCACATTATTTACTCCTTATAAAATGAAATAAAACAAGAACACATCAGTGATTCAGATCCTGTGAAGCAGCTTCAGCAGCTCTGACACCATTTTTAGTTCTATATATCAGTTCTTCTCATCAGCATCCGGAGCCGTCAATGTGCAATCACCGGGCGTCCAGTAAAAGCTTTGTGTAACTTGACAACCAGTGCAAAAAGGCTTAAAGATTAAAGCAGTCGATTTGGAGGAAGCCTTAAAAGAAACCGTGTCTGCGTTGGCACTCGTGGAGGAGAAAACAAGCGTTAGTTTCTCAGAAAACGTCTTCTTTTGCCAGACACAGCTGGCTCCGAAGTGTTTCGCCACTAATGACACAATTATGCGTGGCATTAAGGGAGGGAAAACAAAAAGAAAAAAAAAACAAAAACATCTTAGTCAGCACAATTAAGTACAGCTTGAAAGGTGTGCTGACAAATACTTTTCACTCAATTGCAATCGATGACAACCTGCAGTAACACAAGAATAGATCCCTAAAAGGCATTTCCCCAATGTTCCTAATGTTATCAACATTTGGAAAATGCCTCATCGGTGCATGAGAGAGAGGTAAAAATAAAGGGAAAGATGGTCGGGGGAAGAAAAGAAAGAAAAAAGAAAAAGAGGGGAAGTAAAAAAAGAAAAAAAAAGAAAAAGGAAAGTACCTTTCTTGTGAGTAGCTTCATTTTTGGAGCCTTTGGGGTCTAATAAAAAAAAGATCAGAATTAAACACAGCAGATACTAACAACATGTTACCAACTCTACGTTGTTTGTCCCCGTTCAGGAAAACAACCGCTTTGTCTATCAAGGAGCGAACAAGACAGCAAGGCTTGATTATCTAAAGGTGTCGCACTGCTGCCAACACTCAGCGAGGGTGAGTGTGTGGCAGTGGGGAGGGGGGAGGAGACTTAGGAGGGGGGAGGGGGGCAGGGAGGAAGGGGGGCAACATACTGTGAAGGCAATAGCAGGAAGGAGGGATGCACGAGTCTGTAGAGTCACAGTCTACTGCCATACTGCAGCGGGCAGGAGAGGAGAGGCGATGCACTGAGATGAAGAGGAGGAGGGTTGCAATGCAGATCTGTCAAGAGGAGCTGAAGTAAGACTAGCAAAATGCACTACAGGAGATGCAAGAGGCCAGAGAGAAAGAGGAGGAAGAGGAGGAGGGCAGGGAAAGTGCAAAGACTACATGTCAAACCGGCTTCATTTAGATTTTTTTGCTCAAATGACACTTTTTTTTCCACCTCTGATCTTTTTGAGCAACAGGTTGACGGTGAGTTAGCATATTTCCCATAACTGGACTGAAATGAATCGGCCTATTAACAAAGTTTTTCACAAATGGATTCTTTTGTCCCTCTCGATAATTTGCCTCCAGCTACATGAATGATCTCCGACTCTGAAATGAAATCACGCTCCGCTCCTTTAAACGGGGGCTATCAATTTGAGGTCGTTTGGCTGAAATGGAGCCCATCGGAATGACAAAAGGTTCTACAGTACGTCCACCTCCCCTCCCGCTTCCAGAAAAAAATGTAAATCTTCGACCTCTTAAAAACGGGCCACATCATTTCAGACAAACCTCGGATAGGGAACTTTTTCAGTTCTGCAGAGAGGCTGATTTATAATGGAGAAATGCCAACCTGCTAATGTCAAGGAATTGGAAGTTAAGGCCGAACGATTCATTGTTCCTCAGTGACAAGGCCCCTTTATTTCTCCCCCCTGTTCACTCCAGGAAAGTTACAGCTCGACAAAAGACTTGGCCTGATGTGTCACTGAAGATCAGTGGCTTATTGGATTTGTCTGGAAAGTTCAAGCAAGTACAAGGAGACGAAACTTTCACTGTTGCTGACTAGCAGATAGCAAACGCACAACACAAGCTGCCCGACGACTTAATACGCTAATGCTTCATGCACTTACAACACTAGAGTCTGTACATGACCCGATCAGGTTTGTTTTTGCCCCCGATCCGATTACTGAACGTTTAATCTAGAGTATATGTCCTAGAGTTGGTCTCCTGTAGCTTCCTAAAGTCTTTCCTTGTCTTCTCCTAGAGTCGACTGGACAACGTAGTGTGGAGAGGGTAGCTGGTACCTTGTGTTCTCTACTCCAGAAATGTTCTGGTCATCCAACGCTGCCATAAACTCCCTAACCCTCTCTGGAAGATGTTTCTCCTTGACGCTGTCTTCAGGAAACTTTTCTCTTCTTTTAAACGTTCAGTGTTTGTTGTTGTTGTTTGGGTGCAGCCTTTGACTGAGTGGACTCCATGGATTCTGTTTAGATGATCAACTACTACCACCTTGGTTCCTCTTCTTCTACTTGGATTTTTGGCAGCTTTGACGCTAGCCAACACAGAGGAAGATGTGGTTTTGGTTTATTGCGGACCTAAAATAAATAACTAAAAAAGATCGGGCTTGTCTAAAGCCTGATAATGATCTCATCCGATCATTTCCCTGATACTGATTGGGACGTCCCACCTAGAATCCATACCAGATATATCATACATCTCATTCTGACTAACAAACGTTAAACAGCTCACAAGCACATAATGATCACAACTGTATTTACTTTCAATTAATTCTTACAGACGTTCATTAATACACAGGATTAGATGTTACAATCCCTTGTGCCAAAATCCCAGGCAAAACACATTTAGAGGCCCTGTCCAGCTGAGAAACTCTAACAAACCTACAGTCATGTGATATGACGCTTGACCTACAATCTAAATGAACTAAGTAAATGCTGCTGGCTTGTATGGCCCGCTCAGCAGCAGACACTAACTCAAACCTTGTGAAATATAAGCTAACCAAATACTGCTGGCTAGCTTAACCTACAATCTAAATAAACTAAGTTAATGCTGCTGGCTTGTAGGCCCACAGAGCAGCAGAGGATAATTCAAACATTGTGAAACATAAGCTAACCTAACGCTGCTGGCTTGTATGGCCCGCTCAGCAGCTAACCATAGCTACCAAGCAACATGAAGACATCAGATACCTGGCCTAAACAACAGCAGTATCCAGCATGTCATTGAGGTTTTCAAGTGGGCACCTCCCTTCACCGATGTTTCGTCCTGGAGTCACCCCCCCTCCACGCTGCCACTGCAAAACTCTGTTTTTCTCACCATTAATATTAGACAACAACTAATATTTCAATAATTAGACTAGTCCTTTTATGAATCACGACACAAACAAATCTACCGTGGTTCGCCCCGTTGATGCGGGCTGAAACACGAACCAATCGACCACATCTATAATGATTTGCGTTATTAGACCGTTGTTTTTAACCAAAACAACCAGATTCATTCCTTCCGTCCACTTAACTTCAATCAGAGGCTAAAAGGTTTCCTCTTGCAGGAGTTTTCCCTTCTCTTTCATAGTTCACATTTCCTGATTGACGTCCTATTTTGCTCCGAACTGAGTAAACTGGGCCCAACCTGCTTTGCTGTACTTGACAACTGCCATCGTGAGAGATGGCAACCTCTCCGAGTAAGAAGTCCGGGCACGATATTGTAATCTGTCATTGTCAGGCAGGAAAAAAAAAAAAGAAGAAGAAGCAAAAAGCAAAAAAAAAGAAGAAAGGGAAATGGCCTCTAAGATAGATGGAAAGTATTCGTCGCGACCATGAACTGTTGTAGACAGGTGACTTAAACTCTATAATCTGCCTGAATCCATGAAAGGCAATTTTCCCTCCCTCCTTCTCTTGCGCACGACAATCTCTGTGTGTCAGTGCTAAGCCCGGGCTTAGCCCCGCGGCCGGGCTGCCTGTCGAACATCTGAGCACCTGATTCCTGGCATTAAAACCACAGCAGCTTTGGTTTCTTTCTCTGCTTCAGCTGCTGGCGGCGGGTTAGGGATCTCATAACGCTGGCTAATTACGAGCACTGTGCAGAATCGATTCTCCTGGCTTTTGCAGGAGGAGGTGTAAAAAAAAAAAAAAAAAAAATGTCTTTGTGTTACAAGACAAAGGGTATTTTTTTGTTGTTAAATGAGAACAGGGATCTTTCCTAAATGATTTTTCTGTCCTCTTTGTTCTCCGCCCCGCCGTCTCCCTCCATCAGCCAGCGATTAGACACATCTGCCATGTAAACCCCGAAAACAGCAGCTCGCCTCCTTTGCGATTGTGCAGCAGCAGCAGCAGCAGTAAACAATTACATGTCACCCTCTCCATCAGGGCCTTTTAGGAGCTTAAACCGTTTATTTTTTTTTTTTTTTAGTTTTGTCTTCCTCAAGCTGGTAATTAGAGGTGTGATGGGATTCCACCGGAGGACTCAATGGCCTTTTATAAAGCAGCATTCCTCTCCTTATAAACTTGTTAGCCACGGACCAGCGGGCTGCAGAGCGAGGAAGACAGAGTAATGTAGCCATCAACTCTCCTTACACATCCCAGATTAGCGTTTCCGCCGCCCGGAGCTAAAGAGATTCCACGTTCTTGTCCGCCCCGCTATCTTTGGATCGAGAAGTTACAACGACGTGGTGTGAGGTATTTATAGAAATGGAACTCATTCATTCTGACAACATGGCTCGTTTGACGGTGCTCTAATTATTTCGGGTCTTTATTTCACGACCAGGCCGGCTACTTTTGGCTGTGAGATCTGGTCAAACACGACCTTTTATATCTTTTTCATTTCCCTGCTCCTCTCCTCCATCCTCCCATCAGTCTCTCTCTCTCTCAGTGCCCTCATACATTCAGCTGCCTTTTACCATTACCCTACTCTATATTCCTCTCTTCGTCGCCCTTGCCTTTCCGCCTCCTCCTCCTCCTCCTCCTGGTAGACGCAGAAGCGAGATCAATATTTTTTGTCATAACTCAGGGGGGAGAGTCACCTTCTGCGGCGACATTAAAAATTCCTCGCTCCGTGCAATATAGTCCCCATCCAAATTTCCTGGCTCGGAAAGGATAGGGCCATTACCCAGAATACTAAAAGAGCCTCGAGACCTTCCTCTGGGCAAAACTGCCCGCTCGCGCCGGCAGATTCATGCGTTTGCATCCTTGTAGACGGTCGCAAAAAAAATAAAAAATAGCAAGAGTGGATATTACAGTTTCAGAGCTGCTTATTCAAGTCTGCTGCAAGTGTTATACATAACTGAGCAATACCGTAGCCCACTGGGACCTGCGTTAGCATCACAATTCTGGTGCTAAGCTAGTGGAAACATATTCTGCGCTTGCAGACCCTGGATTGTGCCATCTGCACTTCTTTCCAATGTCCCGTCGTAAGCAAATCCCTCCATTTTCAACGCTGCCTCACCCCTTCCCTTCCATCACCCCTCGTTCAGTTTCTTCCCCCACCCTGCAGCCATTCCCTCCATCCCACGCTCATTACCTTATGCCCATTAATCCCATTAAGTAGCCATTAAACAAGTGCTGATAACGCTGAATGAACGTCAAGCTCCAGCGGCTAATAACCACGGTCCCACCTCGATACGTTCAAGAATGGTGAGGAGAGGAAGAGGAAGAGGAAGAGGAGAAGGAGGAGAAGGAGGAGGGGAGCTGCACGACACAAGTGTGGCATAGAGTAATAGGAGTGTAGCTTTGTGCAATGACGAGTGCTGCAACTGTGAAAAGAGACAGAGGGAAGTGAGGAGGAGGAGGAGGTGAAAGGAGGAAGCCAAACTTGTAAATATACCGCTGTAGTTTGTATATTTACCCGAGTCCACATGTTCAGAATTGAGCTTGGAAGCGAAATTGATCATAACAGGGATTTAAGAGCAGAGGGAAGGAGGGAGCTTTGCCAAACCAGCCATGGGAGCAGCGTGAAATAAAAGGACTGCATCCGAAGAAGCAAACTCCGAGCTAAGGCAACTGCGGCTGCGGCTGTTCAAGGGTGCCGAAAACCTGCTGAGGTAGATAGACACCCACCAACCAACCATCCCACCCCCAACATCCCTGACTGCACACTGAGTTTAAGGCCGGCGACACAATTCAGGGTCTTTCCGGGTACCGATTCCTGCCCTGCAGAGGGGGTAACGGAGGCGGAAGTGGAGAGGGGAGTTAAGTCGTCACGGGTATACATGGCTCGCCAGCAGCATGCTCTGGTTGAGCTTAAAATCAGAAGCTCGCCGGCGGTCATCGTCCTCGCTGCCGCTCAGCTTGAGTGATGAGGAAGGACAAGGTTATGGCAGAGAAGTAGAGGGGAGTCGCAGCTGTAGTCTGTGCCATTCATCAAGTGTCCGCACACACAGAAAGAGGAATCGCACCATCGCAAACACACCTTACCCTCACTGGCTCTCTCTCTCTAACCCTCATACAGGCTCATTTATCTGCCTGGCGCCATGTGGCCGTTCATCTACCAGGGGGTAGCAGATCAGAAAAGAAAAGGGGGGTTGAGGAACCGAACAGCCTCCTTCCTGCTCTGTGAACACCAGCGCTGCCTGCCCACCTGGTCGGCCAGGTCAAAGAGGTGCAGTTTGTTTCGCGGATCAGCGAGAATCGGTAAACAAGGCTTCAATATGGCAAAAGCTGGGGCGATGGGGGAGTTAAAGGAGAGGGAAGGGGGAGAAAATGACCTTGTTTTTCATTCAGTGCCAGAGGAAAAGGTCCGGGCATGTAGGACGAGAGATGACGAAAATCAAAAGAAAAAGGCAGAGGGCGGGAGGCGCATGACGACGGGACTGAGCCTAGATTAAATTTAAGAGAATGCAATAAAACAATCGATTTGTGGGTAAGTAAAAGAAAAGTAAGAAAGCAGGTGCAAACGCTGGAGGAGAATGAGAGATTGATTAAAAACCAAAGTGGACGGGAGTAAGATGAAGGGAGGAAAGGTTTGAGATATGAAAGAAAAAAGGGTGGATGGTAAAGTTTAGGAGAGGAATAAAGTAGGTCCAAATCATGAAGGCGTTGGCGAGTGAAGGACAGAACTGATCGAGGAAGGAAAGCGGTAACACCATTACAAGAATGAGAAAGCAGGAAAGAGAGAATGGACTCATGGATTATAAATGGCTTGTCCTGAATGTGTCAGGAGTGTTTGCTCTCCTCCCCCCGACTGCAGAGGAACCAGCTAAATCAATCGGAAGCTTTTTGGTCGACACAGTGGACGTCCGGTCACGATCTGGGTAATTTCCTCTCACGCCCGCATATTCGTAGCTTTGGGGCAAATCTCATTTGTTCCCTCTCTGGTTTCCCTCCTGGCCCTCAGTCTGCTGCCGCTGCAGGGCAGAATTAGCAGGGCTGTTGCTAATACGAGGAGTGTGTAAACGGTGGAGGCGGAAGGGAAGAACAATCACCTTCAGTTTAGGAAAAGCAGCTGAAATATTGTGCTATTAACATTTGCTTCTAACTTTTTTTTTTTTTTTCCAGGAACTTTGTAGTTTAAGATATCCCTTAATATTTACAAGTTACCATAAAGGTTTCAAAAGTTAACTTGATTTAAAAGTTCATAAAGTCTGAGCAGGAATTGGAAGCAAACCCAGAAGAAGGTGCCATGTTTAAGTCCAATTCTTCTTAATTTGTGGATGTAGGCGAGCCAACGTCACAACCTTTATCTTGGGCCGTCAACAGATGTCTTTTCACGATGTTGGACACGGTGCACTCCGTGGCTTTTAGCCCTGCGACACATTAGCTTATTAGTTGCTAGTTAGCTTGCAAGCTCAACCACTGGGTTGCAAACTTAAGGATAGCTTGCTCATTAGGTAAACTAGAGCTAACCTGAGTTAGCATTAGCTTTATTTTTAATTTGTCCAGGTCCTGGTATATAGTCAAAATAACAAGCTGAAACAAGAGCAACTGGACTTGTAGAGTTTCTGGAGATGTTTCATCTGAGTAGCTTCTTCAGTTCTAGTTCTTCAACACTTCCATGTCGTTATATGAGGAATCTGTTCCGGTTGCTACTTGGATCGATGTTGAAATGTCTTCAAGAATCTCTACAACTCCAGTTGTTCTTGTTTCAGCTCGCTTTTGGACATACGGTTTACCATAGCTCACGTTTTCCTGACCAGGCGAGTTTCCGTCCAGGAAAACAAGAACAAAATAGATTCCTCATCTGGTCATTAACGGACTCTAGCAATCTAACACTTATCAAACCCCAACTCCCCACCAGTCTTTTAGAAATGAAGAAGCCACTTGGACAAAACGTCTTCAGGGAACTCTACAAGTCCAGTCGCCCTTGTTTCGTCTTATCTTTTTAATCGTGGTAATCAAAGTTCTGGTCACCACTACAAATTCCTACATTTTTTAGAAAGTACATTATCAATTAATCCAAATTACAAAAAATCTCCATGACTACACTTTACCATGCTACAGTTAGAGCCTGAAATAAATGGGGAAAGGGGAATCACACCTCCATTACACCAACTCCATTTTCAAATAAAGACCCAACCCTCTGGAACTCACCTCCTGTCAGTTTAAATTCCAAGATTTACTTAAACTCTATCTAGAACTGCAACCGTTACCATCGATATGTTAAATATGTTTTAACTAGTTTGGTGTTATTTCTTTCTCTGTTTGTGTGCAAGTTGCTGCTGTCATTGCCTTTATTGTACATACTATGTTACATGTATTTTGATGATTGTCGTGCCCATCCATGGACTGGTGTTGGGAATTAGCTTCCACTTCTGCAATTGTCTTTCTGTCTTCCCTTATAAATAAACAAACAGTGATGATTCTGAACAAACGCTGCAACATCAAACTGTCTAGAAACATCTTTGATTGTCATGAATCCACGGCTTCATTTCAGAAGGAAGGTTTTTTTGGAAGAGTCCTAACATTTTGTGTTCTGTATAATCATAATTACACAGCAAATTCAATAATACTGAATCAAAACTAGGGCAGTAAATAGACTCATATTTAATCGCGACTAATCGCATGATTTTTATAGTTAATGCACATAAAGTGGCAATCAATGCAAATTAATTTGTTGAAACAATTTAGAGAGCTGTTGAGTCAACTGATGCATGACGTTTGTATTACTTTTATCAACTTCTCTGGTCTCAGCTGTGTGCTCGATCCGTTGGTAACTGGGTTCACATCGGGAGTAAATGCAGAGAACTTGTCAAGAGAACCATCTGATGTGTTTATTTATTTTTATCTGTTTCTGCTCGTTTGTTTCTGTCTACTTTCTCCTTCTACATCTTCTTCTTTAGTGATTTCTGCCCATGTTACTTCTCTCCACTTAATGCCACTTCAAACTCTGCTTACTTTTCACAGCGTTACTGCTGCTTAATTCACTAAATGTGTAAAAGGAATTTGTGTTAAGGTGTAATTCTGAGAGCACTAATTAAAACTTAACTTGATGATTATTAACATTTATTACCATTATTAGTGGTACACTGTATCCCCTCTGAGCTTTGCTTGCTTGTCCCTTAGCTCTGTCCACTACAATTTTGTCCTCTTGCTATATTGTTTATATGCATCATGTACAGTTTGCTTTGTTTCTGTTGTTCCTGTCTCCTCCTCCTTTTGTCCTTTCTCTTCTTTCCAATCTCCCTCTCCTGTGTCTGGGTCTCTAGCCAGGAGTTTTTTTTTTTCCTTAGTATTTACTCTAGAGGTTTCAGGCTCTGTGTTCGGTGAAGCGCTTCCAAACAATCTGAATTGTATTTGACGCTTTATGGACAAAATAAAATAAAACTGAGCGGAGGCAGCCGGAGACACTGAACTGAACTTCAGTATCACTCTTCGGGAAACATATACGTGATCACGTGACGTTGTGGAGAGTTCGTCCATGTTTATTTACGGTCTGTGGTTTGTGGAGGAGATCGGGCGACGCTGCTGCAGGGCCACAAAACCCCTTAACGGAGGAGGTTGGGGTGGATGGATGGGTCGAGAATCTCCTGCTTTAAAACTAATATTGATTTCATATGACTTATCTAAACCTAAATTCATATTCTTTATTTTATTCATGATGGTAATGGTTCTCTAATCTTCTAATGATAATAATAATAATAAAGAAACATTTGAGACTACTACCACGACTGCAGTTCCTCTTTTGGCTTCCCCCGCTGTGCAAGTACCCCCTTTTTCTGTCGTTTTCCCCAGAGTTTATTAAGGAGCAGAGCTGTCAAGCTGTTTATTTCATGAGTGTGATTAATGCAGCGGTGTAGTTAGATGGTGGGACACACACACACACACACACACACAGTCACTCACACACACACACACACAAAAAGGAAAACTGCATGAATGAGCAAGTTGGAGAGCTCACGCTATTCCACTCTGTCGACCTGACAGCCATGACAGAGTCTGGAAATTCACATCAGCCTCTGTCTGCTAACAACGGCCCCTGACGCAATTAGCTAAGCAGATTATATAAAAGACAGACTCGTCCTCCTGAACTTGTATCTTCATCACAGATCTCCTGTTTTCTTTATATTTAACCAAAAAGAAAAAGAAAGAAAGAGCGAAACCCTCTATGAACGCTGTCTGGTCCAGGACAGTTATTCTCTGCATGTATAGCACATTGCAGAGTTCTTTCATTCACATTTAACTTTTAGGAACGTCATGGCTATAAATTCACATAACTGTCAGTTCAGCCTGTTTAAATCCTGACGATTAAAGGTCAACGCAGCAGCGGTGTCAGTAAATCAAAAAAGGCCTGTTGTCAACCAGAGCTGAGGAGAAGTCAAATGAAAAAAAATAAAAATTGGTCTCCAAAATTGACTCCCGACAAACACCTGAACAAATTGATAGCAGGTCAAGACGGACGAGCTGTTTTCGGCCGATCTGCAGTTGCAGCAGGTTTAATAATACACACTCAGTCACGGTGAAAAAAAAAACCTTCCACTTCTCTCAATTCTGACTTGCATTCGCTGAGATATCCCACTTACGAAGATCACCATATAATGGGTTACACCATTATGGGCTCAGCAAGAAAAGAAAAGAAAGCTCCATGGCAGCATTCAGAAACAGAAGCTGTGCTTCACTTTGTGCACATTCTAGCAGTGTGTATACCCGTGTGTTCGGTGTACAAAATATCAGGGCACCTTATTAATTTCCCCGTTTTAAATCTGCTTTAGACATGAAGGAGACGCAGGCTTGTGTGCAAACAGCATCACGTTGCAGCCTTGCGCAGGCATGGTGCAATTGGACCAATCAGCAGCAAGCTAGAGTACAGCATCCCTCCAAGTTTTATCAGCACCAACGATCGAGGCTCACAGAGACCGTTGCCCCTCTCTGGTGGCTATTTGGTTGTTGTCAAAATCAGACCAGCAGCATTTGAAAGTGTTGCATATGAACGGGTGAACACAAGAACGTGTGCACTGAGGATCCACAAATGGAACTGTGTTTGAGGTTCTTTTACAAACAAAAATCTAAAATCCCTTCGGTAAACCTTTTTTATTTATTTACTTACAGATACCACAGCTCTGATTTTGATCAAACTTGGAGGAGAAATCCACGAACCTCTTTCTGCTGATTGAACCAATGCTCATGTCACAGACTCAGTGTAATAGTGATCAAACGTGAATATGAATTTGTTGGGAATAGGGGAAGAGGGAATATTAATATTTCCTATATTTTGTACACCTGACAAACTAAATATACGGCAATAGAAAGTACTCACATCCACTCTATAGACCTCAGTTTGTTTAACATGCAACAAGGCTCAAGTGTGTTTTTTATCATTCAGTTAAGAAAAAAAGCACAAGGTGACTTTAAAATCATTTCCAATCTCTTAAAATGTTTAAAACATGTTTTATTATTCATGCAGCCTAAAGAATTATGGAGGGTTGCCCCTCCAGGTTCTCTGACTGCGTTCCTGATGTGAGGGAGTTTAAAATAGAAACCTCTGACATGTGTCTTTATGAGGGGCTTCCATTCAGGGAGAGGTCGCTGAATATTTATATCATAACCATCATTATCATCATCATCATCATCATGAGCTCATGTTCAGCAGCACGCTCGCAGGAGAGAGGCACATTACCTTGACCACCAAAACAAGCACTCAGGATACTTTGTGGATACCAAGGAATGTAGCCAACTAGCATCATGACAACTACAGAGCCTGAGTTATATCAAATGGGAAGGTTGGTTTTTGGCTTTTTGACTGGGGCTCAAAGTGCAGGGACAGGGTTATGTAAGGAAAAGAAAAATCGGGGGTTTGCGGTGGTAGTGGTGGGGGGAGGGGGGTAGGTTGGGGTCTTAACACTTGAAAATGTTCTAATTCTGACTTCAGTAAGTTGAGCAATGAGCAGAATTACCTTTGTTGTACACTGCAAAGGGCAAATAAAAGAGATCGACAAATTGAGAACAACCAAAAGCAATGAGATGATTAAACAGAGAGCAACAGAATTCATTTTAGCATCGGAACAAATACAAACCTTTGTCCTGGTGATAATCGTGGCTAAAGCTTGGCTAAAAGGGCATTTAGAGAAGGTAATGTAATGCAGAAACAACAGTCTTTCCAGGGTTTTACTTTTGGCTACATTCCCGTCTTATCCGACTGAGTCTTGGTGGAAAACTCCTACCTTTGAAATTCGGTCGGATTCTGGCGTCGTAGCCCGACACTTTGCCCATGAGCTTGTCCAGAAACTCGGACGGCGGCATCGGGGTGGTAGCTTTCCTCGCCGCGGCCTCTTTCGACGCCGCCAAGCTGGAAGACAGGAGAGAGGGTTTTTTGGTTAGAGGCGGACGCAAAGGCAGGAGAGCTTTGTAGCTCACGTTTGGTAAGAACAAGAACTTTTGATCGGTGAGAAGGTGAATCCACATTCTTTGTCGAGTTTCAAATCCAAAACAATTTGCTGGAGACTCACAATGTTACCAACAACCAACCTAAAAACAACCTTGATTTACATTTAAACTCCAGGATACCAGCCACAGGCGCTTCAATGGCTCACCCAAGAACTGAGGCTATAGTCTCCACCTAGTTAGCTCCTGACTCGCCAGTTAAACCTTGGCAAACCAATAATAATCCCTCTCTGGTTAAATTTCCACCTCAGATTCCAGGGTCAAATAAAGATCTTGCCCCAAAGAGCAAAAATTACGGAAGAAACGTCAAGAGTTGGATCTTTCTCTGTTTGTTTTAGTCACATAAACATGGAAAAAGTTAATTGCACTTTCCACATGTCTTCGTTATAATCGGTACAACACCAAGAAAATATTTTGCCAAACCTGAACTGGAAAAAGTCAGACATGAAGGTGGTTTCTGAAGATCATCAAAATTAGTTACTAGCCTCTTCAAACACACATGAACCCTTTAGAGGCTACTGTCTCCCAACAAGTCACACTATGCTGCATGAGGACAAAGAGTTCAGTACTAGCGTCTTTACATTTAATGAAATTACTTTTACGCAAATATTCGTCAAATGTTCCATATTTTCTACACGAATATCTGCACCACCAACATTATCACATAGTACTTAAAAAACTACATTTGCTTACATTGCCTACATTTTGATACTTGTCACCTGCCCCCTGCTGGATTTATCCATGCTCTGCAGTCAATATCAGGCTTTTGGCAGCCATTTCCAATATGGCTGCATCCATCGACTTTCCTTTTTTTTCGAATCAGATCTTTTTCTAATGTTGAAAACTTTCAGTCAGAATGGTATTTTATTATAATTAAGTCATTACTACAAATCACTTTAAACATCATGTTATTATAAAATTGGGTTGAAAAGTTGTGTATCAAATATGATACAGTAGGTATATATATATATATATAGTAACTGAACTAAGTTGTTAATGCATTTAATTTTTTTATAATTTAATTAAACTGGTTATTTAGGAGATTAAAATCTCATCTTTAAATATGCATTCATTTATACCATATTACAGGATTTTTTTATATTTAAGCATGATTATTCTATGAGGTTCACTTGGTAATTATTTTATTTTGTAGTAATCGATTCTCACTAAGACAGTTAAATGAAAATCACAACCTGTATTTATCTATTTTTATTTATCTATTGTGTCTCTGAATTTATCTATTCAGAGACACATTCATTCTTTCATCTGAGATTCGTCCATCTTTGCCTGAGCAATGACAGAAACTGTTTTTTATTTATTTTTTTATTCCAAAAGGCAAAAATAAAAAGGTTGTGAAAGAGATCCTGTTTGGAAAAAAGCAAAATCAAACCAAAAGAAATGTTAGAAATGTTTGAAATGTTCCAAACACATTAAACAGTTTTGTTTTTGTTCTTTTTCATAAAAAGCAATAATCATTGATTTATCAAATACGATAAATTTATCAAATACGATAACCCTAACCCTAACGATAAATAATATGATAACCCTAAACCAAAAATCATACAAGGAAATATTTTTAGATTTTTATTATTCTTATTTATTTATTATTGAAATGTCATCATTTTATATGTCAGGCTTCACAAGGTTAAGTCCTAATAAATTAAATGCGTTTCTAATTTTATTTGATATATTTCACACTGAAGTCGAAACACAAGAATAATTTATTTCTGTTTTCTAAACGTTTAATGATGTTTTTATTTTAAACTGAACGCTCGATCCGCGTTTAAACCTGATGAACAGCTGATGTGTAGATTTTTTTTTTGTCAGACATCAACCAGTCCACAGGAAAGCTTCACGGTTTCAACCTCATTTCATTTAGTTTCACCTAATTGAATTAAAAAGTGAATAATTAAGAGTGAACTTTAACAGTCTGTATGTTTAATGCATTAGTGGATATCACACACACTCACACACACACACCTTCCTTTCGTTCTTTTTAAACTAATGCTCTAATTCACTTAACCCGCCCGGTGTCCTGCTGAGTGCCACATTGATTTTACAATAAGGCCGTGGTATTTGCACAGTTGACTTCTTTACCTTATTAAGTCCATCATACTCATTAGATGCTCTCTGCTAATGTCAAATCCCCAGCACGGCCTTTAGCCCACAGACATGTATGAGCCCAGAGCAAACAGTCAATAACAACGCTGCATGGACTCAGCTGATGGACTGAGCCAGAGGAAGCATCCAGGTACACCTGAGGTCTGACGCCCAGAGAAAAACCAAGACTGCACCACATACATGAATAAACAGGGGACAACACTCACCAACTGCCACGAGGGTCAACACGGCACCCGAGCTGTAAAATATGTGACGTGATATTTACAGTAAATGTCAGCTCCGTACACAACAGGCTTCATTTGACTTGTGCTCCTGGGATCTAATGAACTGAGGAGTGATGGAGGTCGTTAAATGTTACCAAGAACTGTCATGAGTCATTTAACTGCTCACGGTGTGTGATCCACACAAAGAGATGGACGTATGAATTCTAACCTTAAAGTTAAACGTCTTTTAAAAAAAAATCTTCTTAGATCTCAGAAATATCCATAAAATTAAGAATATCCGTAGTTTGCAAAATACTGTAATTTAAAAAAGAAGCATCGTGAATTTATAAAAAACACATCCAGAATTTCTAAATACGTTCATATCATTTATGAACGCAAAGTGTCCTGATCTTGGAAGATAGTTGAGTTTCCAAAGAAGGTCTTTACAAAAGCATCCTGTTCTGTTCTGAACCCAACAAGGACATCCTGCCTTTCCTAAATGTTTTAATAGTCGAGCCACTCTAAAAAAAAACAAAAAAAAACGAATCGCTCTGCAAAAGCCCTTCACGTTCAAAAGATGTCCTGAACTTCCTGACTTTCCAAAATTGGTCTAAACTCCTCACACTCAAGCAGCTTCCTCACTTCCAGCTAGTCTCAGTAAATTCTCTTTTCTTCCAAAGAAATCTAGAAAATATATACTTTGCACAATAATTCACTTTAAAAAGTTTATGTTAATGTTCCCTGGTGCTTCTAAATTGTTCTGCTCTTCCAAACGTCTACATATGTGACCTCTGTAGCAGGACATCACTTTGACAAAAGGCCATGGCTTTTAAAAACTCTTAAATATATATATATCCTTTGAAAAAGGAAAACTAAAATTCCTAAGACTTTTAATATTTTTTTTTCTCCAAAATACCTTAAAAATCCACCTGTTTTCTAAAAATGTCCCCTATTTCCAAAATCAGCACAACCAAGCAAAATCATCCAGACTTCACTAAAATGTTTTTGCTTAGTTTTTTAAAAAAGACAGAAAACAGAAGAATCCTTCATTTCAGAAAAAGGATTCTCTGCTAAATTGTCCCAGTCTTACAAAAGTCCCCTTAGTTTACTTTCAGAAAAGGCCACGGCTTTTTAACAACTCCTATCCTTACCTTTCAAAGACATCCCATCCTCGACATGACAGAAACATCTTAAACTCTCTTTCTAGAAATGTCATCGCTCTGCAAAAGCACTTCACTTGACAAAATGTCCTTGAACAACTCACATCCAAATGTGTCCTTATGATAAAGAAAACAAATGTGTTTTTTAAGAACATTTAACCATTGCTAAATTGTCCAAATCTCCAAACAATTCTCCATCGTTGGCTTTAAACAGAGTCTCCCTACCTGAAAAGATCATGGCATGTATATACATCTTTCATAAATATCCTAAAATTAGCCAGACTTTTCCTAACTTTGCAATAACAACCATTTTTTTCCAATTCTTACAAAATGTCTTACAAATGAACCTATTGTGCAAAAAGAAATCTCACATTCCATAAACATCCCTAATTTCCTGACTTTCTGAAATCCTCACATCCAAAAATCTTTTTACTGTTCTGAGTTTCCATAAAATCTAATATCTATACCTTGCAGGGAAGTCATTTTAAAGAGAAATGCTTCCATCTTAAACCATGTCCAGATTTCTTTAAAAATGTTCTCACATTCCTAAACTGTCCTGATCTTCCAAACTTCCCCATACAGTAGTAGACTTTCCAAACTAGACCTCACTTCCTCAAAAGGTCCCAGCTTTTAAATAATCTACAAGAACAAACCAATTTTCAAAAAAATCTCAACACTTTGCAGAATGACCTGTTTTCTTAAAATCCCCACATCCAAATATCTACGTACTTTCAAAAACTCTCCCGACTTTCCATCAAATTTCTTCACAACCAGTAATATCTAAACCTTAAAGGAGGAGCTGCTTAAAAAAAAAAAATAAAAAAAACTGCATTCATTTCAAACTAGATTTTTTAAAACAAGAATTGTTCCGAAAACTTTCAAACTTCCCCTTAAAGTAGTTGACTTTCCAAACAAGGCATCGCTTCCTCACAAGGTCACAGCTTTTAAGAACTCCGCAAGAACATGCATACTTTCTAAAATATCTTAAAAATCAAAAGTGTTACCAACAAAATCCTAAACATCTTGACTTTCCAAACTGTCCCGACCGTCAAGGCCTAAAACGTTCAGTAAATCAGTCAAAATGCAGCTATTTATTCAGGAGGAACAGCTGATCATCAGTCAGCTCTTCGTGCCCCAGGTTGTGTAAACATTTTAAAAAGGCACGCGTTGGGATTTGCATTGGAACGCTTGGATGCTTCGGTTGGACTGAAAGTGAAGTGACAGCGAGTTGATTCTGAGCGAGGACTGAAGTGACCCGTGGCCTTACAGTGGAGCTGCATTAGAGGCCACTTGTAGTGCATTTCGTTGCATCAGTTCTCGCTGCGCCTGGAGAAGCATGAACACGGACGGCAGTGTGATCCGGGCTAAAAATAAGCTGCTGTACTGACCCATTTCATCTGACTAGCGCTTCACAATGAGCTTTGTTAGCGAGCGGAGACGGCTGAGGGAGGAACTCTATCTACCTTTATACGGCGTCTCTTAATTAATTAGTCAGTGATTTTACACAGTAATTAGTTGCTTCCTCTTGTTAGCGACGAGACAAAGAATCTAGTTCAATGTTCTTATATAAGAACTTATGACGGTGGGTGAAATTAAGATTATTTGTTCTTTTTGTTAGTAACATCTCACTTTTATCAGATGCTGCACAATTCACCTTTTTTGCACTTTTACGAATACGAATCCTCGTATTGTCTTCCCATCGACCATGCAATGTTTCTCCTCCCGGGTCAAAACATAAATTCCCAAACCAAATATTCAGAATAGAAGAATCCACTTGGATGAAGAATCTTCAGGGAAACTCAAACAAGCTTTAATATACTGTGACCTGGACGACTGAGAATCATCTTACAATGAGATGTAAGAATCTACTTTTTCACTGTGTACACGCTGCAGCTGTTGTTGCTGCAGCTGTTGTTGTAGCCTGACATTCTCAGAATATGAGTCTGGTAAAACACCATTTAGATTTCACTATGGGACGTTTCTGCACAAAAATTGAACGTGTTTAACTACTGTTGGACTCTTCTGTCCATCTTTCAGACCAGATCTTTTAAAGCATTTTGAGACAATTTGTGTCGTTATCGAATCCATATAAATAAAATTGAATTGAACCAAGCTGAATCACCACATAAAGCCTCGCCCCCAGATGATCTGATTGGCCCGGCAGATCATTGCAGGAGCAGAATCAGTTCCCAACAGAGAGACTCCACACCAACCTTTCCACCACAAAGAAAAAGTCAGTCTGTCTTGCAGGCTCACTGTTCTTTTACAATGGTTCACGCAGAATCATGCATTCCAAATAAAGTGCCGCAGTTTTCATTAAGCCTGTTTGCAGACCGTTGGATGTTAAGGCTGAGCTCAGTTAATCTGAAACGTTTGTGACGTACAGGAAAAATGTAATATTTCTGATGGTTGGGGCATCACTTACTAAATGTTGCAGTCACATTTAACTTCATTATGGTTATTTCGCATAATCCAAACATCACTCTACACGAGTGAAACATGTAGACGGAGATTATGTCTAAAAAAGGCTTGCAAATTTAAAGAAACCCACTGGTAATCAAAAATTCTATTTGCACCTAAACATGACTCAGAAATGTTTTTAAAAAAACGATTTAAGGCCTGACGGGAATCTTTGTGACACACATGTTTTATTCTGGATCAGCCTGAACCAAACTTTTACAGTGAGGCGAAGTTATGGACTGGGTTTATGAGGAATAATTCATTTTAGTGCAGGAACATTTTCACTTTGCAGCACTCAAGACGCCCAAGTGAGGCAGCCATCAGGACTTCATGTTAGCTCAGGGTATCAATGATTGAAAGGAGACAAAATGATTTTGAGCTGAGGCCGAGCTAAGAACTAGAGGAACAACACCAACCGGATCTGACTTTTCTGTTTTGGTTTTTAGACTTTTTGAAGTCCTTACAGCCTCCTGCAAGAAAGTCCTTACAGCCTCCTGCAAGATGGAGAGGTGCAAATTATGCATCCATTAGTTGGAACTCCTGATGAGTGCATGGGAGGAGAGCCCCGCCGCTGCATTAATCTCTCATAAATTAAAATGACAGATGATACAGTCGGCTGCGCCTACATTTTCACCTTCTTAATGTAAAACCGCCAACCGTGACTTTCAATATGGTAGATCGGGTCGCGCTGCACGATAAACAGCAGCATTAGCAATTCATAAACACGTAATGCAGTCGCCGCTGACGCCTTATCAGGAAACTGCTGATCAGAATCGCTGTCCGCTGGGTGGAAATGAGAATCACGGAGGAGGAGGAGGAGGAGGCGTGATCGGAACAACAAAACAAAACAGGACCAATCTTGTTGGTTTTCTGTGTCATTGTGTATTTGTGCAGAAGTGAATAAACACCCCGAGTAAATACAACTGCACAAATACACACAAACCCTTCAAGACCTTGCGACCAGCTCATCAGTGAAAAACATTGGGAAAGAAATCATGAAGGGCAACAATGAGAGACGGAGGGAGGAGTGGGAGGGTGTGTGTTTGTGTTTTTATTAAGTTGTGGGTGCAAAACCCGTGCAGAATGCCAACAGTGTGGGGCCATGTTTTTACTGGGTCTTATAACTGTTAAGACATATGTCAATGGAAGGTCCTCGCGAAGATAGAAACGGCGGTGATGAATAAATAAATAATGAGTGAGTGAGAAAGACTTCACAGCTTGTTCCACAATATGTCTCGTTTCACCAAGTCATGAAGCGCACACGACAAACAGCTGTTCATGGTTCTGGAACAACCGCAGACAGAGATCCATTAGAGACAGAAGCTGTTATAATATTCTACTGACCACGTACAGAGCAAAAGTGAGATCAGATCTCAAGTGCTGGCTGGGGACGCATGTGTAGACACATTTTTAATGCCACATGTGTCCACAGGTGCTTAAGCTGGACACTTGTAATCAGGTTGTCTAGGTCAGATGTGAGGTCTGAATGAGACTAAGAGTGAAAACAAAAGACCAACAGACAAGATCATATACAGTTGAGTATATAAACACAAGACACAAGTGAGACTAATAGACATAGGCGCCGTATCCTACGTATGTAGCCTACGTTGGTGCACGTCATTTATACTTTTGCGCTCATCAGTCTGTCTTGCTCTCCAACAACACCACCCAAACAAAAGGTTCTCAGTCTCCCAGGTCATGGTCTTGAAGATGTTTCACCAATTATCCACCATAAGGAACAAAGGAAGCCAATCAGATGAAACATCTTCAAGAATACCCAAACAAGTCCAGAAGCTTTAAGGCTCATTTAAAGTACTGCAGGACATAGACGCCGTAACCTACGTACGTAGCCTGTTTCCATTTCCTGCTTCACTTTCAGCAATGGCGACTGAAACTTTCACCAACACGAGTCGTACAAATGTTTGTATCTAACCTCCTCAGTTAGCCTTTCCTCGATGTGTTCCATCTTTATTGATCCAAAACAATCAATTGCAGAGATGGAGAAGCAGCCGTAAATAGTGAAGCGGAAACACGCTACTACCAAGTGGACCAATCACAGCTCTTGTGGTCTGCGTCGGTGCACGTAGTTACATTTCTGGGGAGGTGCCTACAGGCTACGATGCTAGGGTCTACAATCATCAATTTCACGCAGAGGTCTAAACTGCCTATAAAGAGGGAGGAGCAAACAATCACCAGCGTGGGCAAACAAACACAGGAACTAGAAATAGCTAAAAGACAGAAGTGAAAGATTTCAAAATAAAACTGAAAAAAACAAAGTATTAAAGTATTTAATCCACTGCTACATTAAAATAAAACTTTATTCTGGAAGCTCCTCAGGAACATTCTCCAGACAGATGCTGTTTCATCAGACACTGATTCGACTCATATCTCAGCCTCCGTCCTGCAGTCACATGACCTCCTCAACATACATGTGAACACTCACACACGGCAGCAGCCACCAGTGACAGACTCTCTGTGCCATTAAAACAGTGACAGCGCTGTTGACGATCATCAATCACCCTGACTGTAATGACATTTTAATGATCAGAACCCAGAGCCTTAATGACACTGATTCTATGTCTGATGAATGACGGAGGAAAATTAGCAAAATTAACGCGAGAAGATGCCAAACGGAAAGTGCAAAGTAAGAAAAGTTAGTCTACACTTAAAGAGGAACATCACTATGGAGCCTCTTCAGCCTCTTTTACCTCATTGTTTTGGGTTTACTGACCACTTATTGTATAGTTCAGTAAAGAACATATAGTGAGATTAAGAGTGCTACCACTGAAACAATGAAAACAAGCAGAAGAGAGACCACATAAAATATAAAAGAATGTAAAAGTAAAAGATGTCAATAAGTAATGTAATGTGACTAAAATAATGTAGTAAAACATGCAGCATGTAGTAAGACTCCAGAGCGGCTTTACAGTCGTGACAGGCGCCAGTTTTCAGCAAACTAGGTCTGATAAATCCCCGGTCTACGACTGACCAAGCCCCAAACATCCCAGACAAAGGTCGCTGGTGGAAAATCTGACAGCAAAGAATATTGGACACATATTGATTATTCAAACATAAACTCGAAATCCTTTATCATTTGATTTGTTCCTGCAAATTCATGAGAAGCATTGCAAGAAGCTTTATGCTAGGCTAGCTCCTCAGTGCCCAGATTCTATATCTAAGCTAGACAAATAAGTCCACACCTGCAGAACATCACCAACTCTGCAGCTCCATGAAGACTTTTTAGCCTCTTTTGCCTCATTTGTTTTGGATTTATTGACCATTTACCGTACGTTTTCTCTGAAACCATCTTTACACATGTGCTGTGCAGCAAACTATTAAAGAAATCGACTGCATACTACTTGGCCAGCCACAAACATCCCTGCTGGTTTTAGCTGGTGGAGAAACTGGAACATCTAGATCCAAAGATATTCTCAGGAGAATGAATATTGGACAAACTGTGAATAAATTGCTGAGTTTCTGCTGATGTGGAAACAGGGAGCTGGCAGCTGTGCAATCCTACATGTAGTTATAGAAGAGGTCACCCGTAAGGTCATTGGTTCCAATCAACCCAACGTCTTGAACAAGCACCTGAAACTATTCCTGGGGTGTGTTGCATGGCTGCCCACTGCTCCAAGTGTGCTCACATGTTTAAATACAGAGAACAAATTCTAATTATGTATGTGTACATAAATACATGGTAAAAGATAAAAAAAGAAAAAATAGTCTGATTTAAATTCACATTAGCTCGGATTCACCAGAGGGGACGTGACCACTTCTGGCCTGTTTAATGAGCAATGACAAACATTTTCTTTCTTGAAAAAACTAAGAAATGTAATGAGCATAAATAAAAAAAAAAAACAGAAATATCTGAGGCGCTGTGTAAAAACTCCTGTAATTGATGTTATTATGATTAAGTGAATAAATGATGCTTCACACTGCGCTCACAGCTGAGCGACGAGTCTGCGCTCTAAATGACGACAGTGACGCTGATGATGTTGTAAAGATCATAAATCACAACACAGATAATCACATTAAAAGCGTCGTGACGGATGATGTTGACGATCGGACTGAAAAGTTTAAGTTAAACGTCATGTTGTGAAAAAACGCTGCGACTTTTGATGGATGTCGCCGTGAGAGCTTCTCGTCTACATCCAAGATTATGATTTACTGTTTTATCAATGTTCTGGACCTGGCATTCATTGGTGTGGATGTTACTTAGACATGTAGCACCCACCTAGACCAGACCAGGCACCCCCACCCCATAGCAATGACACTCCTTGATGGCAGCAGCCATCCCCAGCAGGATGCAGCCTGACACAGACACACACACAAAAACACTTTAGGAACAACTAAAAAAGACATGAAGAACAACACAAGGTGTTGACCTGGCCTCCAAATTCACTAGATCCCAAACTGATGAAGTATCTGTGGGATGATCCACAGAGGCCCCTCCCCTCAAAGGCCCCCCCACTAACAACATTCATGTTACCAAACACCACAGGACACCCTCAGAAGGCCCATGTCCATTCTCTGATAAGTCACCACAAGAGAGACCTGCACAATATTAGGAAGGTGGTCATAATGTTACGCCTGATCGGTGCATTTCAGACTCGAGGACACAGTCACAGTTTGAGGGGGGGTTGACTCAGTCTCATGATTCAGTCTGAGTCCACTCAAGTACATTTTTGCGATTTGGAACTAATTTTGACAGAGGCACGCTTCAGGCCGATAAGCAACATGATACATCAAGACTTTCTACCGTTTGTGGCCTTTCAGCGTCTGAGATTATTTGACCTTTAGTTGCCGACCTCCCAATTTGGCGAGCCATTTTTTATTTTTTTTTTTAAATGCCAGTGCACAGAGCCAGCATGTGTCACACCTCAAGGTTTCTTTTTGTTTTACCAGAAGGAAGCCGGAGATGTCCGAGATGTCACAATATGTCGAAACTAAAGTTTTTATTTTTTAGTCCAAAGAGACTAAAAGTCATCACACAGACGGGTCACAGACGGATCAAATCAGCGGTTAAAGATGAGAGGTCTGACGTTAGACGTACAAGAGATGCTAGTTTTTAGGAGCAGGTGCAGAGAGGACGGGAATGGATGGGTTTATAAACTCTATCTCTCTGCTTGTCACTATTAATTAACAAAACATGGGCATAAATGCAAAACCAAAAAGCATTTTCATTAAGCTCTGCTATTTGTTTTTTTTTTTTTTTTTGGAGACTCCAGTGTGTCATCAGCAGACTCGCCCCTGGCCGTCCTCTCTGTCTTAACAGAAGGTCATGTGTCTTCAGGCCAGCGCTGCACTTTATGTCATCGTCGTTCTGAAAATGAAAAACCCTAATATTGATTTTATTATTTGGCCTCGCGTATGACACGGTCTGATCTCTGAGACTCGGAACAAAG
Source organism: Chelon labrosus (assembly GCF_963514085.1). Taxonomy (NCBI): domain Eukaryota; kingdom Metazoa; phylum Chordata; class Actinopteri; order Mugiliformes; family Mugilidae; genus Chelon; species Chelon labrosus. The sequence continues at coordinate 28,106,492 of NC_140358.1, forward strand.
AGAGAGAGTTTGAACTCCTGACGCCGCCTTTGACAAAGAGTCTGAATCTCTCTCTTACTTCCAACAGCACGTCAGTTTAATGTTTTATAAATATGAATATACTGGAGCTTTGTACTACATATACCTATATACTGTATAAAGATGTTACTGGTTGAATATTATTAAATAAAAGATAACTAGAAATATCCCAAAACACATGAGACAAAGACCTCACGTTTACATCCCTCCTGACCAACCTGATAACAAGTGTCCAGGTGTGAACACTGATCTGGTGTCAGTCCACATGTGGAGGTGGTCTGGGACACATGTGACCTCCTTCCTTTGGTAGTGTGAACACACAATGAGTCCTGGGTCACATTAAAGACCACCTACTCAACGGGGCTGATCTGAGGAAGAGGAGTTTAACTCATTCATTCAACCACTAGTAGAAATGATCACATGAATAAGTGATGTCTGTTCATTAGTAATGAGAGCCTTTTAAAAGATTCTGGCCTTGGAGCTGAGAACCAAACTAAATAATAAATAAACAATAATTAACTAATTAAATGATTGAATATGAGTCGGCTGTGTGTAATTCATTAAAAAACGTAAAGGGCATGTGGTTAACTAAGGATGAAATCATGTATAAGGAGCCTCGAGGAATTAAGTTTAATATATTTCAAATGGCACAACAGTGAAACTACAGCGCGTATGGAAGCTTATTGGGTTTTATAATCTGAGCTCTGTCTCTAAAATATCTAACATCAACGTGAGAATGAGAGAAAGACTTGACAGCTTGTTCCAAGATATGGATCATCTCCACAAGTCATGACAAACCCACAAAAACCAACGCTGTTAATGGTTCTGAAACAGCAGCAGGTAGAGATCCATTATATGCAGCAGCTGATACGATATTCTACTCCACCCAAATTATGTCACGGTTTATTTATATGCAGAGTGTAAATCTGAGATCAGATCTAAAGTTCTGGCCGGGGACGCGTGTGGAGACACATTTTAATTAAGACCAGGTGTGAACACAGATACTTAAAGATGGATTGTCCAGGTCGGATGTTAACGTGAGGTCTGAACAAGACTAAAGAGACACCGGGAAATTTAAAGAAAACTGTGAAAACACACAAATGTAAAAGGACAAACTGTTGAAAGACACAAGAAATAAATTTAAATAAGAGACTTTCATTAATACACAGGATTAGATGTTACAATCCCTTGTGCCAAAATCCCAGGCAAAACACATTTAGAGGCCCTGTCCAGCTGAGAAACCCTAACAAACCTACAGTCATGTGATATGACGCTTAACCTACAATCTAAATGAACTAAGTAAATGCTGCTGGCTTGTAAGCCCACAGAGCAGCAGAGGATAATTTGAACCTTGTGAAATATAAGATAACCTAACGCTGCTGGCTTGTATGGCCCGCTCAGCAGCTAACCATAGCTACCAAGAAACATGAAGACATCAGGGACCTGGCCTAAACAACAGCAGTATGCAGCATGTCATTGGGGTTTTCAAGTGGGCACCTCCCTTCACCGATGTTTCGTTAAGTTAGGCCTACGACACCTCAAGAAGGCTTAACAGTGAATTCCAGCGTCCTGGAGTCACCCCCCTCCACTCTGCCACTGCAAAACCCTGTTTTTCTCACCATTAATATTAGACAACAACTAATATTTCAATAATTAGCCTAGTCCTTTTATGAATCACGACACAAACAAATCTACCGTGGTTCGCCCCGTTGATGTGGACTGAAACACGAACCAATCGACCACATCTGTAATGATTTGCAAGTCACGCAGCCACCCTTACCTTTAACTAGCTCCCCAGCTAGCATACTTCCTACGCGTAAGAAACTTATAAGAAATGAAACAGGAAGAAACAAAACTTCAAGCAATGAAACATTTCTCATAAACACAGGGAAACAAAGCTCATGGATCGTTCCTGCAAAATTAAACGTTTTTCAGAAACCACTTTGGCTAACCCGATTTGTACTAAAAATTCAAACATTCGACCTGCACTGTCTAGACTGATGATATTTTAGATCCAGGCCGTCCCACGCCTTATTTTATTCATCTAAAGATGAACTGAAATAAAACTTGTCTCTGGAAGCTCCCCGTGACCGTCTGCAGGTCTCCAGACGCGTCCCCGAGTCAAACTTCCTCCGTCTCTCAGTTCATTAGGGATCAGACGTCATTTTTCAAACACGGCCTCGCCGTGGAATTACGATACATTTTTAATTTGACTCTCATATTTAATTCAGATCCACGGACAGCGATGCTGTGCACCACCTGAAACTTTAAAAACCAAACTCATTTTCTCCCTCTCGTTCTTATTTTTAAGGGAAACAGACTGCTGGGAGGCTGGGAAGTTAGTTTCCAGTGCGTGTTATGAAAAAGAATGATATGTTCTTAAACACCCACTGGTCTTGTTTCCATCCATCCATGTGTGACGCTTAAAGCGGGAATGAAACACCCCTACCCCCTTCACCTAAATCTGCAGTTATTAAAATCATGTGGAGGATAACTACGATAACTGATCTGATGATCTGAGATTGCCGTGACCGCTGAGATGAAATCAAGCGCATTTCCATGAGTGATTACTCTGTTGTGATAATGGTCTGTTTGAAAAGTTCACTGCTTTCTCTCTCTCTCTCTCTCTCGCTGAAATGCTTACAGGGTTCATTGATGAGGTTTCAGTAGTTTATGAGGAGATATAAGACCTGAGAACTCCTCTGAACCACCGGGCGTCTACCAAACACAGCTCAGGGCCGACGCCGATCAATGCGAGGACATCAGGTCTTTGAGGCCCGTAACATATTTGATTCTTCTATCTGTGACGGTAAATTACGTGGATCAGAAATTACGTCTTTCCCAATAATTCCCGCTGCAACGTGACAAATCAGAGCTTAATCTTCTTTTACGACAAGCGGGAGCGTGATGGGATCGGACTCGAACGAAAATAAAAATAAACTAAAGAATCAGCGACACTGCAGAGATGACACACAAAAAAAAACAAACATAAGACCCGTGAGAAATGGTGTTTAAATTAGCATTGAACAAACACACCGCTGGGCTGATGACAGTGCAATCAGATTAGTCACAGATCGGGATTACAGTACATCGGCGTGTTGACACAAGAGATAACTTCCTCCGGACGACGCCTCAGGCTGAATCACACTGACACTGTGGAAATCTAAAGGAGGGGTCGTACGGGGCCCTTCAGCTTGAGCGTGACCAGATTCAGCTTCACTCTATTATCTGGGGCCCTTGGAGCAAAGCATCTGCTGCTGGGTTCCCTTTGTTGCCCTCTGTGGTTACGTCTACAGACCTGTTGAATCCAGGATCCCGTCATTCATTATTCCTCAGGTTTAGATCGACAGCACGGCTCGTAATTAAATTAGTTTGGTTGAATTAGCTGGCCCCAGGATTTCCAGGAAAAATGTGCGTGAAACCCTTAATGCATGCAAATTAAATGTGCAAGTGCAAGGTTCAGAACGGGGCAATCGACTGGCTCGAGGCCGACGATCCCAAATATCAGGAGCCTGGATGGTGCCGACCAGAAATGTCTTGTTTTTGCAATTTACAGAATCTAACAATATAGCCTGCAGTGGTGGTTTTCTCCTGTTTTTGGAGAAAAGTCCAAGGTTGTGGTTTGTCGATTGGGGTTAATTTGGCTGTTCTTGTATTTACATCTCTTTTTTTCATATATTTGGCCTTTGGGAAGCCTGAAGGTACCACTAACCACTCAAGATTGGTGAAACAATGATGACAGTGCAATCAGAATAGTCACAGATCGGGATTATATCAACACTTTGACCCAAAGATAACTTCCTCTGGATGATGCTTCAAGCTGAATTACACTGTGCAAGGTTCAAAGTGGACAAACGGATAAACACCAGTCTGCTTGTCATTGACTGGCTCTAGGCCGACGATCTCAAATATCAGGAGCCTGGATGGTGCCAACCCGAAATGTCTGAGCCTGTAGTGGTGGTTTTCTCCTGCTTTTGGTCAGAGATCGAGAAAAGTCCTAAGTTTTGGTTTGTCAGTTTGGGTTAATTAGACTTTTCCTGTATACAGACCTTTGCCAACACAGTAGGTACCACTAACCTCCACCTCCAGATCTGTAAGACAACTGCAAATGATAATATTTCCACTTTGTTTCTGCGTTTCTTTTTTTCCCAACCCTTTAAATGAAGCAAAACTAAAGCTGCATTATGTTGCCACAGGGTCTTGGTCATGAGCCTATATTTGGACAATGGAGCTACGTCTGCAGTGCAAAAATTAGCAGTACTATCTGCACAAGCACTGTTGACACTCTCCTTAACCGCTCGTTCAAAGCTGGCTCCGTGTCTCTTGTTTGCACCGGTCCGCCCTCTGAAGGGAATTTCAATAGCAGACTGCTCTTACAATTGTCGACTTAGAGCCTCCTCAATTCCTGAGCAAACTAAAGGTTAAATTAAATCCCTGCTGGAGCCGCGGGAGCAGAAACGAATAATCAGCCGGCCGCCGCCGCTGGAGTGTCCACACATGACTGATCTGAACTCACAAAGACCAGAATGGTCCTTCTGGTCCCAGATTTACACCTGATTTGTCTCCATTAGCGTAATCTGTCCTCTTGTCTGTCTCTGATGTCATTCCTTCCTGTATTATGAGGTGGACTAGAATACAAACCAGATGTTCCAAAACAGGTAATCAATCCCACTCTCTGTCAAACTAGAGCAAAGGATGACAGGTTGAATATTTATCCACTAAAACCACGGTAGCTTTAAAGTCAAAGTTTCCTAACGTGCACAGTTGTGTTTGTATAAAATCATGAGGTTCGTTCTGACTGTCTGTCTGTTCCTGAACGCTGCTGCTGCCTTTTCCATTTATGTGTCTGTCATTTGAGAAAATTACACGTTTTCAAAAAGATTCATTTCTGCATCTCCACTAAAATACATATTCACGTCGTCACGGAGCCAGCCGTCTGCCAGGTGTCTTCTCCATTTGCGTAAATGCACGTCTCAATAGATCAGATTGGTGCTTTTAAAAGCTCACCTGCTTTAATGTTACTGCAAACACTTCACATTCTGGATCTCCCGCCCACCTCTCTGACTGAACGCACGGCAGGTAACGTAAATACTGAGGCACAAACAACCGCAGGACAGACGTGAGGCATCAATGAGACAGCTCACACAGCGAACTGGAGTGCTGCTTGTTTTCGCTTTGATTTCTCACCTGCAGAGAAGATTTGTTCAGCTGCAGCCTTCTAATATTATCTTCATGAAGCTGAGTCTGTGTCTGAAGAGGTCAAAATAGCAGCTGCCACCAATAGAAGTAAAGGAGACTAGACTTCCCACAGCAGTTACAGCACAGGTGTAGCTGATAACATTAATCATGACTCCATACCTTCTCCACCTTTCCACCGAGCCACCATGCAGTCTTAGGAAACATCCACTATATGTTCTGATGCATAAACAGGTTAATAAACTGAACACTCCTTGGTCTGTGCTCCTCTCTGAACATCCTGACTGCACCAAGTTAGAGCTGGGAGGCACACCTCAACCAGGGCTGTGCGCCGATTAATGCTCGTCACACATTTCACACATGGATGCAATCCTCTAGTCAAATAACTACATTTGCAGATGACACCACAATAGTTGCAGGCCTGACTGCTAACAAGAATGGAGGTGGATCATCTGGCTGAGTGGTGCAAGGACAATGACCACTAAAACAAAAGTTCTTCAGACTCACCCTGTCGAAAGAGCTGACATGAACCATCACTAACTCCCAACAAAGGACTGTTCTTCCCCAGGAAGCTTAAAGCAGCAGAGCTTCACCCAAAACTGCTGCGTAACTTCTACAGGAGGCTCTGCCAGCTGCACTGTGTGGTGAAAGCAGCAAAATCTGGTCACCATCATCTACGCCAAAAAAGCTTTTGAGGAAGGCAGATAGCAGAATCAATTAGAGCCACGACTAAGTGTGAGCTCCGTTGCATCTCCCCCCCCCCCCCCCCCCCCGAGAAACTAATTCAGAAGAAACAGACACAAACAAGAACGTTCACTCTTTTCACTGTGACAGGTTAAAAGACAAGTTATGTGTGGCAAGTTAAATGTATGGTGAGATAAAAAAAGAGAAAGACAAATATGAAGCCAACACCGATCAGCCACAACATTATGACCAGGAGAAGGGAATAACATTTAAACCATCTTGTGACAATTCAATGTTCTGCTGCGAAAATTTGGACCTGGCATTCATTCATGTGGATGTTCCTTAGACATGTAGCACCCACCTAGACCAGACCAGGCACCCCCACCCCATAGCAATGACACTCCTTGATGGCAGCAGCCATCCCCAGCAGGATGCAGCCTGACACAGACACACACACAAAAACACTTTAGGAACAACTAAAAAAAAAACATGAAGAACAGCACAAGATGTTGACCTGGCCTCCAAATTCACTAGATCCCAAACTGATCAAGTATCATGTGGGATGATCCACAGAGGCCCCTCCCCTCAAAGACCCCCCCACTAACAACATTCAACACCCTCAGAAGACCCATGTCCATTCTCTGATGAGTCACCACAAGGGAGAAGGTGGTCATAATGTTATGCCTGATTGGTGTACATCCAACAACTTCCACATTAACTAGCTTTGAAGCCAGACCAATAACTCCTTACACTATTCATGCTTCCTAACATGCTTCCTACATTTCCCATAATGCAGCTTGATGTTTTAATTAGACCCTCTCTGCTGTTCTTTATGCAAACACACACACTTTAATAAACTGTGGACTTAAGAGCTTCACAATCAACCAACACAGCTGGCACACAAACACAGGCACAGTCGAAAGCAGTCCAAGGACTTTCCATCTGCTTTTGTTGATAATCTTCCCCCTGAGCGTCCTCCTCTCTGGGTTTCCATGATCAAAGTTCGGATTTGCTTTAATTATTTCAGATCAATGCTGGCCGTGGTTACAGTGGAGACCCGTGGCCAATGCTGAGGCAGCAGAGGAGGAAGGAAAATCAGCTGAGTCGCCCCGTGCCAGCGTCTCATAAGCGCAGTGAGGAGGGAGAACAGTGAGGTGTGGGCTAACGCAAGGCTCCGATCATTAGCCCTAAGTGTTCCTCATTATGTTCCTAAAGCCTCTGAAGACCAGAATCCCTAATTGATCTCATCCTGGCATTTAGTAACACTCGGGGAGGCAAAGGGCTGCTCGCTTCCCTGGCACTAGAAGATAGGCCGCCTGGCTCACCCAGGAAACACTGGCTCATCACTACAAACGAACGCCTGAAACTCGGACGGCCGAGCTGCGTCAAACACTCCAGCACTCCAAGAACGCCACGGAGCGAAGCAGAAGCAGTCACACACTTTCACATTCACAGAGCAGAAAGTCAAACTCTGCCAGAATCGGAGTATTTTAAAGATATTTTAGTCCATTCAGGAGACATTTGAACTACTAGATTATCAGACGTGGTGAGCCAACGCTGAGCCAACGCTGCTTTCTTATCTAGAACGCACCTAAAACATTTCACATCGCGCTCATACGAATCATCTGAAGCGTCCAGTGTAAGGGGATTAAATGGATTCACATGTGCACACTATCTGCTTCTATTTGTTCCGCATTCGTTTTTGTGATTTTGTGTTTATCATGTGAACCCTTGCAGACAAATAACAACAAACAAACTCGGTTTATTTGTTCCTGGACAGAGTGTCATTGTCGTGTTCACACCAAACAGACCTGAGAGATAAACTGGTTTAAGGACAACGACCTTAAAACCACTCCCCTTCTATCTCTAGCTCCAGGCGTCACACTGATGCTGACAGACTCATCTAACTCTAAGACAGAAGAATTTACAGATTCTTAAATCTCTGTTATCGCATTTATGTCAAAAGTTTTTCTCTCTTTCACATTTTCTAACTTTTCCGGTGCTTATCTGTCGCTCTGTGTCAAATGCTCCAGTCTCTGTGAATCCATTCAAACCTTAAACAGGATGCACAAGCAGATAAGCAGTGAAATATACGCTACTGGGTAATTTTATAGTAATGTAAATCAGCCAATATGTTGAGTGATATACGAGCGGCTGAACCGACTCGTTCTGGTTCAGAGTTTGATAAAAAACGCATGTAGTCGAGGGTCCGTGAGGCGCTCTGAATACTTCCAGCGGCTCTAATAAGTTTCATGTGATATTGAAGCTTCTGAATTTAAAAAGCTTTGAGGGCAAGTTGGAAATGAAACTCGATATTTAAATTTGCACAGATTCAGTCCCAGAGGGCTGCGGCCCACACAGAGACGCTGCATATTTTAAACTGATTACAACATTTGATACCAACATCTAGCGTAAATATCACAAATGAACACTGTCATTACTACTACTACCACCACTGCTGTGATTCTGTGTGCATGCAGATTTTGAGTATGTGCATAATTGGGATTTAAGGCTTGAACGATTTCACAGTTCTTCTTTAACTATATCACTGAACAGCAACATGATAGAAATGCTAAAAGTCGTATTCACATATAAAGTGATTTGTAGCAGGGGACGGCTGTGGCTCAGCAGTTAGTCCTAACTGTTGTCCAGGAACTAGCAGGTTAGCGGTTTGGTCCGTGTACTACTTGGTATTTAAAGTTTGGTTTTAGTTTTTGAAAAAAAAAGAAATAGAAAAGAGAACTAAACGCTGTACGTCAGTAGTAAGTGGTCCAGATGTAGCTACTTCCTGTTTCATTGATGTCTACCGGTCGCTATTGTTGTTATTGTTAGCAGGGTTGTTCTCATGACTTACAGTGGATATATATTCTCTTGAACGCCACAGATTTTGTGCACACCACAATATCTAAAGTTGCATTTGAACGCAGCCAAGACAAACTTCGACTGAAGGGTTACAACTGAAACCAGTCAGCTCCTCTTTAGTGACGATGGAGTTAGCTGCTAATGCTAGCAGAGGAGGACAGACTGAAGCTGATTTTCCACCCACAGCACTCTTTTTTCAAGGGACTAAAAGATTCCTTGAGATTCCTACTGTCCTGACTGTCTGCTTCCTCCAAAATTTGGGGAAAATAGTCTCCCAATATATTAAAGAATTAAGCTCAACAACCTGCTCCTCTCCAGTCCAGTAGGTGGCAGTAAACCAGAAGATCTGATCTGTGCTTAAGCAGGAAGTCAGACCAACATCCTCGCCTAGAATTTTTTGTGGTAGAAAGTTTGTCTTGAGTCTCTCCTTTGGAAACTGATCTGACGGGCCAATCAAATCGTTTGGGCGGGGCAATTAGTTCAACTTCACCTACATGTCCAAAGAGTTCCTTTTCCGGCAATCACTGCTACAACATATTCTGAACTGAATAAATACTTTATGGTCTTTTGACGACACATCGCCTTTTGTCTCTTTCTTAAAACTCACTTTAGACATTCAATAATGGGATTTGGGTTCATGCTGAGGTGAGATTGTGGATATCTGACATTAATCGTAACGTCTTACATGTTGTTAATTCATTTCCTGCATCTATTGAACAATTAATGAGTGAATTTAAAAAGTGACAAGAATGAAAGTTCAGCTTAACCGCGGCCTGATTTCTATATCCTCACTAAACTATAAAACTCTCCCTGCTGTGCTTCTCTTGCATCAACAAAATCACATTTACCGGTCTCTGTTGCTGTCAGAGCCCTCTTTAATTACAGAAATGTACCATAGCTCCTAACACTTCCAGGAATTCACCTTCGCTGTAGCTCGGCTGCAGCTCTGCAGGGCCGTTGATAAAACACTCACGGTGCAAATCTGTCTCTGTCTGCTAATCAATAACGTGTTATCATACATCAAGCTTTGGAAATGAACCTGCCCAGAAGCTAATTATTATAGAGATGCTGAAGAACTCCACCAGAGAAGTCAATTGTTTTTCATTACTGGGAAAATTGATCACAAGAAGAAAATATATATATATATATGTGTGTGTGTTATGATTTGTTATGATGGGAGATGTGAGTGATAAATATGAGGCACGTAGCTGCAGAACAAATGAAAGAGCCCGAGGGCGGCTTCATAAATAACACGGCTGCTTTAATTTGGCTGAACGCGGTGTGTATGCTCGCTGACACCGGGAGGTTTCTGAGGGCCGGACGCTGCCAGAGCTCTCTGTCTTCCTGCGGCGTCCTTGAGCGACACGATAAATCCCGACCTGCTCCAGAGACTCTGCCCTGCAGCTGACCTCTGACCTGTGAACTCTGACTTGCAGATTCAGTGTAGCGAGAAAATGAAAGGCACATTTGTCCCCCTGTCAGGATCAAGAGAGGAATATTGAAGTCAGATCATTTTCATTGACACCAAACTGATTCTGGGTGCATTTCCGTTGCGGAACATTTTGAGCAACTCAACTCTCCAACCTACATACGCTTCCACTGTAGAGACCGAGGCCTAAATCAAATATAAAAAGTACCTGCTCTGCAGATAATACTTTCTGCAGCTTCAGGAACATTCGGTGTGGGACTTGTATCCCTGAACATCACTGCAGTTGTCTGGTGAATCAATGCTGCAGGAAGCAAACATCTCGTGCTGCTTTTAATCAGGATGAAGCAGGCTGGAGATCTGACACTTAACAGGGTTTAGGTTTTGTCTAATTTTGCAAGATTCCAAAAGAATTTAAGATCGTTGCACGTTTGATATGTCGTCTAATTTGGGTCGTCTTTCAGTGGCTTTCGATCTGTTGTAGAGGTGCAGTTTAGAGTATGCTGGAGGACTTACACTTGCAAGAGTTTCTGGATATTGGTGGTGTAGCTACGTAATCTGGATTTTATTCTCCAAGCAATTGGACAGTCCTACAGCCAATCAGAGCCGTTTACCATAAGCAAATTTAACTCTACGCCACTCAGAACCCTCCAGTTATCTTGGCTGTTTTCAAACAGATATAATGCTGTCTTCAAATAGGTTTTGTCTTTCAGAGATGGTGGTGTGCATAAAATCTGTGACGTTCAAGTGGTAATACCCACTGTAAGTCACTGAGTCTACAGCCAAACAATTTGATTGGTCTCACAGATCTGAGCTGGAGCATAATCATCTCCCAATGGAGAGACTCCAGATCAACTTTAAGCTGTAAAGAAAAAAACTAAACAAACAGGGAATTTTGTCCGTCTTCCAGGCTAGAACATTTGTCTTAAGGTTTAGAGAACGTCCTTCAGCAACATTGTGAGTCTGTTTCATCAACGTTCCTTCAATCTGACACAACTGTCTCCTACTTTCTTTCTCTCTCTATAAAAATGTCTTGCAGCAACAGAAGAAAAGTTGCAGCACACACGTCTCTCTGTGTGTCTTCAACGTCTGGCTGTGATTACCAAACAGGATCATTCAACCACTCAGAATAATTCATTAACTCTGAATGAACATTTTGTCTTAAAGCTCACAAAGCAGCCCACTAATGCCATTTAAAATATATAATAAAACACAATTAAAAAAAAAAAATGTTTGAAATTATTCAAACTTATTTAAATGTCATTAATGTTCCTGTTAAGCTTCAAAGAGTTGTGACTGATGTAATTCATGAGAACGAGTCACAGTGCCTGGCATTAAACATTCATTCCACTGAGTCATTTGTAATTTTTAATTTCCTTATACATATTCATAGTAATTAAATATGCATCTGAACCATTTAGCTGTCCCTACTGATAAATATAAAAATACGCCTGTAGAGGAACAGATCTAAATAAACGGTAAATGCTGCACTGTTTCACATCTAAACCTGGTCAGCTGCTGCAGATACTAGAGGTTGGCTTCAGTCTGCACCTCTTCTTCTTTTTTAGAGCATGCTCTATTCATAGTTCTGACTAGGATGCAGAATTCAAAGTCCTTTGGGGAAAGCACAGGTCGAATTTCATGTCTTGTCAAAGCCCTGCTCCTCCACCAATCTCTGGTGGAGGAACAGGGCTGGGTATTTCAGTCTGTTTTGAAAGAGATTTTCACAAAACTGTCATTGGTTCCAGAGGTTCGTGGTATTTTCTTCCTCTAGTTTCTCATCTTTCATGTGTCTTTGCTTTTGTGCAGCTCTTCTTTGTCGTCATGTCATTTGAATCCAGTCATCTTTCAGGTCTGACGTTGCTCTCAGAGTTGGAGCTTCTGTCATGTTTTTTTCTTGGATCTCCCTCACACGTCGACTAATCTTGTGCAATCGCGCAAAACTGTTGCACGCTTGTGTGCATAGTAACGACTCAACTCCCCAACCTACAAACGCTTCCACTGTAGAGACCGAGGCCTAAATCAAATTTAAAAAGTCCCTGCTCTGCAGATAATACTTTCTGCACGTTCAGGAAAATTCGGTGTGGGACTTGTATCCCTGAACATCACTGCAGTTGTCTGGTGAATCAATGCTGCAGGAAGGAAACATCAGTGCTGCTTTTAATCAGGATGAAGCAGGCTGGAGATGTGACGCCTAACGAGGTTTAGGTTTTGTCTAATATTGCAAGATTCTGAAAGAATTTTTGATCATTGTCGTCTACATTTTTACAGAGGTTTTCTCAAAACTGTCGTTGGTTCCAGAGGTTTGTGGTATTTTTTTTCCTCTAGTTTCTCATCTTTCTTGTGTCTTTGCTTTTGTGCAGCTCTTCTTTGCTTTTGTTTTTTGGATCACCCTCACACGTCGACTAACCTTGAGCAATCGTGCAAGACTACAGCGAGTTTTGAAACAAGAAGGTGCAGGAAATGGCATTTATTTTAAAATTCAATCAGAGGATTTCATGAATCGATATCAGATCGTCCTAATCAAGATGGATTTGAATGGGAAAATCGATTTTTTTAAATCCAGTCCTACTTAGGAGCAAGTCCAAATGCTGTCAGCAGAAGCCAAATTGCACAGAATCTGCTTGCCGTCGTTTTATTTATTTTTTTATTGTCAAGCTGAGTTTTTAGAGAAACAGGTGTCACGTATCACAGCAGTCAAGTCCTAGGTCTTGAGTTTTCAAGCGTGACTCCAGTCTAAATCTCAAGTGTACAGCTGGTGGTATTTACAGCAGCTTTGATATGACAGTGCTCAGTTTTCCCCAGTGAACAACAGCACCAGAGGAAAAAAGAAATCTCTTTTTCTTTCTTTGCCACTTCAAGTTTGACCTTGCACTTCATGAAAAAAAAAGAAAAGCCCAAACACAGACTTCTTTCTGTTCACTATGTTCCAGGTCAAACTTACAATCTGGTTATGAGAAAACAGAGGTAAGGCTGAAACGTGACTGTAAATACTGATGACAGCCAGCACTGAGTCACAACACTTATATATATATATACAGCTAATGAAAGCTGCAACTGGAAATGTTGAAATACCACTCAAGGTAACGGTGACGTTCTCGTAAGTCATCCTGTCACGCGGCTAACCTTTCATTTAATGAACAAACCGCCGGCATCTTTGGTCTCTCTGCTCACTTTCAAAAGTCAGTCCGCTCCCAATTTCCATCCTGCCATCCAGTTCGGGATAAGCACGTTTTATTTAATATCAAGACTCAACAGCGCCTGACATGCAGCGCTCCTTTTACTCAAAATAATTTCAAGCCAACAGCCAACGAATGACCTCGTCTAAATCACCCGAATTTCAGCATCAATTTATTTCCTGAACTGGCAGAGTCAGATTTAATTTAGACTCTGTGACGTGATGGAGGAGTGCGCGAGTGTGCGTGACTCCTGAAGAGCGGCGATCCCTGCATGCCGCTGCTTTTTCAAGGCCAGCTCAAGGTTACCTTGAAAAAACATCTGGAGGCCCGGCTGAATATTCACCCTGCAGACGTATATTATAGATCACGTTGTTCTTATGGATTCCCCTTCAGCGGTTACCGGACGGCGTTACACGTAGAGATTGGAGGAGGCTCATAATTCAACCTGAGGCGTGAACTGTATGGATAACGTGTTTATATGGACTGCTTTGTTTCCACTTGAGAGAATCAAGCGTTTTATTGAATATAGGAATCCATAGAGGGAAAAGGTCACTCCCTGCACATTTGATTCAGGGTGAAGATGAATAGTTTGCATACTGAGGGGCTGTTGCACGCTTGTGTGCATAGTAACGATCTGTGCAAGCACCCGGAAAAGAGCGGGGCGATCAATCTGCGTTATCGCGGCGAGGCGGATGCTGAGACGAGCGACGTTGTTTATTTCTTGGAGAGAAGCTGAAAAAAAAAAAAAAACAACCCAGCGATGCTTTAATCGTTGCGGATGCACTGCGACAAATGAAGCCGTAAAAACAGGCAGAGGCTCGCGGCAAATGATCGCCTCCAACGCCTGATTCATTTCAGAATAAGAAAGATAAATACGGTGTGAACAGAACAACTTCGCCTCCTGCACAACTGTAAGGAAATCAGTTTCATATTTGCATCTAATTCGGTGGAAACAAGTTTCCCTCGAGAGGACTTTGTGACAAACTGTACACATGCTCCAGTTTTAGTATAAACCTATTCCCTCTGTAAACACACACACACACACACACACAGATACGTGCACACCGAGGCAGCAGGCCTTCCCCAGAGCTTCTTGTACTTCAGCTAACCTCCACAGTTCTGCTGTTCCAAGAACAACGATCTCCTGCCTGGTAGAAAAGCAATCCAGCAGAGATGTCAGCGTCCGTGTGGAGAGCTGTCAATCATCCTGACCGACTGATTGGCAGTCCCTGGCGGTTCACGGCCCGTGCGTCGGCATTCTCTAAACGCAACGGCGAGCGCTTTGATTAATCGTTCTTGTCCGAGCGATCAATAGAAGCGGACGACGTGCTGCAGGACTGAGGATTGGGATGTTCCACACACAAGGTTCTGATCACAGTATGGGATGAGCTCCATGAGAATTATGGGTAATATACGGTTTTAGCAGCAACTAGAGCTGAATGTCTCACTCTACTCTCTACCCACAGACCCATACGACTACCTCATAATTATAAAACCAAGTAGTTTACCTGAGACAGAGGTGTTCACAAACAGAACTCTGGTCCATGAACCACAGAACAGCATCTCACCACACTCTCTGCTGATTCTCTAGTTTCAGTTTGATTATTTCTTGATTTCCTGAATTCTTCCTACGAATCTACAACCAAAACTGTTTGCAAGAACGTAACAGCAGAAATTAGTCTCGATTGCTCTGTGAACACAATTCAATTTAAGGTTAATGCCATAACAATATTGCATCAGTTCCTCCCTGATTCTGAACCAAATGCAGATGTGAAAGCATCCTGAGTCTCCTGTTCAGTTGCTTGCTGTGCTTTCTGGCTCTGTACAGCCTCTTGAGACAGCTTTGATGGTTATCAGCACTATATAAATCAAACTGAGCTGAGCTGACTGCTGTACTGTAATCCACATATCTATCACAAGATATGAAAGCTGATCAAGAACCAGAGCATTTATCAGAATGGACCAGCTGTCATCAGTCTTTTCCAAGCAAAGATCTCTTTGTACGAGGAGAAGTAAATAACATTTAAACCATCTTGTGACAGTTCAGTGTTCTGCTGGGAAACTTCTGGACCTGGCATTCATTGGTGTGGATGTTACTTAGACATGTAGCACCCACCTAGACCAGACCAGGCACCCCCACCCCATAGCAATGACACTCCTTGATGGCAGCAGCCATCCCCAGCAGGATGCAGCCTGACACAGACACACACACAAAAACACTTTAGGAACAACTAAAAAAAAAAACATGAATAACAGCACAAGGTGTTGACCTGGCCTCCAGATTCACTAGATCCCAAACTGATCAAGTATCTGTGTTGATCAGACACCACAGGACACCCTCAGAAGGCCCACGTCCATTCTCTGATGAGTCACCACATGGGAGACCTACACAATGTTAGGAAGGTGGTCATAATGCTACGGCTGATCAGTGTGGAACAGCGACAACAAGAAGAGTTAGCTTCTTCCATACACTAGTAATATTCTGATGTTTTTCTTTGCATACATGAGAGTTACTTCGGCCTAAAAATCACTTTATATGTGGACGATGCTTAAATCTCTTGATTATTTCTCTGATCTTGATCTTTTAATATTGAGACAATCTGAGTCCAGATCTGATCTTAAATAAACTAAATGTCCTCCCCTGGAGATTCCTAACGGCTTTTCTTCTTTTACTTGTGCACTGTGAAACTGGATTAAGTCCAATAAATAGAAATGTTCTGGTCATCCAGTACCATGAACTCCCTAACCATCTTCTTATTTTAAACACAGCGTTTGATGTTGTTGCCTGAGGTGTCTTTTTTGATCTATAAAACTTAAGTAAAAAGACGCAGAGTTGCGTCCAAAGAAGCGGAAACAAGGGCGACTGCTTCCTAAGAAGAAGCTTCTTGGATGAAACGTCTTCAAAAATCTCTACAAGTCCAGTTGACCTTGTTTCAGCTTCCTTGGACATACTGTGACCTTTATGACTGAGAACCATCACAGATTTAATCTTAGTGGACGTTATCTCACCTTCTTGGTTCTCACTTTCACCAGTTTTGACACAATTTACAAATTTAAACCAGAATAAAAGACGAACTGCACTTCCTGCAGGTCCAACCTCAATCTAAATTCCCAGCTCTCGTGTCCATCCTGCTTCATGAATAATACGAGCTCGGACAGAGAGGTGTGCGAGCATTAAACGTGCATTCATCAGGTCTGGCCCCGGCCATTGACGGGCTAATCAATGTTTAGCAATAAGGCTGAATGTGGAATGAGGAGTGCGGGGTCCGGGTCAGGACGGATGGGAGAGAGATATCAATTAAGCAGGGAACTGCAGCGTCCAGGCCCGAGGAGCTGAGACGGCAATATCCCGACTCCGGTTCATTAACTAAACGACGTGTGCACTGAATGCAGAACTCTTCCTGCAGCCGCCACCTCCAAAAAAAAAAAAAAAACCCTCCACCCATCCCGACTGTAAATGGCCGCCTCATTCAGCGGAAAAATGAGCGCAGCGCTGCAGCAGGTAGTAAGAATCGCTCACACAATGAAACACATCTGAGGCCTGGGAGACAGATAATATCCACGCTTGATGCAATAAAGAGAAGAGTGTGAGTTGCCCGCAGGTTGGAAATGCAAAGCACGACTCAAATATATTATCAGATTATACAGTGAGGTATTTGCATACGGTTTGCTTTCAGGGTAAAACTGGAGAGAAACTGTTGGGTAGCAGCAAATATGATCATTCTCAGTTTGCAGTTTGACTCCAGAAACGTTCACAGAAATGTGACTATGGAGTCCTGACAGCCAGGATAAAGGTCTAATTTAGTTTGGAAGATTTTTATCTACAAACACCTGAAAGAGAATCAACAGTTCCACATTAACCAGCCTGACTTCTCTGAGTCTCTACATTGGGAATTGATTCTGCTCCTGCAAAGATCTGCAGGGCCAATCAAATCATTTGGGGGTGGGGCTTAATGTGGTGATGAACAGAAGAGTAAGAGTAGTTGAACTTCTTCACAACAACCTCACTATTAAATCCAAACCAGAATCATATTCCGACAACAACTGAGTCAAACCCTCCGAGCCTGGGGCAGCGTCTCCTCGTCCCGTTTTCTACAGGACTCGGCTACCGCTGCAACATTTAAGGGTGATCTGGGTTCTGAACGCAGCGTGTGAGCGAGGGCCTTGATGAATGGGCAACTTCAGAGGATGAACAAAACAAATGCTGCTTCCAGCGGGGACTGGAACTGGAGATGACCTCAAAACCAACAAGAGCGCACCAGGGAAAATGGAAACTATGCAAAAAATACACCATATATAGCTGCACATAGCTGCTGGCAAAGTACTTACTAAATATATATCTGAAAAGAGAAAAACATGTTTAGGTTGATGCCCGTACTCTCAGTTTGAGGTTTGAGTCCAGAAATCATTTAGATTCTAGATCATTCACTTCTTTAATCTAATGCACAATTTTAAGAACCTATTCTTAATGGTTAGTGTTTTCCAGTAGTCAGCCATTAGTTCTGCTCAATATTCCACTGGTAGCTCATTGATTTGACGTCTAGAGTTCCTATTCCTTCATAATATACTTGTATACTTGTAGTTTTTTAATGCTTTTGGTGTCTGTTATGTATTTTAAACCCTGTCTTACTTTGTACGGTGTCCTTGGGTGTTTTGAAAGGCGCCTATAAATAAAATGTATTATTATTATTATTATTATTGTGATACTGATTAATTTTATTGGATGAGAGGTTCAGTTTGCAGACGGGTCTACCTTTTAGCAGAGGCTGAACAAGTGTTGCTTCCAGCAGGAAGTGGAACTGGAGTTGAGCAACAAGGGTACACCAGGGAAAATGAATGATATGCAAAAAAACATATAGCTGCACATAGCTGCTGGCAAAGTACTTACTCAATATATATCTGAAAAGAGAAAAACATGTTTAGGTTGATGCCTGTATCCTCAGTTTGATGTTTGAGTCCAGAAACCTTTTATCATTAAGATTCTAGATCATTCACTTATTTAATCTAATGCGCCATTTTAAGAACCTGTTCTTAATGGTTAGTGTTTTCCAGTAGTCAGCCATTAGTTGTTCTGCACAATATTCCACTGGAAGCTCAGTGACTTGATGTCTACAGTTCCCATTTCTTCACACTACTGATTAATTTTACTGGACTCTCAGAATTTTTGCACGAGAGGTTCAGTTTGCAGAGTGGAACTGGAGTTGACCAATAAGGGTACACCAGAGAAAATGTATAATATGCAAAAAAATAAAAAAAACACATATAGCTGCACGTAGCATGTAGCTGTACACCCTGGACAGGTCTCCAGTCTATCACAGGGCTAACACAGAGAGATGCACAATTTAGAATCACCAATGAACCTAACCAGCATGTCTTTGGACGGTGGGAGGAAGCTGGAGAACCTGGAGAGAACCCACGCAGACACAGGGAGAACATGCAAACTACACACAGAAAGGAACCAGCATATATCAGAAAAGAGAAAACCAGGTTGATGCCCAGCCTGTAAATCAGCTACTAGCCCATTCTCTGATTGCTTGTCAACTCCAACGTCACAACGTCCGACCGTCTCATCAATGAAAATGAGATGAAGATTTTCAGGAAATGAAAAGCTGGGATGTGAACCTTTCCACGTTGACTGATGTGAGCAACACAGCAGCTTTAAGACAAACGAGGACATCACCTAAACACCAGAACAGAGTCCACTCCCCCCCCCCCCACACACATGCCTGTTGACACCACCACACACTCCAACGTCCACTAGTGGTCGCAGTTCTTCTCTTTTCCACAGCCCAGCCTGGACTCAGTTCGTCTTAATTCAACCCACTGCTCCACGCAGACAGCTCCCGAGCAGTTAACTCACCACGCAAACCCAACTTTGACAAGTTTTCACCGAAACTTCTGAGTGCACCTCTAATTTCCACGCAGCAGAAGCCAATACAAATGCAAATGTTTCATTTGGCCGAAGCCCAGACAGAATTAAAACACGTTAGTTTCCACTTTTCTCTCTGCTTACCTGAAAAACACTACCGTTTCCCACAAATAGATCCCCAGCGCGTTTAGTCGGCACATTTTTGCCAGTCTCATTTTGTTGGGGGGGTGGTGGGAGTGTGTGTGGGGGGGTTGTTGCTGGAGGAAGAGGAGGAAGAGGAGGAGGAGGAGGAGATGGAAAAGAAAGGGGGGGCCACACTCTTGAGAGGATGAATTCCCCTCAATGCAAAATCCTTCAGTGGTGGAAAAGGAGGAGGAAGAGGATGAGAGGGGAGTGGGGGGGAGTTGAGTGGTTGTGGTTTGTGACCTCCAAGGTGAGTCGATTTTTTTTTTATTATTTTTTTCTTTGCGGTGGGGGGGGAGGAGTGTGTGCGTGTTTCAGATCCCGGAGTCGTCGCCGGAGCCAAGCCGCGGGATGCTCATGACCTCGCTCCCCGTGAAATCATGCTCGTGTCCGCTCCGACGCCCCCAGCGCCGCCGTCACCACGGAACAGGAAGAAGAAGAAGAAGAAAATCCACACACAAAAAAATAAAATAAAAATCCACTCGGAAACAGTGTTCAGGACCAGGGACAGAGGCAGTGGAGGAGCCGGCAGAGGCTGCAGGGGGAGGAAGCTCGTCCACGGGAGGAAGAGGGGGGGAAATGGAAAAAGGGAAAAAGGAAGGGGGGTGGGGGGGGTCCTCAGAGCAGCTCAGGGGCTGCTGGTAATTAGCAAACAAGTACACCCAGTTACTCTTAAGTCCAGTCTGTGCGATCCACAAAAAAGGGTAAAGGGAAATAAAACATATTCCTTCAGAAGTAAAAAATAGTAAGAATAAAAAAATCACAGGCTGTTTGGATGCGGGATGAATTCTGTCTCCACAAAAAAACAAGAAACAAACTGTGCGTTACATTCCCCAGATCCACACTCCACTCAGATCGGAGCCACGCAGGGCAGCGCTTCTTCTCAGATCTGCAGCTTTCCTCTCACATGTATCCCAGAGGCGGCCGCTCTGGATCCGTGCGTGTCGCCGGCTGTTGCGGGACTCCCGGTGAAGCTGCTGCTGCTGATGCTGCTGCTGCTGCTGCTGCTCAGAGAGGGAGGTCTGCAGGTAGAACAAGTCTGCCTCCTCTTCTTCCTCTCCCTCTCCTTCTTTACCTCCTCCTCTTGCTGCTGATTCTCCCTCTTCTTCTCCTCGTAGTTCTCTCCCAGGGGCGAGCAGTTGTAGTAGTACTTGGCGCTGCAGCAGCACGGCTCAGCTACTCCCATTGTCTGGTGGTGGTCAAGTTGGAGACGCACCGGCGGCTGCTGCTGCTGATGCTGCTGCTCTCCGCATCCGCTCCCTCCCGGACACCGGCTCCGTTTAGAAAAAAAAAAAGAGAGGAGGAAATCAATGGACCCACCTGAGAGCGGTGACAGGGTTTAGAAGAGCCCGCTCAGACCTGCGCGTCGGACTGATGTGGCCCCTCTTCCGTGGCGCAGGAGCGCGGCGGCGACACTGGCCCCTGCCGGGCGCAAACACACACATATACTCGCACGCACGCACACGGACACACACACGGAGGTACAGTACAGTCGAGGCAGCCTCGGTTGCGCTCCGACACTGGATTTTCTTGCTGCAGTCATTTACCAAACTCCAAAAAACGCACCTCGCAGCGGACAGACACGCCCACAGGAGGCTGTCATTGGTCGGCGTGGGGCCGGAGCTCGGAGCTGGTTGGCCGGCGGAGGTGTCACTGTAGCTGGACACGAGCTCTGCCTCTGAGAGAAAGAAAGAAAAAATAAATGACTGAAGTCAGAGTTCAGTTAAAGCTGACCTCACAGACCTGGGATCTGCTTAAGGACATATTAAATACACGTGCACCTCACTGAGCTTTGTTTGAGAGGGAAGACTTTAGGAAAAGGTTTACTTTCCTCATTTCCTTATTTTGCACAATTTCAAAATAATAAAAAAGGTAAAATAGTCATACACTACCTGGCCAAAAAAAAAGTCGCCACTTGGACGATTGTCTGTTTGAGAAGGGTCAAATCATTGGCATGCATCAAGCAGAGAAAACATCTAAGGAGATTGTAGAAACTACTAAAACTGGGTTAAGAACTGTCCAACGCATTATTAAAAACTGGAAGGATAATGGAGAACCATCAGGGTAAGAAGAGAGGCAGATGAAGTGATGCACCCATCATGCCTAGTGTCTACTGTACAAGCCTGTGGGGGCAGTGCTATGATCTGGGGTTGCTGCAGTTGCTCAGGTCTAGGTTCAGCAACATTATGTTGCCCAAAGAATGAGGTCAGCTGACTACCTGAATATACTGAATGACCAGGTTATTCCATCAATGGATCATATTTCAAGATGACAATGCCAGGATTCATGGGGCTCAGATTGTGAAAGAGTGGTTCAGGGAGCATGAGACATAATTTTCACACATGGATTGGCCACCACAGAGTCCAGACCTTAACCCCACTGAGAATCTTTGGGATGTGCTGGAGAAGGCTTTGTGCAGTGGTCAGACTCTCCCATCATCAATACAAGATCTTGGTGAAAAATGAATGAAACACTGGATGGAAATAAATCTGGTGACTTTGGAGAAGATTATTGAAACAATGATACAGAGAATGAGCTGTAATCAAAGATAAATATTAAGGTGTGTGACCTCTCTTCTTTTGGCCAGGTAGTGTATCTGCAGTCAGGAGGAGGCAGTTATTGCAATCTATTTTGAATTAAGACGTTCGCACTAAGAATATAATGATTGTTTTCCTCTAAATGTAATCATTTTAATTTGTTGCGATGCGTAATAAAGAAACTTCATTCAAATGATGTATAAGATCAAATCAGTAAATGATCATAAGACTCAAAAATGTTATGATTTCATTTATTTTCTTTCTTTATTTGCAGAAAGAGGCAGAAAAACCTACGTGGGCTCATATGAAGCCTCTACCTTAAAAGTATTAATATTTCACAGAGCACACAATTAACACAAATAATAATATAACTACATAAAACGGACTAAATAGAACATCTCTGCAGTCTATGCACCTGTACTGTCTCCTGAGAAACAGATTTCAAACACATCACGGCGAATGAAGCAAATAAAAGCTGGTTATATGGACGAGTACACGAGGAAAAGCAGCAGTTAAATGATTATCTGAAGCATCTTTTGTACTCTTTTAAAGAGGAAAGGTGCTGTTCTATACTTTGGTACCACCAAATCTTAATGAAAAGTTTGGAAGTTAAAACTTTTGATGGATGAAGATCTAAAACCTGACGAGTTGAATAAGTGTGGGTTTGATTTAACAGTAAGTCTTGAGTTTGCCAAGAATATTCCCTTCAACACAATCTGTAAATAAATAAAAACACACATAAATATTGACGTCATAAACTTTAAGAGTCTGAAGTTTCTGAAATGTTGAAGAAAGTCGTTGTGAGTTTATCGCAACAAACTGAAGAACAGTTTAAACCACACACACACGGTTTTATCGACGTACGCTGACGTAAACACTGATATTATCCCTGGGACACTGGAACGTGCTGAACCCTTTACCATCCTGATATCTTAACACTTCACAGACACTTCCAGTGGTTCTCAGGACGTTGTGGTTTCAGGAACAATGTGTTCATACGTTATCAAGGTTCATTTCAAGACTCTCTGACTAACTTTGCATCCATGAATCAAGCACGGAAACAGAGAGGCAGAGGACATGTGGGACTCTGATTGAGATTAGATTTTATGATTGGCAGGAAAATCTATGAAATCATAGCATCAAATATACCCTTTGAGTATTTAAAGATCATCAACTTGGATTGCGTCCTGAGCAAAAGAAATAAAACATAGCACGTGGAATGAAGCAAATAAAACATGGACATATTGTCTCAAGGACATTTCAAAGAGAAAACTGAGAGCACCGTTCATAGGGAAACAGTCGCCTGTGTCAACAACAGGTAAGTATCTAGCCGTTAATGGACACTAGTCAAGAAAGTTTCTGATGGTCAACACCTTCAGATGTTCCTATTTATAGCAAACTTCAACTTCCCACCAGTCCCTTAGAAATGAAGAAGCTCTCTGGATGACCGAGAACCTTCTTTGGAGGACGACTGAGCTCAGGATCTCTGCAGGACCAGTTTGTGGGCAGTAGTAGGAATTAGGACGAGGGCATCGTGACCGGTGCTCACAAGGGTCGGGGCATTAAGGCATTAAGTTGTGATGGTTAAGATCAGGTTGAAGGGGTTCCTCAAAAAGAAGACAGCCAGAGAAATGAGTCGGAGCAATTTTTGAACACACCAGAGAGGGATGAGAATGAGATAACCTAAAGCACAGCACGGTTTCAGTTTGATGATAAATTGATCCAGATTAAACATGAATAAATAAACAGACTGATAAGGTGCAGTGGAGAAAATCCACCAGGGACAAGAAACCCACAGACTGTACTGTAGTAGACTCATTGTGTGAGTTTGTGGCACCAGAATAATTCATGAGCTCATACATCATTCATCTGAATTATGTCATGATAAGATTCTCTGCACATTCTCTTAATTTCTGTGTTTACATGCAGACTGTGGGAATAACCTGCTCCACAGGACGAACGCATGGCTGGATCTGTTAGTGGATCTGCAGCTTTGTGCTTGTGTACAGTATTTGTGTCTGTGTGTGGAGGTGTGTGTTATTTGGAGGGATCACAGTTTACTTCCTGGTTTGCTGCATGAACTTTTAATATTAACTTAAATATGTGGTATTAATAATTGGCACAAGGTGTTGATCTGGCCTCCAAATTCACTAGATCCCAGACTGATCAAGTATCTGTGGGATGTTCCACAGAGGCCCCTCCACTCAAAGCCCCCCCCCCCCCCCCACACTAACACCACAGGACACCCTCAGAAGGCCCATGTCCATTCTCTGATGAGTCACCACAAGGGAGACCTGCACAATATTAGGAAGGTGGTCATAATGTTTTGTATTATAGTCAATCCTGAAATTGCAAGTGGTCTGAAGTATTCATCTGCTGAGGAAGACAATTAGATGAGTTTAACAAGGACCAAATAGGTAAAAACGGGCTCAGTAACATGAGAGAAGATGCTCACCATGTTTACACGTACAGCTAATAATTAGAATTACAATCCAATCAGAATGAAACTGCTTCATGTAATCATCTCAGTCTCTGGTTACTGGAATAAATCCTTTCTTTCTGAGCATGTCTGCTCCACGTGAAGTAAACATCAGGTGAGGGACAGAAACATGGAGGTAGAGAAACAAGATGAACCAAGATGGAATCTATGTGGACAGAGAAGATGGAGACGTGGAGACATCTTGGTTCATCTTCTTCTACACTAGACATTCAGGACTGGGAATAAAGTTGAGTTAAAACTTCTTCTTCATCTGTTAAGTTCACTCTTGACGAGGCTCAGCCGTGGACTGAAAACCATTCCAGGTGACGACCTCTAGGAAGCTGAGCCAAGAGTGAACAAAGCTGTCATCAAAGCTAAACGTGGCTACTGTGAAGAGTGTAAAATATAAAACACATGTGTCACTTCATAGTTTAGACGTCTTCAGTATTAACCTGCAACGTGGAAAATGATCAGAATATGAGTCTGGTAATTCTCCATTTGGATTAAATTCTAGGCCACATTTCAACCGATACTTCTGCACACGATTGGATAATCCTTCAAACAACCAGAGCAAAGGAGTATTTAAGCCTTTTTATTTATTTCACTGTCAATATATATATATATATATATATATATATATATATATATATATATATATATATATATATTAGAACAGATGGGATAGTGGACTCTGTTGTTCTTCTTTGTAGGAGCAGAATCAGTTTCCAACGGAGAGACTCCAGATCAACTTGAAGTTATTCTGGCTTTAGGACGAGGACGTTTGTCAAAAAGATGAACCACTGAATGAGAAGGTGTGTCCAAACTGGTGCTGTACGTATCATTTTAAATATAGAAACCAACAAACTGATCCTGTACTGTAACTCTACAACAGGGATTTAAAATGGATCAGTAGGAGACTCACGCTCCGGTGCTCTCACAGTAAGTGAGCCGTGTTTCTCTGTATATTTTTAATCTTGTATAATCTTAAATGTTTCCCTGACAGTCTAATAATGTCTTCTGTGATGTTGCTGTAGTGCTTTCTATTTCTGCACACACACACACATAGACACACACTCTTCTTCCTCTTCCTCCTCGTCCTCGGGACCCGTTTTGTCCAAAGCGCCCGCTGGAACGTGACTCTGATTCTAATGCCTGCAGGCGGAGAAGGAATCACAAGGCCAACTGATACTGGGACTGAAGGACGCGCACACACACACACACACACACACACACACACACACATGCACACACACGCACACACGCACACAAATAAAGTAAGAGAGAGAGGGACAAGAGCTGCTGAATATGGATATGATGTCTTCATTAGACTCAGCTTTCAGAGCTCAAAGTAAACAATGGAGACAAGGGAACGGTTTCATGAAATCACAGTTCCAAACATCAAGGATGCTCAACACAAGCCTCTACGCTGCAGCTCGTTCTATGTATCACGTTGGGAAATAAAGAAAACAAATGTCAAACGCACATGACCTGCGCTGAGACTTCAAGTGCAGCCCAACGATTGATGACAGCTGCAGCAGCGATCCAATATCCATTCTAACAGAGCTAATGATTGCGAGTCGATTACGATAATTAAATATTAACTCGCAGTGTTTTGTCAGAATATTATCGTCACAGTATGAAGTACTCATGTTTATTGCTCCACTGTTGTCCCAGTCAGTGACTCGGAGCAAAAGGAAATGAGAAACTAACAAACTTCACGATTTAATTTTATGCTTCAGATATACAATATTTAGAGTTTTCCTCGAGTGACACATACAAACAGTTTGTGGGGTTTTCGTGCATTTTCTGGCTTCACAAGAAAGCTGTTTTCTTTTTTATAATTCAGTGGAAAGTGGGAAATGAAAAGTGGAATGCAAAGGAAGCCTGATGAATATTTAAAGCATTACACGGCCATTATAGGTCTTTATGTAAATGCACAGTAAAGTGCTGCGCTGGTTATTTATAGTCACAGCAGGCTGTAATTGGCTTCAGACGTCGTTTGGAGTGGCTCGACCGACCCAGCTGACCCATCGCTGCAGAAGAGAGGGCTTTTTTCTTTTTGCATAGAAGATGCTACGAGAGGGGGAGGGGCCGTGTGGCTGGAGGGTCGCAGGTTCAATTCCCAGAGGGTTCAAATTAAAGCACAGAAAGTGGAAGAGAAAGACACTCCTGTCCCTAAACAGGCGACCTCAGGAGCCTTCAGGCTGCAAAGAATCTCCCAGTGAAATTAAATGTGACATGTTCTGAAAAACCAGAGCCAGTTAGCTCATTAGTGAGCCAAGAACGTCCAACAATTGGAACAATTTTCCACTCCATCAGAGCAACGAAGTGCGTGACATTAGGTGATTAACTAATTCCCAACAGATGCCTTCAATGCTGTCAATATCTTTTACAAAATATAAACGTCTCTCTTCTCCGACAGCGGCGATTTTGTTGCAAACAAATTCAGTTAATCTCTGCTCAGAGAAATTTGTTGTCGCAGAACTCATTTGGGAGTTCGTCTTGTTCTCGACACATCAACCGGGCAGAAGTTTTTTCTCGTGTGGTGCCGGCAACTTTTCTGTGATTGGTCAAAAATTTAAGTGGGTATGGTTAACGTGGAAATGTGGAAATGCAGAAAATGCTAGTGAAGACTCTGTGAATTCCCAGATGCTAATATTCAGAGTGTGACCGCTAATGTCTCCTGGGTAGAGTGGGTGCATACTGAATGGACGGCGTGATCCGACGGACACGGTCGTCAAAACGACTGGCTCACATCCAACATCCATGCTGCTCATGTGACGTATGCTGCAGTGGGAGGGGCCAATGAGGACTTCCCTGGAGTTCAACACTTTCACAGTTTCTCGTGAGGTACAAATGACCTGGCCAGAATAAACTTTGTTCTTGTTCTCGCAGCCCTAGGAGCGAGAACAAATTTCTTGCTTCTTGCAGAGGATGTAAAAAAGCTTTACTCTTCCGTCTATCACCACATTAAGCCCCATCCAAATGATTTGATTGGCCCAGGACAGGGATGGGCAACCTAAATGATGGAGGGGGCCACAATTTTTCATCGACACTACATGAGGGCCACATAGGACCGCGCACTTAACCAGATATGATAAAACTGCCATTATATATATATATGTTTATTGAAGCAAACAAAAAATAACCACTTACTGTGATTTTTTTATTTTTTTATTATTAATTTGTGCATTTTTACACTAAGAAAGAGTTTAATATTTTCCCTGTACCACTCTACCTCACCACTACCAGCAGTGGCCACTGGTAAAAAGTCGCTATTGTTTGCGTACTTCACCTTGATTTAAGGTCCGCTATGATAGCAGCCCTTGCAGCATTAGCTTTGTGCAACGTGTTGTAGCGGCAACTTAAATTGAAATCTTTCATGGCAGATAGCGTCTCTAAGCAGACTAAGCACATAGGTTTGCCTTTACATTCTGTGAACAGATAATGTTCTTTCACCTGAAAGACACGGTTTTCTCGATCAAGTTATCTCTCTCCTCCGCTCTTAGCCACGGTGCAATGTCTCTTCTTCACTGGTAGAGAAGACCCGGTGGAAGCGTGTACGAGGCGGCATCTGCATTAGAGGCCATCTAGGGGCCAACTTTGTCATTACAACTGATTCAGTGCCGCAAAGGACACATTTTTATAATTATCAAAAATGAATCTAAGGGCCACTTCAAGTGAAGTCGACAGTTGCCCATCCCTGGCCCAGCAGATATGTGCCAGAGCATAATCATTTCCCAACGGAGAGACTCCAGACCAACTTTCCACCACAAAAAAATATTTGTAGCTGCTAGTTTTCTGCAACGACCCACTGGACTCCTCACCTGACTTCTAGGAGGCGTCCATGTTGCTATTAGAGTTGTGTTGTAAGCGAACGAACCGAATCTACTGACCGGCTCTTTCAAACGAACGACAGGAACCAAGTCGCAGTTGCAGACATTGTTTTTTGTTGTTGTTGTAACAGAGCGGGTATAGTGGCGAGCATAGCAGTGGACCTGGGTTCGATTCCCGGTCAGCGCAACAATGTTTACCGTATTTCTCACGTGATAAATAAATCATCTGTCTATCTAGAACATATGTTTGATCTATAGGTAGACTCAGATGTCCCACCAGGAGAATATGTATTGGTGGGATGTCTAAGTTTGAATGATTCTGATCCAAATCTTACCCTGTTACATTCTGAGGACAAAATAAGTTACCCCCAGCCTGGACTCAAATAAATAAATACATATTAAAATGATCGAGTCTTTTGAACGTCTCTTTGAAAGGAACAGATCCACAAGATCAGGCTCCCTTCAAAGAGACATAAATCTCATCTCTAGTTGTTATTGTCACGTGATCTGTGACTAGTTGATGCTTAAAGAAACATGGCACAGCAGTAACTAGTCTGTACAACCCCTATTCCAAGACTTCATCAGTATCACTTAAAGAATCAGCTGCTCCCAAAAGAACTGAGCAGCCGTCACACTGACCCGAGACTTCAGCGCATCACCAAAAGACTGGATACAGCTCGGTCCACTTACCGCCACCGTAGCCCGAGGTTATTTCCTGTCAGGTGAAGTTACAGCAGGTAAGCAAGAGAAGTCTCTTGATGCAAAGACGGCAGTGCAGAAGGCTCACGAGCTGCGTGGTGCATTTGGAGTCCTGGAGTTGTTATGGTTCGCTGAGAACTGTGATCGAAGAGTCTGACAGCGGCAGCCTAAAAACAACTGTACGATACGTGTTGTGTGTGTAGCTGCTGTTTGCTCTCTGCTCAGTGGTGTCATTTACTTCCCTCAAAAGGCCGTCGTTTATCAGATTAACTGTTTGGTTTTCTGCTCCGGGTGAGGACGATGTTCAGCAGCAGGCCTGCAGGACTAATCAATAGCTCCAGTGTCCTAATGAAAGCAGTGTCTCAGTATCATTTGTCTATAACTAAAGGTCGTCATGTCCACTCTCCCAGTCTTCAGAGAGAGACTTGAAGAAAGGCCTAAACGTGAGCATCTTTCACATCAGAGCAGATAATCGATGGCTGCTCTAGGAGGGCAGCGTTGCAGCGCTCGGTGTCACAGGCCGAGTGGAAGATACAGAATCTGGAAGAGATCTGACGCAGTACGGACATGAGACAACGGGAAAAAGGTCCAGACGTGCATTTGAATATTGTTATCAGCACTCACGTTATGATCCAGGAGAAGGAAGCTGAATACCATAACATTTATGAACGGTTTAGTCCAATACAGTTGTTTTCACTAGTGTGCCTAATGAACTGGCAAGTGAATGTATTCATCAGTTCACTGGAAAAGGCAGGGATGAAGAAGGAATTTCAATTATTTCCTGTTGTTAGACACAAAGAATGGGTACTCTTATGCACACTAGGATTGTTGGTTGGTGAGTTTGGAACAAGTAATGTCTTTATATATAAAACACTGCAACAGGTGAAGGAAACACATACGATTGGTTGATGATTGGTTCTTGTTGCTCAAACTGGGTCACACATCAGTTTGCAGCTTCATGTCACCAGCTTCCATTAAAAAAATGTGTCGTAGCTTGTTGCTGTCTCACTGCTAGTGAAGGCAAAGGCATATTGAAAGTACGAGGGCGTTGGGAATATCAACATTTCCCCAAAGACATATTATGGAACGATGAAGAGAACTTTTTAGAACTCAGCTGGGACGAGATGATCTGCCACAAGGCTCATGGTTGCCACATGGGAAGTTTGTTTTGGTGTCCAACAACTCTAGTACGCAACTACTGGCGTCTAGAAGCCACCAGGGCTAACGGTTTGGCAAGTTTAGCAACATTTTCCTCAGACACATTATAAAATTATGATAAGAACTCTATATACAACTAAACTGCAAACTTATTACTAGGACTTTAACGCGTTAATTACGATTCATTAATTACAAAGACAAGACGTGTCGGCAGCCAAAATCTATTTATTTTTTTTACCATTTAAAGTCAATACTGTTAAATGGTACTTTAACTTTATGTCTGTTGAGTTTTGCAATTAAATGCATTTTTCCAGGCTTTAAAACTTCATGTCTGTGTCTATTATTTGATTCAGTCGTCCACTAAAATCCATTTAAATTAAAAAATGTTGCTTTTTGGGGCAAATACTGTTATGCGATTAAAATGTGATTCATCGAGATTAATTAATTACAAAGCCTCTAATTAATTAGATTTTTTTTTTAACCGAGTCCCACCCCTACTTATTACATCATCATCCACCGCAACCATTTCTGAAAACATCACCAAAAATGTCATAACTCACCCTTTTACGAGGCTGCGAACACAACAAGATGGCGCCGCTCATATAAAATTTACTCCCAACCGTTTAAGGCAGCATAATATGTATAATTTCAACTCTAATTACTGTGACGATGGTTGTAAATATACCTTTCACTTTAGCTCTAAACTTTATTTCCTGTTCTGTCCGGTTGTCTGGTCGTCATAAAAACTGACTATAAGACCAGAAACTTCTTTTATGTCTGATTTTAAATAAGTACGGATGCTGTGTCTTCATTCGACTGTTCTGATCTGTTGTCATTTACATTTTAGACGTTTGTGTCCTTAAACCAGATCCAGAGAATACGAGACCCCTGCGGTGAAAGTAATTGCATGCATTTATTCATATTATTTTATATAAAATCACAATCTCTTATTTATAAGTTACTTGTGTTTAGCCAGGCAACAAGGTCACACTGTGATTTAAAGAGGGAACAAACAAAATGACAGGAGCTAAGAATCTGATGGTTTCTATTCAGGGCTGAGTGTGTCGTTTGGAGGATGCTTTCAGGAAACATCTTAAATCCAGTTTGACTCAACCCTGAGCTTTCATCGGCGAGCGTGAGGCAGTCACGACTCACTCATTGTTTCTCAGCGAACGTTGTTTCTGCTCGTTCCCCTTTAGACCGTCTCCTCACGGCCACTGACAGCCTGAGCTGCTCTGCTTTCTCTTTTTCAGCGATTCAGTTTTCTTTTATAACGAGACTCCACAATCTTTTCTCTGAGTAAATGTCGCCGTTAGCATCACCGATAATTCATCAGTAAAAAAGTGCATGATGTTTTTTTTCTTACTGTTGACGGCTTTGAATTTTCTTCTTTTCTGAAACGCCACGTCAAGTCTAAAGTGCTTTGTGAATATTCTCGTTGCACGTTTTCTAACATAAGTTTTACATCGATTCCAAGTTTTTGTTAAAGACTTTTGTTTGCGTCAGTCTAAAGTCGATTTGACCGCTCAGAGCCACAATACATGCAAAACTTCTGATAAAGAGATCTAGCTGATGCATGTTACACAAGAGACTGATAATGAATAAAAGAGAATGAATAGAGCTAGCTTTTAAAATATTCATTGCAGAAGGTTTAGTGGGTATACAGAGTTAGCCTGGATACCAGACTCTCTGACTTCGCAGAGAGTCTGGCCTAGCTCCATTGGCAAACGTTTATTTCCTGGTGGGAGGGCAGTTTGAGGTTTAAAATCATCGGAGTTCCTTTAACCAATCACGTTTGGTAATGACGTATGTTATGCGCCGGAGCCTTCAGGCTCTGCTGCCTCGTTCTTCCGCTTTCAAGAACGCAACAAGTAAACAAATCGCTACTCTACCATCCCCCATTGCAATTAAGGACGCGAAATTGGAATAAAAGTGCTGTAATGCCAGGGAGCATATCCACAACGGAGCGAATGGCTTCGAGTATATCCGTCTCCGTTCGTGTAAACATTTCAAACTCGGCGCGCAACTGAAACGTAATCGCTCTCAGACCCGCCCTCTGTTCGCTGATTGGTTCGCCAACCAGTTGGCCGGAGTAAACGTTAGCGGATCAAGCTATTCCAGACGGAGTACTGTAGGGAATGCAAATGAGCGGAAGTACGTAGGCAGGCGGAGCCAGGCTAATACAGAGTGCTCATAGAGTTACTGTTACAGGGATAAACAAAAGCTCGGGGACCTAAAACTGGTTAAAAATTCTGTTACAGGTGAGTCAGCCGCTATAATGATTGAATTTAAGAGGCATCAGGAGCAGGTTTATGCGTTCAGGTATGAACACAGGCAGGACCACAGGTGAGTAGTGTGCAGCTCTGCAGGTCAGAAACACTCAGCTAGCTCGTTAGGATAACGAGAGAGAAGAAGAAATCAAGTCCCCCAGCGGACTAGACCGATAGCAGCATAACTAAGGGATGGTTAGGGGTCACGTGAGCAAATAGAGTGGGTGGTAGCAGCTGATAATTTCACAGCTCTTTTATCAGCAGGTGATGCTCTTGACATCTTCGAAGGACTGGACTGACCCAGTATTTTCTTTTTCTACCTTCAAGATGCGAGAGGACAACTGTGTTTGAGTGGGAATTTTTCCAAATAAATCAATTAATAAAACATACCAGGCTTGGTGTGCAATGTTTGTCTGTGTGGAAATGCAAAACCTTAACATATCTTCGTCAGTTGAAGGGGAATAGTCAGTGTCCATAGGTTACCATTAGAAATAGATCTGGGGAATAAATGACATATTATCACGACTCTGTGGCTGCAGGACTCAAGAGCACAACTCAGTGGTAGGCAACAAAACCAGGTTTATTCAGATCAGAGCAGGCAGGATATAAAGCAAGACTTACAAGACTAGACTTGACAACTGGGACACTTGACAAACAGACAAGACGAACTGGCAATGACAAACACCAAGCACAGGACTTAAAGGGGGACTACTGTTTTTTACAACCTGGACCTTATTTCTAGCATAAAATACGATCGTTTACTCACCCATATAACTTTGGTGTCATTTGGAGTTATTTAGATCCGCGTATATCCATATAGTGGGAGTGACTGGGGCACCGAAACGCAGCCTCTAAATAACGCATTATCTGCCATCTGTGGATTGACCTACAGACCCTGGATGATGATAACAGGTAACTCCGGCCTCAACGGAGAATAGCACTAGCGTATCATAACAAAATATTGGTGAAATGAACGAGTTTCGCAGCAGATAATGCGTTATTTAGAGGCTGCGTTTCGGTGCCCCAGTCACTCCCACTATATGGATACACGCAGATCTAAATATCGTCTGAATGACTCCAAATGACACAGAAGTTATATGGGTGAGTATAACGATCGTATTTTATGCCAGAAATACGGTCCAGGTTGTAAAAAACAGTAGTTCCCCTTAAAATACGAAGGAAGGACAACGACACAGGTACAAACAATCAGGGCGGGGCAATCAGCACAAGGGAGAACACGAGGGCAGAAAGTCAACACACTTGAAACGAAAAGAGAGCCCTCCATTAAGGACGAGATTTGACATATATAGGACGAAGCTGAATGTAAAAATATACATTAGACAGAACCATCAGATCTGTGTCCAGCAATGAAGAGACTGAAAATAAAACAGTAGAAATAAAGAGCTAAAGAAATAGCCAGGACATCCATGCCTGGTATCAACTATTTTAGTTACAGTTGTTTTTAATTTGTTGAATGTGAAGTAATCTCATTAGTAACCTCACCTCGTTCAGATATCTCACCTTTAAAGCATGTTTTATTGCTTTTTATTCATTTAGTTCTTCTTCCTCACAGTTCACTTCAGGTTCAGGGATCTGTTTTGGGTTCCCTGCACATACAGCCAATCAGAGTTCACAAGGCAAGAACTTGTGTGCATGCAGTGTGGATGCAGCACCGGAGGCTACTGACATCCCAGGGAAGCTTCAACCTTTCATATAACCCTGTCCAGACTTGCATCACGACCCGTTGTGCTATCTCCCCCGTGGATCATATTCTTCCCCCAGCTCTCGGCTCACTGTTCAGTGTCAGCTTTAAACCCAGCCTAAAAAAGAAGTGCAGATTTTTATCAAGACATTTTGACTGTATGTTTTCAAGACACAGAGTAAGATGGGTTCACTCTGAAATAGTTCAGCCTATAATGTTTAACATTTCATAACCTTGATAAATACTCGTGCACGGGGGCCCAGTGCTGGTGTGTCTGCAAACAAAAATCAACTAAGATAAGATCCGACTTTGTTGTTGCAAGACAAGACAGTGCAAAAATACAAGTCAGATAAGAAACAGAAAAAAGATAAGAGAAAAAACAGATTGGTACAGCGACGGTAAATATTTGTTGTAACCTTAAATAAGAAAAATTACAACACACACACAAAATAGTGAGTAGAATTAGTGGAGAAAAGAAGCAGTGGAGGCTGAACATACACTATCAGCATTCATGACAAACTCCAATAGGATTGTTAGTCTTAAAAAGCAGAATAGCAGCACAAATAGGATTAGCATTGGGCAGAAATCACATGATGAGTATAAAACATCTGCGATATATGTAATGTACTTGAGAAAAGACCAAAATTACACAGAATGAAATGATAAATAAGAACATTTTCTGAGTCTGTGTCTTCTAGTTGTGGAAAGTTGTGGAAACTCTGATGACGCTTCTTGGAGTTACCCAAGGTCCCAATGGTCTCATGTAGGATGTTGTTCAAGATGTTTGAATGTTAGTCCAACGTCATCCTCTCAAGCACCTGCACCACTGATTCCAGAGGAGACCAGAGTTTCTGTGATTCACCCACTCCAGCAGACAACGGCGTAGAAGCAACCACAGTGACATTCTGTCCTGCACACTGTAAAGGATTTCCATCTCCTTAGGATAAAGAAAACCAAAAAAAATAAAATAAAGCTCAAACAACTGGACTTGTAGACTTTCTTGAAGACGTTCCGTTCTAATCTTCAGTTCTCAAGAGTTGAGGTTTAAATAGGAACCGTCTGTTGTGTTGTCTCCCAGAAACTCACATGTCTAGGGTCTGTTAATGACCAGATACTCACTTGTAGTTGTAGGAATCCGGTTTCATTGCATTGTCCTTCTAAGGTGAGTATCTGGTCTGTTAATGACTCTAGTCCTGTGACTCTCAGGTGGACACTACCCACAGATGTTCCTATTAAACCTCCCCACCAGTCATTAAGACCTGAAGAGGCTTGTTTTTACTGGATGTCCATGACCTGGATGGCTCAAAGACATTCCTATAGGCTACATTTAGCCGCTAGCTTGGCTCACCGGCGTGCTCTGCCTCCATCAAGGTGAAGCTGCCGACTGGCTCCAGCTCCTGTTCTCCCCCCTTGATGTTCTCCTGGCATCATCACATTGTAAATGTCCTCGTATAATCCCCCGCCCCCGCCGCCACCGCCGCCCCCTCACCCTCCAAGTCTTCCAACCTCAACCTTGAGTTATGGCGTAGCCGCCACTGGCAATCACATTAAGAGGCACATTTCTTCATATCCACACAGGGGACCACATTTAGCAATCTGCTTAATTTAGCCAGACTGATGAATTGTGCCGCTCCGCTCTCTCTCCTGCACTTTCAGTCTACCTCTCTCAACCCCCTCTCTCTCTTGCCTTCTCTCTCATCACCAAATTTCTCTCTTCCCATCTCTACCTTCTTGTGTCGAGTACACCAGCCGTGCCGTCCTTGACACGGCAGGCCGGTCGTGTCCATGCTTGGTTGAAAAGCCAGAATCACCTGCAGCTTCCTGCTTTCTGCTCACCTCTCTCCACAGGTCAGAGCTGGAGGTTGGAGCTCGAAATGGAGCAACGAGCAGGTTTATGAATTTAGATGCTGAAATACTACAATAAAGAATAAAACGCAGGATGTGAATACTGATTCACAATCTTTTTGTTTTTTATGCAGCATGACCAATTTAATAGATTTTTGAAGAGAAGAACAAGTTATTAAGTGGCCAGGCGGTCAGCAGCATCCACAGTGAAGGTCACTGTGTGACATTGAGAGTGGGAGCCTGATTCAACCTCACCTCCTCCCACCTACTCACCATCATCATCAAGTGATCCAGAGATGGAGGTAACTGTGAATTTGGGCGTCAAGAAG
Source organism: Chelon labrosus (assembly GCF_963514085.1). Lineage (NCBI taxonomy): Eukaryota > Metazoa > Chordata > Actinopteri > Mugiliformes > Mugilidae > Chelon > Chelon labrosus. The sequence goes on from NC_140358.1 coordinate 28,142,764, forward strand.
TTTTATTTGTGGGCGTGTTTCAAACCATTCAAGGTCGCCTTACGTTAAACATCATAAGAATGCAAAAGCAGATTTAAAAGTACATAGAAATGAGAAATCGAGGGAAAGCGGACTAAATGGAGCAAGCTATTTTAAAAAAGATGTGTTTTGATTCTGGATTTCAAACTTGTTTCGAATGTCAGGTGAGAGAATGTTCTAAAGGTGTAGAGCTGAGCGACTGAATGCTCTAGAACCCATGATGGACAGTGGGGCAGGTGGTGCAATAAGTTGGGTGGCTGAGGATGATCTGAGAGTACAGGAGGGTTCGTATAGTTGGAGAAGTTCAGACAGATCTGATGGAGCTTGGTTGTGAAGAAGAGCAGGATCTTGTATTCAATGCGGGATTTTATTGGAAGCCAGTGTAGCTGCTGAAGAACTGGGGTGATATGGTCCATGGAGGGAGTTTGGGTGATGATACGGGCTGCAGTGAAGCTTGTGGAGACACTTGGACGGTAAACCAAAGAGAACAGAGTTACAGTAGTGGATTTGTGAGGTGACAAGGGTGTGGACAAGAATGGAGGTGGTGTTCTGTGCTGTGCCAGGGATGGGAGAAGACAATTGTTAACATTATGACCACCTTCCTAATATTGTGCAGGTCTCCCTTGTGGTGACTTATCAGAGAATGGACATGGGCTTTCTGAGGGTGTCCTGTGGTGTCTGGCTACAGAATGTTGTTAGTGGGGGGGTCTTTGAGGGGAGGGTCCTCTGTGGATCATCCCACAGATACTTGAACAGTTTGGGATCTAGTGAATTTGGAGGCCAGGTCAACACCTTGTGCTGTTCTTCATGTTTTTTTTTTAGTTGTTCCTAAAGCGCTTTTGTGTGTGTGTCTGTGTCAGGCTGCATCCTGCTGGGGATGGCTGCTGCCATCAAGGAGTGTCATTGCTATGGGGTGGGGGTGCCTGGTCTGGTCTAGGTGGGTGCTACATGTCTAAGTAACATCCACACCAATGAATGCCAGGTCCAAAAGTTTCCCAGCAGAACATTGAACTGTCACAAGATGGTTTAAATGTTATTTACTTCTCCTGTCAGTGGTCATAATGTTGTGGCTGGTTTTGTAAATATACTGTACATGTAGTGTAATAATGATAATATATTGACAGATGAATTAAAAAGCTGAAAATGTCTTCTTTAAAAAGGTCCAACAAGGACAACAGCGTCAGAAACAAACTGTCCTCTGGAGGAGACGGCAAACAACGGCCAGCTCTCAGGAGGACGGAGCCACGAGGTCCTGCTGTGAAACATTAAGACGGAAATACCTGCAACACAAACACACAGAGACAGAGCGAGCAACAGCCTGAAAGTCATCACACACACCTCCCCGGTCATAGTTCAAAGAGGCGTAAAAATCACATTAAATGTCATTCATGTCCGTCCTTGTTTACACCGCTAGAAGATAACACTGTCCACTCCAATTAATCTAACACTAACCGGCTCTTCTCCTGCTGAGAGAACAGCAACGATACCATTACTCTAAAATGTTTCTCCGCTCTCTCACAGATAAATAACCCTAGAGTCACTCCCTTGTCTGGGTTACATAGTTTGGAGATGTTTGTTAACAAGCAGACTGTGCAGGGCTCCATTTAAATTATTCATGGAGAACATATTTATGGTAAGGTTGGATTTTATTTGGATTAAGAACATTTGCAAGTTGGTGGTTTGTTCTATAGTGCTTTACTTCAGCTGCTGTGTTTACATGGACTTTAGTATTCTACTAATAATCAGAATAAAAAACCACCTCAGTTAGATTAGTCTGACATGATCAGATGTAAAGAGGTGGTGGTGTAAACCTTTACTAGCTGTGTAAACTCTTGATGTGCTGGTTTCTCTCTGGTTACTGGAATAAATCCATTCTCTCTGAGCATGTTCTGCTCCATGTGGAGTAAACATCAGGCGAGGGACAGAAACATGGAGGTAGAAAAACAAGATAAACCAAGATGGAATCTATGTGGACAGAGAAGATGGAGATGAGGAGACATCTTGTTTAATTTTCTAACTCCAGACATTTTGGACTGGAGATGAAGATGGAGGATAACTTCTTCTTCCTCCTCCTTTCCTCCTCGTCTCCTTGTGCTCCTTATTTGTCTTCTACTCCTCTTCCTCCAACTCCTTCTTTGTCCTTCTTCGACCTCTTCTTCTCTTCTTTCCTCATCTTCCTCCACCACCTTCTTCTCCTCCTACTCCTCCATCACCACCTTCTTCTTCTTGAACCAAGCTGGAATCCATGTGGACAGAGACGTGGAGACATCTTAGTTCAACTTCTTCTACTCCAGAAATTCAGTGTTGGAGATAAAATGAGCTCCTGTTTGTATTTCTGGCAGATGTAATGCTCCATAACAAGCAGAAGAAGAGTTAGTTTAGTGGCATGTAAACATATGAACATGGAAGCGTTGTTAAGGAGGCTAACATCCTGACAGTTCACTGCTGCCTCAGTGAGAAGCTTTCATCTCTGTAGACTCCAGCGTTTCTTCTACATGTATTTTTTTTCCATCATTACCAGCTTTGCACGCTTCACTCACACACCAGCACACACAAAAACATGCATGTATCCTGGCATCCCGCTTTCTCGCTTGACTTGGATGTGATTTGTATTTTTCAGCATGAATTCCCGCACATAAAAGTCCCGTCTAGCCGTGTGCAGTAAGTAGCCTAGTGTACACATTTTTCTGTCAGGGCTGAAAAGTGAAACCACAACAGTGAAGGTGCAGAGCTCCGTTCGTCCGGCAACAGCAGCAGCAGCCGCCCGCAACTCCGGTGTCTCGGCTCGCTCGGCACAGCGGCGGGTTTTCATACGAGGCCTGGGATTTGAGTCCTGCTGCGATAAATTATTCAAACAGTTCAAGTTTGACTGTTGAACCCGACAAGCACACATGGAGCATACGGAGTAAAGAGTGGGCCGTTTACCGGTATCCCTTTAGAAGCTGAAGCAGTCCCTACAGGCTGCAGTCAATACCGTGACCTCTGACCAAACACTCACACTTTATCACATGGAGATGCGAAATACTTATAGTGACTTTGCTTTGCAGTCTTCTTCTACAATATTTCAGTCTCCAGGAGGTCTGTGTACTGTTTGGCATTTCAGATAAATACATCAGTCCACCTCCTCTGTTTAGAGAAGGTTTTTCTTTACTCCTCTTTCAAACCATCTGTCTTCTCTGGCTAAGATTTGGACGCTGTTAAAATGCACAGACCCAGGAGTTCAGGGAAAATTATAATGTCAGTTATAATCAGTCGTGCAGATAAATTCTTTAAAACATTCAATCTTATGTGCGACACATTCCTGGGAGTCTTGTCAGACATTCAAAAGCAATATTTCTTTTTCTCAAATGGTCAAATTCCAACATGATTTGTAGAAGATTAGATTCACCACGTCCCTATTTTCTTCCCTTCATCTGCTTCCATTCATATGAGGCTCGTGTCTCTTTAATGTTGCTCTCTTCCTTCATCTCACCTTCCCTTCCCTCCGTCCTGGCGGAGCAGCCGCTGTGTGAAGTGCGATGTCAGGGCCTCCTGCTGCTCGTCGATCATAATTTCCCCCGGTAGAGCTCTCAATAACTCAGCAGGCCCTCATGCGCCGTGAGAGCGCAATTAGGTCGACTGACAACTGCATTTTTCTCCTCAGGAATAAAGCGGCGCGACCCGTTGGTATTAATCTCAATGGAGATTCTCACTTGACGCAATGAAAGGACGGCTTCTTGCCGAGCTGCGGTACCAGCCGTCTGCTTTCATTTAACCTAAAGTGAGGAAGAAGATCTGAAGAGGCTGTTTCATTTCATTTATTTTTAAAAAATATATATTTTAGAGGGGGAAAAAAATGTTGAAACTGGGTCAGCTGCATTTAAAGGTTGGCACGCACTAAAGTAAAGGTCACACAGTCATTTTAAAAAATGTCCAAGACGTGAACACAGAAAATGAAAAATGAGACGGTGGAGAAGGTGCTGCTTCTGGAAAAGGACGATTATATCATGTGTGATATTTACTTCTATTCCTTTAAAGACCGAGGAGATAGTCGCAGAACATATCTGAGATCCATACACAGTTATTTTATTATCTGAAATAGGATTAAATAAGGTGTAGGAGAATAGGAAGGAGGAGGAGGAGAAGGAGAAGGAAGATGAAGAAGAAGAAATGGAATAGGAGACGGAGGAGGAGGAGGAGGAGAAGAAGAAGAGAGTGGTGGAGGAGGAAGATGAGAAAGAAAGAGAAGAAGGTGGGGAAGGTGGTGGAAGAGGTAGAAGAAGGAGAAGAAAAGGGAGAAAGAGAAAAAGGACAAATAGGAGGAGAAAATGAAGTCGGAGGAGGGAGAAGAGGATGAAAGAGAAGGAGAAGAAAGGAGGTAAAGAGAAGCAGGACAAAGAAGGAGCGAGAGGAGAGGAGAACAAAAACAAAGAAAAGCGGATGTATAAGAAGGAGGAGAGAAAGAAAAGGTGAAAGAGAAAGATGTGCAAGAAAAGAAGGACAAAGAAGAAGGAGGAGACAGAGAAGAAGAAGGTGGAGGAGGTAGAGAGGAAGAAAGAAAATGGAAGAGGAGAAGATGAGTTTTCCTCCATCTTTCCTGAATGTCTAGAGTAGAAGAAGACAACCAAGATGTCTCCACGTCTCCAGCGTTTCTGTCCACATGGATTTCAGCTTGGTTCATCTAGTTTTTAGGGTTAGGGTTCGGGAGCAGACATGCTCAGAGAGAATGGATTTATTCCAGGAACCAGAGAGAAACCAGCAACATCCAAAAAGCCACCACTTGCAAATCTTCTTAACCCAAATACTAAAATCAGATATTATCATAAATATGGTCAGCATGAATCATTTAAATTCACAGTCTGCTTGTGGATCCACTTGTTCACAAATATCTCATCATCTAGAGACATAGACTCTGATTGAGGTGGTTACATGAGGCATCTGTATTCTGACTGGACTATTATTCATATTACTAGTAGTCCATGTAAACGTGGCAGGTAACACTGATGTCATGCTCTGACTGTTTTGGACCGAGTTAAACTCTTCTAATAGCTGTAATTTAATCTGTTTTCTTTTATTTTGTTGTGATTGTTTTGCATTTTCTTCCAAAAATTAATACCACGAAATTATGTTAATATTATAAGGTTGTCAAACTAAATCTGCTGTGCTCTGCTGTGCCAGACTGGACACATTAGCCAGACACTGACCTAACGCCCTGACACGGATCTGTGACAGGAGGCAGGTCGTGGAGCCGTGTTCATGTTCATGCAGCAAACCAAGTAACACACACCTCTACACACAGACAGAAACACTGGACACAAGCACACGGCTGCAGACGCTTATGAATGCAGATGTACACATACACATCCTGTATAGTTACACACACTACCAGATACAGCCATGCATCTTGTGGAGCAGGTAATTCCCACAGTGTCCGGAGCAAGAACAGAGGATGACCTCTAATTTAAAAAAAATCCAAACACGCCACGTTAGACAGCCTGAATAATGCATGAGGCCTGTCTGCTTGTATTATAGCCAAGAGGAGGCTGCAATTACATTTCCCTCATGTGCTGAAGAGTGGAGTAAAGAAGAAGAAGAGGAAGAAAAAAAAACATGATTAAAAAACATATGAACTGGAGGTCTGAGGACTCCTCTGTAATTGTGTTTACTTGCTTCCATACTCAAAGACTGGAAACGGGGGGGAAGTTAATGCACAGCTCAATAAGGAGTTAATTAAAACAGATTGAAAAGTTTTTATTGTGACCTTTATGGCTTCCAATGTTCTGGTGCTTACTTGGAACAATGATAACAGTGCGTCTGGCCTTTTAGCTTTGCCCGTGTGCAGAACAAAATCTAATTTGAAAAAGTTGATCTCGGAGGTTAACTTTATCAAATGTGTGTGTGGTCTAGAGAAAAACAAATAGAAGTGGGTGTGAACCGTGTATTTATTAGTGTTCACAGAGAGACAAGCTGTGTTCAAGTCACTCCTACAGACTTTTAAAGCACTGTTGTTGTTGTTGTTTTTTTTTGTTGCTATGTTGCAGTTTCATACGCCCGCGTGTAGAAGATAAAATGTTTACTGACACCTGCAGCCTGATCAGATTACCTGAATGCATATATTCTCTGAAACTAGAGTCTGTCAGTGGTGGGAAATAAACCTTTTTGGTTTTAGAATAGATTTCTGTCATTTTTTTGGTCACTACCCAGATCAAAGGAAGGACAACAACTGGAGCCACTTACCTGCACACCTGCAAGCAATGGAGCCTCATCAGCCATCTTCTCCCCTCATCCATAAAATCCTGGTTCAGTCCTCCACTCGTCACCAGATCGTCTGCTCACTTTAGTGGTATTGTGCTGTGTCTCTAGTCTTTAGTTCTGAACACCTCTGTTGCATTTACTTATTGTTGTCTTCCCTGTCTTCAGCTCCTTGGATCCCTCTCAGCATACCTACCCCAGCTACCCCAGATCCCCACCAACCTGGTTCTAACCCATCTCATCATCTTGCAAATCTGCTCCCACCTGTTATCTCTGTCTAGGCAATAAACTTGGTCAGTGTCTGAATCTTTGTGTCCTATTCCAACCGACAGCTTTGACAGTTTCCTTGCCCATAAGTGGTAAACAAATGTAAACATGTATTTACACCATTAGAACATAAGTGTGACATCTGTCAACATACACATTATCACATTAGGCCACTTCTTCTTTGTGGTACCTAACAAAGCAGTTATGCTCAGCGTTCATGCAGAGGTGAACCTTGTAGACCATATTTCATCCTGATGATTTGACCTGCGAATGTTTCCTTGATCTTCTCTGATTGGCTGAGTGGAAACCACATGCTTCTAAACCTCAGCCACAGGGATGCAAATTAAAGTGAGCTGAAGTTACCAAATATGGTTCCTCTCCCCATAAAGGATTAAATACTAAGAGCATGAATCTTCATCAGCACTATTAATACTAATTCATAACCTTGGTGTCTCTATTTAAACTATTCATGCAGAAGATGTGTTATTGACATGTGGCCTTGATGCAGGATGATGATGATACTGGTGGGTTTTCTACTTAATGGTACTCAGTGTATTTAACAGTCACAGTGACACATCTACCGGTTTGTTCAGATACAGCTGCTGGTTTCACAAACCACCCGAAAATATTCAGTCGATATTTTGTTTTGACCACCCAGAATGCTTATCTTAGTGTAATATATATGATGACCCCTGGTGTCATCTTTGGGAGTAACCACTGTTCATCTCCCCTGCAGGTAGCTGATTATGTGATCTGGAGCACCTGTGGTACCGAGTGTGTCCAGGTTACAAAAAGGTGCACCTGTCTAATCACTCTCTCTCTGCTCTTGTTCCCAGGCATTACACATGACTCTTTGGTTCTGTTCCTTTTGGTTGATTGTATGCCTTTTACACTTTACAACATTTGCACATATACTCTTCACTCATGCCCATCTCTCAATTGGCTTGGAAACAACCACAGGAGTACACAGCACTACCAGCCAGGTCGTTACCCAAAATCATTTCCACATCAAGTGGTAATGCCGGTCGCACCCCGACAGTATCAGGTCACAATCTAATACAATATAGTGGCGTGGCACAGGAATCAAACTGAGCTCCATACCCTGCATTTACACAAAATCTCCAGTGGGCAAAAAATGCAGTATTTACTCCACAATAAATTAATGATATGACACCGTTTGGCCTTTTTGAGTACACTGTTATGAGTTTTCAGCGCCTCATGAACCTGGTGGTAGCAGGTCTTGATGGTTGTGCTGTCTACCTTGATGACATTGTGGTTTTCAGTGACACGTGGGACGACCATCATCCAGCAACAATCTGCAAAAGCCAACCACCACAACTAGATGTGGCCAGAATCATCCAAAACTTTCTATTTTTAACCCCCAAAATAAATTCATAACCACTCAAATGGGCCTGAAACTGTTCAATCTGATGACACTGCCAAGCTCAAGAGCATGTGGAGCATAGACAAGCCACTCCCATACCTACTGGGCCACATCTACTGACTAATACTAACAGTAAATGAATTCTGTCCTATTTATGAACTAATGATTTTACTGCTCTTTAAAAGACTGTAATAAAAGCCAGAGGAAGTTATTTTATCCTCTAGAATGAAATAATGAGAAATGACAGAACAATGTGAACTGAACTTTGACCACGTCATTGTCAGACCGGCTGCCTGAGCACACTGACTTTAAGCCCCGGGGTTTCATGCAAACCTGCCACTGATTGCAAACACGAAATGGGTCAATGTTATTCACAGGCACTTTGAATTAGTCCGACAAACAGTGAGTCACATGACATTAGAAAAAGAAAATAAATAAATAATCATATTTTCCTGTTTAGAATATCGACTCCGGGCTGAAATTTGATGAGATGCTAATAAGGCAGGACACGCGAGCTGAACAAAGAGTGGAATAAATGTAGAATTACAGCATCAGAGATCAGTGAGATCAGTAATCACTTCTCCTGTCACGGGTTTGTGCTCATCTACTTTTCTTTCAACGGCCAGACCAGGGTTTCAACCTTGAGGCTCGTTCCAAATAGCACAAAGAGGCGTTACATCACATCCTGTGGACTCGGAAACCTCAGTCCAGCCCGAATCCCTGCAACTCTCACAGACTAATGTGCAGCTATGAGGACCCACACCTGTCATTGTGTTTTTATTATGATTTTGTTTTTGGTGTTATTTTTAAAGAAGCTCTTTATTGTGGGTTGTTGGTGGCTCACCTTCATTTTTGTCCTTCCCTACTGGTTCCCCACTTTGATCAGAGTGTGTTTAAGAAAAAAACTAGGGGTGGGACTTTAATGAGTTAATTAAAATTAATTTAAAAAATGAATGCATTTAATTGCAGTTTACATTCCAAACAACGGGGAACTTTTGTCATTGCACGATTTCCTGATACACCAATTACACTGGTGCACACGTCAGAGCTCGGCTCACGGCTACCAAAATGGAGGAATCGGATGAAAGCACGTTGCTAGGACTGATGGAAGGCAACTTTTATTTTAAGAAAACTTCTTGATGGAAGCCTTGAGAAAAGAGGGGTTTTATAAATCCACTTTCTGCTTTGCTGAGTTTTGTTTACGCATGAGATTCCAGGAAAGTATCTTCCAAACATCCAGCAGAAGGGTTGATGCTGGATAGAATAGAACTGGTCTGAATGTTGATTTGTGCTCAGTGTTTTTCTGTGTTTGCTCTTGTTAATAAGCATTTTTTTCAGTTTAGTTTGCTCTGTGAGTTGGAGTGAATTTGTAGCCTGGGTACTTGTACATACGGAGACTGAAAGACAAAGGTTTATGCTTTAAAAACTGAGGGGTTGTAATCCAATGAGTCGTTCTAGTTTTTCTTTTTCTTTTTTTGAGTACATCCTGCATCCCCACATGTATTTAAAGGGGCCCTGCAGGAGGTTGAGACTGTCCTGGTAGTGGAACTCTGCCATTTTAAGTTTCCTGTAAATTTGTCAAACATCTTAAAGATTCTTTGTTGCTTGTCAAGTGTTGAAAGAAGGAAATGTTCTCCACCACAGATCAGAGGAACAAATTGATTCAGCTTCACTTCATTTTGTCCTCGACCAGCTGACAAGTGCTGATGTCAGGCGCACTGCAACCTCTGAGCCACCGACATCGATCAGAATATGCACAGCTGCTGACCTCAGGTTTAAACACGGTGACGGCTCCGAGTGGGTTTCATGCATTTTTGTTTCCTTCTAACTGACAGGAACGCCGGCCTGTCTACTTCTTGCTCTCTCTTATTTTTTGGATCTTCCTTTTATCCATACATGTCAGATTAAGGTGGTCTTTTTAATCATAGTTAATCCAGGTCTAAAATCTATTTAAACCTCCTAGGAAACAGGTTTAACCTCAGATTAAGGCTGGTTATCTGCAGCAAGACAAGGATTACTTTGATAAATGACCCGCTCAACAAGCACCACTACAAAGATAGATATTGACCAGAGAAACCCAGTCAGTTAGTTTAAGGTAAATTGCTTCCAAAACTTTACATATGAGTATAAATATGATCTATATTGCCAAAAGTATTCTCTCATCTGCCTTTAAATACGTATGAATTTAAGTGACATCACATTCTTAATCCACAGGGTTTAACATGACGTCGCCCCACCCTTTGCAGCTATAACAGCTTGAACTCTTCTGGGAAGGCTTTCCACAATGTTTAGGAGTGTGTTGATGGGAATTTTTGTGGTCAGACACTGATGTTGGACTAGAAGGCTTGACTCACAGGCTTCACTCTAATTCATCCCAAAGGTTCTTTTATCAGGTTGAGGTCAGGACTCTGTGCAGGCCAGTCAAGTTCTTATCCAACATGAGCGAGTTTGGACTGCAGACAGCTTCACAAATGTTTGTAGAAGCAGTCTGCATGCCTAGGTGCTTGATTTTATACACCTGTGGCCGTGGAAGTGATTGGAACACCTGGATTCAATTATCTGGATGAGTGAGTGAATGCTTTTGGCAATATAGTGTATCTTCACTCTGTACACTGCAAAAAAAAGTTTTTCTACATTATCTGACAGCAACATAAAAACACAAATCCAGCAAAGGGTTTAATCCAACCAAGAGAGAGAGAGAGAGAGACAGGGTAATTCCACAGAAAGAAGGGGAGGAAGGAACAGCAGGACAACAAGCAGGTAACTCAACAGACGACTTGACAAGAGGAACGACATGCTGTATACTGTGTATATACACAAGGACTGATGGGATAACAAGACACAGGTGAAGCTAACGAGGGGAGGAGCACACAGACAAAAGACAATTACAAGAGAGAGGGAGAAGTACAGAGACAGGAAGTACAACTGACTAAAAGACAGGGACCAGTGTCTTTTCAAAATAAAACAAGAAAAAAATAAATAATCCAACCAAAAATCCTAATACATGACACTTTTTGCTAATAAAGCCTTTAGGTGGTTTATGTCAGTTCAACTACCTGAAAATATAATGTATGTTAAAAAATATACAGTATATAGCCTATATATATATACATTTTCTGTTTCTGCAACGAGTTTTATGCTCAAATTAACAACGTAAAAAAAAAACAGCAGAATGGAAAGTCACCTTGAAATTAAAAAATGCTAAATGCTAAAAAGATTTCTGAGACCTCTGCATCAGCCACATAATAATAATACTTAACCTAAAAACCTGTTGGATACAATTTGATACTTGTCATCTGCCCCCTAGTGGATTTATTCATGATCTGCAGTCAATAACAGGCTTTTGGCAGCCATTTCTAAAATGGATGCTCTCATGGACTGACTTCGTACTTATTTATTTATTTTTGCAATTTTCACTAAACAATTTAAAGATCCTACAAACACTTCTATTAAACATAAAAATAATATATATATTTTTGACTAGACAGGTTTCATAGGGTTAATTGAATATATAATGTACTATATACAAAAGTGATACAGCATCCCCAAAACATGCTAGCTCTAGTAGCACTGTTGCTAAACATAAAATAAAATAAATCAGCCAGCTGTTATGGAGCACTTTACTTATTTTTATTTTTAAATTAAGGTTCTAAATTAACTTCCAGGCTACATGACAACACATGAAACATTTTGCAGCCCAATCTGTGTCAGTGCCTTCGCCTGCTACGCGGCGCCGCAGATGTGACCGGACGTTTCTAATTCCGCTTTGCATGGTTATAATTGTCCAATTATTTCTGCTTTTCTGGGTCAAACCTGTTTTTCTCTTGGTTAAAATAACAGCAGCAGCAGCAGACAGGGTTTATCTCTGCAAACATCTGCACGCGGGATCCTGTGGTGTATTCGTCTAAATTACAACAACATTAGGCCGCTGACTTCTGGGACTGTGTGTGTGCAGGACATGTGGGGTTTATGAAAGCAGAAATGATTGTCTCTTTCTCCTCCTCTTTCTCCTCCTCCTCCTCCTCGGCTCTTCATCCTTCCGCTGTCTCTCGTTTCTCTCCCTCTCCCATCTACTCGCTATTGTCCTGTGAAGACCGAAGCCCAGCTGTATTCCCGTGGGGCACAGTGAACAGATGTAGCCGGCGCAGAGGAAGAGGATGAGGACGAGGATGAGCAACAAAAGCGCGGCTGCCTCCCGCAAATCTGACTCTCAAATGTTACGAAAATACATAAAAACAAATGCTCATTGTGCACATTATGAATCATCTCCTCGGCCTCTTGTTTACGCTTGACAGAACACTTTGTATGTTTCAATATTTAGTTTCATATGTTAATACGTTTCCCCCGGAGAGATGGAGCATATTCTCTAAGTAATTCAACAGTTAAAAGTGTGCTCTGTATTTTCAAGCCTAATATAGAGATATTAATATTAATATAACCACAGGCGTTCTTTGTAACGTGTGGAAGAGCTAAAGCACTGTTAAATAATACAACCATATTCTCTCCCTCTCTCACACACACACGCTGCTGAGTTTCCATCACTTCAGATTCACATTACATTGATGTAACTTACAGTAATCTCACTTCGACTAACTCTTTCCATTCAACACGACCGATACCAGCGAACACTGGGGCGTCTGACCAGTCGACTGTTTGGTTGATAAGCTCTGCTCTGACTAAACCTCCATTAGTTGGAGAATCCTTGGTGTAACTGTTTCTAAGGAGAACAGTGCTGCATCAGTGGCCTTCCAGGCAGTGATCATTAGTGATGCAGTGCTACGCAATGCAAACTATTGACCCTCATAGCAAAGCTATGGGAGTCAATAGTTTGCAGTGCGAAGCACTGCAAACTATTGTTCTTCACTACGTTTTTTCTTCTTATTATTAAACTTTTTCCACACCCGATTTTTCGAAACTTTTCAACTCAAATACCGTTCGTCGCACACAGACACAAAATACATCAAAACGTGCGTCTCGATCGGACTCGGTGTGCTTCTATACAGTTCTTTCAAACAAGATTTTTTCGCGACGTAGTCGCGAAAAAAACGCGATAAATTTCCCATTGAAATGAATGGAGAAGCCCGAAAAAAGCGGCAACATTCCAAAATTTACAGCTTGGCTTTGTCGAGTGATTACTCGGCCATGCTTTGTAGTAGAAACTTGCTTGGAAGTTTGTACGAGGCACGGGAAGTGTATCTTTCTCTTCCTGAAAACGGGGTTTCGATACCTTTTACGGTTTGGTCAGGGTCGCAGTTTACGTTTTGGTGAAATTTGGGGAAAAAAATTAAAAATCAGCGTTTATAATGGGGCTCTATGGGCCCACTCTGACCGACACTCTAACTTCAGAGTTTCGGTGATATTCTGAAAAAAAAAGGTTCAATCTCACGTGGTGGCCACAGATTTTGAGGTACAGAGATAAAAAATACGTAAAAACGTAGGGATTTTTGTTGGCTTTCAGATGGTGTGGGTATTATTTGTGTGAGACGTACGGTTTGGGCTGCAGGCTCCTCCGAGCGAGGAGTGCGCCGACCAGTTTTCGAATTTTTCCCCATGTGTGTGTATGTGGAAAGCGAGAGCGATTTTTCGACGATTTTACACGTCGCATACTTTTTTTCTAAAACGACTACGGCCACAATTTTCGCAGTAGGCGCGTGGGAACAACACTAAATTGTAGAAAACCCTCGGCTGACGCTCACGATGTGTTCGTTTTCCCGATAGGACTTGTAGTTTTTGATTTATGAGCATTTGTTCGGAGGGCAAATCCTAGTTTGCACTTTCCCTCTGACTCAGGCAGAGGTGAGAGAGAGAAGGAGACTTCAGCATCAGTTGACCCTGGTAGCCATGACAACCAGACCCCAACCAGCTTACACACGCAGCAGAAGGGGACGAGAGGCGGGAAAAGAGCTCTCAGTGGAAAACATGATCTGCCAAAACATTAAAACCCCCCAAACCATTACTGCAGTACTGTAGGGGGCCACTGCTAACAGACGCTAACGACTAGCCGCCCAGTGATTTAGCCGACGACTAGCCTTCCAGCATAGCGCATGTATGTTAGCAAGCTAGCGGAGCTAACGGAGCTAGCTAGCCGCTACCTTAACGCCGCGGACTCAACCGCGGAGTTAGCCTCGAGCTAACCGCTAGCTAACCGCTAGCTAACCGGGATTTAACCGCGGACCCGCGGGAGTTAAACACGAATTAGCCGCGGCAGTTAGCCGTGAGCTAACGCGGAGGCTAGTGGGGTTAGCCGCCGGCTAATTCGCCGCGTTGCAAGCCGGGGGCTTATCACAGTAATAATGTTGAAGTTTTACAATTTAAAGGGAAGATATTTTTAAATTAAACTGTGTCAAACTGAAAAATATATTATTCCACCACATAAAGTAGGAAACATTTATGGCTTGCAACAACATTAATGACAGTATATATATAATTGGAGTAATTTAATATAATATGATGTTTTTAATTAAATAAATAATGAGCTGTTGAACACTCATAAGAGTTATATTAAGTATGTTACATAACATTATTTGACATGTCTATTTGTCTGCCTATAGTTTTCCTCCAGCTGATCCAGACAGACTGCAGTGACGTCCAACATGAGACAAAGAGCTGGACTAACAGGACAATTTGAAGGTCTTCACTTCATCGCTGATTCATTGTTACAGCCTGGATGTGTTAAGTTTAATATTATTGTTTTTCTAACTGTAAGACTGTGCCGTAAACTGTTCAACTATTGCTCAGGTAGGAGTAATGAGTTTTATTGTTAAAATTATTATGATTAACGATCAATTGTTACGATTTGCTCGTTCTTTGTCTGGGGATCCTAGTGAGATCCCTCCCACTCTCTTCCTTATTTGATGCTGGCTTTCAGGTGGAGCTGGGAGGGGTCTGCTGCCTGTACCTGCCCTTCAGTTTGTAGAAGGGCGTAAAGGACGACCCTTCTCAGTGTCTCTCTCTCTCAGCCAGGCCTACTGCATCCTCCTCATCCTGTTTGGTTTGTTGTACCCTGCATGACATCAAACTCACACCCATCCAGTCAGAAGGAACCAGGCCTTAAATGACTATTTGAGTTGTGCTTTTTGTTATAGCTGCTGCTCATGGTAGTAAAGACATGCTACTTAGTAAAGACATTCGCGACGTAAGTCGCGAATACTTTCATACCTGTCTTGACCTGACCATTACTTTTTGTAGTCAAACATGAAATTATTTGCAACGTAAGTCGCAAATATTTTCACCAGGATTATATTATGACTATATGAACAGGTGATCATTAAAGCATCATAGCATCTTAGTATAATTGCATTGTAACATCTTAGCATCGTAGCAACATAGTATCTTAGCTTTGTAGCATCTTAGTATCATAGCATCTTAGTATCTTAGCATCATAGCATTGTAGCATCTTGGCATAGTAGCATCATCATAGCATCGTAGCATCGTACTATCACAGCAATATAGCATGGTATCGCAGACTGCTGCGGCCACTGCATCACTCTCGCGATTTCCCGCAGGGGAATTGTCTAGTTTAGTTAATGACCATGTTTTTCTGTGACGAGCTCAAACTAATATCTGGTGATAAAAACTATGACGAAATGTTAACGAGACGGGACTAGGATGTTATTTGATGTGACGGATGTTACTTGAATATTGGACATTCAAAACATATGATCTCTTGGTGCTGTCTTTCTAAATGTGCGTCCCTGTCATTGGACTGAATAAGAGGTGTTTGTCTAACTGATCACAGGCATGAGAGGGGTCAAAGGGAAGGATGAGAAGGACAAGAGGGATGAGAAGAGAAGGGATGAGAGGGGATGAAGGGAAAGTTGAGAAGGGAGAGGATAAGTAGGGTCGAAGGGATGGAATGATAGAGATGAGAAGGGTAGAAGGGAAAAGATGAGAGGAATGAGAGGGATGAGAAGAATGAGAAGGGTTAAAGGGAGGGGATGAGAGGAGAAAGAACGAGGGGAGTCGAAGGGAAAGGATGAGAAGGGTTAGAAGAGAATGGATGAGGGGGCCGAAGGGAAGGAATGATAGAGATGAGAGAGTCGAAAGGAAAGGATGAGAAGGATGAGAAACGTCAAGGGGAAGGGAAGATAGAGACGAGAAGGGCAGCAGGAGAAAGAATGAGAGGAATGAGAAGGGAAGGGATGAGAAGGATGAAAAGGGTCAAAGGGAGGGGATGAGAGGGGAAAGAATGAGAGGGGTTGAAGGGAAGGGATGATGGAGATGAGAGGGGATGAAGGGAAAGATTGAGAAGGGTTTGAAGAAAAGGACTGAGGGGGTCTGAGAGAAAGGATGATAGAGATGAGAGGGTCAAAAGGAAAGGATGAGAAGGATGAGAAACATCGAAGGGAAGGGAAGGGATGATATAGATGAGAAGATCAGAAGGGAAAGAATGAGAGGAATGAGGGATGAAAAGGGAAGAGATGAGAAGGATGAGAAAGGTCAAAGGGAGGGGATGAGAGGGGAAAGAACGAGGGGGGTTGAAGGGAAGGGATGAGAAGGGTAGAAAGAAAGGATGAAAGGATGAGAAGGGTAGAAAGAAAGGATGAAAGGATGAGAAGGGCCAAGGCATGAGAGGGGTGTAATGTAGATTAAATGAACCCAAGGACTGAGACTCATGGAGGAGACACATCTCAGGAAGCTTTGGCTCCTGGTTCCTCTGGTTCCTGTGATGAAAAATGAAAGAGGAAGAAAAGAAAAGAGGAGAGAGAGAGGGATGTGGAGGAGGGCAAGGGCTAAGCTATAACAGCTACATTACGGTCAACACTTATAGATCATCCTACGAGTTTAATTCTGTGGCACGAACCAATGAAATGAGAGGCGGAGTTAAAACCAGAGAAAACAAACAGGATGACAAACAGCTCTGAGTCACTCTGACAAGAATGATGTCACTGTTGTGAACACGAGGACGAGTGTGTGTGTGTGTGTGTTGTGTCAAGTATTCTGGCATACAGTACGTGTGTGTGTGTTTGTGAGTGTCTAATTATAGTGAGTGCTTTGTGGTGCGTCTCAGTGTGATTGGTCCTCACTGACTCTGACATTCACATCAATAGAAGCCTGACGATGATGGATTTCCCTCCGCAGCGATGCCAAACACACACAAACACACACTTTCACAAACTCACTCGTGCACTATCCCTGTGTCCCTCAGGTACACACTCGCACACACACATTTGCTGCACATGTGCACATCAGACCCGTGCAGAGTGTTCTCTTTTCTGCCCCTCCCTACCTACACACCTCCACAAAGGCATCACCTTAATTAGAATTCGGCGGTGTTGCTCCACAGAGGACGACTGGCAACTGCTGAATGGTTGGAGAGAACCAGGGCAGACCTGCACACACATCGTGTTTACAGTAGCAGAAGTGTACAGTAAGCCTCTCGCAGGCTAAACATAGTTTTGCTGAATTGCCTCTCTGTTGCTGGCAGGATCGCTTTGAGTTTGTTTTCAGGTGCTCGCCGTCTCTCTTTGGTTCAGTCCTCACCCCCCCCATGAAGCTGAATCGTTTGGTTTGTTCCGTCTCTTCATCCCAATTTATTAGCTGTTATAGCCCGGCTGTTTTAGCATTCACCTTGTGAGGTGTTTACATGTCAACATGATGGTGTCACGGCTCTGAGATGATCTCACTGATAGAAGGGTGAGGTCTGAGCATCCATGCAAGACGGCCTCTTGGTCTTTTTCTAGATTAGACTGGTTACTAACCAAGACGACAGCTGAAAGAGTAGTTAAGTCATCAGGGGTCTTCACAAAACACACATACACCGATCAGCCACAACATTATGACCACTGACAGGAGAAGTCAATAACATTTAAACCATCTTGTGACAGTTCAATGTTCTGCTGGGAAACTTCTGGACCTGGCATTCATTGGTGTGGATGTTACTTAGACATGTAGCACCCACCTAGACCAGACCAGGCACCCCCACCCCATAGCAATGACACTCCTTGATGGCAGCAGCCATCCCCAGCAGGATGCAGCCTGACACAGACACACACACAAAAACACTTTAGGAACAACTAAAAAAAAAACATGAAGAACAGCACAAGGTGTTGACCTGGCCTCCAAATTCACTAGATCCCAAACTGATCAAGTATCTGTGGGATGATCCACAGAGGCCCCTCCCCTCAAAGGCCCCCCCCCCCACTAACAACATTCTGTTGATCAGCTGTTATACCATGAGGTGTTTCAGTTTAACAGAGACATGTTTTTTAAGTAAAAGCTTCCTGATTCCTTTTGTTTCTAGTGTTTGCTTTCCCTCCCTCGTGATTCTTGTCCAATCATCTCCATCTCCTGCTGCACTCCAGTCTGCACACCTGAAGCCCATGTACCTATCAAACCCTGCACTACATCTACCAAGGTCTCTCACCCACTCCTCACCAGCTCGTTGTTAGCATCTGCGCTGGTAACTCACTGTTTCTTGCAGATTAAGAACTAGAGTTTTTATCTGTACCTCTGTACCTCATGAGCTCAGCCACCAGCTCTCCAGCACCGCTCCACCTGCTCACGGCCAGCCAATTCAGCCTGCTCCCTACCTGCCCTCGGCCTCATCATTACCTGAGATTAAAATAAATATCACTCTTCACCGCTGAACCGTTCAGCCCGGCCTTGTGACAGACAGAGAGCCTTCACTCCGCCTGCTGAAGAGCCTGTTTTACCACTCGAACACTGATGAGGTCTGGAGGACGCCCTGCGTTTTACTGCGTCCACTTAGACGAGTACTCCGCGTCCTCACAGCTGTTATCTCGCAGTCAAACCCTGAGCCGTTCTTCTGAGGACAGCTGCCAGCGGAGAGGACCACCGAGCCGTTTGTTAGCACAGATTATTAAATCCACTCCGCTTGTTTGACGCAGCTGTCAAGGGCAAAAGTTGCAGCGTCTTATATCTCCTTTTCAAATATGAACAAGGGTCCCCCCCGTGCATGGGTGTGTGTGTGTATAAAATGAAATAAAACCGACACAGTGAGTAAACCTGTTATGTAATTCTTGCTGTCTATTCAGCTTAAGCAGAGGAAGGGTTTTTGACTAATAGCCATATGTTGCTTGGAGAAAGATGAGGCATGTGTGCAGAGAGATGAACTCTGTGGCTCGTTAAAGGGAAGAGGGAGTCTGTTTTCTCTTGACCTGAAAACAAACACTGGAAGTCCACCGCCGTCGTACAGTGCAGATAATTTATCTTAAAGGTAAAGATAACTGTGCGTGACTCCCAGAGCAGAGCCGGCGACACGATGACGCTGATGACAGGCGACAGATGACGAGGGCCCTCATTAAACGCCGCTGCTGAGGTGCCCTTGAGCAGTGCGGACGGTCCTGTGGGTCTCGTGGAACGCACGGGATGAAGCTGTTGTGATGCCTTCACGTCAGTCACTCTGGAGAATTGCAAAAATAATAGACTGTCTGTTTATGTGAGTGGCGTGCGTCGGCAGAAAAACATGTTTACGTTGCGTTTGCACACGAGGCATGAAGATCAGGGGAGTCCACTTTTAACCGTCCCGCAGCAAATTCTAAACGCGTAATGGAACATGGTCCACACGTGGAACTTGCACTTGACTGTACTGCACTATTTATAACAAGAGACAGGTAGAGGAGGACTCAAGTGCATGACCTAAGGCTAGAAAGTCTTTACTTGTGGAAACAGGAAAGAGACACAATCCAAAAATCACAAGATAACAGTAACTAAGTACACATGAAACAGGCTGTCACAGGAGAACAAAGACAAACTGGCAAAGTAGGAACACAAAGGCTAAATACAATGAGACACAGGTGAGATACATCAGGGCGGGGCTAACAATCAGAAGAAGCAACCACAGACAGAGAGTTTAGTAGCATTCAAAGTAGAACAGAGAAATGCCCCCAAAATGAGCCAGAGTTAACCATGACTACATGCAGCTGAGATGGATGTGACACTATTTGGTTTTAACAGAAGGTTTAGTTAAATACATGGTTGATAAATACCAGATGTCCGTTTCTTACACGGCCATGCTAGCGCAGTTCACTGTCAAGATGTAACTCAGGTTTGTCTTAGGCTAAACACAAAACTCATCTGTTAAATCTTTTGTTAGTTAAGTCCATGGACTGTATATAAATATGGACAATGTGTCACCACGGCCTTGCATCGGCTAAAGTGACGCTATTTCACTCACTTGTGTTTTAGTTTAATTAATACTACGCTCTGTTCTACCTCCACCAGTTACAAGGAAATGTTCTTCTTCGCCTAGTGCTCCTTCGTGGAGTGTCCAGTTGTTTCCATGTCATACCACACTGCTTGATGTCAGCCTCAAGGTCCCTGTGCCAGGTGTTCTTTGGTCTGCCTGCCTGGTGTTGTGCTTTCTGAGCGTGTGGCCCATCCATTCCCACCTCCTTCTCTTGATCTCCTCTTCCACTGGTGGTAGACCAGCTTTCCGCCAGAGATCTTTATTTGTTATGGTGTCTACGTTCGTCAACAGCTGCCTGAGGAGAATCATGGGCATCCGCTGGCCAGACACCATAACAAATAGAGAATGTTGGATTATACACTGGACTTATTTTTTTAATTCTCTTTTAATTGAATTGAAGCTTTATTTGTCATTGCATAAAATACAGAGTATCAACACAACGAAATTCAAATTGCCACTCTTGGTCAGTGCTTTTTAAAAAAGTGCAATAAATAATAAATAAATAAGTAAACATACAGAAAAACATCCCCTAAAAGTTCCACACTCACTCTTCCTCTCACACCCCCTCTCATCCGCCCAGCCCCCCAACGCAGCACAACATTTACACACAGAAATACCCTCCAAACCCTCCCAAACTCTCAGGATTCCAGTGGGACCTCTTTATGGAGGGGTTGGCATGGCAACTGGTGGTCGCCATTATGTTACATCCTGTTTCTATAACGTCAAATAACTAACTAAAATGAAACTTAGCCGAAAAATTGACTACCTAAAATGACAGAAACCATCCTTGAAAACAATATGTGACGTGTATTTTAGTGTTTTATTTCGGCCCAAGTCACTAACATGGAGGGGGTGGAGCTTATGATCTATACTGCAGCCAGCCACCAGGGGGAGCTCTACTTGATTCTAATTCACTTTTGAAAAGTTGTTCCGCCGTCCATCTTTATACTGTCTGTGGTTCAGTCTTGTTGATGACCATTCAGGACATAGTCTAAGGATTTTATGCCTTCATCATATAATCTTCTCAGATCCGTCATCCATTGTATTGTTGTCTATACAGGTCGGTGAATCTGGTCTTGTCGGTTAAACCTTTTCAAGTAACACTCGTGGTCTTGAGGAGTGAGTGACTGTACATATTCAGATATAAAATCTTGTGTTTTTTAACAGAAAGAGGGTTTCCTGTCCTCTAGAAAGAGATGGGCGATGTGTGAATCACTTTATATGTGAACGGGGCTCTTGTTACCTGTAAGGTGTGTGTGTGGGGGGGTTACTCTCCATGAGTCTTCCAGATTATCTTTCAGTGGAGTTGGTGGAGACCAAACAGTTCAACTTACATTCATCTTCCAAACAAAAAACCAATTTAACCTGAAAACTAATCAACTTCAGTCGTTAGAGACGTATTTCCAGCAGAGAGAGGACACCAGGCTGAGGTGCAAGTAAAGGACAAAGTCAGAAGAACTGATTTAGTGGAGGGAGGGATGTGAATCTCCTGAGCAGATTGGTTCCCTCTCCTTCTCATAAATACACTTTTACAGTGAATTACACTGCGACCGGCTCTGCCAAGAGCGCACCCTGTTAGCCTCCACTCTGGCTGCGACTTGTCTGCTGGAAAATTGTACATTGTATAAGCAGCTGTCTGCATCCACGTACCATGACGTACAGTTAGCCTCCGAGGCCCCGAGAGAGATGTCAAGAGGAGGGCGCCTGTTCCTGCGCTGCGACAATAAAGAAGGGAGGGGAAGAGACAGAGAGGAGAAGACAGAAATGGACCTGAAGGACAAATTAAAGACATGCAACAAACAGAGGAAAGCTGCTTGAGATGCTAATTGAGTTAAGAGCAGGTCTACAAAAAGAAGGTTACATTTAAAGACATTAGTAAAGATGAATCGTCTTAGGAACCTTGCTGTGTACCAATACACCGATCAGCCACAACATTATGACCACTGACAGGAGAAGTAAATAACATTTAAACCATCTTGTGACAGTTCAATGTTCTGCTGGGAAACTTCTGGACCTGGCATTCATTGGTGTGGATGTTACTTAGACATGTAGCACCCACCTAGACCAGACCAGGCACCCCCACCCCATAGCAATGACACTCCTTGATGGCAGCAGCCATCCCCAGCAGGATGCAGCCTGACACAGACACACACACAAAAACACTTTAGGAACAAAAACAGAAAGCAGCACTTCTGCAACTACACTACCGTCAAAACATAAAAACACAAATTGGTGGTACAGATAAAAGGCAACGTCCTTCAAGGGAAATATGAAGCTCTCAAATGATGGTCTGCACGTTATATGCTGTAGTACTGGTTAATGATGATTTCTCAAGGCAGCAGTTATCTATGAGTTTCTGAGAACTAATCCATGAAGCAGACACAACAGACATATACAGTATACTTTCAACTTGTCGCACTGAAAACATTATGATAAATAAACAGAAGAAGAAGTCAAAAACTCTAAGCTCTGGTGAAAAATAAAACTACAGTAGAAAAATGAGCAATTACCGAGGGATCTTTGAGATGTAAAGTTTGAATCCTGCATTAAACGTCACCTTTTTGCAGACTGGTGCATCTCTTACTCAGCTGTCGATACTCTTTGACCAGATTCAGTACTCTACAGCTTCTAATAACATTTATTTTGTATTAGTTATACCTTGTTTTCCTGCAGGACGTGCAGCTCTGCAAATTGTCAGCAGATCAAGCTCCTTCAAATTTTGTATTCAGGTTGAATCCCATGAAGATTTCGATGAATGAAATTTACAGTTTTATACCCAGCATCTGTTAATTGTGCAGACCGTGCATGCAGATACTTCAGTAACATTTATCTTTCTGGTTGCAGTACAGAACATCTAACCACGCGATGCAGAGCACCCAGCTACCAGCAGAAACTTTCAGCTCTATAACTCTATAACTTTCAGCTTCTCTGTCAGCAGGAGTCTTGTAAATGAAGCCATCACACTCTGAAGAGCTGGATCTCTGACATGTGCCAGCTCGTTTGGGTCCCAGACAGCAAAGCGAGCGACGGACGGACAGACAGACAGAATGACTCTGCAGAGTTTCTGCGCTCGGAGCTGCCAAATGAGGATGCATCCCACAAACACGGCGGCATCTGCTGCGTTGTAAAAACGCCGTTATTGCTCTCTTTTATGGCTTTTTTTTTGGAGGGCATACAGCAACGGCTGAGGGCTGACAACATCAGGGAGAGAGAGAGAGAGAGGCGAGAAGGAGAATGACGTTGTTGAAAGTCCCTCTGAATGACTTCAACGCCTTCAAGGGATTTGACTTCGTTCCCTCGTTAAGTTTCTCTGCTGAAAGACGCCAGATACATTTTTGACTTTTTCTTTTCAATCTGGCAGCAGTAACCACATTCTCTCTTCCACTATCTGTCCTGTATTAGTGCTGCAGCTATTATTTATGTGAATACCCTTTATGGGTAAACATTACGCTCAGACAGATCAAGTCTCTGCAACAAAACAAATGTTCAGTCAGACTTCTGGATGCTCGAGGACATTTATGTTCGTCAGCAAGCTGCTCCATCTATGACGACGTCTCAGTCATAAAAAAGAAAGAAAATGGTGCTTGACGGTAAACGTTAATTGAGAAAGCAGGATTTGTTACCATGGCAACACCTCAATTTGGCTCCTGACTCCAGCAGCAGCAGCAGTAGTTGGAAACAGTTTTTGTTCCTCTGTGTTTTTCCCATTTTTACGTCCCATCTGCCGTCATCACAGAAAACAACAACACAAAAAAAACAACTGCCCGTGAAACGCACAAATCAGACTCTCAGTGTTTTTGTTTTTCCCCCGTCCGAGATTCAGGATGAGACAGAGAAACCGTAAAATAGATCCAGGAAGGTTTATGATTCAGAGACTTTTCTAATGCGTCAAGTGAAAAATGCAACAAAAACAACAAGGGTTCAGATAAACTAATCAATTACCCCGAGGGTGAAACTCCACGCTGTTACAAGAAGAAGCATCAGTTTGATTCAGAGAGAGGAGCAAAGATACTCAGACAGAATAGATACAGAGATATGGAAATAGCACCATGCATGAAATGAGCTTTGGACGAGTGTGATACACAAAACTGACCAAAACAAGATGATTTACCACCGGTCATCCTCTAATATCTGATACTTCATCACCTATATGTCTTACAGATTTCATATATATCCTAATATTGTGCAGGTCTCCCTTGGTGTGACTCATCAGAGAATGGACATGGGCCTTCTGAGGGTGTCCTGTTGTTAGTGGGGGGCCTTTGAGGGGAGGGGCCTCTGTGGATCATCCCACAGAGACTTGATCAGTTTGGGATCTAGTGAATCTGGAGGCCAGGTCAACACCTTGTGCTGTTCTTCATGTTTTTTTTTTAGTTGTTCCTAAAGTGTTTTTGTGTGTGTGTCTGTGTCAGGCTGCATCCTGCTGGGGATGGCTGCTGCCATCAAGGAGTGTCATTGCTATGGGGTGGGGGTGCCTGGTCTGGTCTAGGTGGGTGCTACATGTCTAAGTAACATCCACACCAATGAATGCCAGGTCCAGAAGTTTCCCAGCAGAACACTGAACTGTCACAAGATGGTTTAAATGTTATTCACTTCTCCTGCCAGTGGTCATAATGTTGTGGCTGATCGGCGTATGTCTGATATCAAGGGTTTATACATGCACACTTATATAGAGAGGACATAAGTAAGTGAAAACCAAATTGCAGCTACTGTATCATTGAGCCTCCACTACATCCATCTCCAGTCTTCAGGCGTCTAATTCAGATTCATTTGGAGCCACAGATTATTATTTGCACATGGAAACTGATCAGCTGTGTAGAAATCAGTGGATTTCTCCTTTTAAGAGTTTTCAGAAAACAGCAGTGCAGACATGACTATTAAATTACGTGGCCTCCAGATATAAAAATAACCTCAAACCTTTAAATAATAAAAAGATATTTTGAAGACGGCGTGCCTGATGTTTTAACTGGCCTTGAAACCAGACGAATCTGATCTGAGCTCGTGTTTCATTTGCTCTGGTTAAAAACAAACCTGAACGCCGTCCTGTTCAGACAGATTTAGCTTCCAGTGTCGGGTCAGTCACAGACATCTGAGTGAAAAATTGTACTAAATTGAAAATTAAAAAATAAAAAACAAGTTGCAAAAGACAGGGCCTAGTGAAGAGAGAAGTTAGCACAACATATTTCTGTGCTGCTCACTGTTAATGTTGGTTCATTTCACTTTGACAACAATTAATGTTCTATAAGAATCAGTGTGAAGATCAGATTTCTTTTTAACCTCACATTTGCAGAGTAAACTCTTTAACCATTTATCGATTCCGTTAATTACATTGAGGGCCTCTGGTGCATAATCAGCAGCTCATCTGCATTTTCTCTTTGCTCGGAGACGGACGTGTGGACGGGACCTCGTTTATCGCAGACTGTGGGGAATTCTGTCGTCTGACAGCAGGAACAGCAGCAGCAGCAGCAGCAGCAGCGTTTAGGATCGATGGGACATGAGCGAGGAAGGAGTCGTTTCCAAATGATTGATTAATCTTTTTTTTATTTATATGATCACCGATGCAGCATCGTAACGTTTTGGAGAAACCTGAAAATGCATTTTTATTCAGCTGTTTGTGGTCTTCACTGTGGTTTCCAAAGAAATCCTGGAAAAAATTATAAGTCTGTTCAGCAGGTCCACAGCTCCGCTATAATCAGGAGCTAGTTGCTAACAATAATCATCTGTGGTTGGACAAGTAGGTCTGTAGTAGGACTGACTTTTTAAACTTGGTAACTTCCCATTGCCGAAAAATCCTAACTTGTCTTTATATATATTTATGTTCTCTCTATATAAGTGTGTATATATATATATATATAAAACACAGTGTGTATCAGACATAAACCGATCAGACACAACATTAAAACCTGATGAGTCACCACAAGGGCGACCTACACGATATTAGGAAGGTGGTCATAATGTTATGCCTGATTGGTGTATGTAACTATATATTGTATATTCAGCTAATATTTACCCCATACTTTCATATCCTTTTACATTGCATATACATACTCTTGTATATTATATCCTTATACATGGATATAATATAGAAGAATTAAGCTGCAGATGTTTCACTAAATGTTTTCACGTTGTCGTTTGATGTAGTTTTACTTTGAAATATTCACTAAAGCTCCTTCAAATGAGTATTTTTAGCAGAAAACAGCTCCAAACTGACACTAATGGGGCTTTTAAAGAAAGCTGCGTGTTGAGATTGAGCATCAGATCGTTCCCACATTAAGACAGTGCCGTTAGTGTAATGGCTGTAAACAACTGTAACCATCAGTAAAGACGAGTGCAGCCGGCAGCAGCGTGAAGCCGGAGCACGGAGCCGGCGTCGCTGATGAGACTCCTCCGGTTCAGAAATAGAAAACAACTTTAACCTCGACAACGAGCAGCAGCCTCCATCCTGAACGCTGAAGTTGTTTCTATGATTTGGGATTGTAAGCATGCTTGCACTTTTGTTTTTGTGGTTTGTGCACAACAGAGAATATTTTTGAGGTCACTCCGTCTGAGATTAATGAGCAGTTTCTCTCTGTGAGATAATTGCTGGAATCACACTTTGGATTCCTTTCCTATTTTTTTACGTCCATATACGATGCAGATACACATTCTCACACAGTAAATACACAAAACTCAGAAAATCACAGCCAATATTTCCACAAAGCACTTCATACTTCATTTGGACTCTATTATTAAATGTTTATTGATCATATGTTGGAACAGAAAAAGCTAAATTGTGCTTTTAGGAAAGATGCAAAGAAATCCTGTGCTGGAGTCTTAAAGTCCACAGTTCAGGAAAAGACATCAGCCTTCTGTATGAGACAGGACCAAACTGGCAAACTGCACCCAGCTCCAAGTTACCGTGTGACAAGACTTTTAAATCAGGCTGCATCACACAATTCACTGATGTTCTTTGTCTCTAATCTCAAACTTGCACACACTACAGGATTTGAAAATAACACTGCAGAACACAAGATATTATTTTGAACAGGGGTGCCCAGTATTTTGATCGTGGTTGACCAGTAGATCGGGAAGGTAGGGCGAGTAGCCATTCAGTAACAAAAAGTATTTTAGATGATAGTTGTCACGACTGTCGGTTGGGATAGGACACAGATTCAGCTACAGACCAAGAACCCAGAGGTTGTGGTGATTTAACCAGTTTATTGCCAAGACAGAGGTAGCAGGTGGGAGAAAATCCTGGAAATCCTGACAATAGTCTATCATCTGTCCTCACTGTGGCATTGACTTGGTTGACATACAATACAATGACAGATTAACGGAGGGCCAGTCATTAGAGCTAGTCATCTTAGATCTTCCTACGCATGCGAAACTCTAGTGAGCTAAGTAGTTAGCCTTCCAGTTTATATTGACTAAAGAAGGCGTATAAAGCTGAGTAGGTGCTGGAATATGCTGACTCCATGCACATGACAATAAATGACCTCAAATGCAAGGTGTCGTTGTCCCTGTCGTTGTAAAAGTAGCTTGCAAGCAAAAAAAGCTTGGGCAGGCGTGGATCAGGGACGACTGAACGCACCACCTGACCAGCCTGTTATCAGAATCAGAGTAATCAGAGTGGTAATATCAGGATTTCATTACGGGGCATATTTGAACTGATACAGAGAAGAACACACCTGCATGCAACTGGACAGTCCTCCAACCAATCATTAAGCGATTAACTGTTCGTCCTCCAAAGTTATTTCTCTGTTGGTATTTTTTACAACAGGCATGATAGCTAAGCAGCTCGTTGGAAACTAATTCAACTCTATGCCACTGTATATGACTACATGACTACTGTTTCTCCTCCGTCCATCATGTATAAACCCCCGCCCCAAATGATTTGACTGGGCCGAAGGATAATCAGTTCCCAGCGGAGAGGTTCCAGATCAGAAAAAAACTGTAGGCAGGGAAGTTGGTCTTGTTTCCAAGGTACCACCTGACATGATTTCGTCTTCTGAGCCACACTCCCGTCAGGCAGAGGGAGGTAATGCACCTGCAAGACCTGCAAGTCTGGATTTCTGATAAATCAGTTAAAGATGATGTTTTCTTCTGATAAGCCAAAGAAGCACATTCTCCCAAAACATCAAACTGTTGCTTTAAGTCCTTCCCACACTCCTTCAACTCTTTATCGCCATCTCCTCCTTTTTAATTATTACAAATTTAATGAGACAACTTCATTAAGAGTCATGGCTCGTACCTGGATCTTCCTCATTAATGTAACTAATGGAGTCAGTGTCTGGACTATTTTATACGGCTGTACATCATCTTTAGCGTGGCAGTATTTTATATTAAGCCCTTCATATTTTATAACCTTGCAGATTCATTAGAGGAATCGATAAACGGCTTTTTATACACGCATGCATCGAGACATGCTGTGACACAAAAACGCCACGTCAGCCGACCGCACGGCTTGAATCTGGGGCCCGTGGAGTGTGTTAAGGCTAATGTGTGGGTGGACGCCTCAGAGTGTTAATGTAACCTTGTACAGGGTGATAGTTGGCTGATGATTTGGCTCAGGTTGAAGGCGAGGCTCTGCGTGAGGCAGGCGCCGTGCCGCTGCAGCCCTGCACAGGGATGAGCAGGAAGCACATATCAAGATGGAGCTTTTGGCCACTGACCAGATCCCCATCACACAAACCGGTGTCTCTATCTGTGAAAGGACTTCCCATTGATATAAAGCATTCTTACTAAGAAAAGTGCTCTGGAATGCCACTTGAAGCCAGAGGTCCTACTAGCGAAGTCGGGGCAAATCGATCCACCCCGACTTCACTGAGATGAAGCAACCCGACATCACAGAACAATGGCGGCGCCCATGGAGATGCACACCGTGAATGGTAAAACATAATTTACTAGACTATAAAATGCATTTATCTGTTTTTTGGGGGGAGGGTCACACTAGATATCATCATATTACACAACATGACTGTTGCGTGACGATACGTCGCGATAATTTCTCTGCATAAAGTTAATAGATGAAGTGTAGCCTGAAAAAAACAACAACAAACGAGTCTGACAAAAAGAGAGGAGGTTTGTTGAACGTCTACCGTTAGCTTTCAACACAGAGAGAAGTACATTAACTATTGCTGGTGGAAAAACTTTGGGAGACATCAATTTTGATCATTGTCAGTAACAACCCTAACCCCTAACCCTAACAAAACAAAGATTATCTTATCGTGGTCGGCCATGTTTATTGTTTATGTTCAGCTTGGTTCTCCTGCAATGCTTTGAAGTCGCATCCAGTACACTCCAAGTAGGATGAATCAGACATCCCAGCTTTCTGGAATGCAGCATAACCCTAACCCTAACCCTAACATGTAGCCCTAAACCTAACCCTAACCCTAATACGTAGCCCTAACCCTGTCCCTAGTATTGGGGCCTAGAGAAATGGCTGCAAGAGTCTGGCTCCCACTTTTTCATAAAAACAAGAACACACACAGACTCACTCACAAAGCGCCGTAGGTGGCTCTTAATCATATTATCCCTGCGAATGTGGCGCCCAGCATGATGCCCTAAGTACACTTCAGCAAGGTGTGTCATAATCAAACACACTGCGCGCTGAGCTACACACACACACCTACACCTGCATGCAGCAAACACACCGACAGATTCAAACAAACACATATAAATGAGAAACATGAAGATACTGTGTCCATAAGTATGGACAGCTTCAAGCTGTGAAGGTTTTTCAAGTCCTCATCAGAAACAAAGACACACATTTTCATACCATTGTCACCTTTCATTTGGGATTGAAATGACCAGGAAGAGTTTAACATTTTACACATGGTGACCTGTACATGCTCTGTAGACTGAACGAACCAGTAAAAGTAGGGAGAACTCATCTTAAAGCATCTGTTTGTGTAAGCATTCAGGGCTCTACTTTGTGTGCTGAGCATCTGTTCAGTTTCTGATTTAAGAGCATCAAAGTTGAAGTGAACCTGTCTACAGGCAGCTGGTTGGATTTGGGTTTTCTGGAGGATTTCTTTCGCTCCGTGGCCCTTCACTGTGGAGTCTAGCTGTAAGACGGTGAGACGTATCTTGTGTTGCCTGAATCTTGCGAAAAACACCAGTGACTCTTGTAAGTCAGTCTGAAAGTTTCCTTGATGCCCTCTCATACCCGTACTCATCCCTTACTCCTTACAAGAACTGAAGAAGCTGCTACTCTTCAAGACGCCCAACAAGTCCAGTTGTCCTTTTTTTTTTTTTTTTTTTGTTTTTTGGATGACAGAGAACCTTCAAGGACAATAATGAAGAGTGCTGAAGAACTAAAGCTGAACATGCCCACAAAAACAGTTGGGTTTCCAGAAGATGTTTCATCCAAGTACCTTCTTCAGTTCTAAAATACTTATGGGGAGTTGTAGGATGACAGAAACACAAATTTCTTTCTTTACAAACAGGGTATAACATGGTGCACTAGGACAACACCATCACACACCTGGATATCCAGGAGAAGTGGGTGAGGAACCTGTTGGATAGGGGGCTTTTTTGGTTATACCATGACCTGGTTGACTAAGAACCTTTACAGAGAAAATTTTGCGTATTTTGAATAAAACATTTTTGTTTATTATATCCATATCTTATCCTTCATGCATTCTAATAAAATACATTGATAAATACATTTGTAGTATCTTTGAAACTTAAATCTGGCTTGGGAAAACCTCAGGATAATCCTGGAAGAACTGGAATGTGTTGCTAGGTAGGAGGACGTCAGGAATTCCTTGCATAACCCGTTGGCACCACGACCCCATCTCAGATATATGTGAAAGAACATCCTTCAAACAAAACATTTAAATACAAAATATGATGAATAATAAGACGTTGAACGTTGTGCTTACTTTTGACTTTTAAGTTGGATCTATCTTTATTTTTTATTTTTGTTAAAGAATAATGTTTCTGAATCATGTTTGTAGTCATCGAGCACAATCCTTCAGCCAAAGAATCTAAATGCGTATTTGCCAGCAAGTAACATTTTATTGAGAGGACAGCGGTCTCACTTGGAGGCTCCCAGGATTTTCCCCTGATCCCCAGAGATTAAATCACACATACAAACAGTAATAAGTGTTAAATATCGCCCAGTGCTGCAGCTGCTGCTGCTGCAGTGAAAGATGTCGGCAGGCAGTCTGCTCAGGTGGAGCAGAACCGCAGGAATTTGATCATCTCTTCTCAGAGAAAACTCAATAGTCAATTCACCAGCTCAGTGTATTCCCCCTGCACCCGTCCACGCTGCCAGATCAATATGTAATTTATCGGCGATAAAGCTGAGAGCGTTGCCTCGGGCTGGGTGTGTGTCATGTGAACACAGACACACTCTTACTGTGACCTGGTTAGCAGTGCCGTGGCCCGTTATCCCGGTCAGCGGGGTGTGCTGTGAGCGTACAGGACGGCTGAACATCTGAACTGAGGTCAGATTGTTGGGTTGTAAATTAATCCCTCTGAGGATCTGCAGTTGAAGAACTAACACCTCATTAGAAGATAAATTGTTGTACAGTTTTAGTAGCTCTTTGGGAAAGAGATCAAACCGGAGAAATCAATACGATCCAAATGAAAACTAGAATTACGGTTATATGGATCCACCAACAGGTCAAGTTGTAGTTTACACTGTCACGTGAAGTTGAGTTTTGATCTTGTGGATATATAATCTCACAGTTTCATAATTTTATCTGAGATTATATTTTTGAGTTTGTGTCAAATTTTAATGATTGCGTGCACAAGCTTGGGACGTACAACTGAAAAACATAATTCGTCATGGCTCTTGGGACGAATTATTCCGGACGTCGCTCCTCCTGACAGATGGCAGAGGAATCCAGTATTGACCTGGCTTGGTACCGAGGTTCAGATAATCTGGTAATGTTCACAGATATGCTCTTAAACCTCCTGAACCACTTGCAGACTCATCAAGGCCCGCCCTGATTAATACGAATATCAAGTCTACGAAGACACAGAGCAGGTGATGGTGTTGGGAAGCAACGGTAAACATTCTAGCCTTCTAGGCTAACGTTAACTAGCATCCTAGTTAAAGTCTAACCTTGAGTTTTGGCTGAGGAACACACCCAGACATTTTATAATCTGCAAAGTTACAACCAGTACTTCTTATTTTTCCTCTTTTGGTTTGATCGGTGAACCAGCTTGCGTGTGCATTACTGCCACCTACTGGGCTGGAGTGTGGATCACGAGATGTAGCCAGGTACTGCATTTGCATTTTCCTTACATCAATTCCCCAGTGAGATTCTATGCTCCCTGATGTGGCACAATAATCTTAATTATGTCCTGTGTGTCGTGCTTTTATTAAAAATCTTGTAGTGTGTGCTACTTTGAGATTAGAGAGAAGAACATCTGTGAAGTTTTTCCCGTAAGTGTGAGATCAAAGAGCTTTTTAGTGTCATTTCAACCCTATATACCTGGTGCAACACATAGTGAGATGAGAGGACGTTCCGCCAGGACCATGGTGCTATATGAAGACATAGGACTAAGTACAATACAAGGGATCTGTGCAAGCTGATGTAGACAATACAAAACAGTGCAGATGGTGCGAACAGTGCAGACGGTGCAGACAACAGTGTTAAAACAAACCAACATCTTTACTTGTTTCTGCCTCTCAGTCAGCATTTAACCTCATTCTGCACATCTAACCAACAATCTCCAGTGATAAAATCTCAGTATTTTTCTTTTAAATTGTGTTTGAGAACGGCGGGAAAACCGTTCCAAGTTAAAGTCAATCAAGACTCCTTTAGGAAGCAGCTGACACAAACCAAGAACCACAATGCCCCTGGTTTGCTTCTGTCTGGGGACTTTTGTTCATGTTGCTTTCCTCATTTCTTGTTGCTGTATTTTCAGCTCTCACATTCATATTTCTCAAGCTATTTCCATCATGTATCCAACTTCTCCTTAATTCCCATCCCCTAATTCACTTTTTCTGGTTGAGGGAACCAACCAACTAGACCAACTAAACATAATAGCTCTCTCTCTCTCTCTCTCTGTCTCATTCAGCATCTTAGCCTCCTGTTCCTGCCAGGCAGCTCGACTCTATCAAGCTGTTTGTTGTGACTGTATTATGGGAGGAACCCATCTCGCCTCAGCTTTCAGTCGGGCTGTTTGGTGCGTGCCATGGCGACCCGACGGGCGTTACGTGATTGATCGCACCGTTGCAGGGAGGATTACTATGCCATGATGCAGAGGCAAATTAATCATTCTGACACCGTGGCTGACATGTAATTTCTCCCCTGCAGGCGTTAGCAGGGTGAAACCTCCAGCAGGTGGAAGGCACAAATATGAGCAATGTTTACCCCATGGAGGTGGAGTCGCATTCAGGCCTCGGTTATTTACATGTGGCATTAACTTTTAAAGGTAAAGACAAAGAGGTAAAGAACTTTATTGTCATTGTAGCAGAGCAACAATGAAACTGGAGTGGCGTTGTTATCATTGGGAATATCGGGAAATGACAGAGACAAACAAAAATCAAGGTATAAAAGGTAAAGTTAAAAAGAAAAGCTAAGTTAAAATGTCAATCTTTAAAGCAAGAAATAAACATGTTAGGAATCTGGTGCATGAAATGCTTTTGGTCTCTGAAGCTAATTTCTCCTTTCACGACATCTGTACGGGGGAGAATCTTAATATAACCTACCTGTTTAAATTATATCATAGCTTAATGTTGCTGTTTGAGAGACAGGTGGGTGTGTCAGCCTCAGCTTCACCTCTTTAACCACTTTTGAATTAGCTGGTAGTTAGGTGGAGTCAGGTGCTGACGGCCGGAGACGCCACTCTGAGCTTCAGAGTTGATTTTCAGAAAACCTTAGAAGTCTTGTCTAACCTTCTGGGCATTTGTGCAACTTTGTTAGATAAAGACAGTAGTTTGAGTTTGGGACGTATATCGTTTTTAGGTTAGAGGACATTGTAAGGGAACAAGGTTGCCGTGGTTAAAAGAACTGGAAGAAAACTGTTTTGGCAGAAGTTTATTTGAAATAGTTTTGAATGTTTGCATTTAATCTTAAGATGGTCAGTAAGGGGGCGGAGATAACATTTTGACTTTGGGACTTTTAAAATCAGTCAAGGATATTCCATAACACGCCCAAGGAACAAAGAAGAAAAATGTGCTGCTGATAGATACTGGCAGGGCCAAGGGCCTTTTCTGAACCAATCAGATTATATTTTTCTTTAGTCTATCACATACAGAGGACCAGTAGCAGAGCTCTGTGATGTTGTCTTTGTCCTCTCAGCTGTATCGTTGATAAAATAGAGCAATGTCTTCTCTTGGTTTAATTCTGCCAATGAAACGGTCAAAAACTTTCACTTCAGAGGATTTTCCCATCATTCTTATATGCAACGTGTTCTCCAGTAGAGTTTCACTGACTCAATGTCATTTGAAAAGTCAGCAGCGTCTTCAGAAAACGTCTCTGTCTGCCGTCCTTTGTCACAGCGTCCCCGGCACTCAGCAACAATATGATAAAACGTCCCTTCCTTTCACCAGCCTGTCACAGAGTTCCTGATACGGGCTAACAGGGCCAAAGGCCACATTCAGACCAATCAAAAACGATTGTGCGTCCTGTCCGTTAGATGGGAGACGGCTTGTATCGGTTGGTACTGCGCCTTGGTGCGGCTGGTCTGTTCTCGGGTGAAAAATCACTGTCATTTTCACTACGATTTGTTGCCTGAAGCCTGCAGCGTCGCTCGTTCTTTATTTTGTCTGGTTGTGGAATGAGGGCAGCACGTGAAGGGTTGATCCTGTCAGACAGCAGTAGACGGTAAAGCAGAGAGAAAAAGACGTTGAGAGCTGAGATGTTTCAGATGGTTTCATGACCTGAGGTGATACAACTCCACGGAGGACGTCAGGTGAAGGGATGACATTAAAATCACTGCTGTTCATTGACTGGTAGTCAGCCAATCAACAGCAACAAATAGCCAGGAAACTAATCAAACTGCCACCAAGCACTCAACCAACAAGTAAAACGGCCTCTCAGCAAACCCAACCAACACTCTAGTAAACACACCAGACTGTAATCAATATAACCAATAAACTGACCATAAAAATGTTGGTGTACAATCTAGTTTTGTCTCAGAGTCTTGAAGGCAATGACCCCATTTAATAGTTGCACTTTGATTTCACTTAATATTTCATTTTTCTTACCCTTCAGCAGAGTAAAACCTGCTGGAAAACTGGCTTTCTTCTACATTACTGGAAATACCAAAATAAATGTATCGCTCAGGTATACTGGTTGGTTTTTCTTGTTATCTGTAAATGTCACAATATATATCTGACCCTACAAACCCATTTTTGAGAGAGGTAAATAAGGAATACCAAGGGATAGTGTCTCAGTGGGCAATGGGAGGTTGGGTTGAACCTAACCAGCATGTCTTTGGACGGTGGGAAGAAGCTGGAGAACCTGGAGAGAACCCACGCAGACACAGGGAGAACATGCAAACTCCACACAGAAAGGAACCAGTCAGCCTGGATTAGAAGTGCTGTGAGGCATCAGTGCTAACCACCACACCACTGTGCCGCCTATTTTCTTCATAGACCCCAGGTGGACAAATTAGGAATAGGTGCCAATTTTATTGAAAAATTGCAGTTAATGTTTTCTATGTAATTGTATAATTGTGTTGTATGTATTTTTGCACTTTGCAATTTCATCCAGTGGGACAGTATGTTTGACAGCCCTGATTCAGACGCATCAAAAAACTGAAAAAAGAGGAGAAAACATCTCAAGCATTAAAATACCTCCATCTCCCAGGAGAATGAATGAACAGACTAAACCATTATCTTATCTTCCCACCTTTTCTACCCATACACCTGGTCTCTGAGGGCCAATCAGGGACGTCCTCAGGAATTAGTGCCACTTATAACCAGGTGAGAACTTTTAACCCTCATTTGGAACAGAACAGGAGTAAATGCTGTCAATTGTTCAAATTTGCCCTTTCCAAAGGCAAAATCAAAACGCATTCATACAGTAGATAGCAAAACAAGCTACAGCATGGACTAACAGAGCATCATTTTATAGGGACAGGCTGCCCAGAGAATTCAAAAGTCAACATTTTATTCAAATATCAAAAGGTCCAGATAACCTTTATATGAGTGACAGGAACGTGCACCTTCCTCTTGAGATACACACTCACAAACATTCAAGGAAATTACTCTTTAGGAATGGAGACAGCTGGCTCTTTGACAGATAAACAAATACGAATCAGTGAAAGAAAGGCTAAAGAGAGAGGCTAAAGATACAGTTAAGGATGAAACAGGAGAGTAAAAGAGAGATAAGAAATGAAACATCTGTTTCAAAGACGGCTCTGTGTGCAGCATGTCTGCCTGAACACGAAGCTCTCCAACAGCATCACAGATAAATGCACACGGTCATGCACATGGACAAACAGACAACATACACACATTTACAGTCACACTCCATCGCCTGTTCTGAATAATAGTGTACATGTGAGTATCATGCTACTGCAGCTACAGGAATGAGGAGCTTCATTTAGAACCGCAGACTTTAGATGAGAGAAACCTGCTGCGTTCACTCGTCGTTCATCTCTTCGTAGCCGACAGTTGGTCTCTAATGGACATCCCAGGCAGGCTCTGGTTGCCTAGGTAACCCCCTCATGCATTTTGCCATCCCAGATGTTTCCGATAGAAACAAGCGGAACATAAAACTGCTGCTAGCGTATGGACGGGGCTAGCTCTGGCCGTTGGAATCAAAATCGTGGGTGGTGTTTCCGTGTGGTAAACGGTAATTGCTCTTGCATCATGTCAATCAACCGCATCCGACACTCCCATTGGTCATTGCCTCAAACTTGAGATTGGTTGCCCTTTAGGGTTTGCTACTGTTTTCTTTGTTGGTCCCTCCATCCACCCTGACCTCCTCCCTTTTGTCTTAATGGCTCTATAACAACGTCACACCATTTCCTCCTTTGCTCCCAACGGACCGGAGTCATAATGACTTTGTCACTTCATGTATGCATGTTGATTCGGGGGCATTTGCTGAAATGACTGATGCTTTTGTTTTACTTGGGGGCGGACGACAGCGCCATAAATTACGCCTAAGTGATATAAAATGTTAATTACATTAATATTGTAACACTTTCAGAGTTAGCAGTTTCTCTCCTCATCTGTTTCCTCATTTCCTCTTCTATAACACTCTTGCAGTCTCTCTCTCTCTCTCGTTCTCTCTGTGATATATCAGCGTCCCTGAGAGAGGCAGCAGAGCCCCCAAAGTAATTTATAGATGCACAGAATCCATTCTGCTTTCGCTGAATACATATTTCCTTCGTAAACAGACCACCCCATTAGCATACTCCTACAGTATTTCTTACTTTCTCTTTGTTCGAATCTTTCTTTGTGTTTTCATTCAGCTGTTGTCCGTGCAGCCACACACACACACACACACACACACACACATTCATGCAGGCCTGCACGCATCACACATGAATGTATGAAATCCCCATAAATATGCACATGCATGCATAAAAGGTTAATTTAGTCAGGGGCAGTGGCATACAAATGAATCCGTGCACACAAACATACACAAACGCTCGTCGATAAGTAATTACACTGCAAGAAAATTATTTATTTATTTTTTTCTCCAGGAGGTCATAATTCAGTCGAGCCTTTCTAATACACCACCTGGTTTGTTTACAAATGTGTCGGCTCGTAAAAAGTGGATCGGTCAACGGGACGCCCCACGACGCTGAACTGCGTTCTGGGTGGGGTTTCAGGGGGAAACGACATAGCAGTCTCAGTCGGACTCACCAGTTAAACCCAATCACCATTTTTCAAAGGTGCCTTTCGTCCTTTGAGTGTCTGCAGATCATTTGAGATTCTGTCATCATTTCAGGCTTGGTAAACAAACAGCGGCTGCAGCAGATGTTCTGAATGACAAATGCTGGTGGAGGTGTGTGTGTATGTGTGTGTGTGTGTGTGTGTGTGTGTGTAACTGTGTGTTCTGAGCATAATATAACCATTTGTGACTGCCCTGGCAGGCTGCTTGGTTTGTTAGGATTGGGTAATTTGTTTCAGTTAACCTTACTGTATGACTGGCTGGGTGGATGTTTTGATGTTCAGTTGATCGCGATGAAGTCTAAGGTTGTTGAAAGGTTACAGATAGTTTTGTTTTTTGTTTTTGGTCTTTACTAACCTTTATATTCAGGCTGTCTCTTTAGCTGTTAAGTTATCCGCCTCCTAAACTCTCTGTCTGTGGTTTATTGTTTATTGCTGGGCAGACATTTTTGAGCAGATGGGAGCTACTTCAGGTTCAGGTGATCATTTTCTGCGGGTTCCTCACTACAAGCCACTTCAGTTGACTTCTTGACATTGTAACTTGATGCATTGTTGGTATAAAAATACTGATTAAATATTAACCTAACTCCTCAGTACTGGCTCTTAAAACCAAACGAGACCAAGATATAAGTAGAGAAATTAACAACGAGCTATGGTACAAAGGCCAAGCGTAGTCTAATCCAGTGTAAAATCATATACCTCACTCACTGGACGAGACTCTACCGGGTTTATTCTGACATTAACCCAATTGGTGCCAGGATGCCTGAACTTCACTGATCTGGTCTCGCCCCTTTCTTTGTAATTATTAGTCCAATATATTTAAAACACTTTCACAGGTACTCCAGTTCTCTATATTGCTCTGCTTGTACAGCACTTTGGGTCAACTGAGGTTCTTTTTAAATGTGCTTTAGAAATAAACTTGACTTGACTCTCTTGATCCAGTTGCATCAACAGAACTTTTGGAATAATACCAGTTGCAGCAATTTTCCTACAGATTAAAGCTGGTAGTCTTCCTGACCCTAGTAAAGAGACAGCTCAGACTACTTCATTAAGACACTCCTTCTCTTACATCCTACGAGAACACAAATGTTCTTCGTTTCAGTAAATTGGAAAAGATTAAATGCACTTTGCGGGTGTTCACGGATCAATTTTATGAAGTACTACAACCCCTTTTTCTTCATATCAAATCTCTACAGCTGGTCCAGATTCAGTGAGGTGTATTTATTCACTTTTTGTCAGTTCAATTACTTGCTGAATGTAGCCCTGAGCTCGTAGCACTAACAGTGACACGTTTTTTATTTATTTTATTTGTATTATTAGTTTCTGTACCATGTCTGGTAAAGGTATTTCAATTAGTCTGACTGCAGTTGGACTGCTGTGTAGTAGGTCTCCATTCTTAACATTTAGCTAGTCACTTGGTCGGTGTGGTGGTTTTTTTGGGTTTCTGTCTAAAGGTAGGAACAAACCAAACCGGCTTTAAAGAACTGCCAGCATCAAAGGCCAACTGTGACAGTGTGTCATATCCTTGGGTACTTTGCTGTTTCCTTTACTTCACCACTTCAGTTTCTGTCCTTGTGCACTAGCTCATTAAGCTGATCCCCAATCAGAACTCTTTGACCATCCTGTTCTGCTGCCGATGTAACATGAATGCTGAACGGCTAAAAAGCTGCAGACAAGGGGTCCAACAAGTGCTAATTTTGCAGGACACACAACCAAAACAAGAGTCATAGATAATAGAAAATGGCCGACTTACAGCTTGATGTATGAAGGCCCTCAATGTTTGGCTGTATCTGATATTAGCCTCAGAACAAGGCTAGGTTTAGTCTTCTTAGCTTGCTGGTTTCATAGTAGACTGGTTGGTTGGGTAGTTGGTAAACTGTCTTTCTGGTCATGAACTATGGCAAATGAACAAATGAGAAAAAAACTCATCAGTTGTGTTTAAACAGTGACAAAAAATGGTTAACAACTCATATTCTAGCTCATCTCTAGTAGCATAGACAGACTACTCCTCCTAAAACTCCTCGCAGTGACGCCGGGCGTGCTCGCTGATATAACAGAATCAAAACTTATTTGTAACTTTGCTTGAGATTTAAACTGAACCAGGGAAGGGTCAGTGATTCCCTCGAGGTTGTACACAATCACGTCGCAGCTCACAAAGACTTGAAGGCGTGGAGACGAAGGAGGAGATGAGGATGGATGTGTTTTATTTGAAGAAAGTGGAATATGAACGTGGAATGTGACAGCAGCGTTAGTCCGGGGTCTGACTGGATGGCAGCCTAATTGGCTGTCTGCTGGCTTTCCTGCGTGGCTGCAGGCTGCTTGGTTATCTGGTTCCTGCTCTAGTCGGAGATGATGAGCAGTGTCTTGAGAAAAGATTCTGGCAGCTCTGAGTGCAGCACAGCGCAATCTGACAAACCTGCCTCACGGAGGAAACTGATGTCGCTAGGATGTGCCGCGCATTGCTCTCTCTCTCTGTCTGTCTGACACCATGGCAGCAATAGTTGATCGGTTTCTGTTTATTCTGGTGACTCAGAATTAATCCAAAGAGTCATCCTGAAAGTTTGGCTATGACTCAGTGTTTTCTTGTTTATGTTTGTGCACAAGAAAAAGTTATAAAACTTCCATCATGCACGCCTTTAGACCAGCTACCTTACCTCAGCAGAACCATATAAGACAAAGAATAAGAGCAACATTAATGAAATCAATGAAAGTCTGATGTTTACACCATTAGAACATAAATGCTGATTCAGGCAGTTGTCAACATTATCACATTTGACAACATTAGGCCATTTCTTCTTCGTGGTACCGTTATGCTCAGCGTTCACGAGGTGGACCTTGTAGACCACATTTGACCTGAGGATGTTGCTATGATCTTCTCTGATTGGCTGAGAGCAAACCACATGCTTCTAAACCTCACTGGTAAAAAAAACGTCTCTGATTGGTTGGAGGACTCAACTCCATCAAATGTGGAGTTAACAATTATTAATTCAAAAAATAGACCTTTTTCACAGTAGATAGCTTGACTTGTCACAGCAGACCAAGGCTTAGGGTTGGGGTTAGGGTTACAGACCACTTGTACTCTCTCAGTTCCATTTAGTGTTCCAGTAAACCATGACAATGAACTAGCGTGTATGAAAGCAGGACCTCCTCTAAGTCCACAACAAAGATAAAGCTAATAGGCGGTTTAGACTTCTGTGTTAGGTTGATGCCGTAGCTATGGCGACAGTGCAGACCCTACGTAGACCCTAGCGTGTAGCCTGAAGTGCACCTCCCCAAAAAATGTAACTATGCATTGCAGCGACGCAGTTTGCAGCTCTTCAGTATTTCTGTCTGCTTCTCCATCTCCGCAATTTTCGAATTGATTGTTTCGGATTAATAAAGATGGAACACATGGAGGAAAGGTTAACTGAGGAGGTTCAGATATACAAACATTTGTAGGAATCTTCTTCAGTCTCCATTGTTGAAAGTGAAACAGGAAGTAGAAACAAAAATGAACCTGACAGGCAAAAAAGACACAGCGCCAACTAGTGTTTGGGTGGAGTTGTTACAGAGCGAGACAGACTGACGAGCGCACAAGTATAAATCTATGTCCCGTAGTACTTGAAAAGAGCCTTAAAGCTTCTGGACTTGGTTGGGTTCTCTTGAAGATGTTTCATCCATGTGGCTTCCTGGTGGATAATTGGTGAAACATCTTCACGACCATGACCCGGGAGACTGAGAATCTACACAAACCTCCTCAGACTTAAATGCGTCATCATTAACACGCCTGCACTATGCTCCCGAGACAAGATTAATCTTTAATCTTGAATATTGCAGCCTTGTTTCCATCTTGTGAACTTCTTTGCTCTTGTTCAGGGTTAACCCTAACCCCTAACCCTAACCCTTATTCAGACGAGATACTAAATCCACAACTTTTGATTTTACAAACCCAGTTACAACTTTAACCTCATGAGGTGAAACGTTGTGAAGCTTTTGAGACTAAACCGACCGTCTAAGAGTAGCTCAGGTTGCTAAAACGAAAAACTTTATCATATAGTTTTATATGTAAGTCAATGTAAGCTTTGCAACGTCATAAATCATCCCAAACTTTAATTCCTCGTTCTGTTTGTTTCACCTCAGGAGTCAGATCGTGTGTTTAACATTGCAGCCTAGTTTTTTTTTTTTTTTTTTTACCTCGGAACATCACAGCCTCATTTCTGCGAGCGAAACATTATTTCCCCATTTGCATGCTGTAACCTCGTTGGTCCATGACGGATGAAGAGTGTATCCGGGTCACATCCTGGAGGGCACGCAGAGCCAATTGCTGACATATATACGTGTTGGGGAGAGATAGCCGAGGCCCCAGGTTGGCTGCAGATGAGGCCCTGGGCTCCTGTATAGGCAGACGGACGGATTGTGGGAAGCTAACTAGAGGTTAAACAGAAAGGTTTTTCCGACCATCTTGTGTTACCTCTCCCCACAGACCGGCCTCATGCCACAAAGCATCGTCTGGCCTCTCCAGCATTAGACGCACAGACCCCTGCTGTGTTTCCGGTTTCATAAACCTCCAGCTGGACTCAGCTCATGGTCAGGTAAGAGTAGCTTCAGTGTCGACAGTAAAACTAAAGCAATGTTGTGAGTCTAAATGAAGCTCATTCAATCTCAGTGAGTCACTCCATCACCTCACCTCTTCATATTCTACACTCTTAGGGTAACCTGGAAGCCACATCAAAGTATCATTGTCTACAAATTTTTCACAGGGTAAATTTTGGTCTGCCGGGCCAATGAAATTGTTTTTTTCTATCGGTTGAAACATGCCCCATAAATCGAGTGTTAGTAGACTCATATTTGGATAAGTATTGAGTCAAGGGCTCAGGAATTTGGGCAACATACCTTCATTGCGTTTTCCCACAGGCCTTTGAGCAGGAAGATTTGGTTGCAGAGAGGTTCTTTGGAGGCAGCAGGGATGAACAAATGTTGTTTCCAGCAGGGATTGGATCAATGAGAGCACACCAAAAATATACACTGATCAGCCACAACATTAGAAGTGAATAACATTGAGCATCTTGTGACAGTTCAGTGTTCTGCTGCTGGGAATCTTCTGGACCTGGCATTCATTGGTGTGGATGTTACTTAGACATGTAGCACCCACCTAGACCAGACCAGGCACCCCCACCCCATAGCAATGACACTCCTTGATGACAGCAGCCACTAACAACATTCATGTTGCCAGACACCACAGGACACCCTCAGAAGGCCCATGTCCATTCTCTGATGAGTCACCACAAGGGAGACCTACACAATATTAGAAAGGTGGTCATAATGTTATGCCTGATCGGTGTATAGCATGCATATAGCTGCTGGCTATTTTTTTCACTTAATATACATCTGAAAAGAGAAAAACTGAATTACAGAAACCAACAGTGATTAAAGGATTTGTTAAATAGACTATGTCACGTAATTTGTTTTTGCAGGACCATCCTGTTGCATGCAGAGTTTTCTTTTGCCTCTGCATCAGTTTAAACACGCCCCATAATGACACCATGTCATATTCTGTCTACAACGGTTTCCTTAACTCACTTGTCCTCTGGTTGATAAACTGATTGTCTGATCTGTGTAACGCTTAGCCGCTGTCACATGTGTGGTGTACGACTCTCAGCCAAACAGACTGCAGCTCAAAGCTCCATCAGTCACCATGTATCCATGTGCACTAAATAAACCCAGTGTGTGTGTGTGTGTGTGTTTAGCCACAGAGCAAGAGAGAGAGAACGTGAGCAGGCTACCAACAGCTTGATGAGCTAATGAAGAAAATGGAGCGGACCATGAAGTGGAAGTTTTACACAGACCACAAGAAAAACATTCCAGCTTCTAAAGTAAATGAGAACGATGCTGCAACGGCCCACTGGGCTCCTCACCTGTCCTGTCAGAGGTGTCACGTGATCAGGTGACATGATGCTCAAAGCGTTAGCCCCTAATAAGTGAATGCAGCATAAACTCCCTGTGCCCTGTTTCAATGATTCTCATCCTCCAGACAAAAACTGACAATACTTCAACGTTTTCACTCAGTGTTTTTAATTAGAACATTATTCAACTTTACATAAAATTGACTATAATCACATGCTCAGTGGAAAACTCACTTCACAGTTTCTCGCCTCGTTGAACAGGACTGTAGCTCGCGTTGCCGTTATTCATAAATTAACAGTTTTTCCCGTTGCAGCCTCGCTCATTTAGCCCCGCGTGCATCTGCACAGATCACTCATTTAAATATTTAAATGGTTAAATGGTTAAAATGTCAGGAGCGTATGTTCTGTTTCTGTGTTTATGATGTAAAGGGACTACTCTGAATGATGTTAAATAATACATTTTAAAACCAGAGCTGAAACTTGAGCATAAGATGTCTTTGCTGCCCCAGGTCTACTCTATATAATGTACATCACTCTTCCTCTTCTCTCTTT
Organism: Chelon labrosus; assembly: GCF_963514085.1. NCBI lineage: Eukaryota > Metazoa > Chordata > Actinopteri > Mugiliformes > Mugilidae > Chelon > Chelon labrosus. Next base: position 28,187,040 of record NC_140358.1, read on the forward strand.
CCTCTCACCATCTTTTAAAACAACCGTGATCTCTCCTCCTCTCTTTCTTCTGTCCTTATTAAATGCCCTCACTCTCTTTTCCTTCCTCCTCATCCCTCCATTCCTGGCGTCTTCTCTCTCCTCTCTACTCACTGTTGACCCTTTATTCTCACCTTTTTTCTCTCCCGCTTCCTATTTATCTCGACCTCCTCTCCCTCCTTTCCATTTTCCCATCTCCCCACTTGACATCTTCTCTACCCCTCCCTCCCTCCCTCCTCCCTCCATCCTTTCCCCTCTCTTTCTCTCCTCAATGACAGACCATCTGGCCTCAGCCAGGCATTTTTAATGGCTTCATCACGGGCCGTGGGATTCTGTTAAATCGAGAGCAGTGATTGGCTGGAGCTGCTCGGCCGCCCACCCCAACCCCCCCGAAGTCTGGGCCGTCCTACCCTGAGAGACGCCATCTACAGTGCAGTCAGTCAGCTCAGTTTAATGCAGACAAACTACAGCTGACCTCCATTCATGTTTAAATTTAAAAACAAACTAAATAAGAACAATTCTAGGGTTATATAAGTTTGAGCCCTGATTCTATGTTATAACGCCAGCTAACATCAGCCTAAGCAGACGTTTAATTAGCATGGCTACCTGGCACTAGTGACACACCTGTGAAGCACTGGTATCTGACTAATAATCAGAATAAAATGAGCTCCCATCAGAACAGACTGACCTGATCAGAGGGAGTTTTTACTAATCAGATATAAAGGTGGTGGAGTAAACCTTTAATAACCATGTAAACACCAAGAAAAGTTGAATTTCTTGTCTTTGATGACTTCAGACAATAAGCTAAGCATGTTAGGGCCAAGAGAGAAATCATTCTCATTCTAAATCTCTCCAGGTTCTCCAGCTTCCTCCCCCTGTCCAAAGACATGCTGGTTAGGTTCATTGGTGATTCTAAATTGGCCGTAGGTGTGAGTGTCTCTCTATGTTAGCCCTGTGATAGACTGGAGACCTGTCCAGGGTGGACCCCACCTTCATCTTCTGTAACCGCTTGTCCTGTGAAGGGTCACGGTGGGGCTGCAGCCTATCCCAGCTGTCATTGGGCGAGAGGCGGGCTAAACCCTGGACAGGTCTCCAGTCTATCTCAGGGCTAAATGCACCAAGTCTTCTGCAATAATTAAAGTGTCTATACCGGAACAAATAATCCCCTCATTCATGTCCAAGTTCTCATTATTACTTAACTAATAATAAGAATTAAAGACCTCATGTACTCACCTCAGTCAGAACAGACTGAGCTTTTAAAACCAGACATGAAAAAAATGTAAAAACAACTGTTATCTGATTTTTATTTTCAAAGCCAAAAAGAAAAAAATATAATATAAGAAACCTTTCTTTTATTCTTTAGTGTACAATAAAAAACGACAATGTTAATATGAGATTTTTTCTTTCTACTAATGAGATTTAAAGAATAAATGTGCAACAAGTCAACAACAGCCGTGTATTAAACAGGAAGTAAACTACATCTGGAAATCACAGCGCTGTCTCAGGCATGGATCATTACCACAGCCTGAGGGCATCTTCAGGGTTCAGCCAACATGTTCAGACCTGGTGTTTCTCCAGATCCAGAAGACAAAAAGACTTGTCGTGTAGCAGACGATGACAGAAGTCTCTGAAAGGGGCATCGCTCTTCAGATTTAAATTCACTTTAAGCTGGCGCCCTTGTATTTGCTGCACACTGCCTCATGTTGTAATGTCTTCATGTCTGTGTCTCTCTGCAGGTACAGTTTGCTAACACATACTACCAGCTACCTGCGGCTTCCCTCCCGCCAACACATCTGCAGGTGAACTACAGGAGCTCTATCCTCGTCTGCAGCCGAACCGACTGAACTGAAAGTGACCCGGGGCCTCGGTGTTGAAGCAGAGGAGCCGCTAATGATGAAGGGCAGAACGAAGGAGATAACCACACTTCTAATTAAGGACAATGGCCCTCTGGAGATGGGCACTGATATTGCACACTGTACTTTGTACCGGAGCATGTACTGAATCAGGGACAGAAATTAACAGGCTCTCCAGGCAAAAAATAAAAAAATAAAAAAATAATAAATCTCCTTGAAAGTTCATAAGATGTGAATGAAATTAGAAACGAGGGAGAACGATTCACTGTGATGAGATTTTACTGCAAGGTGGCAGAAATGGAGGAGTTGTTCTGGATGCGTGCTGTTCATGTTTAACACTGGGAAAGAGTTTAAGTTACTAAATAAAATATTCAGTTTGCATCTCATAGATGATTTGTACACCTGCAGTGTTTGAATAATCCTGCAGTATCACAACCAGCTGGCTTCATGCATAACCACCTTCTGTACTGTTCTGTAAGATTCTGTAATTTGGCTAGGATGATATTTATTTCCTCAATCCAACTGAAATCAAGAATTTAGTTAACAGGGCCACGAACATTAATTGTAACACAAATAGTTTGGTTCTGCAGCGACAAAAAGACAGAAGATATAACAGAAGTAAGTTTTGTTGTCACAACGTTTCCTCGATCTTTCTCTCCAGTCCTGAATGTGTAGAGTCTTAGAAGACGAACCAAGATGTCTCCACGTCTCCAACGTCTCTGTCTACATGGATTCCAGCTTGGTTCATCTTGTTTTGCATGTTTCTGTCCCTCATCTGATGTTTACTGCTCAGAGAGAATGGATTTATTCCAGTAACCAGAGAGAAACCAGCTGGTGGTGTTGTTCAGATTATTAGTGGAGCGCTAGTGTCCATTAAACTGGTATACTGAAAAAATGGAGAGAAAACATTACATCATGACTCAGCTCGAGGACCACTACATGAAATGGAGACTGGACAACAGAGTTAGAAAGAAACAGGGCTTATAAGTCACATTAAAAACTGCCAACAGGTGACTAAATGAGGCATGACGAGCTTCTGCAGCCCTAGAGAGAGTTTCTTTCATCCACATATTCTCAGGTGTGGCCGATTGGGGTAATTAAGTCCATGCACCACCCACAGACACTTCCACTGCAAAACCACTGGAGGAGCAGAGGAGTTTATCAACACCAGCACCTCTACATCTGATTATTGAGAACTCCTTCTGATCAGGTCGCTCTGTTCTGATTGAGACACTTTAATTCTGAGGAATACTAGTGTCCATGTGAACGCGGTGTATGACTTTAAATGTCTTTAAAAGAATAGAAAGACCAAAAATGAAATAAAAAAGGAGTTTGTTCTGAGGTAATAAAGAGCAGTGAAACAGAAGAAGAATGAGAAATAATGAGCTTCTTCTTTCCAAAATAGTGGACTTCAGAGGAGCGGTCTTAGGTCAGCTCTGAAAATACTGGGGTTGTACATTTAGTGAGTTCAGATCTGATTTAAATGTCACCTTCTCAAAAATATCTGGATGGAAAAATAACACGGAGGGCTCTAAAATTGTCCATATTTCCAAGATCCTGATCTGACACAGGCGTAATCAGACTAAAATGAGTCTACTCTGAGAATAACAGAGTAAAACACAAATATGTATCCACGCTGGTATCCATGCTTCATTGTCTCTGCAGCTCCTCGTCGGCTGCTGTGAATATCTGCGAGTGTAAAACAGGACGGTTTGTCCTCAGCTTGTTAGTCTTTGTTCAGGATCCGTCTACCAGCTGCCTGGTGTCAACATCGTGTGACATGTGGAGGTAAAGCCGACTTAAATGTTGGCCGTTAAGAGTTTCTTGTCATGGTGAAGATACTTCTGGAGGCAATTATGAGACAAAACCTCCCACTACTAGACCCAGACTGTTAATAATGAGCTAAAACAATTCAGCGTTTGTTGTTAACAAGTTTTAAAATGCTGTGGTGGCAGACTGCTGCTGCTGCTGACTAAGACTAAGCCTCGTGTGTTTGACATCCAACCTACTGTCAGTGTATGAGGTTTCTGTTGAATAGTCTCTCTTTGCTTAGTAAGGTTCTTTACTCCGTGAAATGACCCAGAAATATTTAAGAGGCGTCCACGACACCGTTAGAGCTGCTTGAATTCCCTAAATACTAAAGAAAGGTGCTTTCTCCTTTAAACTGAACAAAACCACAGGAAATAATGATGTCCTGCAATTTCTTGCAAGAGCAACATTTAATCCACTCAGCGATGGAAAAAAAGGTACTTTATTAAGCTCACTATACAAAACTTAGAGAAACCATTACATGATTCTTTCCAAATCTACAAACAGCATTTTATTCTCTTTGAAATCAACCGTTAGGAGTAATCTGTGGAAGAAAAAATAAAATAAATTTCTCTACTTCAAGTATCTTGCATAGCTAATAGTGGCTCTTCCTAGCCTCCTAGCTAATAGTAGCTCTTCCTAGCCTCCCAGCTAATAGTAGCTCTTCCTAGCTTTGTAGACTCTCAGCTAATAGCGGCTCTTCCTACCATCTTAGCCTCCTAGCTAATAGTACCTCTTCCTAGCGTCCTAGCCTCCCAGCTAATAGTAGGTCTTCCTAGTCTTGTAGCCTCCCAACTAATAGTAGCTCTTCCTAGCTTGGTAGCCTCCCAGCTAATAGTAGGTCTTCCTAGTCTTGTAGCGTCCCAGCTAATAGTAGCTCTTCCTAGTTTTGTAGCCTCCCAGCTAATAGTAGCTCTTCCTAGCTTTGTAGCCTCCTAGCTAATAGTAGCTCTTCCTAGCCTCCCAGCTAACAGTAGCTCTTGCTACCTTCCTAGCCTTTTAATCTGTCCGTTTCTTTAGTCTTCTTAGATCATCATGAATTCACCTCCACCTGTTTCCTTGACTTCATGATGGAAACGTGTTTAGGGATATTCATAAGTCGCCATCATGTTAAGACTACATGACACTACGTAACTTGGGTTTTCTTGCCTATACGGCCTCTAACGTGACAATGACACAGGACACAACTTGCTGTTTTTTGCTAAAGTCATCTTAAACACCAGTGACAGGACAAACTTTAAATACAATGTGAATTAAATAACTTTTTCTTTTTATAGTCACATTATCTGACAGCTGTAAGTGGGAGTTAAGCAGTGCAGAGAAACCTTTAACCAATAAATGAAACGTAATGACAAGAGACATCCATCACATCAGCATCCAGACGCAACTGAGGAAAACTTCACTGAAGATGAAATTTGTTTAGTGTTTGTTTTTTCTATCCAGAAGAACTGACTTGTAAATCTACAGGCATTTAATACACTGTTGCTATGACACCACACATATTTTGGTTTTGCCGGCTCCTCATTTTCATTAATTGCGGGATCATTGTGACAACTCATTTTCTTTATTCATGTCCCTGACCCTTCTTTTCCTTCAGTTTGACTTTCCTTTTCCAGGAACACTCATGTTTAGAGACAGAGAGAGGAAGGAAAAGGGAGAAAGTGGACCAGGTAGAGAGAGGAAAACAATAAATCATCCTCCACTATCTGAGTTTGGGTGTTGTTGCTGCTCTCCTCCATCGTTGATGAATCGTCCTCCTCCGAGAAAAGAAAGGTATAAAAACAAGAAAATGAAAGTAATAAAATAAAAGAATGAAACAGAAGGCCATTTCAGTCTCTCTCAAAAAATAAAAGAAAAAAGCCGCAGCACTGGCCGGGACGGGCTGTCTGTCTGAGGGATGCTGGGCTGGAGAGAGTGAGAGAAGACGTTTTCTGTTCTTCCCGGGGGTTTATGGGCCGTGAAGAGTTTTCATGGAAGCTGAAAATATCGCTGCAGTCGTTCATTGTGCACTTTCAAGGATTCTCTGATCCGTTCATTTCATCATTAGATGATCAGTCTATGCTTATTTTTAACTGCTAATCCTAACCCTCACTCCATGGAGCTCCTAATAAGAAAGACACAGGGCTTATGAGTCACATTAAAAACTGCCAACAGGTGACTAAATGAGGCATGACGAGCTTCTGCAGCCCAAGAGAGGGTTTCTTTCATCCAAATATTCTCAGGTGTGGCCGATTGGGGTAATTAAGCCCATGCACCACCCACAGACACTTGCCCTGCCACTGCAAAGCTACTGGATGAGCCGAGGGGTGTCACAGATGAGATAAGGTGTGTTACGACGCAGCTCTGGTACTGAAGCAACATCAAATCAGGTGAAATTGGCTTTTTAGGGTTTATTATTAATGTGAAGCGATTAAGACAACAGAAAGTGCAGCACTAAGGCTGGACAAAGGGCAAAACAAAACCAAACTAAACCTATAGACCAAGTCCTTGTTAAAAACCCTACCTCCTAAACCAACATCAGAACAAACCAATAAACAACACCCCAAACCTAAATGTGTCTATACAAATTGAAACTAGCCAGAAATATGTATAAATGCAAAGTCCAGCTCTAAGGCAAACAAAACCAAGGGCTTAATTAACAAGATTTTCACAGAGTAAGTAATTCAAAAGAACAATAAGCACAGATTCACAGGTGGGCAAACTGCAAGACAGTTTCCAGTCGCCCCAGAGTGGTGGTAGCACAACGTTTAAATGGAATCCCCCAACCAATCGGTCCTTCAAAAGATGTGGCGATGAGCCTCCAGAGGGAAATCTGCCTCACCTGGGAACTGACAGACAGAAATGGCAGGGTTGGGGTTAGACAAAGTGTCTACATATGAAATGGGTGAAAAAAGTGGTTATCTGAATCATATAAAACCAAACGTTTTTGTTTTGTAGGTGAAGAAGAAGATGAAAACTTGAAATAACCAAAAATGCATGAAACATCAGTTGCTACAGACGCCACTTCAGGTGTATTTTGGGTGTCATGGCTCATTTTAAATATTTCATGTGCTAGATTTGGCTCTAGAGGGACTGGCAGTACTTCATCGAGAGCATCAGCGTACACAGCATGCAGCATTGCAGGTTAAAATATCTTCAGATGTGTGTTAATAAACTGATTTGATAGTCAGAGATGATAGTGACTGTCATAGCACACACAGGATTTAGTAGTGATGTATCACGTGCAAAAGAGCCGATGCTTGGTAGTGAATCAGAAGAGCCGATTCCCATCAAGTGAGAGCCGGCTCCCCACCATTTCTTTTTCCTTTTGCTCGTTCATCTCTGCTCTCGTGAAAATGAGGACAGAACTTTGTTTTGATGGGCACGCTATGTGGCCAATCACATGTGAGGATCATACCATTTAGTGAAAGCAGATAGGCGGACAGATGCTGTGGCTGACAGAGTGAGACAGTAGACAGCGGTGAGGAAGAGAGTACTGGTGCACGTAGTTATGAGTGACACCTGGAAACGAAGCAGCATCAGGCTGAGATTTAAAGCCAGTGTGGAAGGTAGAGCAGAGTGTCTTCACTGCAAAATGGAAATAATATTAATAGCAGGTTCCATCACGAACCTGCACAAGGACATTTATACCGTTTGCAAAATTAAAGTTTCATTGAAACATTACACAAAAGTAAGAATGCTTTTGTAACAGAATAACTGCAAAAAATGAGACAATTACTAGGCTTCTCATAAAAACATTGAATGCAAAAGTGCCTGTCAACACACAAACCATATGTATTTGCTGTGTTGGGTTAAAATATTAAGCTATAAACGATTCTAAAGCTGAAAGAGCTCCTCTTTGGGAGCCGTGGCAAAAGAGCCGGCTCTCAGAAAAGAGCAAAACTGCCCATCACTCTTCTGGAGAACTGGTCTGGAGTCACTCCGTTGGGAACTGACTATTTTCCTGCAGAGACTCATATTCCAGTACCATATTTTCTCCTTCCACCTTTCTTCATCCCAACAATAATTGCCTTGTCTTCAGCTTCCATGTGTAGATGCCAAAGCATAAAAAAACAACAACAACAGCATAATGGAAAAGCCCGGTCTCAGTGGAAGAAAAACATGTTGCATTTCTGGAGAGGTCGGAAAGAATGACGGCTCGTTTGGCTGCTTTGCACGGAGGCAGGAGAACAGCAGCAGCCGCCGCCGTTGGGCTCAGGTGAACGCTCGCCACAGGGGAAATAACACTCGTCTGAATCCTGGAGGAGAGGGATGACTGGGAAAGACGGAGGGTGAAGGAAGACGGAGGTGAGAGGGTAGAGGAGTGCACAAGAGAAATGAAAAACAATACGTGAAACAGTAAGAGCAAGAAGGAAATAAAAACGAAAAAGGGCTTGGAAGCAAATGAAAAAGTATGACGAAGAATAAAAAAGAGAGTCAGAAACAGAGAGAATAATTCACAGGGACCCGAGAGGAGAGGATAACAAAGGGAAATACGGAAAAACAAAGACGGAACAAGTGAGATCAAAAGGGCCGACACGCAAGGATACAGAGAACAAAATCAAGTGAGGAAGGCCACAGAGGAATGAGTCAGTGGAGGAGTGGAAAGAATAAATGAGGAGAAAATCAAGAGTAAAAATGGCCGGAGATGGAGTGAGATTAAAGTGATGGAAAGGAAAGATTGAGTCTTACGAAGTTTAAAACTTGGCAGCCGAGATAGAGAGAGAGAGAGAGAGAGAGAGAGGGAAGGATGACGGAAATAAAGATGGACGCGAATAATAGAAAAAGCAGCAAAAGGAAATCAGACAAAAGCGATGGAGGAAATGAAGAGGGAGACGGAGAAATGGAGAGAAGGCAACGGAAAGTAAAAAAGAAAATGACAAAATCAGAGAAAGAGAGAAGGAGTTTAGAGAAGCTGAAGAATTGCTGGAAGAGAGGAAAACTAGGTGGAACATCCCACAGGTGACGACTGCAGAGGGAACGGAAGCCTTCATTAATTAAAGTGTTAATTAACAGTGAGAGTGGTGCGCTGATGAAACACTTGTCATAGCAGTTTATCATCTCCTTGTCCTCATGGCGTTGCTTCTTTTCTTGCTACTTGTGGTGTCCTTGTACACCGTTGCTCCAATTAGCTTTTAGTTGATAATGATTATTATTCAATGTGGGATTCAGGTAGAAAATGTAGAAAATTCTGAAGGAAGCCACTTTGGAATTCATTCCTGGTAGAGAAGCAGCTTCTGAAATCCACCCATCTATTGTTACTCTTATGGTGCCAGTATGTTTGGCGTTGTTGACCATCTCTTGTAGAGCCTTGTTTCAAAGGTATCACCATTTTATAGTAACAGTCCTGTCTGATTAAATTATGTGAAAATAACAGCAGCTTCTATATTTGCCGGTATTCATATCATATCACCCTTCCTCCTCCTCCTCCTCCTCCTCCTCCTCCTCCTCCATCACTTTTTCCAGCTCCATGAGTCAAATGAACATTGACCACACAGACAAGACAATGGATAACTTTAAGGATAACTTTAAGCTGAAGTTTAGAAATTTTATTAAATTGAGTTTCAAAAACTTGTCATGACGATTGGAGTTAAAGAGAAGAGAAACGTTAACATATGGTTAAGGGGCTTATATTCACCACTGAATTAGCTTCTTCCACACTGACTGGTTATGTTTCATATCTCATATCAGCGTTCTCTACGTACATATAGGTCAGGTTCCTTTTTGGCCGAGGAAGAAACGTAAACGTGGTTCAGAGAGAGAGATAATTTATACTTATTCAACAGGAATGAGAGGACCCAGTGTGCGTTTTGACAAAAGTGGAATGAGACTACACAAAAACAAATATTTAAAACCAAATCTTAACCCTTTATAGGGCAGGGTTAGGGTTAGTACTCATTGAAATACTTGGAAATTCTAAATTTCACCATATATGGTTCCTTTTCCCTTCAGTGGTAAACACATAATTCACATAATCACATTAGATCACATTAAGCCACTTCTTCTTCTTCTTGGTACCTAATAAAGCAGTTACACTCAGCGTTCATGCAGAGGTGAACCTTGTTGACCACTTTTGACCTGAGCCTTGATCTTCTCTGATTGGCTGAGTGAAAACCGTATAACCCTAACCCATGGTTCCTCACCCCATAAAGGGTTTAACATAATATTAAGTTGTAAAAGTTTTATACTTTGATTATTTGATCCATTTTTATGCATGTTATACACATACATGAAATATATTACCTTGACTATATGGAAAGTTAAGACGTACGATAAGAAGTCCAGTCCGTCCTGGCTGAGGCTCAGCTCATTGCTGCATTTAAACAGGTTAAGACTCAAGAAAGATTCAAGAAATATTTTTATTGTCAATTCTCTGTATTTTCGGGACACTGAAGGATCAAAAAGCTGTTTCTATCTCACCTTAAAATGAAATAAAATATATAAAACTGATGGTGATCAGCGAGTTTGACTATAAAAATGATCAGAATAACTGGAATCATAGAGATTACATGTAACGCACAGACCAATGGACAAATAGCATAATTTATTTCAGTTGCTCATTTCAGTTGGTCTTTTAAAGATGATGCCTCCCCTGAAGAAGAACCCGTACTGAGCAACTGTACTCTGTAAGTTGCTCTTCACCCTGACAGTCTTTACATGTGACGCTTTTCATGTCTGTACAATCTGAGCAGTCAACAGACTCCCACTGGGTGACTCAAGAGTTGCTTTTTCTTTATATTTTTCTTTTTTTTTTGCATAACATCTCCTCCAGCCTCTGGGCATCTCTATACTCTCCTCTCTTTTGTGTGATCTGGGAGAATCCCCGTGGAGGAGGAGAGTCTGGAGGTCGACTGAATGCGCTGAGTGGCGAGGCCGAGACGTCCCCCGAGGGCCGTGCACTTAGTGTGGTCAGAAGGACACACGTGAAACATACATGTGTTCCTTCTGATTCAGCTCTCTTCTTATCCTGCTTCACAACCTTTACATCCTGGACGTGTCGGTCTAGTGCTTTACCAGCAACATTTATTTTATTTAATCCTCCAATTTGGCATCTTACATATAGTTTTATATGTTTATCTTATTCTGCTCTGCCGCTTTATGGGAGCAGCTGCAATGAAGCAATGTCCTTAAAGGATCAATAAAGTGTTCTGGTTCTGTTTGTTGCCTCAAATCCTACAGTTCATTAAAGCTGTAGACCAAGCAGAACGTTATTTGTTGGTCAGTTGCACAGTGTCTGAGCTTAATGATTAATTAGCCCGGTGTCACTCTGGACCATTTTCAAAAACAGTACATTCTAGGACAGTTACATATGCTTTTCTGTCATTGGTTAAGTCAGTGAATGTCTCTGAAGGTTCTCAGCCATCCAGGTCATGGTATGTCCAAGAAACAAAGCTGAAACAAGGTCAACTGGATTTGTCTAAGATGTTTCATCCGAGTCTTCAGTTCTAAATGACTGGTGGGGAGTTGGGGTTTAAACGGGAACATCTGTAGGTGTTGTCCATGTAGTTTACACATTCCAGTGCAAAAAGGAATGTACGGACTTGGCAAAACAAAACAAGCCATTCACAAATGCATGGCTCAACACAGAACAGCCAGGATCCAGTTGCCCACCTTAGCCAAAGAAGACAGATGGTTTGAAAGAGGAGTAAAAGGAAGCCATCTGGAAAACCTCCGTTCACACCTTCAGACTGGAGTCTCTGTCCGTTACTGAGTCCTTCATTCATTCATTAAGGAATTAAAACAGTTTTCTCCAATTACAGACTCTAGTCATGTGAGCTTCTGATGAGCAACACCCACAGATGTTCCTATTAAACTCAACCACCAGTCTTTTAGAACTGAAGACTTGGGTGAAACGCCTCTAAATAAACTCTAAAAGTCCAGCTGCCTTTGTTTCAACTTGTCTTTTACGATAAATTAATAATCTCAGTGCAGGAGAATCAGGTACACAGGGCACCTCACTGCTGTGTTTCTGTGCTGCTGCCAGTTTACTGTAAAGCTGCCAGTCCCGGTGGAAGGCTTTCTGCCTTTTCTTTGGATGTCGGTTGTTGTTTCTTCATCTCACGCCAGGCAGAAAGCGCTGCCAGATAGACTGCTGTCTGCAGGAGATAATTATTACTAGATGTCTATCACAGGAACTGGCTCAGGAATCATAAACATACAAGGTTGGATATGTTGACAGATGGAGACGGTGCACACATCAATATTTGTACTCTTGCAGACAAGTTCTTTCAGTTTCCCCTAGACAGCAATGAAAAGACCCAGTATATATGGAAGCTATTGTTTCCTAAAACAATGTGCAGCTTCATAAGCATACTCTATATGGACTGTTGTTGTTTTTTTAGCTGAACTGAATTGAATATGACAACTTGAATGCTGCACAACACTGTAAACTGAACACATGGCTAGATTTCCACAGGTAAATGTGCTCTGAATGGATCTCAAACTACACCAACCACTCAGCAAATAAGAGGATGGACACTATGTGCATGAATAGAAACTGGTACAATTGAGGAAGCTGTAACCTAGAGTAGTCAAAATTCCTACTGAATTTCATCGACTTGGCCAAAAGAAAAGACAACAATCTATGAGGGAAAAGTTAAAATCCAAGGCCAGCAGTGTGTTCCGGGCAGAGTTACACGTTTTCGATTAATGTCCTCTGGAGATGGAGGTAGTCAGGCATGGTGGAAGCAGCAGCAGCAAGAGTTGGTATAAAAAATACAAATCAATGAAATGAGCAACAGCAACAACGACAACAACAGGACGTTTTCTCCAGTTGCAGTTGACATTTTTGAAAACTGTTGGCAAGGAAGTTGAGAAACTTTTGGTCACATTTTTGCCAAACGCACTAAATTTAATTTTACCTACACAGCACTTGTTAGATTAATCGTGTGTATTTTATTGAGAAATACGATTTATTAACAGTCTGGAGCAGTGACTATGATTACATGGATAATATTTCTTCAGTCCGATTGAAATCGTTTAGAACTTTAACTTTTAAAGCTTGCAAGGTGGTTCGAATCTACTGGAAATACAAGACAATACAACTTTGACAACGCTGAATTGATTCAGTATTGTCAATGAAGAAGGAGGTTGAGGAGGAGGAGGACGCAAGAAAATAAGAAGAAAATGGAACAGCAGAGATAGGAGAAGAAGAAGATGGATGAGGAAGAAGAAAGAGAAGCAGAAGAAATAGTAGTTTCTCCTTCATCTTTGTCTACAGTCCAGAATGTCTAGACTTGAAGAAGATGACCAAGATGTCTCCACGTCTCCAGTGTTGCTGTCCACATGGATTCCAGCTTGGTTCAAGAAGAAGGTGCTGAATGAGATGAACAGGGAGGAGGAGGTGAAGGTGGAGGAGGAAAATGAGGAAAGAAGAGAAGAAGAGTGAGGAGAATGACTAAGAGAGTGTGGGAGAAGGAGAAGGTAGGGGAGAGAAGAAGAACAAAGAACGAGCATGAGGAGAAGGAGGAGAAGAAGAAAGTGGAATAGGAAGAAGAAGTAGTTTCTCCTCCTTCTTTCTCTCCAGTCCTGAATGTGAAGAAGATGAAGATGTCTCCACGTCTCCAACGTCTCATGGATTCCATATTGGTTCACCTTGTTTTTCTACCTCCATGTTTCTGATCCTCCTGGAAACTCCTCACCTGATGTTTACTCCACGTGGAGCAGACATGCTCAGAGAGAATGGATTCTGACTGAGGTGGTTTTATTCTGATCATTAGTAGACATACTAGAGTCCATGTAAACACAGCAGCTGAAGTGAAGAACTACAGAAGTAAAGCAACAACTTCCAAATCTTCTTAATCCAAATAAAATCAGATATTAGATATTATGTAAGCTCTTGTTTAGAGACATTTTACAGTAGGAAAATAAATTAATATAATGAAATTACTGATGAATTTTTAACGATCCTGACATTGTTCATGCAGGCTTATTAGTAGAATAGGTCATTAGGCAAAAGGCCCGTTATAAAGGATGGTATTATTTAAAAGGTATCAGGAGACACGTAGACTATCAGAGTCCCAGTTCTGCATTTGTGGCCGTGCAGATCATTGTTTCCATTCTTCTGATTAAAAGCTAACAGCCGTTGAGGACGCCGAAGGACGAATAGCCACTCAGATCATCTCCTCCGTAGCTTTCTGGGGTTCTGCTGTAAAAATCGGCCTCGATGGCTTCATTAGGCGGAGTGACCCGTGTGGCTCGACATGGATCAGCCTTATGCAGATGCGACGCGGGTCATGCTTTCTGCAGCTGCTGCAAAACGGCCGGTATCAATCTCCATAAAGAAGACACGCCGGTCAGAGCCCGGCCATTCGGCATCTGCTGGTATGAGGCCCATTAAAAACCAAGCAGCTGTTCACACAGGGGAGCAGTCAATACAGGGAAGGTCTAAATGTCCAAACAGACCCAAAAGATGCTTTGAACTGTGTTGTCCTTTAGCAGATGCAGACAACACATTTATATCTGCACGTCTGCTCACCCACACCCGCTCCCATGATCACATCACTCCTGTCCTCCAGAAACTCCACTGGCTCCCAGTTCCACAGCGTATTCAGTTCAAAATCCTCCTCCTCACACACAAAGCCCTCCATAACCAGGCCCCTTCCTATCTCACTGACCTGCTCCATCGCCACAATCCATCCCGCAGCCTCCGTTCATGTGACGCAAACCTCCTTACTCCACCACTCAAGACCAAGCATCGAACCTGGGGCGACAGAGCCTTCTCTGCAGCTGCCCCCTCCCTCTGGAACTCTCTCCCCAAACACATCCGCGACTGTACCGACCTTCCTACCTTCAAATCTCTGACAAAAACACACCTTTTTAAAATTGCTTTTAATGTTTAGCTCAGTTTATTGTGTTTTTGATGTTATATTTCACATTGTTTTGCTAATTTGATGTCCTTTTTATGTAAAGTGTCTTTGAGTATCTTGAAAAGCGCTTTTAAATAAAATGTATTATTATTATTATTATTATTATATCTGTCAGACGAAATGAGAGCTTGACCAGCTGCCAGCCATTGTCATCAACTACAGCTACAAATGCTGTCAATCTGAAACATCATCAGTTCCTGTCCCGGTGCAGCTCCAATTCTAAGTACCCATCTGACCAAGTACCGTTCAGACACCTGGATGTGTTCCAACCCCGACCGGTTTCTCTAGGATGCATCAGGACAGCCAGGTATCCCAGCAAACCTTTCTTCCGCGTCTCTTCCACTTCCAGAATGAATGTCCTTATCTTACCGTCCTCCAGACTCCGTACTTGATGAACAAACTATCAAGTCCCCAAGTCTGCATACTTGGTATTGATAAACACCCAGAGTCTTCCTCAGACCTCTTCATCAATTCCTTTCATTGACACCTTCAAAGGTGTGGCTGATTACGATAATTTATCCCAAGCGCCAGCCAATGACTCTTGCATTGCCACCACACCTCAACAGTTAGTCTATTCGAGCTTCTACACCGCACCCCTGGATGGTCTCTACATACTTGATGGACACAACTTTGTATTTAGTTACAGGCTCCAATTCTCCCCAGAGCTGGTGGTTGGGAGGTAGAGGAAGTTATAATCCTAGTTTCTTATGTTCTCTCCCTCAGGTGAAGCTAATCCAGATTAATCAGCAGGATCCAATAAATAGGAGGAGGAACCTTTGCTGCCTTTCTTAACTTCTTCCTCCAGCCACAGTAGCAGGAGCTGTGGTGTTTGGTGGCGTTTGAGTTGCTGATTTGTTGTGTTTGATGCATCTTTCTTCTTGGTTTTATTGTTAATGTATAAGGGTTAGACACCAGGGATGAGGGTCCTTTATAGGCTGGCCTGAGTGGCTTCTAAGTTATTTTGTTCTGGTTAATAAATCAAAGTTTAATACAACTTCTGTTTGAGCTAGACCTCTTTATTGAGAGCCTGTTGCAGGGGGTCGTACACTACTTGATGCTCATTTAAGCCTGTGTTTCCTTTTCCTTGTCTCTCTCCTGCTAACCTGTTCTTGGTTGCATTTGTTGTCTCTGGACATTTTCAAGCCTACATAGCATTCCATATCAAGATCTGTTTAACAAACACCTGAAAATAAGGAGGACCCTCATTTGTGTGTCCTGCATTTGGGTTCAGTCCCTAGCTACAAATCCAGACAATCGATGCAAAGAAGACAATTTTAATGAAGCAAGTGGCACAGATTGGTAGCAAGGGTTCACCAAATATAGACTCTTCAGGTGCATGTGCAAGCGTATCCGTCTGCTGTGAGCTGTGGTAATCATAGAAACGTACACACCTGGTTCAGCTGCATATTACTGTGATTATGTGCTTGTGTGACCAGATTTTGAATGTGCAGTGGTGATTTGATTAACTGTACCTTCTCCAGACTTAACATTCGTTTCAGATGCTAATTTGCCCTTTTAGATTTGCTTAGCTCTTTGCTGGTATGACTGACAGGTGATTAAGGAGACAGTGAAGAACCTTTTAGATGGGTCGTGAAACACCCTAAACTCAGAGAGACGCTTCATGAGCCTGGGAGCTGAACAACAGCATGAATCAGTGTAATTCTAGGACTAATTAGACGCCTTGTAAAAATATTAAAAATGGAGGAATTCACCTGAGGGTAATGACTTTAATGCTGTAACTGGTTTGACAGTGAAGACATAGAATATCAAAATAGGACTTTTATAAAAGCCCATTTAGAAGCAGAAAATGGCTTGAATTGGATCCCCCCCCCCCCCCCCCCCCCAAAATCCTTATCTACACAGAAATGGAATAAAATACATATGGTACAAGCATTATGATCTATACAATGATAAATTACAAGCAGAAGCACTGGAGCACACATGCACACGCCGAAGATGGTTTTCAGTGAGGTGATTTCTCTTATGAATAATTCAGGAAAGATAAATTGAATTAAGACTCTGGCTGTGGAGCCATGTTGTACTAAGTGTGTGTGTGTAGGTCGGGTCAGTGGGTCTACATATTTATTCAGAGAGCCTCCTCAGACAGAGAAACAGGAGGGAAGAGCGAGAGAAACAGTAAACAGGAGCACAATGCTGAATTCTATCACCAACATGTTTCTGAATAAACTGTCTAACATTCGCAGTTGCATAATTTACCTGCTTACAGAATGTGCAGATGAGGCAAATGTTCAATAAGGAAGATCTGTGGGCTGTTTCTTAATTTCTTCCAATTTCCCAAGCTGTCAAAATCAATCCTCACTTGCTACGTCACTACGTTCATCCTGCAAACTGTCTTCCTGCTCTCTCTCCAAGCCAATCATTCTCTCAACCATGGTCATCCCAAAAAAGACTCTTCATCTCCGTCTTCTACTCCTCCACCACCAGTGTCCAGACTCTGGGGAGTCCTGTCCCTGAGATTCAGCTGTGCAACACTATCCCTCTTGGAGTTTAACCACCAAAACACTTACCTTGCATGTTCATGTTCATGTTTCCACTTGATCTCTCCTTACTGGACTATGTTAAATCTGACACTGCTACTAGGATGTATTAAAACTCAGAGAGGGAGGAGAGCTGCCCAAGATCCTGGCTAAAATGTACATCCACTTTCTCATTGGGCCAAAGTGAAGCAGGTCTGGTATGAAGGAGGAGCTGAGGCAGATCCACACTGGAGTCCAGGGAGCAGGAAGATGATTGAGACTCTGCCTGCCTTTCTTTTACGTTTTTGGGTATACTACAACCTGGATGACTGAGAACCTTCACAGACTCTGTTATCTAAAGTCTTTAGAATCAAACCTAAACTGTAAACTGTTGTAAACCAGCCTTGCAGAGTTTAAATGGACACATGGACTTGTTCTGCTTCTGCCTCTGGGTCTTTTGCTGCAGATCAATTAGACTCTCTGCTAACACAGACAGGAAGTAGCTCCTAGACTAAACTGAAAACAGTTCAGTACATCAAGGAGATGTGCTGACAGTTTCATGTCTATTTGTCTGTATATAGTGTGTTTGTGTGTATACTCATCATTTTTAAACCCACTTGGTAAAATAAAGAGAACTGTGCACCAGAGCCATCTTCAAAGTTAAGAGTTGGGTGGCCTTTGTCTTATTGACTGCACTTTCTTCAAATATTTAATTATGCCCAAAGAGGCGAGGATGTGTGTGTTTGTTTGTGTGTGTCTTAGCGTGGATGTGTTTGCAGTTGGAGGGCTATGAAGGAGGGAGTGGAGCCAAATGGGAGCTTCCTCTGTGCCTCGAGGCAACTGTTGACTGTGGCGGAAAATATCGGACTCTCGGAAATAGCTGACGTTTCTGTGTGTCTTCAGCACTCACACACACACTCATAACACACATTTTCTTCTGCTCTCTCCCCCTCGTAAGCTCGGAGGCGAATGAGGATTGCTCTTATGTCACATGGCTCAGATTTTTTTTGTTGTTGTTGTTTTGCTCAAAAAGGCGCCATCACAAACACAGACGAATGACATGACGAGGGCACTGCACTGAAGTGAAGTCGGTCCTCGTCTTCTTACAAACGATCAGCAGCAAGAGCAGAGCTCGCTGTGAGATGGAGCAAAGTTAACTTTCAGGAGATGGAGCGTAGAGCCAAAATGTCACACATAATAAATTTGTATGACTGTTGAACCATCAGACCATACTCTGTAGTAAAAGTGGACACCATGACCCCCACCCCCTCCATGTTAGTGGGCGGGACTTGGGCCAAACTAAAACACTAACATGTCAAATACAGTTTTTCCAAAGGTGGTTTCTGTCATTTTAGGTAGTCAACATATTGCTGATGCATGTTTAAGTGTCAAGTTTTCTGAGAAGTTGTTTTAGTTTTGTTTCCGTGGAGAACAAATAAAAAAAGAAGTGCAGTGCATAATCCAACATTTCTGTGTAACTGGTGGAAGTAGAGCAGAGTGCAGGATTAAGGAACCCCAGATTTTGGCCAATGGGAGGAAGTGAAGACATGTCGTCCATTTTTTCTTACAGTCCGTGCATCAAACCAACTCAGAAATTTAAAAATATAAAAAGTTCAGACATGGGATGATGTCTGTTTAAAGGTATTTTAGGAAATATTCCAAATCTTTGGAAAGAACCTTCAGGAGAATCCAAGAGACAACGACTACTGCTGTCTGTTGTTGTAGCTGCTCTTAAGTTTAGTTCAAAGGTATTTATTAGCATCATAAGAAAGACATTTTTATACAAAACTGATATGACCTGTCAGTGACAGCACAGAAAAATATCTTTCCTATTTCTCTAATTTAAAAATGCCCAACCTTTGAGTTTTATGTTAAAAACCTACAAAGCCTCCTTTCAGAGAGCAGCGTATCATTAATGTCTGCATTAATGTCCTGAATTATGCAGATGATTTTTGCATAACTACTACAAGGAATATTTTGGTACCATGTATAATTAATGAGATCTGTGTTTAAAGTTCCTAATTATGTTATGTTCAAACAACAGATGGGAAGAGCGCAGCAGGAGCTGCATTAACAGAGACTGAACCATCCAAGTCGTCTTTTAATTGGATTCCCCCCTGAACTCAGCACACTCTGTGAACTTATCACTGGAGCAGTCAGTGAGTTATGTGCTTTTTATACTCTTGTTTCAGACACATGTCAGTCTATGTTTCGATTATCAAATGCAGCTGCAGTAACCTTAATACATATGTTTGTTTGTATGTGTGTGAATGTGTGAAACAGTTTCTTCCCTCAAGCCATCAGACTCTTGAACTCGCTGAAACTGGAGTAAACATTCACAAATAGACACACTTACCCACAACCACAATAATATCATAACCTGTCAGCCCTTTGCACACATTATGCTACTAATCAGTCAAATGTTTACAACCACCCTAACTCATACTCTGTTAGTCTGCTTACTAGTCGGCGCTGCTCCCTGTTCTGTGTAATGTCTTTTTATAGGCATGCATTGTCTCCCAAGTGTTTTGCATTGTCTGTATTGTGTTTTTTTTTGTCTATGCACTGTCTCTTGTTCTTTCACTGTTGTCTGCACTGTCTGCACCATTTACACTGTTTTGTATCATCTGCATAAGCTTGCACATGTGCATATTATTGTATTGTGCTTAGTCCTATGTCTTCATGTAGCATGGTCCATCCTCTCATCTCACTACGTACTGCACCTGCTATATGGTTGAAATGACAATAAAAACCTTTTTGACTTTGACAATTTATTGTTTGTGTTTTGCAAAATCTGTGAAAAAAGCTAAGAAACAGCTAAATACACGTCCACAGAGAGAGGTGAACTGAGAACTGACTAGAAAGTGACCTAGCTACGTTATACGGAAGCCTTGTATGTCTAGCCTGAACTGTTAGCAGCTGTTAATTGCCTTTTTAAGAACCTGTACCCCATTACAAGCTATTCTTTGCAGAAATCATAGGTGACAGAAAGGAATCTTTGCATGATTATTAGCTGCATTAATTCTGTAATAGGAGGTTTAGGCTTCTGTGTCAATTTGCAGACCCTTTACGTAGACCCTAGCGCCAAAGCCTGACGTGAATCTCCCCAGAAATTAAACTACACGCCGCAGCGACGCAAACCACAAGAGCTGGGATTGGTCTGCTTGGTAGTAGCGTATTTCCACTTTGGTATTTTGGACTGCTTCTCCATCTCTGCAGTTTGATTGTTTTGGATCAATAAAGATGGAACACATGGAGGAAAGGTTAACTGAGGAGGTTCAGAGATACAAACATTTGTATGACTCGTCTTCGGCAAAATTTCAGTAAAATTAAATCACCATTGTTGAAAGTGAAGCTGGAAGTAGAAACAAAAATTAACCTGACTGGCAAAAAAGATACAGCGATGACTAGCGCTTGGGTGGCGTTTTTAAAGACCAACCAGACCGATGAGGCACAAGTATAAATGGCTCACATCGGCGTAGGCTACGTACGTAGGTTAGAGTTAGGCTTAAATGAGCCTTATGGCAGACCAGCCAAACAGGCTTGCTGCTGCTATCCTAATTATTTTACGATATTTGCTGTAGCATCTGTCCTACTGATATTGTTGCTACAGATGAATTAAAGACCTACTTTTTGTGCCTGCAGCTCTTCTGGATTGTCGTCTTTGCTCTACATAGGATTGATTTCCCCAAAAAAGGGGGGTGTTCATGAGGACCTGCTCTGGATGACATATTGGTGGTCAGATCTATGGTCAGATAGATAAGAGAGAAATTTTAAATGAAAAGGTAGCTTACTCAGCGTTAGCCCCGATGGTTGTACAAACCAAAAACTACCATATAAAATGAGATGTTTCTCACACCTTATGATTAACAGAATGCCAAAGCACCAGAGCAGCCCTTCGAACAAGAACCTTTTATATTCATCTACAATGCAGACATACCCACCGCGCCCCACAGTGTAATATTGGAGAACAGAGAAGAGCCAGTAGTAATAATGCAGGACTAAAGCAGGAAGAATAATTGAAAGGGAGCTTTTAGTCTCAACATGCAACTCATATTAATTAACCGAGACAGCTGGGAAAAGAGCATAATCGGTTGCGAATTACCTCTGCAGAGGTCACTCCGAGGCAGACAATAAAGATATTATCGGTGCTGTGTCAGGTGAGCCGGCTGGCGCATGAATGCAGATGAGAGGGAACGTGTTAACGGGCCGATCCAAGGTGAGCATTTACATTTTAAAACGGCCCTCAGACTGTCTCAGGTGTTTAACTCGTAGCGTGAATCACGACAAGTGCAACATTAAAAACACGTTGAACTTTCTAGAGGAGCAGTATTACAAGCTGCCAGGTGTGTGGAGGTCAGAGGTCACAGCCACGACACCTCCTGCTTCCCATGTGGCTGCAGAGTGACTCTGTATGGTGGGAATATGCTAAGATACAGCATCTGAATGTAGAAGAGGTTTCTTTCTTCTTTCTTCTCTGGTTATGAGAGGAGAATATGTTTCTAAACCCTCAACAGATGATGCTAACTTTGCTCATCGAGGTTCAGTCAGTACAAACCG
Source organism: Chelon labrosus (assembly GCF_963514085.1). NCBI lineage: Eukaryota > Metazoa > Chordata > Actinopteri > Mugiliformes > Mugilidae > Chelon > Chelon labrosus. The sequence goes on from NC_140358.1 coordinate 28,208,604, forward strand.
TTGAAATCATTGACTGTCTCTGAAGGTTCCCAGTCATCCAGGTCATCGTATATCAGCTGAAAACAAGAGCAGCTGGGCTTGTAGAGTTTCTTGAAGATGTTTCATTACTCGTCCAAGGAGCTTCTTCAATTTTAAACGATTGGAAACATTCTAAAAGACTGCACAGTTTATAAAGATGGACAAATTCTCCCTGTAGGTTTCCTGAAGAGCAGTTTTAAAGCTCAGTGTTGTGTCTCCGGTTGTCTCCATCATGGCAGGGCCTGACTCCACCTTAACTCCCAGCTAATTCAAACATGCTCAAAGAGATGGAGTGTGAACGAACCTGTCTCTCATAGAGGCCATGCTCTACATTATTCATCCATTATCATCGCCTTATTGCAGGTCGGGCCGCCAACCAATCAGGGAATTCTGAGAACCGATCTCAGCAGCACTACAGCGTTTCCTGGGGGATCCCAGAGCGTCCCCATGCCAGTCGAGATGTATAACCCCTCAAGCAAATTCTGGGTCTATCCCGGAGGTCTCCTCCCAGCTGGCCTTACCCGCTAAACCCCCACAGAGAGGCGCCCAGGAGGCATCCTCACCAGATGCTGGAACCACGTGAACTGGGCCCTTCAGACGCTAAGAAGCAACAGCTCTACTCAGAGTTCCCTCCAGATGTCTGAGCTCCTCGACATATCTCTGAGGCTGAGCCCAGCTACTCTACAGATGAACCTAATTTCAGCCGCTTGTATCTGCCATGCGGGCGGCACAGTGGCATGGTGGTTAACACTGATGCTTTACAGTAAACAAGAAGGTTCTGGGTTCAATCCACTGGTTCCTTTCTTTGTGGAGTTTGCATGTTCTCCCTTCGTCTGCGTGGGTTCTCTCCAGGTTCTCCAGCTTCCTCCCACCGTCCAAAGACATGCTGGTTAGGTTCATTGGTGATTCTAAATTGTGCATCTCTCTGTGTTAGCCCTGTGATAGACTGGAGACCTGTCCAGGGTGTACCCGCCTCTCAGCCATTGACAGCTGGGATAGGCTCCAGCCCCCCAGCGACCCCATAGAGGACAACCTGTTACATAAAATGAATGAATGAATGAATATATCTGCATTCTTAAAGTTCATAACCATAGCTGAGTTTTGGAACGATTGGTAAATCAAAAACTTCAGCTCCCTCCTCACCTTTAGTGCAGCTGTTGCACCGAACCACCTGTCCATCTCTTGCTCCATTCTACCATCACTCATGCACAAACCTAACAATAGCTTAGTTGCTTAGCAGCTTTCAGTTATTCTGCTCCTCACCTGTGGAACACACTCCCTGCACACCTGAGGTCCGCACCAACTGTTCATTCATTTAAATCAGGCTTGAAAACATTGTTATTTGCTGCAGCTTTTTCTTAGACACATTTTATTATTTTATTGATTTTAAATCAGTCTTTTATGATTCCAATTACTGTAATTATTTTATTTAAAAAATTTGTTTTTATTTCCTTTTGTGTTTTCTATATTCTATGTTCTATGCTTTTAAATCTGCTTTTATATCTTCTGCTTCTGTAAAGCACTTTGAATTGCCTTGTGTACGAATTGTGCTATACAAATAAACTTGCCTTGCCTTGCCTTGCTGAGGTTTGGGGAAGAGGTTTGCTTTTCAATGTTAGACAGAACCACCATTAGCTGACACCTGATGTTTAAGTTATGTGGTTTGCGTTATGCATTCGGCCTCCTTGAGACTTTTTACTACGGTCACCTATTAGGAAAACATGAACTATTGTAAAGACAAAGTTTGGTGCAAAAAGAAACCATTGCATGGGTGAAATCTGTAATCAGAGCTGGTAGATCAGACGTCACTGTTATCACATTGCTCACCACTTCACTAATACAACTGAAAAAGAATCTTCAGAATAATAAACGAGGTGATGCATTGGCTGAATATTCTTCATTCTCATCCTGAGGTGTAAATACATGAGCAGCTCTGATAAGCAAAAGTTTGAATAGAAGAACGTCTTTAATTTGCATTCATTGGACGTTGTTAAACAGTACTGCGTGTGTGTCTATATCTGCTTCGAGACAGACGTTTAAATGTATTCTCCGCATGCCAGCCATCATCAAAACACAATTCACCAGACAAGACGCACATCCATTGATACTGCTGTTTTTATTTTAGTGAGAACAGGGGCTGTCAGCCATGTATCTGTGTGTGTGTGTGTGTTTGTGTGTGTGTCAAGACGTATCTAAATATAATTTCACAGACTTGCCAACGTCGCTGCCATTCAGAGAGAGACGAGGGAAGACTCGGCTTTGCATCAGAGGGAGTGTTTTGTCTGAGTGTGTGCAGAGTTGTCTAAGTGGTGTGTGTGTGTTCACTGTGTGTGTGTGCGTGAGTGGGTGAGCGAAGATTGACAATGAAATACACCATGTGTATCACCTTTTGCGTGGCCTTTTCTTTGGCTTCATCCAAGCGTTGTGACCTGGGCGGCAGTCCAAGATGAAACACAGAAGAATTTTATTCACAGGCGTCTCTCTGAAGGCAGACGCACAAAGACAGCTACACAGACACATACCACTCATGTGCACACTGATCTGTACAGCACACACACAGATATATTTGCGTACACTCTCAACTTTTGTTTTAATCTGATAACGTTGTGTGCAGATTAATGTAACGTCAGTTTTAACTTTCTGTCAGGAACAAGCCCTTGAATTGATTTATTTGAAATTGTTTGCAGAGCTGCAGAGAGTCTGGGTTGCCTGTACGTTGTGACAGTTCGAACACAAGTGGCCACCTGGAATTAAAATGCGTCCAGATGTGTCTCCTATTGAGATCCGACCTTTGTTTCCCATGCTGTATGCAAATAAACACTGACGTCATTTAGCACGTAGTCTCTAATGGATCTCTACCTATTGCTGTTTCAGAACCATGAACACCTGGTTGTTGTGTGTGTGTAGTGTTTTGGAACAAGCTGTAGCGTCTTTTTTACTCAATAATTAACCACACGCTAAAACATTTATTTAATAACAGAATCTCATAAAATAATTTCATTTGTTAATTCTAGTTCAGATTAGTTTCTAGTTTAGTTTGGTTCTCAGCTCCAAGGATCCAGGATCTTTTACAAGGCTATTACTATTGAACAGACATCACTTATTCATGTGATCATTTCTACACTGTAAAACCTAACAGTACATGTTAATAAAAGAAGAAAGTTAACGTAACTCAAACTCTGAAAAAAGTTAGAGTCACTCATTTCCATGAATTAAACTAACTCAAAAATGAAATGTTGATGTAACAACTCAGTTGCTTTGAGTGCACTTTAAGTTTTGGAGCATTTAAGTGTTGGTGATGTAATTCTATTTCATTCCACTAACTCATTTTCTATAAGTTGTGTTTATACTATTATTAAAAAAAATAAAGTCCTGTTGACCATGGGCTGCCATTTAGCATTTTTCATTCTATTGTTGTTATTTGGTTCAGAAATCAGTTTATTGTGAACAAGTAAACCAGAATGCATAAAAAAAAAATTCATTTTTAAGCTCTCAGAAATCTTTCAAGCTATTATATTTTTTTGTAAAAAAATATATTTGTCAAATAGGTTAAATACATTTTAAGAAATTCAGTTATATAGATGTATCAAAAAGAATTGCCCACCACAACTAGATACAGTCTCTATTTGTACTGGGCAGCTAGTTGGAGCTTTTCCAGCTCTGGTTTTTTCACTCTGTCCCACCGTGAAGCGCTCGGACTCAACCTTTTACAGTCTGCACTCAACGTGTTTGCACCTTTTGCACACGGCACCGACGCCACTCCGCCACCAACTTCAACCTGAGAAAGACTACGTCGCTACGTCGCTCACGAAGCATGATGGGATACCCGTAACCTGCCGCAGTGACCTAAAGTGGGCTCCACAGTGCACAGCTCGTGTCTCTCCTGCTGACGAAGAGACGTTGTTGTGTTATTTTCTTGCTGATTTTGTACGAGTTCACCTTTTTTCTTCTTCGGCGAGCTGTTCGTTTATCGGACTGTTTGGATTGAAAAAGCAGAACGTGCACGCTGGAGTGAGGGTAAGTTAACTTAGCTAACACTTTTCAAATGTTATGCACTAACGTTAGCTAGCACGCAGCGTGGTTCAAAAAATAACCGTCGTGCTTTTTATTTGTTGCGTATGTCTGTTCAACTGCTTGCAGATACAACTTAGATGTTAGTTTTCAGGCTTCCCGCCTAGCTACCTTCAACTTAAACTTAAGCGGGACTCGGGAGCCTCGACTCCATTTGGCGCTTTCCATAGGGTCTCCGCTCTGCTGGCTGATAACTACCGATAAAAGTCAATTCATTTGGTCAGTGAGAAAAGTACATTTCTGCAGTGGACAGAAAAACGTGTTTACCGAGCAGCCTTGTAGAAAGACGTAATTGTTTGATGAAAATATGTGGAAATGTAAATTATGTGAATTTTCTAGTTGCTTGAAAGTACAATTATTGAGACATTACAGGCTCTACCATGGCCAGTATTCTACGGTTTCCCCTTTGCCTTGCCTGTATACCAGTTGCATGTGCACATTTACTACGTTTAATTCACTGAAGGTTCATTTGTCCAGAAATCATTCAGCTGGAAGAGTGTTAGGTGGTGACGGTCATGATTTGATGTTTGACCGGGCATTTCATTGCCCTGTTTGAGATTAGCAACAAAATTGATTTGATTGCATTAGGATTTTTTATGTAGTACCAGATACTCCCTCTGGACACCTTTGTGGCCAAAAATGTACATACCCCAAAACTAGTAATTAAACACTACATTCCTAAATTAGTCCATTCAGTTATAGTTTAGAAATTCTTTCTTTAGTTTTTCTTAAACTTTCTTACCAAAATCTGGAAGGGATAATGTTATGGGTTTTTATCATCAGACTTTTAATAAGCTTCATTTGTAAAATTATACTTCATTCCTGACATTCCTTTCTCCTTTTTTTTTAGGAGGACTTGGAAGCCACCCAGGAGGGAGCAGTGGCTCTGGTGGCAGTGGTGAATGAGGAGGAGGTGCTTCAAGTTCCCTTCGAGACCCAGCATGTGTCCATTGTTCTTGAAGATATGGTTGTCATGTCACATACATCATGGACCGATTCGCTGGTAATTTTGTTTGCATTGGTGTATGCACTGCATTTGAAGTACCCGGAAAAGCTCAGTGGCTTCTTCGAGTTCATTCAGGTTATCCTCCTTGACCTGGATGATGGCAGGAAGCAGCTCAGGCCTAAACTACAGGCCTTAAAAAATGAGCTGGAGTAAAGTTCTACAGTAAAGTTGTAAAGCATTTGTTGTCAGCAGTTTCTAAACAAAATACCATGTGGCTGGCCAGCTGATTTATTTTGTTTAGACAAGTGTTTAGTGTAGTTATGGTTAATTGTTTTACTGTGCATATTTGTATGATGTCACCAGTCCTATTAAGATGATACTGTACCGTGATTGATCTGAGCCCCATAGAGGCAAGTCTGTTTTGATTTTGAGTGTTAAGCATTCAACTTAGTAAAACCTTTTAATGCTTAATAATTTTACTTTGCATGTAAGGTGTCACCAGTTTCGACACTGTTAAGATACTGTGACTGAGCTGAGCCTCAGAGAGGCAAATCTGTTTTGACTTTGTTTTGGGTGTTAAGCATTGAACTTAATAAAAATATTAAGTTATGATACACATTTTGAGTTTGTATTATGTTAATAGAACTCAAATTGTTCAAGGCAATTGGTTTCCTCAAATGTACTGAGTTGTCAAAACTAGAATGTAGTAATACATGTAGTGAAAGAAAACAGAGTAGCTTCAACTTAGAGGGTAACATTTACGGGCAAAAGAGCCATTTAAGTTACTATTATTTAATTCTGATCAATTCAATTAACACATTTTAAATTAGTTTATAGAACTGTTACATACAAGTGAAATATACTTATTAGTCTTAAGTTCATTGAACTGAGTAAACTGGTACTTATAACTTAATTTACCCAAGGTACTGTAACAATAAATACTTGAGTTACTAGAACTTAAACAATTCAACTACAGAAAAATATTTGATTTAAGTTTGCCAACTTAAATGGTTCAAGGCAATCGGTTTCCTCAAATGGTTTGAGTTCAACTAACTTATCAGGTTTTACAGTGTACTAGTGGTTGAATGAATGAGTTAAACTCCTCTTCCTCAGATCAGCCCTGTTGAGTAGGTGGTCTTTAATGTGACCCAGGACTCATTGTGTGTTCACACTACCAAAGGAAGGAGGTCACATGTGTCCCAGACCACCTCCACATGTGGACTGACACCAGATCAGTGTTCACACCTGGACTTCATGCGAGGTCTGGACGGGGCCTTAAAATTGCTACTGAAAGCCTAATTAAATTCAATTCAATTAAATTAACTACAATATAATAAACTACTGCTTTTTCCTTTTATGAGATGGTAGCATTTTATGAGCTAACTCCAATGTTGAAATGTGGGAATGAATGTTGAGAGTCTCTTGGTGGTGAGAGAGTGGATGTGTTAGCGCTGTTAGCACTGTTAGCACTCAGAACTCACACTTGAGAACTCACAGTAGCTCAGCTCATTATTAATGTACGCTGAGTTTCAGTATCAACCTGAGCTCAGTTTAGCTCCTGTACCGACCTTTACAAGCTTTCAAACGCATGAACAAGCAACAGCTCACACGCACACATCCGCAAGATGCAAAGCTGCAGTATTTTTGTCGTCCACACATGCCAGCATGGAAAGGTGCATATAAACAAACACCACACAAGGATGAGAGCATCCTTAAATGTTCATGTTTAAACACACGGCGGGTGAAAGAGGGATGTCGTCTGTGCTGACGCCAGGACTGATCTTTCCTCCACACTGAGCCGTGACGCTGCTGCAGTCTGAGGCTGACGGCTCGGAGATTTAAGGCTCGCTGCTGCACTCAGCTGCCTGCACAGGATTTTCTAATTAGAGTTGGCGACTTGGCTTCGGCTTTGCCTCGCAATAAATCACCGAGCCTCTCAGGTGCATTCCACTCCAGCCCCGCTCAGTGGCATTTCACTATCAGCAAGCTGATTGAGTTCCCCCGATATTTTCATCCGGGAGAAAAATAGGAACAGTGTGTGTTTGTGTGTGGTGGTTCAGGATAAGCATCTTCAGCACAAAACTCCTTCAAGACATTAGAGGTTGGTAAAGGGTTTAAAAAAAATTAAATAAATAAAAACAGCAGCGAGCCACAAATTAGACCCATGAGCCCCAACAATACTGTGAGTAAATCAACGAGGGTAAAAGTGTCAAGTTTATCCTCTCTTGTTTTAATTTACATGAGTAATTCCCTGATTGCAAAGATGCACAATGTTTATCCAGTTTTTCCCTTTTGCTTTTTTGTCTCACTGCTCCGAATCAGAGGTTTAGTCGGCACAGAATTCAGCCTCAGCACTTTCTCTGTCCGTCCTGCTAACCTAGCATTAACATTAGCATTAGCAGCTAGCGTTTCTCTCCACTGCAGAGAGGCACCTCATCCAGAAAACAGTGAAGAGGCTAAGTCTCTTCTGGATGTCTATTTGTCTATTATTATTATCACTTAGTGACATTTTTGGACAAAAGATGAAACATATAAATCTTAGTTTGAATTATTGCATTTTCCTTGTTGTTTTATTTTAATTATAAAATCCAGGTTATCAGTAGAGCTCCGGTCGCTGACGTCACCCTGCACCGACAATCACAACACCGCCATATTCGTAGGAAAGCACGCTTTTTGAATTACTACACGGTTGACAACTGCAAGCAACTACCTAACTTGTCCTTGTACCAGTTACATCCAACAATGGTCGACAGATGTTGTGCCCCAGGATGCCAGAATTGTTGGGGACAAGTAAAGGGGAAATCGTTTTATAGGATTCCCAAAGATCCTGCAAGACATCAGATGTGGATTACTGCAATAAAACGCGCAAAAAGCAGGCACAAGAAAACGGAGCGGTGGGATCCCTCAAGAAACGGGTTTGTCTTGTGTAGCAATTACTTTATATCAGGTACAGAAATGCAAAAAAACTGAAGTTCCTCAAACGTCCACTAGATGCTGTCTTCAAAAGTGAGTCGTTCCCAGAAGACCTCCAGAGTAAAATGTCCAACTTCACAGCAGAAATAAACATGGCTACGCATCAGCTCCAGTCACGCTCCACCTCTCTGAACATGTTTGAGTAGCTGGGAGTTATGTGGAGTCATGAACTGTCAAGATGGAGGCGACCAGAGAAACCACGCTGAGCTTCAAAACCGCTTTTCAGGAAACATACGTGTGTTGTCATAGAGGGTTCGGCCATCTTTAAATTTAGTCTGTGACAGGTGGAATCAAACAGGCATCTGGCAGGATGCAACGTCCTGGCATCAAACCCGCCGTCCACTGCAGCACATCACTAAACACTGTGCACTGAAACACAACAAACACATTTTGTACTAATTTGTAAGCTTCAGTCTTTAATTTATGCTGAGTCCTGCAGAGCACTTTATTTTGTTATTTTATCCTCTATAAGATTTCGAATTACAAACGTTTTCATGTTCAACGAACCGATCACTTTGGTCTTTGGCAAAGTCTTCAGGAAATAAGATCAAGTTGATCAATTTTAATTACATTTAGATCGAGGATGCAACATAATTAGGCCAAAACAAAACGCCCCTGTCGAACGCAGAGGTGGCAGAAATCATTTTAATGCTCAGTGATGTTCTTTAACGCCTCCGGCAGATGTTATTACCTGCCACGTCTGAGCGCGCTGCCACGGCAGTGAAGAGCTGCACTGCAGACGAGGCCAAAATGCAGAATGACCGGAGAGCTCTCACTGCTGCCAAATATCAGCGTAACTGAAAAATGACCGCCTTCAGAGGTAATTTACTCGGCCCGATGGTGACACGATTGCATCCCACTTACAACGTCTTTGTAGAGATAAGTGAAGTGTGGTGGGAGTGAACGAGAGCCGCAGCGATCGCACACTTATTCACACACTCTTCTGATGAGTGAGACACTTCTGCAATGACATGAATGCAAAACGGATCCGTGGTGCTGATTGTGACTCTGCAGTGTGTGAGGTCTCTGGATCTCTGACTTTAGACCTTGATGACAGTGAAGCTTCCCAGACCTTTAATAATGACAGATTTGATTATGGTTGAGTAATATGAGGTCAGGACGGTCATACACTGATCAGCCACATCATTAAAACCACTGACAGGAGAAGTGAATAACATTTAAACCATTTTGTGACAATTCAATGTTCTTCTGGGGAACGTTTGGACCTGGCATTCATTGGTGTGGATGTTGATTAGACATGTAGAACAGCACAAGGTGTTGACCTGGCCTCCAAATTCACTAGATCCCAAACTGATCAAGTATCTGTGGGATGATCCATAGAGGCCCCTCCCCTCAGGCCGGACTCAGCTCTGTTCATTTGTTCCAGGACGGAGAGAGACCGCTGTGTCCACTTCAGCCCAAACTAAACCAAACTGAGGGATAAACGCTCCCGGTTTCAGAATATAAGACCAAGCATAAAAGCACTAGCGTCCCAAAACAGTAGCATGGAAGCCAGCCCTGCTTCCCCTGCCCACAAAATGTTTGTGGCAGAAAGTTCATCTGGATTAATTGATTGCTGTGTTGTATTTAACCTTGGTTCAGTTCGTGTTCACAGGGCAAATCATTCTGACACGTCCTCAACTCTATGTTCTTACAAACGGTTTTGTTACTGGTTATAATTATGTGGGAAAACTGGATTTCAGGTAATCAAGAAACAATCAAATCAAAAGTGGAGCATCAGCAGTGAGTGTAGTCACCGTTATTTATTTCTGTTCTGTGGTTCATGGAGCAGAACCATCTAGGCTACTAGACTAGGCTACTCAGGTAGTCACTACTTGGTTATGTCATTATGAGGTAGTCGTATCGGTCTGTGGGTAACATGTGTTCACTTTGCAAACAAACAGCTGCAAGAAGAGAGAGCTGAGACCAACTCTAACCGGCCTCAGCTCGGTTCATTTAGTCCCAGAATGGAGTGAAGCTGCTGTGTTCACACCAGAACAAACTAAATAAACGTGGCCGGTTTTGAAATAAAAGACTTTGGCTATAAAATCATTATCACCCCAAAACATCAGCTTTTCACACAAAAAAAAAACAAAAAACAAAACACTTGCCTGAAAGCCAAGTCTCTCTGTTGGGAACTGATTATTCTCCTGCAAAGATTTGGGCGGGTGATGAACGGAAGACAACATCGACATAGTCATACACATCATCTGAGTGCCGTGGAGTTTAATTTGTTGACAACAAAATGGCTCTGATTGGTTGGAGGATGATCCAGTTGATGCAGATGTGTTATAAAACATAATGAAATAATAAAAAAAGAACACATGATGCCATAGAATGGATGAATCAATCACATTCATAACGTAAGAATAAGTAATAATCTTTATCTGCTGAAATGAAGCAGCAACTATCTGTAGCTAAGACATAAAGATAAAACCACATGTATTAACATATATTTAAATTGCAAAACAGAGTGCAGTCAAAATATAAAAAAATTAAATTTACATAAAACACAAAAAGACTTGAAAGGCTGTAAACTGATGTCACAGAGAGTCATTAATCATCCTGATGCATAAATCAGAGCTGTTGTTTCTGTTTTCCCGTCTCACACTCAAACACATATCCGTGCTCAGATGATAAACTACCGTCCGGCGATGTCCGGTCGCAAAAAGCCGCTCACGGCCAAATGTGCTTTTTAGTCCGAGCCGTTCACTTCGTTACCTCGAAACTAGAACTCACGAAGCAGCTGGAGTGAGAGATGTTGCTTCTACGGAGGCTTTTAATAGCGAGAGTCGAACACTAAAAGCTCTGCAAATTGTTTGAAAGCCGCAGCAGATGAGGGATGTTGCTGATGACGCACTAAAAATATAAAAATATAACCTTGAATACGCCAGTAGAGTCGATTGTGTTATGTTCTCTAATGGTTATTCTAATTAAGCCTGCTTTGATTTGTTTTCTTTCTTTGCTTTCTTTTTTATTAAATTTAGAGGATTGACACAGTTTTTTTCTCTTGTCATGAAGTTACACAATCACTACTGTTTATTTTAACTCTATAGTGCTTCCAGAATAACTCGCTAAAGACAGATATGAGAACACAAATATCTCCATATAGTGGGAGTGAATGGGGCACCGAAACGAAGCCTCTAAATAACGCATTATCTGCCGCGAAACTCGTTCATTTCACCAATATTTTGTTATGATACGCTAGTGCTATTCCCCGTTGAGTCCAGAGTTACCTGTTATCATCATCTGGAGTCTGTAGATTGACCTACTAACCTCTGACCTGGATGATGTCATCTCTGAGCGCCACGCGGGGTTTGCCTGTAATTTGCTGCTGCTGGTTTTTGGCAACATGGCTGAATATTTTTCCGATTCTGAGGTTGTGGACGATGACTTTGTTTATGATGGACGTCCTGACCGTTTTGAGCCAGAGTATACGGATGAGGAGCTCGTTGAAAGGCGGATGTGGAGGCAGAGAGAGGAACAGCTGGCCAAAGAACAACAAACCGCTGCACGTCCGCGAATATCACTAGCGTATCATAACAAAATATTGGTGAAATGAACAAGTTTCACGGCAGATAATGCGTTATTTCTACGCTGCGTTTCGGTGCCCCATTCACTCCCACTATATGGATATACGCGGCACTCCACTGGATCTAAATATCGTCCGAACGACCCCAAATAACACCAAAGTTATATTGGTGAGTAAACGATCGTATTTTATGCCAGAAATAAGGTCCAGGTTGTAAAAAACAGTAGTTCCCCTTTAAAGGTGATTTCTAGAACGTGCACTGCATAAAAAATAACTCAGGGTTTATGAAACCAATAAACAGAGACAACACATGGAATAATAAAATAACACTTCATATTAAATGGCTTCTTCTTCTGCTGATGCTGCTGCTCTTTGTTATTCTCTCCCATGCAGTGTGTCATGCTCCAGTGAGCTCTGAACCTCACAGTTCACGTATCACAGCCAAACCAAATCATTGCCTTCAAGTCTCTGAAAACCCAATTTCCTTCTGCAAACACCTCAAAGCACCGTGACAACACACCGTTTTAGAGTCAGAATTGAGTCCTGCTAAACTGTGTTTCAATGTATAGGCGGGAATCAAGTTTCATTTTCATTTGCAACCTTTGATCTCACAGCTGCTGCTCGAGCACAGACGTTGGTTTTATAGCCAGACCCAGATCAGCGTCTTCACTTAAAAGACTCCAAAATTTGAACATAATCATCAAACTGAGAAATAAATCTGCAAATACTGACCCGTTAAGCTGAAGATCAGTCTTCTATAAGCAGCAGAGCGGTCTGGCTTTGGCAGCGGCGTGGAAACGAGGCCTGATGGTTCTCATCAACGCCGTATTGAGTCAGCAGATCTGGACGTGAAGGACACTAACTCAAAAGCTTTGACTCCTGGCTAATTGTATGGATCTGAGCTGATCAATCCGACCGTATTACTGCAACGGGAGGTGTGGGGGGGTCCCTGGGGGGTTTACGAGGAGCATCTGATCAGGGAGGGGGAGATGTTCATCCATGTGCAGGACAGAGAGAGAGAGAGAGAGAGAGAGAGAGAGAGAGAGAGAGTTGAAGGCTTTTCGCGTTTGCAAAGATTAACATTTGTAAATATTTTCTACTCAACTAATAAAGACAAGACTGTTCATTTTTATGCACTTAACTGATTTCTAATTAAATTTATATTCGACTCGTCCTTTCTTGCCGCCCAATCCTGGACATGGTGCCACAGCAGAGATTTCACTCGTTTCCTATTAGAGACCACTGAATGGAACTGAGCCGTCGTTAATGTCATTAGTTCTTTAGTTGTATTCTTTTTAAATCTCGTCCCAAGGTCATTAAATAATAATCATCCATCACTGACGATTCAGAAGATTAAAAGATCTGGTGTTAAAAGGTTGTATTATAAATGACAGTAATGTTTCAGGCTGCATTTAAAGCGATCCCTTTGTCGTCCATCTCTTTGGACTCTAACTCTTGTACATTTTTATGAGTCAAACGTGCAGAACATAAAAATGTTGCTAGTGCATGGGCGGAGCTAGCTCAACGATGCAACCGCTCCACCTGGGTTCATCCAGTCATTCACAGATTCACTCCTATCTTTGTGTTCTTGTGGGACAATGATACAGGAATGTGACTCCAGCAGCTTTAGACACACTGCAAAAAAAGGTTTCAAATTAGGAATATATTACTTAACTAAATAAAGTGATCTGCCAATAGAACAGGAATACTTGACTTACCAAGATAGAGAAAATCTATCTATCATCAATGAACCCACAAATATCTCCAAACTAGTGCTTTAGACTAAAAACAAGTAGATTTGTAAAATATGAACAGAACAGTTTAGTCAGTAGTAATAGTTGTGACTTTACAGTCATTAGTACTGTCATTGCTCTGGACTGGATTTCATCTATGGACATATGTCAGACTGACAATAAAACAGTGAATTACATTTGATCATTATCTGTTTTAATATAATTATTATTATTATTATTATTATCATTACCTTACTGATCCCACATGGGATCAATAAAATTCTTTTTCTGCATTTGACTCATCCATTCGTTCACACAGTGGTGCTTGCTCAAGGCACCTCAGCCATAGACTACTCCACAGCTCCCCCAAAGGAAATGGCAGTGGTGGGATTCAAACCCACGCCCTCAAAGACACTGCTACCATAAATAACATAATGTGTGAAAAGAGGAAAAGATGACGAGTGATTGACAGCGTAGTTTTGCCACTTGTCTTTGTTCATCTAAAATACTCCTTTTGAGCATTACCTTACTACACGAACCAGTTAAATTTTATTTTATTTATATAGCATTAATAACAACACAAACTGTCTCAAGACGCTCTATAAAATCTGGTCTGAAACCCCCAGAGCGAGCATGAAATCTAACTTTTAACAGGAAGAAACCTTGAGCAGAACCTTAAGCTCATATAGAGGGACCCATCTGCCTAAGGCCACGTAGGTTACGGCGTCTATGTCCCGTAGTATTTTAAATGAGTGTTAGTATCCGTCACTAATGTCATGATGTATTTCATGTTCATCCCCAATCTTTCAAAACTCCAGAAAGTCTTATAAAAGTATTTTACATTATCAACTTCACGTGTCCTCACCGCTCACCTTCATAAATCAGCCTCTATCTCTTTCCCAGCCATGCCTGATCCATGTTGTCCTACCGCAGCCATAGCCGAGCGGACAGGTTGTACGTAGGATCAGTCCCAGCGTGAGGAACTGGTTTTGACTTGTCCTTCTCTGGGTCTGTCAAAGCACGGCCACTTTGCTTCCATTGTTTCGCTCGCAGGCATCTTTGCAGCAGCTCTGTGCCTTTGTGCAACGATCCCGTCAACTTACCCACATCTTTCAAAAGGCATCACGGCTCCAGTGTGAGGAGGAGAAACGCTCCCAGTCGTCCTCCGTATTTGTCGAGGAGGACGTGAGCGTAGATTTCATGTCGATGCATGTTATCTTACAGCGAGATGACTGTTACTGCACCTGACTGCAGCAAATACATCCTTCACTCATGATTAACATTATACTGCAATGCATAGAGATCTACATATCAGCCTGAATATACAGTTAGTTTAGCTTTCACATTATTGTTTAAAACTGATTCTTTATCTTTTAGATGTTCAGACGTATTTCTTGACTCGAGTACAGAATTACCTGGATGTGCATAAAATATGGCTCGTATCGAGCAATGACCGAGATCTTCTGACTATTAATCTCATTATAAACAGCCGATGAAGATAATGTGTAGATTTATAACCAAAAGGAAAGGCGGGCTGCAGGAAATCATTAATGTAAACTAGAGATTATATGATGCTCAACAAATCCTCCTCCATTCAGTGTTAGAAATGCCACAGTGAGGTTTTTCAGAACATTTCCAGGCTCCTCCGTCAGCCAGCGATCCTGTTAGCTGAATGGAGTTAAAGCTTCTCTTTGCTGTCTCTGCGGTGAATGCAGCTTCCTCTTCCTCTTCCTCCTCCTCCTCCACCATCACCGGTGTCACGGCTCCCCAGAGGCAGATCTCAGAAGTGGCTGCAATTTATAGGATCTTACCCAAAAGCATTGATTTTATTGACGAGGTCAACGTCAAACATCTGCATTCTGCTTAGCTCTGGTGTCTTTATTGATTTAACAGCACACTTGATAACACAGTTAGAGGCAGCTCACAGTGTGTATGTGTGTGTGTGTTTGTGTGTGTGTGTGTGGGTGGGTGTGTGTGTGTGGATGGGAGACGGCTTCATTCCTTCACTTTTATTACCAGCGAGCTCCGCCTGCATTAAAATGCAGAGCAGCACTGCCAACGAATTAAGATAGAAGATCAACATTTTTGCATGAAATCCCTTTGCTATCCTTTTACGCCTCACAATCAGACACATTTTCACTCCACGCACACATTCTCTCTCTATCTCCCGGGTCACACGCCCGTTCTCCGGAGAGGCGCCTGTCATTGCCTGACATTGTGCGGTATTGTTATTCAGCTCCACGCTCATGACACGTGAAACTGCGCCGTATCCACTGCAGCTCGGTTTACGATCATCTGCAAACGCAGTGGGGATGCTGGTCTGCGGGAGAGCCATCTGTTTTTATGGCGACAAGCTGTGGGAGCGCAGAGAGGTCTCAGAGAGTAGGAGACAACGGAACCGCTACCATATGAACGTGGAAAACTCAATCAAGGAGGGAGCAGGACACATGAACGGATATCAGCATGGGTTGTTGTTTGGTCTTTTAAATGTATAGGCTGCGTTATGCTTGTGCACAACTAGGTCTAGGTGTAGATTAGAGGACCAAAAGCGTATCAGGAAAATATCTCAGACGTGTTGAGACTTTAGAAGACCTCTGAAGGTGACCTGTAATATGTGGCACCAAGATCTTAGCAGACCAGACTCCACATCACCACTGTTGGTGGATCTCACCGTCACTGACCAAGTTATCAAGCCATAACATAACCTTACACTCTCTCAGGTCTTTACACCTGCACTGACTGCAAGAGCTGTCTGTTAACACATCTAATACTCCATCTCCAGGACCTCTCCATGTGTTTCTCTTATAAGAATATGTGATTTGCTCCATCCGTGATCATGAGTGTGTATGTCTGTGAAGATCCTCTGTCATCCAGGTTTTGGTATACCCCAAATTAGACTTGGGGTTAGGGTTCTTGAAGATGTTTTTTTCCAAGTCTTCAGTTCTAAAAGACCGGTAGGGAGTTGGGGTTTAAATAGGAACATCTGTGGGTGGTGCACACTTGATACTCACATGACTATGGTCTGTTAAGGACCAGACTGCAGAATTGTCATGTACCAGAAACAGGTGTTCATGGGCTTAAGATGGAGCTCAGTGTGGCAGCTCAGTGAAGTTGACGGTGTCTAACTTCATCGAACTCCTAGCTGATTTACAAAAAGGCAACCTGTAAGGATACCTACCTGTCACTCAAAGAGACCACGCCCTTAATTCTGCAGAACGTTCATCCTTGATATCATTTAAACATGTAAATACAAAACATGTTTATTTCTTCTGTGACGTTTTAACATGGAGGTCTACGGAGACTGATCGACTCTCATTAAGATCCAGCCCCGAGAGACACATTTGGCTTCATTTTCATGCCTGCAGGTTGTAACTTGATCTTCACAGATTGATTAAGTCATCAACTTGAACTGGTGTCATTTAAGGCTGCACAGTCACAGTAGCAGCTCTGTCGGGCTGTAATTAATTATGCACAGCAGTGCTTTAAGCTAAACGCTGGTTTCGGCTAGCCTGGCGTAGCCGGACTGGATTCTTATCAGAATATGAGTCAGGTTATTGCCTTTTCAGAGAAAAACATATCTCTAAGTGCAGCTGGATCGGTCTAAAATCAACCAGAACCTTTTAGTTGTAAACAAGTTCAACTCAAATGATGTGTTTGACTACGAATCAGTTTCATTGGCCCAGCAGATCTTTGCAGGAGCACAATCGGTTCCCAATGGTGAGACTCCAGACCAAATGTTGGTCTGGTTTCTAGGCTATATCTCCTCTGTCATCCCACTACTTCCTCTCTCTCTCCATTAGCACTCAATCCATAAAAAAGAAGAAGTTATTTACTTCACAAGAGGGCGGCGATTAAATGGACTCTACTCGAGAACACGGTAAACACAACCCATTAGTTCTGTTCTGGCCACAAGCCAAGATGAAAACATGAATAAAACAAGTTTTACGTTGCATGAAGACGGCAACTCTCCCCCAACGTGGAACATTGTCTACTGAGCTTCTGCTTCCACTGATGAAAGAAAAACATGCGGCCTACGTGGAGCCCGTCCTCAAATGAAACTCACTAAAACCAACAGAAATATCACATTTCCATCATTTTCCATCGGTAGCTCTCGTTTAATTGACTCATCTCCTTCTTCTTCGGTTTAATGATCTGGTTTAATCGCACCCAGCTGGAACATTAATGCCTCCGACTTTACCTCCGTCAACAAACTCCTTAAACGTGCAGTGATGGACTTCTGCTTTGGCAGTTTCCTCAAAATTAGTTTCAGATTTTCCCTATCACACTTTGATTTGGTTTTAGCTGCAAGGTCAGTGTGGGAAAGGTGTAGATATATGCTGATTAAAAAGCAGAACTCAACAGAGATCGCTTTGGAATAAATGGAGGAATCTGTAAGTTAAATAAGCGTTTCTCCTCAAAGCATTAATATTTCATTTTCATATAATCGCAGACGTTCAGCTGCAGCAGTGATGACGTTTACAGAAAAAGAAGCTGAAATAAATAAAATTATGAAACACCCCGTGCCATCCCTGTTTAGTTCTGGTGGCTGTGCAGCAGCAGGGCGTCCCGTCAGAGCTGCTGCGCTGTTTAAAATTCCCACTAATGAAAAGTGAAGCGCGTAACCAGCCGACCTTTTGCAGGCTTGACCCCTGGTTCACCCGTCGCTGGCGTTTGACACACTGATCGCTGCTCAGACGACCGACACAACGTTAATGATCCGTAAAACCAGCTCAGCTCTCCTCTCCATTGAACGCTCAAACGTCTCACACACCAGGTTTCGACCATTTCCTTCTGGTCGTGACGTTAAATTTTACCGCGGGCATCATCTCGGTCTGCGTGACGAGTCCTTGAACGATGTGCGTGAGCGATTTTTGCAAGTAAACACATGAGCGGAGGCTTGCATGCAAAATGATGAGTAGCTCTTTGTTCTCATTATTGTGGGCGAGCTGCTAATTTGTTTGCTGATTCCTGAATATTGCAAACAGGCATTAATGAGCTCTGGGTTTTTCATGGACTCGTCCCCCTAGGACTTAACTCTGTGAGCAAACGCTAACAAATAAACTTTTAGAGCCATTGCACTGATACTATCACTGTTTGATTTTAAAATCTTCCACATAGGAATAGGTTGTCTCTCAACAGGGCATGCTCAAGGAAAAGATGATTAATTTATGTTTTAATCTATTTATATTCATTATTTTTAATGGAGACTGTGAAAACAGATTGAAAAGAATTCTACATTATGATTATTACATGTTAAAATGTGCATGTTTTTTATGTAGATCTGGATCCAGATGCAGATTTGACACTTTTTTTAACACACAAAATTGCTTAAATTCATCCCTGCTAAACATACGTATGTTAGATATGCACTAAATGACTCTGATTGGTTGGAGAACTATCCAGTTGTGTGCAGAGGGATTTTTTCACTGTATCATTACACTATTGTGGATCATCCCACAGATACTTGATCAGTTTGGGATCTAGTGAATTTGGAGGCCAGGTCAACACCTTGTGCTGTTTTTCATGTTTGTTTTTTAGTTGTTCCTAAAGTGTTTTTGTGTGTGTGTCTGTGTCAGGCTGCATCCTGCTGGGGATGGCTGCTGCCATCAAGGAGTGTCATTGCTATGGGGTGGGGGTGCCTGGTCTGGTCTAGGTGGGTACTACATGTCTAAGTAACATCCACACCAATGAATGCCAGGTCCAGAAGATTCCCAGCAGCAGAACACTGAACTGTCACAAGATGCTCAATGTTATTCACTTCTAATGTTGTGGCTGATCAGTGTAGTTTCCTAGCAGAACACTGAACTGTCAGAAGTTTCCTAGCAGAAACTTCTAGGAAACTTCCCAGCAGAACACTGAACTGTCACAAGATGGTTTAAATGTTATTCACTTCTCCTGTCAGTGGTTTTAATGTTATGACTGTAAAGTCAGAGTGTTACTTGACTCATATTCTGTTACAAAAATAAAAGATCTACAAAAGTGACGATTCCCTTCATCAACATCTTCAGGTGCAGTCTATTAGGCTAATGATGCCCATGCACAAGCCAAAGACACATGCCCTGCAGCTGAGAGGCCAGTGAAGGTGCAGCGGGGGTGTAACAGGTTTCTAGACGCCAACAGTTACTTAGCTTCAGTTACCACTTGTAAAATAAGAAATATTAGCTGGACTCATCCACTCACGCATGCTGCCGCTGGTCTGTAAAGGACATCGGCTCATTGGTGCGACCAGAAGCTCATTTGTAACACATGTTAACATCTGTAACTTTGCAGATTTGTAAGCAGAGCTTCATTAATTCACGTCTTTGTTTGCTTCTCTAGAACGCCACCGAACAAGGAGAGGAGAAGAAGGTTGTTGCCTCCGCGTACAGAGACCTGTATCTCTGTTTATTGTCAATAAAAGCTGCAAACACACATGATTTATCTAAATGGACCGTGTGGCTGTAAAGGCTCAGCAGAATGCATCCACTGCACTGATCAATACTCACATGCTGTTTACTTCTATTCTAAATCAGATTAGGGATTGTACAGTATTTTTTTTTATTACTATTTCCATCAATTAAATTTATTGCCAACAACGATTGACACGAATGCAGCAACTGGTACGTCATTAAGGTTTAACAGTATCATTATGTTTTATACGTTATCTGATAACAACCTGAGGTCAACATAGAAACAGCTGCTTGACTGAAATATTAATATATAGACAGTTATGTGATCAGGGGGACACATGAAGCCCAATCTGATCTCAAGGGGGTTGGACCAGTTACAGAAATAATGACAACTCCAGATTTGTCCCTCTGTTTTAATGCAAAGAAGTGCAAATACATTCTGAAAACGGTTCATGAACAGAAAAATAATGGTAAGGGTAAAAACATTGCTGGCATTTGCTGTTTAGTTCTGGGTCTCTGTGTCACGTTATGTCCACAACTCTGACCAAAACAGTGTGGCCCCTAGTGGACATATTGGGAACAGCACTTATTTTAATTGAAAAATTGCAGTTAATGTCTTCTGTGTCATTTTCACGCCACTGTTCTAGGTGATAGGACCTCTGTTCAGGCTGAAGGTGGATGAAGCTGTGCTGAGAAGGATGTATGGAAGGAGCCTGTGGCCCTTCGTGTCTGGAGGAACATTTCCAGGTGATTCAGAGTCAAAAGAAGAAAGGAATAGATAATACTTCCACCATAGGGCTGTCAGTTACTGATTTGTCTCCGTATTAGTGCCACCAGTAGATTTTCCAGCAGGGTCGTAGTAATCTGACAGCAGTATGCAACTTTGTCAGGGGAGATTTCCCCTCCGAGAACGTAATCCCTCACTGCCATGAACACCTTCATGTGTGTGAGCTTCTCCAGGGCTCTTCTTCAATCACATGCGCCGGCATGTGCACGGTCCATTCAGCAACTTAGTCATGTATGACTGAAGCCATGAGGAAAAAAACAACATACGACTGTGAGTCCAGCTCTGACTGCGAGGTCCCGTTAAAGCCTCTTGCAGGCACGCTCTGCCACGGGAAGCCGCTGCTCTCAGCTTTGTGGTGCACGCTCCTGAATCTACATAATCCTCCTGCCGGATCGCGCTCACGCAAGTCTTTCAAACACAGTCGGGATTCAGTGCTGTCACTCCGCAGACTCGTGGAGCAGCTAGTTAGCTCAGAGTTCTGACTTCCTAATCAACCGTTTCATTCTTCGTCGCTGGCATTGAGTCCACATCCACAGTTTGTGACAGCAGCTGTGACAAGCAACATCCTCAGGAGGATCTAAATAACATCTAACATTTCAACTGATCCTGTTTCTGAGAGTCAACAGAGTCAATTTGTATTTCGTTGTATTTCTACATTATGTTGTGGTGGTTAGCGCTGATGCCTCACAGCAAAAAGGTTCCAGGTTTGAATCCATTCTGTGTGGAGTTTGCATGTTCTCCCTGTGTCTGCGTGGGTTCTCTCCAGGTTCTCCAGCTTCCTCCCACTGTCCAAAGACATGCTGGTTAGGTTCACTGGTGATTCTAAATTGGTGTGAGTGTGAATGGTTGAGACCCTCCAGAGGACAAGCGTTTACAGAGAATAAATTAATGGCGTTTCTCTGGTAAAGAACGGGGCCATCATGTGTTCTTGTCTGTACTTGTCGTGTTCTTGTGTTACCTCATCAGTTGCTGCTCAGTTTAATTTTCCCAATTTAAAGTAGCATCTGACCAAGTACAGTATCGAGGATGCATCTGGACGTAACTTGCATGGACTTGGTCCAACCAGGTAACCCAGTTAATGTACAGGTAGGTGGAAATTCCTGCTAGGCATTGCTGCCTGTCACACCTCCTCTGGTGCCCATGGGTCAGCTGCAGGGTCAGCTGCAGGGTCATCAACCAGGAACCACCATTCACCAACATTTCACCCCTTTAATCCTGGAACGTCTCCTGGTGGCGGGGCAGTGAGAGGGACGTCTCCCTGTCAACCCCTGCAGCTGGTAGCTGCTACGCCCTGCAGCTGTTGTTGGAGTTAGCTGTTTTTTCCCCAGCTCCTGTCCTTCCTCCTCAGCCAGAGCCAGAAGCTGCCTTTCTCGGCCTCCTCTGAAAGTTCTTTTATGGCCTTTCTCAGCTTCCCTCCCGTCACTCCCGCGTCCCTCAAAAGGCGTGTGGTTGAGAGTCCCACGAAGCCTCGGCAGCAAACCTCCACAGGGTGGACGGTGGTCTTCCACCCAGCCTCTCGGCATTCAGAGGCCAGGTCCGAGTACTTGGCCTTCTTCCGCTCAAAGGCGGCCTCCATCTCCTCCTCCACTGGAACCGTGAGCTCGATGAGGTGTGCCACTCTTGCTCCCGTGGACAACACCACAATGTCTGATCTCAGAGCTGCCTGTCGAGATCAACCCTCATGTCCCACTCATGGTCGGGGGAAAAAGGCCTTGGTGTCTCTCTTGGCCTGATGTATCTTTGTCCTCCCCCTTCCCTGACAAAGTTGGTGTGGTTCACTGGTGTTGACGGTTGTAACCCAGAATACATTTCATGTACTTTTATTCCAACTCCAGAATGTCCTTCCTGTGTCCTCCCATCTTCCAGAATCTAACTTCTCCAAGGTACCAAATATGCAAACTTCAGACCTAGACTCTCTGTTGGGAACTGATTCTGCTCCAGCAAAGGTCTGCTGAGCCAATCAGATCGTTCGGTCTTTGCCATAGTGAAGATTAATATACATAAAAGCGTGCAGACGACATAAAACTATCAAATTTCATCAAATTTACTTCAAAGTGATTCTTTCCATTATGAATATCTCCCAGGAAGCCGATCACCACCACAGAAATTGGGCATGCCCATTAATTAATCATCTCTTTCTGGTGCCGTATTCAAACGGAATGCGAAATAATCATTTTAGACACAAAAAGGACTTTTAATTGAATGAAATCTTATATTTGGTTTACTGAGTGTAGCTGCTAGAAAAAGAAGCCATCGCTACGAAGTGGATTAAACCGGACGTGTGCTCTCTGGATGATTGGTGCAAGGCAGGAAATAAATTTAAAAGACAAACAGTTAACACTGATTAAAGCATATGTTGAAAATTCATTAACGTCACAGATTTTGTTGCTCTGATCCAACGCGCCTCTTAATGAAATCCAGTGGACGTGTTACCAGACTACACCAGGCTACGTATCTTGTCGCTGCTCGTCTCTTTCTCTTTCTCTCTGCACCTTCAATGATTAATTCTCCATTTTTAAGTACAGATTATGTATTGGCCACATTTTATTTTTTGAATGCAACTTTTGAAAGGCCTTCTCTGTCTCAGTCCAAGGATATTTTTACTCTTTATGAGCTGTGAAATCTAAACTATTAGTTCGGCATTAAGTGAGATTTCATTTTAACTTGTGTCCTCCAACTGAAAGGACACGTTTGAGGACATAAGTGCAGTGGAGTGAAGTGTGGTAATCAGCCAGCAGAGAGCCAGCAGACTCAGTGTACACTAGAAACCCAGCTATTATTGTGATATATGAAGTGTAACTCCAAATATAATCTTATCTTCTGCAGCCTGCAAAGTCACGGCCGTCCAGCGCGCCCTCTGAGTGTGTTTGCTGCTGCCTTGCCCCGAGGCCGCTCTGGCCAAGTGTCACGGCGAGCGCATGACATTGGGGGACGAGCGATTTGGCATCGAGTCACAGGAGGGAATCCTCTCCCCTTTGCTCTCTTCTGCGACCACCCCCAGTCGGAGGAGGAGAGAGTCGCCTGCCACCCAGTCCCCGTTGACAGCACCAGAGGCTGCAGCTCTGCGGTCCTATTTATAGGCATACCCCAACTACTGCTGCTGCCGTGGCCGATCTGCGTGACTGTGGGCCGGTGGCGGCGGATTTAGCCGCGTGTTTCCCTGATGGGATTAGCGGTGACATCAGGTTTGGATTCCCTGGAAGCAGCCAGGAGGGCCCTTTGCTTCATCCCCTCCGCCTTGCACACCGAGCGGTGACGCTCATGTACACTCACGATCTGCTGAGAGTTTGCCATCTGCTCCCCGCGACTCGTGGAGTGAAGCCCATTAATAATGAGCTAAGTGTAGCCACATCGAGCGTGACAGCAGATGACGCCGCGGCTCATACGACTGGCAGTGATGTTGACTCTGTTTTGACACACGTTCAGCCCGTCTTCTTCTTCTTCTTCTTTCTTTCTTTTTTTCTGGGCCGCCTCGTTTGCATTTCAAAGTCACTTCTCCGTCACTTGATTGCCGGTAACCGAACAAGACAAACATCAATGTTGTAGTAGAGCTAATTGATTCTCCTGTCATTAATCAGTGTCATATTCGCACCGGCTTTAATTTTTATTCTATTTTTTTTCGTGGCGTCTGTGAGCGATCCAGTCTGACCTGACGTGGTGAGGAGGGGACCCTTACTCTGCCCTTTCACCACGTTCATCCATCCTGACTCAACAAACAGCTTCACGACGCACTCGTTTTGTTTCGTCAGGCTGATGCACTCCCTCGCAGCTAGTTTTTAAAGACAAACCTAGAGTGACTGATGAATGAGCCCCTGCTGCGCTGCACAGCCCCTCCACTACTGTCTCTCTGGATCTGCAGTCACGACTACGTGAGCTTTGTTCTCCTCTGTGGTGAAAGCTTGTCATATCAGTGTTACACAGGCCTGTTATTTCCTTAGAAATGCTGAACAGACACATTTTGGTGTTGGAAAGCTGTTTTATATTTTAAATGTCAAGAAGAATGGAAAAGCTATTGGTAAAAATGAAGAAGTGAGAGTGTAAAATCATTTATATTTGTATATTTATGTCTATTTCACACATTTAACATTTAACTAGCTTTTTGCCTTATTAGGCGGGCCACTAAATTAAAATTTTATAAAGAATAAAATGAACATGGTGCATTAAACATTAATTTGATGGGTTCATTTGTGATTTTGCATATTGTAGTATTGCGTTAGTAACGAGGAAGCCAGAGCAACTTCCCTGCCCACAGTATTTCTTTGTGGTGGAGAGTTGGTCTGGAGTCTCTCCATTGGAAACTGATTCTGCTCCTGCAGAGATCTGCCAGAGCCAATCCAGTTGTTTGTGGGCGGGGCTTTATGTGGTGATGGAGAGAAAAGTAACACTAGTCATAAAAGTCATCTGAGAGACATGTTGAATTAGTTTACAGAAAAATGGCTCTGATTGGTTGGAGGACTATGCAGTTGATGCAGAGTTTTTTCTCTATCAGTTGAAACACATTCCATAATGAAATCCAGATGGATCGTTACCAGCTTTTTCTAGCTTCCTAACCTCCCATCTAATAGTAGCTCGTCCTAGCCTCCTAGCCTCCCAGCTAATATTAGCTCGTCCTAGTGTCCTAGCCTACCAGCTAATAGTAGCTTGTCCTAGCCTCCTAGCCTCCCAGCTAATATTAGCTCGTCCTAGTGTCCTAACCTCCCATCTAATAGTAGCTCGTCCTAGCCTCCTAGCCTTCCAGCTAATAGTACCCTGTCCTAGTGTCCTAGCCTACCAGCTAATAGTAGCTCATCCTAGCTTTCTAGCCTACCAGCTAATAGTAGCTCATCTCTTAGCCTCCCAGCTAATAATAGCTCTTCCTAGCCTCCTAGCCTTCCAGCTAATAGTAGCTATTCCTACCTTCTTAGGATCCTAGCTAATAGTAGCCTGTCCTAGTGTCCAAGTCTCCCAGCTAACAGTAGCGCTACCTACCTCTTAGCCTTCTAGGTAATAGTAGCTCATACTTGCATCCTAGCCTCCCACCTAATAGTAGCTCATCGTACCTTCTTAGCCTCCCAGCTAATAGTAGCTCTTCCTAGCCTCTCAGCTAATAGTAGCTCATCGTACCTTCTTAGCCTCCCAGCTAATAGTAGCTCGTCCTAGTTTCGTAGCCTCCCAGCTCTTTTTGAGTTTTCTTAAGCAAACTGTCCAGTTATTTCAGGTTGGCAAAAATTATGTTAGCAGACACCGAATTATTCCTGTTTCATTTTATTATAGTTTAAGCCAGAAGTTCAATAAATATCACAACATGCTTCCATATTGTTATTTAACATAAAAACAACAATTATTATCATTATTATTATTACTTTGTAATACGTTAATGTTACTGAAACCAAGGTTTTGCATCAGGAAAGTGTGGCTTCTTTGCCCCTGGTGCAACATTTCCCATCATCCTCCTTGCTCTCCTCACTGGCTACTTGGTTTTTTTGCATGGCAACATCGACCTATTGGACAGACTGTGAAACGCTGAGACTTATTGCTCCTCTGCTGATCTCACTGATATAACTCTCAGAGATAGATGGCTGTGGCCTGACCGCAGCAGAGAGAAGCCAGACTGAAGCTCCGTCCAGTTGGAGGATATGTGTTTGGAGCGTGATTCACAGTCTCCACGACGACATAGATCTCATTTTTATTTTATTTCTCTGAGCTCGATTTGCATTTTAATGATGTGTGTCAGGGCTGCTGCCGGAGCCGCCGGCTACTCCATTACAGTTAAAGCCTTCTAATTAATTATGCAGAATGTTACGCATCACAAAGGGGGGGCGGGGCATCGGCCCTACAATTAGCACGGCAGCCTTTAGATCCCACATCATTACTGAGGAGCAGAGGAGCTTTTACGGCTCGGATTCAGCCGCCGTCCTTTGCAAAGGAAACTGGTTTAATTATTTCCTTCATATTTAGAGATTAAGACTTTCATGGCTGAACAAAGAGGGGGATAGCTTTTAATTAACTTTGAATATAATCACGGTAGATTGTTGTTTTTTCTTCTTGCAGATAACACGCCTCCCTCTGTATTTGAGCTGGCAGCGAGCCTTGATCCCTCTCAGCGATAAGAGCAGCGTAGTTCATGAATGAACGAGCCTCTAATCCAGTGAACTTTAGCAGCGAGGATAGTATTTACTCAGTCAACACTCCAGCAAATGGAAGAGATGTTTCTGCTGACTCTGTTAATCTGCCCCAGTCTCTTTGTTAATGAGAGACATTCAAATGATCGCTTTCAGTCCTTTTAAAGCTTTTTTCTGATGAGTTTTGAAACTGCCTCTATAAAGACAAGTTTGATGAACACAGTTAAAAATGCCTCAACTTCCTAAAAGTTCCCTCTACTTCAGGGTGACCGACAGTGGTAAAAATAATTTACATTGACATGCAGGATAAGAACCAATAAGACGTTTTAATGGTTTGTTCTGCTGTAAGAGGGACATACATACATCTACCTCATACATCTACATTTAGCGGTAAAAAGAAAGATGGTAGTTTGTCTCCTCGTTATATTGAACTTTCATACATTCATACATACATAAAACATTTGAAAAATATCATTTTATATTAAATAATGCCATGTTAAAATGTACATTAATGCAAGAAAAGAACAGCAACACAGTTAAATACAATTTCTAGAGGATCTCCATGGCAACAAGTGCTATTTTTAGAACATACCCTGTGGGCGACCAGGCGCCTGTGGGCACCGTGTTGGTTACCCCTTCTCTAGAGGTTAAAGCAGTAATAAGTAATGAATGAAGAGCAGATTCAACTCCACTCACTCACGTTCAGATGACGTGTCTGATAGGTTGCCCATCCCCACATAAAGCCCTACCCCAAACAATTTGATCCAAACTTTGCTGGAGCGTAATGAATTCTGAACGGAGCGGTTCCAGATCAACCTTTCCCCACAAAAAAAAGTTAGAAGTGGGGATATTGGTCAGGCTTCCAGGCTCCTGACTTTATGGAGTTCATTCAATCAGAGAAAGAACTAAACAAACAAACTGATGGTGTGAGTCAGTTTCGAGCAGATTTACCCATAATTCTATCCTATAATATGTATGTGTGTGTGTGTGTGTGTGTGTGTGTTTGTACAAAATATGTGTTACTGTGTTGTTGAGGACATACAACCCTAAAACATAAGTCCACTCCAATGCTGGGATCAGACTACAGGAGCTATGGGCCGATAAATCCTGATGGTTGGCAGAGACATACAGAACCACTATTAAACTCCCAGAACCGCTCTCACAGCCATCTGGAGCCGTCCCGATTAATATTCATATCAATTTCTTATTGAGGATTTAAAATCTGAATGATTACATGAATACTTTCACAATAAACAATGAGAGAAACGAGTCTATGAGGACGCAGAGCAGCAATGGCTCTAGTCCTGCAGGCTAACGTTAGCCAGCATGCTACTGCACCGTTCTATTCAGTCCTGATTTGTTTAGTGGAACGTGGATCCGACCTGGAGCAGATTCACACCAGGTTTTTGCCACAGCAGTGTTTTGTTTACATCCATTTTCCTGCGAGATTATGTGAGGCGGTGCGTTTAATGCTCCCTGATCTGACCTGATGATCTAAATAATATCCTGCAGTGTGTGTATGTGTTGCACTATGAGTTGAGGTTGCAACCTGACAATTTTAAAACAATTCACACAATTTACAAGTGCACCAATTCTGTCTTCTGTCTTATAGAGAAGTCACGTCTCCTTGTTGTTGTGTTTAATACTGTATGTGTTGTCGTATTGCTACTTGACGTTTGACTAGCGTCTCCTTTGCTTTTTTGGAAACAAGCTCTTTTGGACCAGGCTATTTGCTGGAGGCATTGTGATGTCCGGTAAGCTCATTTTGCCAGTTTCATTACAGAGCATCTGTGAATTTGGGCATCGCCATTTGTGGGTCCGCTAGCTGTTGCCAATTGTAGTGATTATTTGGAAGTGAAGAGAAAGCTATCTGGACTGAAACACAAAATAGCTTCCTGGATTTGTTTCCCGACCATATGGACAGTTATAGTGACGGGGTTATATGTTTGTAAGGGTTTAGAGCTGGATGAAAGGAGAAATTAGCCTGAAGGTCACATCAGCTTCCCCACCCATATATAGTGTTGTTGTTGCCTGATTCTTGTCTGGAGTCTCTCTGTTAGAAACTGATTATGATCCACCAAAGATTTGCTGGGCTCTGATTGTTAGGGTGGGCTTTGAGGATCTTTAACGGTATGTGGGTAACCTCTGTACGTACTCTACGTCAGTGCGTGTCATTTATACTTGTGCATCGTCAGCCTGGCGCATTTTGTAACTCCACCCAAACTCTAGTCGGCGCTGTGTCTTTTTTACCAGTCAGGTTAATTTTTGTTTCCACTTCCTGCTTCACTTTCAACAATGGCGACTGAAACTTAAGCTGAAATTTCGCCAAAGACGAGTAGTACAAATGTTTGTATCTCTGAACCTCCTCAGTTAACCTTTCCTCCATGTGTTCCATCTTTATTGATCCAAAACAATCAATTAGTCCAAACTGACCAATCAGAGCTCTTGAGGTCTGCGTCACCGTGATGCGTAGTTACCTTTCTGGGGAGGTGCACGTCAGGCTACGGCGTTAGGGTCTGCGCTGTTGCTGTAGCTACATCTAAACCACCGATTAAGCGTTAATAGATGGAATAAATGGCTCTGATTGGTTGTAGGATTGTTTATTTGCGTGCAGAGGCATCCAAATGGCCTGCTACCAAAATCTACACCTTGCTAAAGCACTATTTGCTCTAGCTTTACTTTGGGACGTCTGGTAATTTGTTGTGATTGCAGAGGTTGTTTTTGAGTTAATTATAGTTTGGTAAAAAGTTACGTATTTCTTCCAACACAGACGTCCTCTGTAAATCAGCATCTCTGTGATTTTTTTATTCAGAGTTTTGTTTCATTTGAAGCTTCTTATTTTTCTTCCCCGCCTCTTTTCACTTAAGAATTATAACGGTTGGGTAATAAATCAAAGTTTGGACAGCCGCTTGGGCGCTAAGTCAAGAAGTTGCTGCGTAGCATTCAGATCCATTCACAGCAATAAAGCTCAAAACCCTCAGAAGAACTGAAGGACGCTGAGATGTGTGGCAGCAGATTTAGATGTGTTGGATTTTATTTAGTGATGCATTAATGTGTTCATCACATCAGTAAAGGTGGAGCTGATTTAAATTGTGACAGGAAGTTCATGAATTCTCCTCCAGGACCAGTCCAGTCCCATCACATCATGTTTTAGTTTTTAAAATATATCTTTTATTATTAATCTAAATCTGCAAAGTAACTGTCAAACAATGTAGAGACGTAAAAGGTGGAATATTAACTCTGACATGTAGTGGAAGCAGAAAGCAGCAGACCGGAGATAAAGTCAGTAATCACATGAGTGATTAGAGATGAAGCTAAAGAAAGTAAATAATCTGTGGAATAAAATATGTGCTTTAGTCTAATTGTATCTTCTGCTTGCACAAAGAAAATGATGAGAACTTCTGTCTTCTGAAACAAACTATACATCACATGTTGTGACGCACCATCATCTAAGGTAAGTAACATTCATCATAAGAAGAGTCAGGAACGTCTCAGCCCCCCCTCCCCTCCTGCAGCTGTGATATCCATCTCTCGCGAAACAACTTTATCTTAATACGGCTTCATTAAGGTTGGTCTTAATATCTCCGTCTCTGTCGTCTAATTAAGATTAAATGACGCGGCTGTCGAGTTTGGAGAAAGGAGGCCGAGACTTTCGAGGAGGAGGAGGCTGTGCAGTTCTGTCAGGACGACGTCTCGATGTGAGTATGAAGCTGAAGATCATGTCGTTCATTTGTGAGCGTTTTTTTCTTGTGGACCTTCACAGACAGCAGCGGATCTGTCGGCGTGTACGTGTTTGTTTGAACAAAGATGTTTTATGAATTTAATGTTCTGAGTCTCCGTGCGAGCGTCACGACTCTCTGCTGTGTGGGGACATAAATTCAGAGTATATCGCGTATCAGCGTCTTTCGGGCGACTCGTTCAATTACAGCACTCCATCTTTTTTAAATGCCTTCCTGTCTTCCGAGCACGCTGAATTGCCGTATAGATCACACCATGATATAATGATCAGTGTGTGCAGCGCAGCCTTTGTTCTGGTCCTGGAAAATTCTCATCAAAAATCTTTTTTATTTAATCACTGTGTGCAAAAGTTCAGTCTGTGTGTGTAGACTGATCTCAGTGATCTGTCAGGAAAGGCAAACCAAGCAATTGTTTGGACCCTGTGGAAAGAAAAATGGCAAAGGTGGCCCCGAGATGGCTACTGACATCAACATCAACGATACTCCAGACCCATCTTTGCCTCCTATCTATGGCCCCATTCAGACCTTTAATTAACATCCACCCTAGGCTATCCAATCACAAGTGGTTGTCTTTAAGTACCTGTCTTTACACCAGGTATCTGTATGTAAATAAACACAGACATCATTTAGTGCGCAGCGGAATACTTTAACAGCACTGTCCATGGTTCTGAAACCTGCTGTTTGAGAACCACGGACAGCGCTGTTTTTGTTCCGTGTGCGTCAGATTACACTTATCGTGGAACAAGCTGTTGTCCATATCGATCAGCCACAACATTAAAACTACTGACATGAGAAGTGAATAACATTTAAACCATCTTGTGACAGTTCAGTGTTCTGCTGGGAAACTTCTGGACCTGGCATTCATTGGTGTGGATGTTACTTAGACATGTAGCACTCACCTAGACCAGACCAGGCACCCCCACCCCATAGCAATGACACTCCTTGATGGCAGCAGCCATCCCCAGCAGGATGCAGCCTGACACAGACACACACACAGAAACACTTCAGGAACAACTAAAAAAAAAAAAACATGAAGAACAGCACAAGGTGTTGACCTGGCCTCCAAATTCACTAGATCCCAAACTGATCAAGCATCTGTGGGATGATCCACAGAGGCCCCTCCCCTCAAAGGCCCCCCCACTAACAACATTTTGTTACCAGACACCACAGGACACCCTCAGAAGGCCCATGTCCATTCTCTGATGAGTCACCTGCACAATATTAGGAAAGAGGTCATAATGTTATGTCTGATCGGTGTATAGCAGTTAGGTAGGCAGCTTGCTGGGACCAAAGATATAAAACAGTGTGGATTTCCTGGAAAATGTTCAAATCAAAGCAGCTGATTATCTTTAAAGATACAACCACATGGAGGCTGTAGCAGGAAGCCGTGGAGCTGGACCTCAGCCGGTGTGTGTGTGTTTGTCTTGGTATCCGTCTGATGGATGTTTTCCAGTTCCACCTGTTTTTTGATCAACCTTCCAGTCACATCTGGAGCCGGTCGGAGGCTGCGGGGCGGCTCTGCGGTCGATCCAGTCCTCAGGCCTCCTCCCTGTCTCGGAGGCCGGGCCTGTCCTGGAGCTCTGCAGTGGGCGCGCTCAGTATTCAGCTCAGAGCCCACAGCGGACGGCCGGGGAAAGAAATACGACTCCACTGTCACACTTGGCTGATGTCCCTGTGCTCCTCTACTCCCTCCCTCATTTCTTCTCTCCCTCCATCCCTCCCTCCCTCCCTCTCCCCTCTCTCCCCCCCTCCTCTTTGGCTCAATATCTAACTCATGTCCTTTACGAATGGGCCTGTGGGGAGTGTTTCTGTACGTGTGCAACACAGACAAGAGGCTGTTTATTGTTGTGTGTGCAAGCGAGGACGACCAGAGAGGGAGAAAGAGATGAAAACGATGCAGGAGACGGAGGGAAACAAAGATAAATATACAGGAAAGCGTCGCAAGAGAGAGAGAGAGAAAGAGGTGGTGGCAGATGGAGAGAAATTAGGCCCTGCGTCGGCGTATAACCTGCTTTCCCGTGAGCTATTGTTTCCCTCGGCGCTGCCCGAACGACCCACATCCATCGTGTTTTTCCTGCGAAGGTAAAGCAGGAAATGAAGCCTTCACACACCGCGGCTCCATATGACAGACCTCTAAAGTGCACTTATATGCGACTGAATCACCGGTGACAAAATTTGAGAATTTGTAACCTCAATAAACGGCTCATACATGACCTACCGCCGCACCAAGGATCCAGCTCCATCGAGCCTTCACGTCGGAAACAGTTACATCTCCCCCACATCTTTAATTCAATTTCTCATATCGCTTAATATCTTTTTTTTGTGTGTGTGTGCGTTACCCATTGCTCTCCATCATCCTCGGCTTTTCTCTCCGCCGCCGTAATGACCCAAATTCTCCCCGGAGGATCAACACAGTTCACTTTATCTGTATTTGCCGCAGTAATGCTGATAAGTGCTGAATGCAGACGGTTAGAGAGGAAGAAGTTTCAGGTTAGATTTAAAAAAATAAATAAATAAATAATACTACAAATAAAACAGGCCTCTGCACGTATTGATTCATATCTCCAGTTATAATTTAGTCATTATGTGCAGCAGTTAACAGACTGAATGCAGTTATTTATTATTCTAAACCTCAGCAGTTTTTTTATTTTCTTCTATTTAACAGGGCTGACAGTAAAGTAATTGAAAATACAACGAAAGAGTGAAAATTTATTTGTGTGTGTGTGTGTGTGTGTGTTGGGTTTTCATGCAGCCGTACTTTAATTTAAACAAATGCGATAAATTTACTGGCACTTTATCTTCGTGACAGCACAGGAACACATTAACATCTAAAAAAGTAGCAGGTCTGTAAATACAACGTTATTATTGTTCTGTGTTGTACGGAGCAGGTATGTGGTGACATAAATGTGCCATGGTTCAGTGTTTACGCTGGGTTTGGATTCAGAAGACAAAATAAAAGTGTATTTTCAGGATGGGATTAATATAAATCTCAACTTTACTAAAGTTTACTGACAAATCCACGCGTATGCTAATAAGTTAGCCTGGAAGTACGGTGGCCAAGAGAGCTTCATGCGCTGCAACTTGACAAATGTAAAGATGGACGGTGGAACAGCTCCTCTAAAGTGAAGCCAAAGCAAGTAGAGCTCCCCCTGGTGGCTGACTGCAGTATAGGTCATAAGCTCCACCCCCTCCATGTTAGTGGGCGGGACTTGGGTCAAACTAAAACACTAAAATACACGTCAAATAATTTTTTTTTCAAGGATGTTTCTGTCATTTTAGGTAGTTAATATAATGTTGATTAATGTTCAAGTGTCAAAGTTTATGTTTTTGACACAATAAGAACAGGATGTGACATAATGGCGACTACCAGTTGCCATGCCAACCACTCCATAAAGCGGTCCCGTTGGACTGTGATCACCAATGAACCTAACCAGCATGTCTTTGGACGGTGGGAGGAAGCTGGAGAACCTGGAGAGAACCCACGCAGACACAGGGAGAACATGCAAACTCCACACAGAAAGGAACCAGTCAGCCTGGATTAGAACCCAGAACCTTCTGGCTGTGAGGCATCAGTGCTAACCACCACTCCACTGTGCCACCCTACTCAGTTACATCAGCTTATTATTTGGGTATTTGTCCTGTTGGCATGCTTCGTCAGCTGATCTCCTGCATTCATTATTTGTCACTTGCCCACAACAAATGTACATGAAGAGATTCGACACCCTGGTTTCACAGGTCCTCATTTTGCATTTGTATTTCTTTAAAGACCGGAGACACTGGCTCTTCAAGAAGTAGATGCAGTGGAGACTTTTCATGCTGTAGCCTTGTGGAGCAACGTCTCCAAATTACAGAGAGAATGAAAGTTGAAAGGCAGAAATCTCAGCAGCTGGCAAAGTAACTGCTGAGTCATTGCTATTGATCAACAAGCCCATCAGGCCCTGCAGCTATAATACATCCTGGTCATTTTGTCCAACAGGCAAGAAAAAATATTACCTAATGCCTCTTTAAATATTCTCGGAGGTGTTTGAAACATCGATTTAGAAGCGTGTTGCGCTGCGACCAATGATCCCAATCAGCCTCTTCAAAGCAGGAGCTGTGATGGACAACCAGAGCTGGAACAAACATCACATCTGCTTTGTTCCTCCTTCTTAATCTTTCCTCCGGTCTCTGTCTGTAACTTTCCCCGCAAGACGTTGACAAGCAGGACGCTAACGCCTGCCAAGAAGTCTTCATAGAGACTGGCAGTGTTTAAATCTGCCCTCACATTTTTAATACTTCCTCACTGCAGCAGATTGAAGTCGGAGCCTCAGCAACAAACAAGGGCTTTCTGCCCATTCCTCCAGCCCCGCCGCTGCCTGCCTGCCTGCCTGCCTGCCTCTCCGCCTGCCTGCCTGACTCTCATGGGCCGATGATAGATTGCTCTCTCTCTGCCTTTGTGCTGGGAAATTGCTTTGTTTTGTTAACAGTCCGCCTCTCTGTTCCAGCCCAGACAGCAGAGATAGCAGGCCTCCTTTTCCTCACTTATCTGCCGAATATGTTTGCGACATCTCCAAATGAATTACAGTCGAATGTGTACAGGTGGAGGAGAAGTAGGCACGTCCTGAAGCAGAGGGGGGACGGTGTGTCTGCATGTGAGCAGGACGAAAGCTAATAAAACATACACATCACTAACGGAGGTGAGAGATTACTGCGTGTGTTCCTGCAGCGGAGCGGCAGAGGAGGGTTTTTAGATTTGAAGGATACCTTTTGAGGACATTGTGTGGAAAATGATCAGACTTCTAAAAGGTTTAAGTGGAAGTCTTTGCAGAGTGAGGATGTATTTTGCACAGGTTGAGTCTCCTGGAGGACGAAAGGGTTAAACACTCACAGGAAGTGACTTGTTTTAATGTGAAACTCATCAGTCTCTGCCCAAATACTGTTCCAATTCAGAGCACTATCTGAACCAAGGACAGTCCAAATACCATGATGTGTTCTTGCCCCACCCGTTGAACCAAGGATGCATCAGGAGGTAACTTGTGTAGACTTGGAACAGCCAGGTGTGTGTCATCTGGTAAGCCACTCTTTCCAGTTACAGAAAGGTACTTCAGAGTTGAACTGGTCAAGTCCAAATTACCAAGTATGCAGGCCCTAAACCTGCTAACTTGGAATTAATAAATCCACCCAGTCTTAACTTTGAAGTGACAGGATTTATAGGCGTCCCAAACATTTCCCTAAACACCTTCCACAACTTTGGTTCCCACATGCCGATAGCGCCAGGCTTGGAGCGTCGGTTGAATGCGGATGGAGCGAACGGATCGTTGACAGTCTTTTCTTTTCTAATAGAGAGCAGCGAGAGTAGAAATATCTCTATGTTCTGCTTGTTTCAGGGCAAGAAAGGAGAGATGTCCCACGCCTTCAAAATAATTATGTCAATGAAGTTCCTTCCAGGTATAAAAGAACAATAATATATATGTGTGTGTGTGTGTGAGGTCTAAAATCATTTAATATCTACATCTGCCCCATTGACCTCCACACATACAGGTGATAGCGGTGTAGAGAAACTGATTACACAGCAACGTTGATCTCCTCTCTGTCACACTAAACCTTTGCTTTGATGCTTTGGCAATGCGGGATTTTACTCAAATGAGTGATAATAAGCGTTTCTTTTAACTGCATAATTCCACTGAATTGACAGATGGTGAAAAAATGCACAGTCTAAGGGGAGAGCGATGCCAACTGGTCGAGCTGGGTCGGTGTTTTACAGCTGGCGGGGCGACCAGGCTGCTAACGGGGCGATTTTATCAAGGCCGTATGTACGAAGGTAGAGCTAAGAGAGACTAAATATTTAGGATGGAGTCTTTTTGTTTTGGCTTCTTCTTCTTCTGAATAAAAACAGATGAACTCACCACATGTAGACAGTTGAGATGAAGCTCTTCTGGCTTCTCTGTGAACTGTGCATGTTATGTTAAGGTTCAGCTGGTCTGCCATGTCTTTAGTCTGCACAAACCAAATGTGTTCAACATAAACTCAAAGCTCAGGTCAAACCTCCGAGGCCTCCGTGTTGGTGCGAATGTTTTAAAACTTAATAAAAGAACAGGGGAAAACCAGAACAATGAACAAAGTGAGTGTTGAACTTCTAGAAAAAGCAGCTGAATGGAGATGATTTTTGTCTCAGAGGACAACAAACTGTGATACAATACACCGACTGATATTCGGCCTTCTGGACAGTTTGCAGCACAAACAGAATCGATAACGACCGACACAATCGGATGACAATAGGGACTCGGTCACAGAGCTCCATAAAATGAGGTGAGATGAATTAAAACCGACAGAAAGCAACACAAACAACAATGATCTCGTTGGGGCTAATTAGTCTCTGTGGTAATACTGGGACTGGAGAGCAGTGTGGCGCTCTGGAAGCAGATTATAAAACCATTAGAAATGATCTTCACACAAACAGCAGTGAAACACCTCGTCACTCACTCTACAGTTCCACATAACGTCTTAAAAATAATCTTCGTCGCGGTCTCGTCACAGAGCAGACGACACTGACAGATTAAAGAAGCAAGGAAACGTCACGTACTGCAGAAACTGAGTGTGTTTGTTTAGTTTTAGGGGATTTTTGAAGTTGTGCAGTGACTGTAGTTTAGCTATAAAATGCAAGTGGATGTGACGCCTTTTCTTCTAATTTCACCCAAGTTACATCTTTAGCCCCCACGTGTCCTGCACTTGAACTTTTGAATCAAAAAACACCAGCTTTCAGTTCAGACTAACATCTGCATATTTGAGTGGATGATTAAATGTCTCTTTCCTTTTTTCCCCTCCACATAAATAAATAATATCACAGCACAAAAGCACCAGATAGCTGCAGAACATTTGCATCTGTGCACAAGTGGCGGTGACATCCATGCCCCTCCATTTGTCCTTAACCGCTCTGATCAGTCCATTGGAAACAAGGATCGTAGTGATAAATGAAATAACTGTGATCAGATATGTTCACTGTTATACACACCTATATACACCTAACCCTAATTTCAGGTGTGGTTCGCCCGGGTCGCCGCTCACTCAGTGTGAAGTGAGTTTACTCTTTACAAGCCATCGGGTCCATCTATCAACCCCTCATCCCACACACCCGCTCATCCATCTACCATCCATCCATCCATCCATCAACCAAACATCTGACCCTGCATCACAACACTGGTATCTGAATACAAACACTCAAACCCAACTTATAGGGAGTGCAGCAGATGTTAAGTTTGTGAAGTTGATCTAAAACAATTTGTTCCGTACAAGGAACTTTTTCAGTTTGCTGACTCCACAGTTTAGAGAGTTTATTTGAACTTTAACATAATTTGTTGTCGGGACGGAAGAGAAAATGAAGCAGCTAAACGCAGGACACACACAGGAACCAGTCTGCTTTATAGCAGGAGGAGAAGGAGGCAGTGACTGAAAGATCTGGACCTCATGTGTTTAATAAAACAAAATAAAATCTATAATCAGCTTCATTTCTTTGATTCCTTAAATTATTTTTACATTTTCTCTCAGTTGTCATTGTTTTGTTGCATTTGTGTGAAGCTCATGTTTGAAATGTGTCAAGATGATGTGATCATTGAACCATCCATCCATCCATCCATCCATCCATCCACCCATCTACTCATCCATCTACTTATCCATCCATCCATCCATCCATCCATCAATCTATTCATCCATCCATCCATCCATCCACCAATCCATCCATCCACCCATCTACTCATCCATCTACTTATCCATCCATCCATCCATCCATCCATCAATCTATTCATCCATCCATCCATCCATCCATCTATCCATCCCTCCATCTATTCATCCATCCATCCATCCACCAATCCATCCATCCACCCATCTACTCATCCATCTACTTATCCATCCATCCATCCATCCATCAATCCATCTCCTCAGGTCTCTTCCTCTAATGTTTACAGACTCTTTGTCTCCAGACTCTCTCTCCTCTGCTGCTCTAATAGCTTAATTGTTGTTGCTGCTGTTCAAGTGTTCACATAAAACACACACACCTGCTGATTCTCTGGCAACGAGCTCCAAAGTGGGTCTTCACCCAGCGTGGGGCCGTCATTCTGGGTTGTGAGGGACTGTAATTGTGACAAAATGTGAAAATGTTGTCTTCAGACGGACAGCGCGTGGAAAGCAACCTGTTCACTCTGCAGGTATTACCGCATACGAACGGCTTCTAGGTGATGTAAAACACAATCAGGCCGCCATGTTGGAGGTCATCAGTGACTGCTGGAAGCTCTGAACAGGAATGTCACGGAAATACTTTAGGTCTGTGCTGCTTTTGAATATTGATTTGATAATTAAACTGCAATCAAAGTTATCTTTAATTATGTGTTTGAATGTTGTCAGATACAACAAGAGACAATAAAACAGACAATAAACTAATTAGACTCTAGAGTAACACCTACAGATGTTCCTATTTAAACACACCAGTCTTTTACGAAGAAGCTACCTGGATGAAACATGAAACTCTTCAAGTCCAGTTGTCTTTATTTTAGCTTTTTCTTTTTTAGGGTATACGATGACCTGGATGACTGAGAACCTGCACAGACATGTGTTTGAATGTTGTCAGAATTTCAAAATGAGGGAATATAAAAGGATAACAAACTAATTAGAGCATGTTAAGCCTGCTACACTCATTGTTTTTCCGGTTTTATTTTGAAAAGACACTTTTAATTAGTTGTACTTCCTGTCCTCCCTGTCTTTGTATTTCCAGTGTGCTCCTCCCTCCATTAGTTTCACCTGTGTCTCGTTTCTCAATTAGATCTGCATGTGTTGATATAGTCCTGCCTCTGCATGTGGCTCCTATCAGTTCGTCTGTTTGTTTCTGCATGTTTCCACGCCTCATGTATTTTGCCTCCATAGTTCTTTGTGTTTTGATAAAGCTTATAGTTTAGCCTGGATCAGGTGATACTGAACTATCCCTGCTATACATCTAGGCTGTTGGGGGGAAAGAGGATTTTCTATGATGCACCAAGCACCTGTCCTCTAATTTCTTCTCTATTTCTACACGTGCATTTGTGTGCTACTACTGTTTAGCATGTTATTAGCTGTGTGTCCCACTCTCCACCTACTTTCCCTCCTCTCTGCAGAGCTCCATGCCACTCATTTGTGGTCCTGGTCTTGTCAACCTGCCGAGTCTTCATGGCCTATCCACTCCTACCTGAATGCATAATTCTCCAACCTACTTATGATACCTCATTACAGCAGCTAACTTTAATACTATTCTCTCATGTAACATGCATATATTGTATTAAACTGAATGGAGAAGGATGCCTCAACGTGAGCTTTAAATTAGGACACTGTCATATTGTGTGTGAAGGATGAACAATTCTCTAAAAACAAATCCATCCACAACATCCAAGACGCACAGAACAATCCAGGCAGGAAAAAGCTTCTATTTATTCGCTGTGTGTATATAAACATGAGCTCGTATCGCTTCACATTCTTTGCATCCACAATTTCACACCTCACACGTCAAATCACAAACACGGGTAATTTGTGAAATCACAAATATATGTATGATGTGCAGTGAGTATTGTCTCTGGGATGTGCTTGTTCTTGCAGCATTAATTTCCCACAATACTGTGCATATAGGCTATATGTATGTATGTGTGCGTGATGTCCTCCTGACCCAGCTACCTGTGTTCAGGAGCATGGAAAGCAGACGGTGCAGAGGGACGACCTCCGCTGCCATCTGTGACTCTGTGGCAGACTTCCACTCTGCCGACACTGATAGATCCACCCATCTATCTGTGGATGCTGATCATTGTTTTAATCCATCCATCCATTACCTGCTTATCCCTGGCTGGGTTGGGTGGCGACACGTTACAGTTCTTCCTGGAGGATCCCAAGGTGTTTTCAGGCAAGGTGACTTCTGGACCGACACTGGGAATCAACAAAGACACTAATGTTTTCTCAACATGATGATCTAGAATTAATAAACTGTAGACCAACTGATCATGATTCAGGTGAGGACAGCTCTATACAACAGTTTGTTGTTCCTCCTAGCTTCCCAGCCCCCCAGCTAATAGTAGCTCTTCCTACCTTTCCAGCTAATAGTAGCTATCTCTGGCTTCCTAGCCTCCCAGCTAATACTGGCTCTTCCTAGCCTCCCAGCTAATAGCAGCTCCTCCTAGCTTACTAACCTCTTAGGTAGTACTAGCTTTTCCTAGTCTCCAAGCTGAAAGTAGCTCTTCCTAGCTTTCCAGCCCCCGAGCTAATAGTAGCTCTTCCTAGACTCCAAGCTAATAGTAGCTTGTGCTTTCTAGCCTCCCAGCTAATAGCAGCTTATTCTAGCTTACTAACCTCCCAGCGAGTACTAGCTCTTCCTAGCCTCCAAGCTAATAGTAGCTTGCTCTTCCTCGCTTCTCAGTTAAAAGGAGCTCCTCCTAGCTCAATAGCCTCCCAGCTAATAGCACCTCTTCCTAGCTTACTAACCTCCCAGCTAGTACTAGCTTTTCCTAGCCTAGAAGCTAATAGTAGCTCTTCCTAGCTTACTAACCCCCCAGCTAACAGTAGCTCTTCCTGTTTTCACTTTTGAATAATAAGAATACAGACTATTTTAACATATATGGTTGTGACTGTCACGCACGTCACCTTGCCATAAAAGCAACTGTTTAATCACATTTGTTCTCCAGCACAGTCAAAATACTTTCACTATTCTATGTCCTTTGTCTTATAGTCTTATAGTTATGGAGTTCCTCAGGGTTCTGTGCTAGGACCAATACTCTTCACGTTATACATGTTGCCATTAGGCAAGATTATTAGAAAACATGGCATAAACTTTCATTGCTATGCAGACGACACCCAGCTATATTTATCTATGAAACCAGATGAAACTAATCAGTTGGTTAAACTCCAAGCATGCCTTAAAGACATAAAGGCTTGGATGACCTGTAATTTCCTACTCTTAAACTCAGACAAAACAGAAGTTATTGTATTTGGTCCTAAGCATCTCAGAGATTCATTATCTAATCACATGGTGTCTTTGGATGGCATTACCTTGGCCTCCAGTACTACTGTAAAAAACCTTGGTGTTATATTTGATGAGGATATGTCCTTTAAATGTCACATAAAGCAAGTGACCAGGACTGCCTTCTTTCACCTGCGTAATATCGTCAAAATTAGGAACATCCTGTCTCAGAGTGATGCTGAAAAACTAGTTCATGCATTTGTGTCGTCCAGACTGGATTATTGTAATTCATTACTGTCTGGCTGTCCAAATAGCTCTTTAAAAAGCCTCCAGTTGATTCAAAATGCCGCAGCAAGAGCATTGACAGGAATTAGCAAGAGAGATCATATTACTCCAGTTTTAGCTTCTCTTCACTGGCTCCCTTTAAAGTCTAGAATAGAATTTAAAAACCTCCTCCTTACATACAAGGCCCTTAAAGGCCTAGCTCCATCGTATCTTAAAGACCTTATTGTACCATATCATCCCAGCAGATCACTTCGGTCTGAAAGTGCAGGCCTACTTGTGGTTCCTAGAATTTCAAAAAGTAGAATGGGAGGTAGAGCTTTCAGCTATCAGGCTCCTCTCCTGTGGAACCAGCTCCCAGTTTGGGTTCGGGAGGCAGACACTCTCTCTATTTTTAAGGTCAGGCTTAAGACTTTCCTTTTTGATCAGGCTTATAGTTAGGGCTGGACTAAACCATCCCTTAGTTATGCTGCTATAGGCCTAGGCTGCTGGGGGACGATGCACCAAACACATGTCCTCCTCCTTTCTTCTCTCTCCTCTCTCGCATCCTCCACTTTCTTTTCTCTGGCACAGAGCTCTTGCCCTCTAATTTCCTATATACTACTAGTCATACAATTCTGTGCTATTACTATGTAGAATGTTTACTGCTGTGTGTGTCCCACCCCCCTTCCCCCCCTTCCCCCCCTTCCCCCCTCTTCTTGTGAGTATCTCTGGCCTGGAGTGGTGTGTTTCCCGTGGAGCTCTATACTACATCTGTTGTCGTGGTCTCATCAGCCTGCCCAGTCTTCATGGAATCCTGCAGTTCTCCACTCCTACCTGAATGAACAATTCTCCAACCTGCCTATGATTCCTCTTACATTTTCAAACTGTCATGTAACATCATCAGTTTGTATCATAAGATTCCTCATGTACACTTTAGTCAGATATGTGTATCTATGACAGATGTATGTTTATCTTGCTGTTCTCTTCTCTCTTTCTTCTGTCTCTACCCGGCTGGCCTTAGGCAGATGGGTCCCTCCATATGAGCTGGGTTCTGCTCGAGGTTTCTTCCTGTTAAAAGGGAGTTTTTCCTTGCCACCGTTGCCTTCAGGCTTGCTCTGGGGGTTTCAGGCCGGGTTTTTGTAAAGCGTCTTGAGACGATTTGTATTGTTATTGACGCTATATAAATAAAATTGAATTGAATTGAATATTAGATATCTGGTGTTTGCAGCTAAATGTTGTTCCCTCTGTATATTCTTTGACCTGCAGTTCAGAGACAGTTTTAATTCATGCACAAAGCTTTATTTGAAGGCTGCAGTGTGTGCTGATGCTGCTGAATTCTTTTGTCAAACTAACAGTTTTTAATTAAAATTGAATCTCAGTGATATAACTGGATAAAAGTTTCTCTTATACACTTATAAACCAGTACTGTGTATTTAAAGGAGATGAGTGTTTGTGTGTTAGACTGGGAGTAAGTGATGAGATGGAGAGTCGGAGCGACAATGGCGTTTGACAGTTTAGCCCCGTGGTGTTTGCATATAATGGCCTGTGTGTCGCTCTCTGCCGGCTCAGTATCTCACCTTTTGCTCTCATACATACCAATGGGCGGCCATTCTCATTCATGGCCTGTGCAAACTGACTGAGTCAAGGGCAAACGTGCTTACGCAGCGGAGGGAATAAGAATTAATCAAAAAAAAAAAAAAAAAGGGAGACTCTGGTTACAGCTGAGTGCACTTAATGAGTATTTATGCCGTCTAATGGAAAGCAGAGTGTGAAATGAATGCTGGGAAAAGAGCTAGCTCCACTAGCATAAACAAAGAGCTGGTTTGTCAGTGGAGCTGGACTGACTGTCACACATCTGGACAGCTGTGGATTCAAGAAGATTTATAGCAGGGCTAGTAGGGCTGCCATAAGATTAAGATATTTAATCACGATTAATCGCAAATTAATCTTACTTTGATCACGGAAGGGAACTCTGATCACATCAACATTGAATTCTCATTTGTTTCTGTTTGCTCTCTTCTTCTTCTTCTTCTTTAGAGATTTCTGTCAGTTTTGAGACAATAGGTCGTGTTACTGCCCTCTGCAGGTTAAGATTATTTACTACGACCGCACTTCAGAGTCTGCTTGCTTTCCAAAGTGTTACTAATAACACTAATAATAGAACTTGTGAGCATTTATCACGCAAATAATAGGACTGATGGGAATAAAAGGAATTTGTGTTAATGTATTATTAATATGGTCATTTTGAAAGCCCTAGTTAAAACAAAATTAGCATGAAAAGAATAAAATGTTAAAGAGATCCCACCTTACTCACCTATATCAAATATGAAAAGAGGGTAAAAGAGGGTTATCTGTGTCTCTCTCTCTCTGTCTGCATTAGTTTGACTTTGATTCCATCCGTGCTACTCAGCTTTATCTCCCCATCAAACCATCTCAATCAGCACTCGTTCTGTCTGTCTGGCTTGGAAATATATATCTCACTTTGTTTTAGAATCAACACTCCGGTATCTGATGGGATGGCTGAAGTGCACACCACTTGTAAGAACTGCTTTTCAGCTAAACCTTGCTCCATGCTCCGTGTCGTACCCCCATGTCAGTGTATTTCCTGCCCCCACAAAACTGACAATAATAATAACCAAAAACAATGAACAATGAACACTTTTTGGGACTGGACTGATTTGCTTCCCTGTACTTTCTATATTTTTTCATCAAGTTCTATTGTTGGGGCCTCATTTCTATCAGTAACAGTACAATTATACCTACAAAGTCCTTTGCAGGTTAATGTAACCCAGCGGAATAGGACGATCTAAACAAATTAATAAATTAAGGTCGAAACAACAGAACCGGGTCAACTTGGGTTTTGATCTGATGCTTTTATTTAGTTTTTAGATATTTCATGTGTCTTTATAGAATCAAATCTTTTGTTTGCAGAGATTTTTCAGCTCAGTTTTTATGAGCAAATAGAGTAGATAGAATAGAATAGAGTGCATCTTTCACTGCACAGGATAACTACATGTCAAATACAT
The DNA here is from genome assembly GCF_963514085.1 of Chelon labrosus. Lineage (NCBI taxonomy): Eukaryota > Metazoa > Chordata > Actinopteri > Mugiliformes > Mugilidae > Chelon > Chelon labrosus. The sequence goes on from NC_140358.1 coordinate 28,253,123, forward strand.
TTCCAAATACACTCAAACACATTTATTTTGTTTTATTTTTTCCATGTTTCCTAACTTGGTGAATGTGATTAAACTACGCAACGGCCAAAACAAAGACGCACATTAGGCAGATGTGTAGGAGTCCACTCACTGGAACGAGTCTGTGCAGCCGTTTTGTATATTTTAAGTTGTAGCGCTGCAGGTTGACAGCTGTGAGACAGCCTGCCAGACATGCAGGTATCTCTAATGGGCTTTTGAAACTTTTCCCCCGGTGCCGGCTGCCGTCCCGTTTGACATTTCGGCCGACCATTAGGAGAACCTGAGATTTTCGTTCCCGGCTGTCTGTTTCCTCTGTTTCCTCTGCTTCTGTTCTTTCAGCCAACAAGTGCTAAACTTTGTGAATGCTGTTTTGCTGCAAGGTTGACTGAATCTGTCAGACCGTCCAAACTCTAAAAGCACCTGGCCTCCGTCTAGTTATTGTTTTATCTAAAGTTCTAAACTTGAAATATATCTTTTCTTTGCTCTGCTGCTTTTCTCCAAGATCATTAAATTAGTCCAAATAATAAAATAATAAATCACATGTACATTTATGTATCTTTTATGCTCTTGTTTTGATGCGAACTGTTAATATCAGTTTCTCACTGTGATCCTCTTTCTCCTGTCTGATAATAAAGTTGTATTTTATTCAGACTCTAAAGTGTTTAATATCCCAAGCTGTCTGAGACGCCGCAGCGTGCTGACGTGAATTATTCCTCTGAGGGAATGATCGTTCATCATGAGCATCTTATTCCGGCTGAGAGAAGGCCGTAATATGAAACATCTGGATATGCAAATCGCTAACTGCAGCTCTGACATTAAGTCGGGTAGCAGTGCGTACGCGTAACAAGCCATCCAGCCTCCCTGCTCTGTGTTCTCACACTTATTGGCTGTTGTGCTCCTTAAATAACAACCGTAGTTCAGGCTGCGAGCGCTGGGGTGACGATGCAACAAACACACATGCGTCCACACGCGCAGTCACATAAGACACAAAAACACAAAGACGCATACAGGTAGCACTGTGCATGTACACCGATCAGCCTTAACATTATGACCACGGACAGGTGGAGCAAATAACACTGATTATCTTGTTAGCATAGACAGCGAGTGAACATTTTTGTCCTCAAAGTTGCAAGCAGATTTGAGTTGGAAGCAGGACAAATGGACAAAGGGAAGAATTTAATCGACTTTGACAAGGACTAAACTGTGACAGCTAGATGACAGCAGCTCTCATGGGATATCCCCGGTCTGCAGCGGTCAGCGCCGATCAAAAGTGGTCCAACGAAGGAAAAGAGGTGAATGGCCAACAGGATCAGAGGCAGCCAAGGATCACTGATGTGTATGGGGATCAAAGGCTGGCCCTTGTGGTCCGATCCAACAGGAAAGCTACTGCAGATCAAACTACTGAAAAAGGTCATGCTGGTTCTGAAAGGAGTTAGAAGGAAGGTAAAGGTAAAGGAAGGTAGGCAGATGGGTCCCTCCATATGAGCTTATGGTTCTGCTCAAGGTTTCTTCCTGCCACCGTCGCCTTCAGGCTCGCTCTGGGCGTTTCAGACCGGATGTTGTAAAGCGTCTTGAGACAATTTGTATTGTTATTGACGCTATATAAATAAAAATGAATTGAATACAACGTCAGATTTAAAGAACATATTTTCCTCCAATCAGATCTAAACGCTAAAAGTAATACTGCATTATACTGAAAGTTTCTGAAACACAAAAGTCGACAGCTGTATTTTAGTTAATGTTTTATAGTTTAAATACAGTATGTACCACAGATGCTTTCACATATGTCTGGATGCATACATGTGCTGTCCTATCACTCCTCCAGCTCCTCTGTTAAATCCCGTCCTGGAGTGTGTCTCTCAGCTGGACGCCCACTCACTGTACAGCAGCAACCCCCGGCTGTCAATCATAACAGCAACACTGCAGACATTATCTCCCATCTCCTCCCAGACTCTCTGACTTTAAAGCCTGAAACAGAAGAGTCTGGAGAAAAAGAATATATATATATATATATATATGCCAGTAGCCAACGAGGATGCTATCGCCCCGACCTGTCACTCAGGTTTATACCATTGTTCTGCACAGGGATGCTTGACTGACTGCTTGCGTTTCGCTGCCTCAAACCCTACATGCCAATAAATGTCATGCAATTTGACTCGTGGCTACTTGGAAACGTCTAAACAATTAAATAAACTGGGCTGCTTGAGGTCAGATTTATAACAGTAACAGATTCCTCCTGGTTAACAGGTGTCGTTATAGGAGTCTGGATCAATGAGACGGAAAATGGTGATCAGTTTTCTGTGAGTCACTTACAGACTGGTGAAATCTGATCACTAGAGGGACCACATATGGAAAGGTAAACGTTTAATCTAGCATCATGGTTCTTTGGAAGGCAAAGTCAAATTAGTCCACATTGAAATACTGGAAGAGCGTCTCATCCAGTAAAGGATTTAAACCAGGCAACCTGTGTCATGATGTTCTGTCGCCTCAGTTGTAATCCTGTTTGGTTTTATTTGGGTTTCCTGTTTCTGTTCTAAAAAGTTTCTTCTTTGGTGTTTTTGTTTCTTGCTTTACATCCTGTGCCCCCCACCCCCTTGATTGGTTGATTGGTTGATCAGTTTCTCCTTGTGTGCTCCGCCCCCTCATTAGTCTCACCTGTGTCTCATTAACCCCTCTGGACATGTGTGTTTATACACTGCCTGGCCAAAAAGAGAAAAGTCTCCACCTGGACTTAACTAAGCAGATAGGTAGGAGCCTCCATTTTGTTTATTTATTCATTTTATCTATTTATTTTTACTCTTAGTATTTCATTCCTATTTTAATTCCCTCTTATTTTTTTTAATTCTTTTATTCATTTTTTTTATTGTAACTTATACCTATTTTTATTTTTATTTATTCATTTTATTTATTTATTTATTTCATATATATCTTTACATTTAGTACTTAATTTCTATTTTAATCCCCCCGTTCTTTTTTTATTTATTTTATTCATTTTTTTATTATTATTATTATTATTATAACTTATACTGCTCATTTTTATATAAACTCATATGTCAGGAAATGTTTTGTAATTTTTTTTTAAAAAAGTTCTAAAAAAAAATAGTCAACATGAGACATGCTAAAAATATCTAGAACCCTTTAAAGGACAAAAACACTTGAATTCAGATAAGAACCTGGAGGATACTGGACTTGATGTCTGAATTTATCGGTTTGTCCAATCTAAGATCAATCTCCTTCATCACACTGGTTTTTAACAGTAGGTTTCACTCATGGAATCATAATTGGGTTGATGCACATTTATTCTGTTTGGTCTAGTTCTTAGTTTCAGGTGTAAACATGAAGTCCTGTGGAAGAGTCAAGAGTATACCACAATACTCCAGTATTGTGGTATACTCTTGACTCTTCCACTAGTGTCGCAATATAAAAAGTACATCTCATCATCTCTGCAAAAAAACAAGCCAGAGGGAAAACAAACAAAAAAAAATCTATTCTTCTGTGTTTGACTTCCTGACTCATATTTGGCTGACAGAAACAACATTCACCCCCAACAGCTGTCTAAATACAGAAACCCTAATAACCATGGAGCACCACGACCTGTCAGTCAAGCATTAATAAAATAAAGAAATAAATCATTGTTCCCCACCCGGCGTCCTCTGCAGCCTGCGTCATCGTGTCTCTTCGGTTTCATTACAGCAGTTTTATTAGTCTGCAGTTGACAGTTTTTAATTATTTCCTCTTTTTTTTTTTGTTTAGTTTCGACAACCACGAAATTAAGAAACGACGGTTCCACGTTTCAACGGATCAGGACACAAGAGGAATCCACACAATATTAGGTCATAATGTTATGGCTGATCAGGAAAACACACATGAATTAAAGATGTTCAATAACAGAAACTCAAATGGAAATTGTCGAGAGAAAAACAAAACCATTCAGATTTAAATCTGAAGAAATGATTTCATTTACTGCCTCCAGATTGTTTTCAGCCCACGTTTTACCCAGACGCTCCGTCGCATATTTTACATATTCAGAGCTAACTAACTGCTGGAGTGAAACAAGAGCAAAATTATCCCGTCTGCATCGTAATCACGGAGTCTGTGCTGTTTTTATATTTGCCAAGGGTTTAAGGCCAAGCACAGACACTCTGAGTACGGAAGGAAGAGATTATCTGCAACTAAGAATCAGGCAGAAATACCAGAGCACAAAGAAACAGACAAGGAATTAGGCACAAACTGTGACTGTGGTGCAGGGAGGATGTTAATGACACTTTCACTAAGTAGGTGACAATAAAAGATAAAGTATCTTGGTATAAACAAACAACTCACCATGTAGCGTGTCTTCATACTTAACAAAGAAAGTCGACTGCAGTAGTAGCAGGTTAAACTAAATAGTGAGGTAACGGTAACCAGGAAAAGGTATTGTTGCTATGGTAACACTCCAGATTTAACTCTTTCCCCAGTTCCGGTTTTCATCTGATATTATATACTTGTGTTTAATGTCTCTTGTAAATGTCACAGGACCACGGACGACGGCTTGGAATAAAGAAGAGACTTCTACAATTTATTCACTTCATTTATATGTTAAAACCATAGACTGTATATAAATATCAACGGCAGAACTGCTGCTCTAAAGTGAAGCCATAGCAAGTAGAGCTCCCCCTGGTGGCTGGCTGCAGTATAGGTCATAAGCTCCGCCTCCTCCATGTTAGTGGGAGGGACTTGGATCAGACTTATACACTGAAATACACGTCAAGGGTGGTTTCTGTCATTTTAGGTAGTTAATATAATGTGGATGCATGCTCAAGTGTCATTTTTTCGTTTTAGTTATTTGACGCTATAGAAACGAAACAGGATGTGACTACAGTTACCATGCCAACCGCTCTGTAAAGTGGTCCCATGGGGCCGTGAGATTTGTAAAAAAAACAAAAAAAACAAAACTGTATAATCCAACATTTCCTTGTAACTGGTAGAGGTAGAGCAGAGCGTAGTATTAATTAAACAAAAACATAATCTGGAGGAAATGTGGGCGGGGCATCGATATCACGGCTCCACGTGGCTCCACCCTCAGACCGTACTTATCAGACTCTGGCTCCAAAGTCACAAGATGGCGCCGCTCATATCCCCGGGAAAATAGCATTCGTTTGGCCAATGAGAGGAAGTGGAGACGCATTGTCCATATTTATATACAGTCTATGGTTAAAATATAGAATTGCTAAAGATAACAAGTATAAAAGTCTTTACATTTTCTGGTTCCCACACCTCTTCATCATAGCCAAGTAGTGTTTGGGGTAGATATAATGCAGTGGGTTGTGTGTGTCTTTATTACGACAGTGCCAATAAACTTCTACATTATCAAATTTTAAATAACATTAATTGATCTTCTGTAGTAGAAAATGCATTTTCTCCTCCTATCACTGTGTACTCTGCATATGAATGTGCATATGTACCATCTTTAGCCAACCTCCACACCCCAGGGGGCGCTGGAGGGAGAGGTTACTATATGTTGCTCCCTGAACAGGAAATCTGGAGGAGTCAGTGCGCAGTTCTCAACACGAAATACGCAAAATTTGGACTTGCATACATGATAACTGAGATTTTAGTCTATCTGCATAACAGTTGTTTTGTATTTGGACAACCTGACTGCCCCAAGTTCACACTAGTCACCTCTTAATGTATCCTGGGTAAAATTAGTAAAATGAGGTATTTGGATCGTACTTGGTCTGATATGTACTTTGAACTGGAGCAGTACTTGGACAGCAACTGATGACAATTCAGAAGATCATAAGTACAAATCGAAATGCATCAGAAATGAAGTAAACGTAGATTTAGCCTTGTGATATAGCTCCTCTGCTTTCTTTCCTAGAGTATTATTGTTGATTTTTTTTCCAGAGCTGCTTGAAGTTTTTGGTCTGAAACAAAACCAACTTCCCTAAACACAATTTATTGGTGTGGACTCCGTCTGTTGGGAACTCATCATGCTTCTGCCAATCAAATAATTTGAAAGGGGCTTTATGTGATGATGGACAGCAGAGTGACCGTAAAGCAGTCATCCCAGAGGCTAGGAAGCTACATAGAGCTACTATTAGCTGGGAGGCTAGCCTAGACATCCCAGCGCTGTGGAGTTGAATTTGTTTACAACAAAAATTGCTCTGATCGGTTGAAACACGCTCCATGATGAACTCCAAATGCCGTTTTACCAGACTCATACTGACTCATACTCCATGGTAGGAGTTTTGTGCAGGAATAATAGTAATTTAGAACGCTGACTGAACTGGTGATTGAAACTTAAACCTCTAAGCCACATAAAAAATAATAATTATTCTCTGAACCTGAAACATTACACACAGACATAGCATGAATTTCTTATATTCTGTCAAACACACAATGAGCTGAATACACGTTGGACGTAAAAGTGTCTGAGCAGCTGGGTAGACCGAACTGTACTTGAGCTGCCCTCTTTATTCTGCAGCTAAAAACATTTAAACAGCAGCTCGGCCAAGCGTTTTCCATTTCACAGGTCATTTCAGACGAGTGCATAAACCAATCAGACCCTTTATAAAATATTACACTTGCAAATAATCAGACAACGGAGGCTGCAGCCATGATGGAGATTCAGAAGAGCACGGCGTGTACATGCACACACAAAACAACACTCATGAATGCAAATACAGTTAGAGAGGAATAATAAAGGCAATGACTGAAAAAGAGCTGTGTTGTCGAAACGGTACAAAGACTAAGAAAAGAAGAAAGAAAATCAATTCAAGTGGCTGGCAGTCATCGGCCTGGCAGAGTGAAACGGAGGAGAAAGGTATCTGCTGAAGTTGACGGAGTTGGCTCAAAAAACAAGTAAGGAAGAGAAAATAAACAGTCTGAGCTGAACGCAATCAGGGAATCCAGTCATAGAAAATAATGTGTCTGCAGAAAGGAGGAGTGAAAAGAAAAACATAGGAATGGAGGTTGAAGTCAGCTAAAGTAAGTTTTCTCAATGAGTGATTGACTTTTGAAGTTAAAGCTAAAGAGGTTCTGTCTGCTGGTGGAGACCAAAACAGAGCTAAAAGAGGAGCAAAAACTGAGGGTATAATAAAGATGGACGTCACCTTAGCTGTGAGTCAAACCAAGATGGCGGCGACCGGATACGCCACACTGAGCTTCAAACCCACTCATGGGTGGAGCTAGCAAACTGTGAGGACACCCACCTGTCACTCTAAGCAGCCACGCCCCTTAATTATACTGTACATCATTTTAATTTAAACTAATGTATACACAAGTATACTTGGCCAATAGACACTTAATCTTAATCTAATCTTAATCTAATGATCTTTTATAAAAAATCACTCCAGTACAGTTGATGGAGAAATTTAGGCCAGACCAACTTCTCCTCCGAGGACAAATAGTTTGTGGCAGAACGTTGAGAGCTGAAGGACACAAGGTAAAGGGGAGTTTCAAAGTAAAACAGGAAGTAGATTCTTTGAAAATACAAACTAAATAACAGATAAAAATTACATTTATATATATATATATCAGTAGTATCAATCAAAATTGTTGTTGAAGATGCTTTTACAAAATCCAGAGCCTCCATAGCTGCCAGATATGGTGGAACTGCCTATCCCAGCTGTCATTGGTCTAGAGGTGGGGTCCACCCTGGACAGGTCTCCAGTCTATCACAGGGCTAACACAGAGAGACACTCACACCTACGGCCAATTTAGAATCACCAATGAACCTAACCAGCATGTCTTTGGACGGTGGGAGGAAGCTGGAGAACCTGGAGAGAACCCATGCTAACACAGGGAGAACATGCAAACTCCACATAGAAAGGAACCAGTCGACCTGGATTAGAACCCAGAACCTTCTGGCTGTGAGGCATCAGTGCTAACCACCACACCACTACACTTAGCCTAGCCTGGAAATCCGCCCCACTTCCCTAACCCACAACATTTATTGTGGTGGAGAGTTCTGGAGTCTCTCCACTGGGAACTGATTATGCTCCTGCAAAGGTCTGTTCGGGCCAATCAAATCTCTTAGGTGGGGCTACATGTGGTCATACACATCATCTGAGTGCCGTGGAGTTGAATTTATTTAGAACAGAATTTTGCCATTTGTTGTCAGGCAAGGATAAATTAGGTCTAAATATCAAAACAGTTTCTGTTCCAGACTGTGAACATGTTTATTTCTGCTGTAAAGTTGGACATTTTAAAATCTATGGAGTTTGAAGTCAGCCTCTAGTGGACATTTGAAGAACTGTATTTTTTGGAACTTCTACATCGACTATGGAGGTTGCAGCTTAAATAAAACATGATTCTGATTTATTTCCATGATTGTGTGGCGCTGTGTCTGCAGCACGTTTTCTAACCCAATGATAAACTAATTCTGTTTCACATCAATAAATGCAGCTTTAAGACAAGAGGTGATGTGTCTGATTATTTTCCACACACTGCACTTGCATAAATGAAAGATTAGAAAAAAAGACTGCACATATCCAGAGGCAGTTTAAACTCGTTCCCTGTCACGATTACAATATTCAATTTAGAGATTGTCAGAGCTCGGCAGAGAAATGTGCCATCTGAGAGCTTTTTAGTTTTCTGCTGTCCTGTTTCAATGTCAAGCTGTCGCCTGCTCTGTTTGTTTGTGAGGCCCATTTATTCTACCTTCCCCCCGTAAACATCACCTCATTTGCCTCTCAGACGCTGGGCTCATTTTCAGAGACGGGCAAGAAAAGCCAGAACGCAGACCCTGACAGCGACCGGCGGTCAGAATGCAGAATGTGTGTGAGTGTGTGAAAGAGAGGGAGGTGGGTGTCGGAGGTCGCGGCGGTGACTCTGCTGTCGACTTCAATCACGGCACCGAGCCGAGCCGCTCGCTGGTCTCATATGCTGCGCTGACTAAACCATTACTACCACCATTAATCACAGCCTCATGTCCACTTACATCACTGCACCGCGCTGGACAGCCGCAGAGGAAGAGGGACGCGCAGACTTTCAAAGTAAGAGCCTAACTTTGACTTTGAAGAGATTTGCTCAGGGTTACAATAAAATAATGCACATCTCCAAAACTACTGTCCTGTCTTCTCTGTCCCCATTACGGGATGGATTTTTCGGGCTAAACAAAAACCTCAAGGTTCACCTGAAGCTGAGAGCGAAAAATGAAAAATAAATCACATTTAACATCCACGTGGACTTCTGGGACACAGGGACAGGGAGCAATGAGGCTCATGGGAAGCTGGGTCTTAATTTGGAGCAGTAACAGAGGAACTGGTGCGAGCACAGAGGCTGCTAATCATCACCGAGGTGTCATATCCCTCCTCACAGTTATTAAACTTAGGTGGCACTACTAAAACACCAATTCATCACAGATTAAAGATGCTTCACAGAACGGCTGAGAAGGTTCAAACCACCCAGACTGTCTGCTCTGCCCGAGACAGATAAGAGGTTTATGGTCCCTATTTGCTCTCGGATGAAGGCGACGTCTTCTGGATGAATGCCTCTGTTCGTACACACACCTTACATCCCCAAAGCTCATACCAGAGCCGTGTAATGTACAAATACTATGGCTGTTTGTGGGGAACCAGGACGAGACCTTTCTAGATGCTGCAACGTTCTGTGTGAGCTGCTTGAAAAAGTCCTCAGATTCTTATTTGGCCTGAAGCAGACGCATGTAGGAAGCTTTAGTTATAGCTGGAGGTGCTGCTTTGCTACGATTAAATACATCTGTCTGAGGCAGGAGGCTGCTTCAATAAAACTTTGATTCTACTTTATAACTCTACTGCTCACATCCAGTAATGGTCCAGAAAATAAAGGGGACAAAGCAAAGACAAAAGAAAACCAAAGTGTTTGATGCAATACGTGAAATAAATATTTATACCAGTTGCAACATCTAAAACTACGACTAGGCGAAGCTAATGGTGCGTTCACACCACAGACTGTAAGAAAAGTGGACGCAATGACAGCTCCTCAGAAGTTGAAGCCAAAGTATGTAGAGCTCCCCCTGGTGGCTGGCTGCAGTATAGGTCATAAGCTCCGCCTCCTCCATGTTAGCGGATGTACATTTTATTTAAAGGATGGTTTCTGTCATTTTAGGTAGTTACTATAATACTAATGTATGTTTATGTGTGCATTTCTCTGAGAAGTTTTAGTTATTTCACGCTATAGAAACAGGATGTGACATCATGATGATAGACAGTTGCCATTGACAACCGCTCCGTGAAGTGGTCCTGTAGGAATATGAGAGTAGGAAAAAACACTAAAATAATAAGGGCAGTGTATAATCCAACATTTCTTTATAAGTGGTGGAGATAGAGTACTGATCAGACTCTGGCTCTAAACTCACAAGATGGCGCCGCTCATATCCCCAGGATACTAACGTTTGACCAATAGGAGGAAGTGGAGATGCATCGGTGATATGAAGCGATAAGCTGAAGTCCAACACGCCACTCAGACCAAGTCCCATCTTCTAAGATGGAGGGCGTGGAGCTTATGACAGATACTGCAGCCAGCCACCAGGGGGAGCTCTACTTGCTGTGGCTTCACTTTGAGGAGCTGTCATGGCTTCCACTTTTTTTTACAGTCTTATGGTCAATGGACTAGAAGTGTCATTAGACGTTTTTAGTTTTGCCACGTAAGACTTTCACTTTACACACAAGTTTGCGTCTATGCATAGATCTTAAAATGCATTTTATTCCCAGACCTACTCTTACGACCCGGTGTGCGTCCAGTCATTGCAACAGCTCCCAGGACGACAGGGACGCACATTAAGAAAGACAGTACGAAGAGATAATGTATTTTAAATGTCCAATATTCAAATAACATCTTATCATCTCAAATTACATTCTAGTCTCATCTCATTAATATTTCCTCGTAGTTTTATCATCAGATATTAGTTTTAGAGCATCAACATTTCGTCTCAGTCACAGAAAATGAGAGTCTCGGGGGCTGATTGATTCTGAAATGATGCCCTCTGACAATCTGTGAAGAGATATGGTCGAGGTTATCTGTGAAACTCATCAGGGCCTCCTGCATTTATATCAAACATGTCTGATATTCAGGAATTGTGGTAGAGAAACTAGAGAAACTCCTTTGTAGGACTTTTCATTGTCTTTTGTTGTTACTGGCGAAAGTCAACAGAATCCACGATGGACCCAGATGTGAACCACACCACCAATGTGGTGTATAGTCCTGCTTCTTCAATAGTGTCGAAAACAATAAAACACACACCATTAAACTTTAAGTTAAAGGTCTCACCTGCTGCTGTCCTTTGACTAGAGTCTGCAGCAGAACAAATGTCAAACCTTTTCTTGTGTTGTACCTGTGGAGTAGCCATTAAAATGACTCATCTGAACCTTTAGCTCTGAGACGACTGACAGGTCATCATCACCTTGAAGGTGTTCCTGCAGTTCAGTCTGAAGAGGGGACCTGATGGACAGATAGCCTTTTGACAAGGTTCATTGCTGTAATTATGTCACTGTCAGCCTCAAACACAAAGGTCACAGCTGACTTCTAGGTTGAATTGATGTCCCTTGCTGTAGAATCTTTTGTTTAATTAATTACCATAACATAAATTTTCCATCATCCACTGCTCATTGTCGCCTGTTAGGCTCCAGTTCTTGAGATTTGTTTGTTCTTGCACCGTTCCTGCATCAGTGACCCTCATGTTATTCTCAAAGCCAGAGTTTTTGTTTCCAGAACTCTCTCTGAATATAGTATAACACTCTGACCCTTATGTTCAAGCTGACAGCACATGGTGCTCCCACAGAGAGTTCATTATTTCTGTTTCTACTTGATCAAATAAAATTTTATTCTCTCTGCCTCGATCGGTATGACTTCATTTTAGGGTTGCCTCAAATAGGGAACATGGACGGATGGGTAGTGGATTTTTACTTCATGAATAAATATTTATTTAATAGTTGAAGAAGTAAACGTAGTGAAGTGAGACAGCAGTATTTTCTCCCGACACATATCCATGTGATGAAAGCTATAAAATCAGTACCTGTACCACTGAACTTATACAGTGGATTTAAAGGTCTATAAACTCTGTTAATACTGACGTTTTTATGGATTACATAAAAAGCAAACTTTACCAACAACCTCCATGTGCAAGGTAATCATGTATAAGACATATGTAAGTGTTTTAAATGGCAGTGGAGGGATTCGAACCCTCGCCTCCTTAGAGACTGGAGCCTTAATCCAGCGCCTTAGACCTCTCGGCCACACTACCTGTTGAAGAGCTGGTTCATGACAAAGAGATGGACCAGTCAGCTTTTCATTCATTCATTCATCTTCTGTAACTGCTTGTCCTGTGAAGGGTCATGGGGGTCTGGAGCCTATCCCAGCATTGGGCAAGAGACAGGGTACACTCTGGACAGGTCTTCAGTTCAAGCTCAAATTTTTTTTTGAACAATTTTTGCCAAAAGCTTCGTTAACGTAATTAACAAGGCTAAGAACTGACTTCGTCAGGAGAATGTTATTGGTAGGATTTATCTGATGGAGACTGACGATGATATTCTCAAAGATTTTTACCAACAGATCAACTGGCTAAAGACATAGTAATGGCAGTGGAGGGATTCGAACCCTCACCTCCTGAGAGACTGGAGCCTTAATCCAGCACCTTAGACCTCTCGGCCACACTACCTGCTTTTACAGCCACTGTGTCACATAGAAGTGACAATAATTCATCAATATATATCCCAGTATTAATGGTTGATAGTGTCTTTACATCAGTTAGGTACTTATAGGTCTGAACCTCCTCTACACACTCCCCGTTGATGGTTACAGGCTGCAGGTGGAGCCTGGACCTCCGGAAATCCACCACCATCAGTGTAAAATATCACTGTAAACCAATGTTAAACCAAAAATAAAAAGAATAACCCGACTGCATAAGTGTGAACACCTCTGAACTAGCACATAGTTGAAACCTGGCACATCTTGAGCTGAGTACCTCTTCCCATTCTTTGCAAAAATGTTCAAGATTCTTCAAGGTAAACATTTATGAATGAATATTGGACCAATATCCAATATTGGTCTTCAGTGGCATTGTATAGTTTTTTTAAGGATATAATTGTCTGATGAGTTTTATCTTTGTTTCTACACCACCACCGAGTAGAAACCTACAGACACAAGGGATGAACCTGTGGTCGGGACTGATCCACTCTGCTGCCCCCCTGAAAAATAAAACTCACTTTCTTTTTCAGGGGAAAGAAAAGAAACTGCAGATGTGCTCCGTGCCTTCCTCGGCCGATCTGCAGCCTTTCCGTGTTTGTGGCAGGCGAAGCCGTCGTGTTGGGTCTGTGCACCGTCGTGACTCACGCTGATTCACAGTGAGACGCTGCAGCTGAAGGCAGCGTTTCCCCCGAGGGATCCCCCAGCCTGTCAAACTCCTGCTTCTCATGTCATGAAAAAACAGACACTTCTCATCTTCCGAGGCGCACTTTCATGTACTTCTGCAGCGCTCAGAAATCAAACGCAGATGTTCCTCGCGACACACCAATCAACCAACAAAGTGGTTCCTACCCTCGCTATGTTGGTTGTTTTTTTTCTTCTCTCTTCTCTCAGGCTTCCAACACACATTTCAGTCAGCTGTCATGTTTTGGGAGGAAACTGCTTTTATTTATTTTTTATTTTCTGCACACAAGCAGAAAGTTGTTTGCTCTGTTGCACAGGTTGGCTCATATCCGACAGCTGCTGAGGCGAGAAACACTGCGGCTGAAGTGATGCCAGAGGATGTGATCACAGTTTATCAGGTGTCGACTGTAGCTGCCAATATTGAACACCTTGAAGCAGACACACACTCCAGAGACAAGCAGCAGCTTTCAAATATGAAGTCAGGATGGAGACTCAATGCAAACCTTATCAGCCAGTGGTGGGACGTCAGGGCCAGCAAAGCCTTCTCTGCTGGCCTAAACTATATGTCTTGTCTGTCTCTCAGCTGCAGTGTGTAACTTTACATTAGAGCTTTCATCCAGCCATAATGTGTTGCCGGAGTCTAAGAAATCTGCGTGGGCCTTCACAATTAAAACTGCAGGCGGCTGAAGCTTGAAACACATTGTAATGACGTTGTTCCTTTAACCAATCACATTTCAAGTTGGCCTTCTCTGTGGCCTACGCTAGCATCAGCATTGGAGAGCCGCTCCGTTTAAGCCAAGCTAGCGGTTCATGTTCATCTGTTGCTAGCTGCACAACGTCAACGTTCTGATAGCTATTTGTTGAAGCCACCATGGAGGAAGGAGGAGAGGCTATCCATTTGGTTGCAGATCTTCTTAGAAAGACATTTTCACGGCGGACTTTGAAGGAAAAGCTGGATATTGTGAGGAAAGGCTGCCCAACCCTGGAGCTAGCTAGCCTGACCCAGCTGGGGAAACTTTCAGGTCAGCAACTATGAGCGCTACCCTTGGTTGACAGGCTCTGAGGAGAACTCTGAATAGTTTCTAAAGTTCTGGTGAGTAAAATGAATTATATTTACATCTGTTATGTATATTTTTGTCATTTTATTGTGTCGACATTGATGCTTCTGCTGGATTTGACGTATGTGGCGCTGGTGGCTGCAGAGAGTGAGAGGAGACTTTATGAATTGTTCTAAGTGAGTTTCTTTCTTTAGTAATGACATTCATCTCTCTATATGAGATACCTGTCTATGATGCATTTTATTGCGTATGATGTTTTTACTGGTTTCTATAGCAGTGGCATCATAACGATATACAAATATATTAAGAGTTGGAATTGAAGGCGGAAAAAGCACAACGCGCCACTGTTGTGAGGACTGCGTTAGTGACAGGGTTTGTCTGCCAGAGGATGAGGATACTCAATCTTTTCACAACAGATGATTCATATAATCTCAGCCTAAAGACATAATAGTGGCAGTGGAGGGATTCGAACCCTCGCCTCCTGAGAGACTGGAGCCTTAATCCAGCGCCTTAGACCACTCGGCCACACTACCTGTTGCCCATGCTTTCATACTGGACAAAATGGAAGGTGCAGGCGACTTAAAAGAATTATTTATCCACAGCATCCCACAGATGCTCAACTAGAATGAGAATGGAGCACAAGTGCACTCACTGTGTTGTTCCTCAAACCATTCCAGGGAGCATTGTCCTACTGAGGGAACACAGACTCCATGAAAGGGTGGACATGATCTGCAGCAATGCGTAGGTAGCTGCTACCAGTCGAAGTAACCTCCTCATGAACGGCAGGACCCAAGATCTCCCAGCAGAACATCTCCCAAAGCATCACACCGCCTCCTCCAGCTCGTACCATCACCAGAACATTGTTGCAGACCAAGCACGCCCCTATGGAGTCCCCCCCCCTCGTGGTAACATGTGTTCCCCAGGTAAGCACAGCTGGGGGTCAGCATGGACACCCTGACTGGTCTGCAGCTACACAGTCTCATACGCAACAATGTGTACCAGCTGCTATATCGGCATAAACGCTCACTTGCCAAAACATTCGGTACACTAGAATGCATTCTAATATGACAGTCTGGCAGTAAATCCTCCCTCGTGACTCTTCTGATGTTCAGTTGTGAACCAGCGTCAGAAAGGTAGTGATTCACCTGGACAACCATTGTGGAGGATGTAGTTGTGGTGCTGTTAAACTAATTTGAATTAAACTCTAAAGCGTTTCTGTTATTTAGCCTAGCCCACTGACTGGGAACATTATAATACACTCCAATGATTGTACAACCCAAAGCCTCCATAATGAAAACCTGGTTGAATCAACAGCTGTCTCAGTTATTTCAAACCAACACCAGAAAACAAGATTTAGTGCAGGATTGTCACATTAATTAGTTAGTCAATACATATTTTTCCGTATTTCTTCTGCGTTATTAAACATTCAGACGTTTTTTATGAGACACATATTTCAGTGAGTGCACGGAAAAGCAGCAGAAATGTCACTTAACTAAACGGGACAGCTGTACTCAGAGGGCAGCATGACATTAAAAAGCATCAGTTTAAATCCCAGACAGCAAAGAGGTGTCTGCTGAAGTCACCCTGAGCAAACCTCAGCATCCCTTGTAGCTGCATCATTGTCCCTCAGTTCCTGACCTCTGACCTCTGTTCCGTCTCCTCGGGCCGCGTGCAGAAATGTCCCAAACATGGAGCTGCAGACTTGACTTTGTGTCTGTTCTCAGTTTCACTCTGAAAGGGTTAAATCAAACCAACCAGCAGGATTACAGGATGGAAAAAAAAAAAAACCCTGAATGATTGATTGTGTGATGTAGAGAAACAGCACCTCTTCTTCAGATTAATCATGAACATCATGCATGGAGAAAGGAACACAGCCTATGTGCTTTATTCAGAACTCGTCCAACTCTAATTGACAAAGCCTGTGTAAAAAATTAATCTAAATATAATTAAAACATCCATCTTGAGAGCTTCCCCCCTGCTGCAGTCTATCAGGGACACAGCGCCATCTATGGATCAGTCTGCAGCTTCTGGAGCCACTGAGTAATTTTCTTGTCCTCTGTAATCTTCCATTTAAAGGATATACTTTTATTCTATATATTCTGTATTCAGTGCACAGATATTAACTCACAGGACCTCAACTTTTTTTTCTTACAGATTTAAGATTAATTTTTAGACTAAAGCCCTATTTGCACAGGATTAGTTTTACCTGGGGACCTCTAGTAATTTGTAATAATGTCAGAGGTCGTCTGTGATCTTAATCCTGTGCGAATCGGCCATGTCCGTAATTTGCAAACTAAAAACCGCAAATGAACCGCCGCATTCCTCCTAACACAGAGGTCCTGTGATAAAAACTAATCCAATGCAAATTGAATCGAGTATATTTTAAAGAGTTTTGTTTGATCTGCAGCTTTTATTCTGCCTCTTTTCACTCAAGAACTATGAGTCTGAGTTTGAGCAGATGTTTGGGTGCAGAGTCGAGAAGTTGCTGCAGAATATTTGCAGAAAAAAAGCTCAAAGGCATCAGAAGAATGACATTTTGAAGGATGATGAAATGGATGAGATGCGTGGCAGCAGATTTAGATGTGTTAGATTTTATTTAGTGACGCATTAATGTGTTCATCACATCAGTAAAGGTAGTTTGTGAATTCTCAGTCTCAACACATAATTTGCTAGTTTTTAAAATATGTTTTTATTATCAGTTTGAACCAGAGATAAAGTCAGTAAATTTCAGTAAAACACAGAGTTTATTTATCCCGTGTGAATGAGCCACATGAAACACAGATGCAGGGGGGTCATTTCATAATCACATGACGTCCTCAGGTAAAAACTGATCCCGTTTGATTAGGGCTTCAGTCATTTTGTTGTATCTCAATTCACAGACTTATAAACTGAATGTGTTTTTGCGCAAACAAACCTAACCCTGTGACATTTAACACATAAAGAATGTGCAGAGGTGAGAGAAGCTGGATACTCTTTTCTAAATGTGTTACATGTAATTATTAATGCCGCTCACAGCCGCCTAAAGCTACTTTTGATTTAGGCTGTTGTCATGTAGTACGGATTAAAAACTAGCTCTGAAAGACCAGAAACCAAATAAACAAACCAAACAACATTCATTCATTTTCTGTAAGGGTTGCGGTGGGACCGGAAGCCTTTCTAGGTGTACAGGTCTCCAGTCTATGGCGACCTGTCACCTGACAGTGGGAGGAAGCTGGAGTACTTTACACAGAGAGGCCTCAGTCAGCCTGGATTCGAACCCGCATCAGTGCTAACCCCCACGCCACTACGTCGCCCAACCAAAGAACAATGTCAGCAAATGAAAATACCTGATATCTCTTGCGTTGTCATGGATACGTGCTCAAGCAGGTAGTGTGGCCGAGTGGTCTAAGGCGCTGGATTAAGGCTCCAGTCTCTCAGGAGGCGAGGGTTCGAATCCCTCCACTGCCAGTGTCTTGTGTCTTTAGCCAAATGATCTGAAGGTAAAAGTCTTAGTGATTTGTGAATATCATCGTCAGTCTCCATCAGATAAATTCTGCCAACACTCCTGACAAAGTGAGCGCTGAGCCTCCATCTTGTGTCGTCCTGACAGTGTTAATTACTTTAAAGAGGACGATAACAAAAACTATTCATCAACGTCCATTTTTTCTGTGACTAAGACGAGACGTTAAAACTAATATCTGATGATAGAAACTATGAGGAAACATTAACGAGACGAGACTAGAACGTTATGATAAGATGTTATTTGAATATCGGACATTCAAAATACATGATCTCTTAGTACTGTCTTTCTAAATGTGCATCCCTGTCATGTGATTGGATAGGGGATGTTAACCTATCAGATCTCAGGTAGCGTTAGCAACCAAGTTTCTGAAAATAAACTGATCTATTTTATCTACAGACGACATGTGAAATGAATGCTGTTAGCTGCAGTTTAAAGTTGTAAGTCTTTTTTAAAGGTTCCACATTTGGTGACAAACTCTAAATCTCTGGTTACGTCCAAGCGTCTCCGCAGAATCTGTAACTGACTCAAACTGAATCGAGCCCCTGGCGACGTGTTGTTCAAACTCCTCCGGCCTGACAATGCACGGCTCCCCGATGATAAATAGAGCTGCTAAAAACATCCAATTTGTGAGGCTGCTGGCTCCACAATTGAAAAGCAATCAATATGCCCATTAGCTCCTCTGCCATTAGTTTCCAAACATGTGAGCACTCTGCAAATGCCCTCGGAGCACAAAGTCATTCAGGCAAATATTTGTAGACAACCATCTCCTTCCCCACACACCAGCATCAGGCTGCAGGCTCAGACAGCAGGAAGACTCACCGGCGTTAACAGAGAGGGAGATTTTTATGTTTCTTTCAGTTTCGGGAAGATTTTTTTTCTGCAAAGTCATGACGCGGCCATCGATTGTTCCCTGAACTGTTTTATATTTTTATGCACGGGTGGTTTCTGCTGCCAAAAAGGAGAAAGAAATTCAACCACAGTGTTTGGCTAGCTGTCAGTGACTGTCACTGCTGCAGACGGTTCCTGTGCTTCACAATATAATCCAATCCAACCCGTCATGTTTGGGCAATTCAGTCTGCAGATACAGCAATGCAACGTGAATGAGCCCCGTAAGCCACTTAGCCAGCAATCAAGACATTCCTGCAGAAGGCAATGGGCATTTGTCACGGCCCAGAGTATTTCCATGTATGTGTGATCTGCTTTAAATTATCGGGGTGTGGACCACGTCGACCTCCTGGCTCCTCCCCTAATCCTCCTCCCATCTCCTCCATTGGTCCGGTGTTGCCCTGATCAGGAGCGCTGTGTGAAAAGGCTCGTTGCAAACGCCATGCTGTTCGAGGCAGCTGTGTCAGTTTGTTAGCTGCATGTTTCTGGATAGATGTTCGAGACACTATTGGTATTGGAGCCAGGGCAAGGTTTTGTTTTCAGTTTTTTTCTTACACGTAGGAGTTTTAGGTTAGAAACATTAGGTTAAGCCGTGCTACTCCCACCTGTGTTCTTGTGAAACGTCCTCACTCGCTGCCCAATCGATCTTCTCATATTTTAGTACATTTTTCTTCCACTTTTCCCTTGTGATATTACTTTAATTGCATAAATAAATAAATGCAAGACTGATATATGAAACTGGTTTGTCTCACATTTTAGTTAAGGATTCTTTGGATTCTTTGCTTGCGTTTGTGAGGCAGACACTGCTACTGGCCTAGCTTGCACTGAGCACCTGTCCTCTACTCTTCTTTCTCGCTCCTATCCTCAAATTTTTTTATTACTACTCATGCAATTCTTTGCTATTACTGTATCGCTTGATAACTGATGTATGTTTATGTCGTTCCAACTGCTCCTTCTCATCTTGGCTCCTCCAGATGGGTTCCTCCATGTGAGCTTAAGGTTCTGCTCAAGGTTTCTTTGTGTTCAAAGGAGGTTTTTCCTGCCTTCGTGCTCGCTCTGGGGGTTTCAGACCGGATTTTGTAAAGATGTAAGAGACAATCTGTATTGTTATCGATGCTACATGAACAAAATTAATTGAATTTGTTCTTGTTTTTGGATTTAAAAAATAAAAATCAAATAACAGTTGTTGTTTTTTTTCTTTCCAGTTTTTGTTTCTGGTTTTGAAAGGAAACTACAAATACTAAAAAAATGCACCAACCACAGACCCAGCCACTCCCACCTGCAATTACCTTTGACTATCTGCACACCTGACCTCCCTGCATTCCCTGCACACCTGCTGCTCATCCCCTCATTATTCCCTCTCTTATAAATTCTGCTCCTGTTTACTTCAGATCAGTTTGTGCTCTTCTATTTCTACCTGTTTGCTTTTTGTCTGTTTCTCCACCTCCCCTGAATTTGGGCCTGTGACTGCAATTCTATTCTATTATTTTATTTTTTTATTAATGCAGAAGGAGTCTCGTGTTTGTCCCGCCGACATTAGAAACGGATTATTAATCCTGTTATTCCGGTCCGTCCGGGAAAGCCTGATCTAATTAACGTCAGTGTTTGTGCGTTTAAAGGAGCGTAGCTGGTGAACGACTTGATAAACCTGCGTCTCTCTGCCAGCTTCCTAATGGAGTGATTCACTTCAGCCCTGTCTCATTAGAGCGGAGGGTAAACAGCTAAATAGCTCCACATCATTGCCCTCCCCCACCACTCCCCCCCCTCTGCTGTTTTGCTCACTCATGCCTTTTTATTTTTAAATTTTTACAGTTTTTATGAGAGCATTGTCCTCGCGTCCTCCATAGAAGCCACGTCTGGGGACTTTATTTTTTTATTTTTTTATTTTACGAGTACATTCCCAGTTTTATATGTCCAAGTGATCTCATTGGTCACCTTGGAAACGTGCCCCTCCCACCTGAGTGATGCTGCATAAGGTGACATAGCAACAGCCTCGGGATGCTGCTCATCAATCACATGTAGCCGCTGATGTTTATGCGCTCTCTTTCCAGCTACGTGTCCATAATGCCAAGCGTGGTGCTGCCGGTACAGGAAGTGTGCAGAGAATGACAATACATCTGGACGGAGGCAGGGAGACGCCGCCGCCGCCGCTGCCCGAGGACACGGCCCCTAATGTAGACGGAGAATCTGTTTAACTGATGGTGGCGTTAATGACTGTGGTCATTATGGGACACTCTGCTCGTCTCCGTGATGTGTTCTGACCGTATGAATATGTATGACGGGGCTGGTTTGGTAGGGATCCAGACAAACTCACCCAGAGGCCCTGTCCTGTCCTGTCCTGCAGTCTGGACCCGCTCCTGACCCGCTGTCATGAACTTAAATGTCATCTGTTCATGAAATCCCTGCAACCTCCCTCATGCAGAGAATCTCCTCTAATAAAGTCTGCGAGGAAATCGCTCTTCTCTGATTTTATTACATTCTTCTTCCATTTGCCCTCGTGATATTAGTTTTGTCACAGGAATAAATGTAAGACTGATGTAATGGAACTAGTTTGTTGGAGTTTCTTTGGATTCTTTGAGCCTAATATAAAAATAATCTGCCTGAACAAGTAAACTAGAGATGTAAACTTAAAGCTTCGTATTCTGGATGACCCAGCTATGGACGTTATTCTCACCGTCTTAAATTCTTTATGTTAAAGATACTGTTAGTAAAAATAATAATGTTTCCTTCATGGGAAATTCTTTGTCTTCATTTGACTCATCCATTCGTCCACACACTAGTCTGCAAACTCGTAGCAGTGGGGTGCAGTTTGGGGGTTAGGTGCTTGCTCAATGCACCAGCCATGGACAAGGCGGGATCCAAACTCATGACTCTTTAGTCCTGAAGCTGCTTCTGTAACCACTACATGACATTCACCCATTCATTAATTAATTTTTCTTTAACCGCTTGTCCTCTGGAGGGTTGTTGAGGGGGCTGGAGCCTATCCCAGCTGTCATAGGGCGAGAGGTGGGGTCCACCCTGGACAGGTCTCCAGTCTATCACAGGACAAACACAAAGAGACAGGCAACCATTCAAACCTAGAGCCAATTTAGAATCACCAATGAACCTAACCAGCATGTCTTTGGACGGTGGGAGGAAGCTGGAGAACCTGGAGAGAACCCACGCAGACACAGGACACCACACAACAACTCCCAAATAAACCTGTTGTTCATATTCCTACCAGTACTAATACATAACTAGTACTAAGAGTTTCTACTACAAATATACTTTCATGACTACGGCTGCAGCTCTTAAGAAGCCCCCACGTCCTCACAAGTTGCATCCCGATACATCACCGGTTTAAAACGGACGGGGAAAGAACACACCTGGGTTTTTGGACTGTTCTTGGTCAGATGGTACTTTCAACTGGGACGGTACCTTTGCTATTTTATTCGTCTCTGGTCTCCTCCTCTTAATCCTGTGGCCGATGATTCACGGCGTAACGCTGCACCAGTGCTACTTTCCACAGCTGCAGCACTTCTAGTTCCAGTATTTTTTACAGTACCACACCATTTTCATGATATAATAACACTATAATATTATAATGATATTGATCTGTTGTCATGGCAACGCAGCGGATTTGTAGAGGCTCAGGCTCAAACCAGTCAGATTCTGCCCACAGCTATCCCCCCTCCATCCATCACTCAGGTCCACGTCACTGTAGCTCCAGCTGGAAGATGGACTCTGTAACCCTCCATGTTCTGTGTCTGCACCGGGGGGGTCTCCACCCAGCTGGATGGGTCCATAATTGGTATAATAGGGGCATCCAGGAGGCGTCTCTGTTGAAGGGAGCAGCATCTTCCTTCCATATGACTGACCTCCTCAGCATCTCTCTCACAGTCAGAGGTCTGAAGGTTATTCCTGAAGTCTTATTCTTTCAGATACCACTCAGACCTTCTCACCATACATGTAATTGAAATTACAGAGATTTAAAGAGTGATTTAAACTAGATTTCTATACAATTCAGTGACTATAAAGAGTCAGGTTCATCAGAGCAAAAAGCTGGTGGTGGAAATCCTCTAGTTTGGTGATATTAAACCTTCACAGAGGAAGAAGATGGGCTTTTAAAGGAGCTCGAGTTGGATCTGAAAGATTAGAAAACTGATATATGATGTAGAAATTGGAGAGAGGTTACCGTTTCCTCACTGATCCCCACAGTAAACTGGAGCTTTACGACCACCATCACGTTTAGATTTTAGAAGACCAGCTTCTACATGTGCCCAAAATACATGTGCCATAAAAGTACAATGAAAAGATATCAAAGGGTTTGAACAGGCCGATGAGTGGTGGAGTGGTGAAGTGGAAAGTGGAAAATTAGGGGCTCTGTTGACCCAGTCAGGTAGATCAACAAAGATTTCATCCACAGCAGAAACACAGGAAGAGAAAATACTTAGTCTAGATTTACCTGGTCTGGTGTAATCAGTAGCTAACGACTCATATTCTCTTTCTGGCCTGATCCCAAATCGTGCTCTGTGTACAACATACAGACTTCAGTCCTTTTTTTTTTTTTACAGCCAGACCACAGCTGCTGATAAACCTCCTCCGGTCATCAGACCACGGGCTCCTTCATGAATAAATGAACCAACCGATGCTGACTTAACGCCGCCGCGGTGAGGAGAGGGACTCAGGGGCTCAATATGTTAATGTCCTCTGTATGGATTACAGCGCTTACTAATTCATGCAGGAGGAGGTAATTTATTGGGCTTTCATAGAGGTCCCCAATGGGAGATAAATGCTGTCTGTCCGGCCCTCTGCAGAGACCTCTGAGAATTCATCAAGTGGAGGGTAAATTGGTTTTTACTGTGCTCCATGGGGAATCCTTTTTATACACAGGGGAGCTTGTGCACTTTATTCACCCCCTGACGATGCAAAGAGGGACTTAAGCCATGAATACGATATTTATTTTATTTGTCTCGTCTCTCTTTAGTCTAAAAGTGAATCACATGACGCTGAGAGTGCAGAGGTCTGGGGCTGCAACACCCTGACAACAAACTGTGACCCAACCAGTGACCAGAGAGGTACGAAGCAGATGGTATGAACTTCATTGATCCCACAGGAGGAAGCTGTGCTGTGTGTGTATATATATATTATTTATGACCCACACTCTGACAGTGATGGGTTCAGTGTCATGTGCCCTTTACGCTGCAGGATGGATCAACTACCAAGCAGATACTCAACATAAATCATATAATGAATACGCTGCCATGCACCTGCTCAGAAGCTGAAATAACCTGGAGGATTCTGTAGGATGATCACCGTTCTTTAAAGAGAACACGATTAAACAAGCTACGCATTCAAGATTAATTCAACACGGAACAGCACGAGCATTGAATAAAACACTGTAGGATGTTTATTTAATTTGATTTAGAAAAGGACATACATAAAGTAATGTGCTTTGCATTAAATATGGGTTTTAGGCCTAGTTTAGGCCCCCTCATCGTATATATCCAAAAAACAAGCTGAAACGAGACTTGTAGGAACATCTGTAGGTGTTTGACTTCCTCATGTTTCACTTGTTCCTGAGTTCTCGTCTTGGTTTTGATCTTTAACTGCATGCCCTGCAGCCCCTTACGTTCTGCATTTTGTGAATTTTTATTAATCCCTGTGTCCTGCAATTGGATCCTACTTCATCAGAACCTAACAACTTGGGTCCATTAACAACCAGATACTCTCGTGCAGCTTCCAAGACTCCCACCAGGCTCACTTCTCTACAACGGAGTAGCATTCCTTCAGAAGATATTCCCTCAGTTGGTATCTTTAAGTCTTGGAGGCCATCATTTAACGCTTTGCTGCAAAGACTCTCTCTTAGCCTCCAGTTGAGCTGATTGTGAAGTCACTAAACCTTTCAGGGAACAATGTCGGTGTGTTTGATGATTACATTAAAGAGTTCCACATTGTAACAGAAACAAATGCTGCACACCGCCGGCTGAACATCAAATGTTAAACATTCGCTGGTGGAGAAAGGGAAGCGAGAGACGGATGGAAATAATGGATCCTGGACGGCATCGAAGTCAGTTGTGTTCAAACTGACCCAAGATGACTGTTGCTTGACCTTAAACTAAACACTTTTAGATCATTTTGAACCTTCTCCCAACTTGTTTACTTCACAACTTGTGCTTAAAGTTAAAAATAAATTACACCAAAACAAACTTCTCTGTGTGTTTAACAGCTGATCCTCAGAGGTTCCTGAAACACAATAAACACACTCACCTCCGAGGGATTTCAAACCTGATTACGTTTCGTTCAGAGGGTGGACGGCGTCTTGTCTTTTTAAGCTGATTGCTGGTGCTCCCCCGCCGCAGACGCGCATTAAAGCTGCTTGATTACCGCCGACTTCTTCTCCCAGTCTGAGTGGGCAGCGCGCTTTATTCGGTTAAGTGTTGAGGACGGAGTTGAGAAACGTTCCCCCCCCGGCCGACGGCTCTTTCCGATCGTTCCAGACTTTTCTTTGTGGGACGGTGGAGGAAAAATAAGGGAACGAGCGTGCAGCAAATGAGCTCATTACAGCAAAAGAAGCCGTTTATTTATGGATTTGGATTACACTGCCTTACTAAGCCGTTGATACTTTAATTAACATCATTAGTCATCGTGATAATGTAGAATTTGTCCTCTGCTCATTGTTCGCGTGTCGTTACAACAAATAACAAATAGTCCTCGGAGCTCGTTCTGTGACGAACATTTCTAAAGAGAAAAGAAGAAAGTGTGAAGGTAAAGATCCGTCTGCGGCGTTACCAGGGGAGGACGGTAATTTGTTCCCACCCCGGCACATGGGTAATATTTTCCACTGGAACATCTCGTTTCCAGAAAATATCTGAATCTATTTTAGCAGCTCGATTTGTTTCCAAGACTATTTCCAATTTGTGTTTTCCCAGTACTACGGTCAGCCTTTAGGCCTTTCTGAGCAGCGTTAGTGATACCAGGGGGAAGTCGGTAATTTGATTTTCCAAATAAACACCAGCTCATTGGAGTCAGACGTATATCTGCACGGAAAAATAATATAACCACGGACCCCTGAAACCACTTCAGCCTCAGTAAAATGACTCCATCAGCTGTTTTTAGCAAATTAATGCCTGAATTACAATGCAGCGCTGAAGCTGGTTTGTTTTCTTAAACATATTCTATTTAGAAGTCAGTTTCTGTGTATTTTTTTTTCACCGACCATCTTGTTTGTGCTGTAGCAGACCTGCCTCACCCTCAGGGACCAATAAAGTCTCCTCCAATCGATGCTGCTCTGCCCTTCCTCCAGTTATACGATCGTTACCATCCAGATGTTGGGTATACGAGTCGGTAATGACGTGCAACACCAGATGTTCATCGGAATTCGACACGTGTTTAAAGACATCCACCGATCAGCCACAACATTAAAACCACCGACAGGAGAAGTAAATAACATTTAAACCATCTTGTGACAGTTCAGTGTTCTGCTGGGAAACTTCTGGACCTGGCATTCATTGGTGTGGATGTTACTTAGACATGTAGCACCCACCTAGACCAGACCAGGCACCCCCACCCCATAGCAATGACACTCCTTGATGGCAGCAGCCATCCCCAACAGGATGCAACCACAAAAACTCTTCGGGAACAACTTCATGACTTATTGGTGTTTCAACAAAAAACATGAAGAACAGCACAAGGTGTTGACCTGGCCTCCAAATTCACTAGATCCAAAACTATATTCCCTGAGGCCCCTCCCCTCAAAGGTACCCCCACTAACAACATTCACTTACCTGGCAGGGGATACCGAGATGAAGAGGGCGGTTCACACAGGGCGAGGCTCAGCTATTTGCATTTACTGTGGGACTATTATTTTCAGAGGAAGGTCTGAAAAAACTAAACTGAAGGGATACATCAAACTGTGAATCACACGTTATAACAAGTCTAAGCTGAATCAGTTTATCCTGGATTTTGATGGAAAAAATAAGAATAAGCCTGTGTTAGAAATGATTATGTAAAGCTGCAGCATTAACAGGTTCCACATTAAGTAATTACTCAACAAATCCGAACATTTGAAAAAGGGGATTGATCAGCATGAAGCGCTTTGAACCATTAACGGTTTATTTGTGTGCTCTGCAGAGATAGGTATTAAACCGGAGGAGAAGATGATTCAGTGTCTCTCTCAGACTAGTAAACATAAATTTACTGAAGATGGTAACCCTGGGAAAGATGCACAGCTACTACCACTCAGGTCAAGGGAGCTCATAAATGACCAAAGAGCGGCCCCCACCAAGTGAAGCATCTTCCCAAGGGGACATCTCTGACTTGACTGAAGAGTGTGCGCATGCTCAGAATGAGTGTAAATCCTCAGTGATGAATGGAGCTGCTGACTAAACCCATTTAAATTCAAATTATTCACGAGTGGACCAGTTTCTACTGAGTCAAGTGTTTGTGTATATTGTGATTGAAGTGTCAACATTTACCCCCATAGAGCTGGATCTCAGATTATCTGGTAATGTGTTAACACATCCACTCGTAAAGTCCTCACAGAATCATCAGGGCCGACCAGAATACGTCAGTACTGTCACAATAGACT
This sequence comes from Chelon labrosus, assembly GCF_963514085.1. NCBI lineage: Eukaryota > Metazoa > Chordata > Actinopteri > Mugiliformes > Mugilidae > Chelon > Chelon labrosus. The sequence goes on from NC_140358.1 coordinate 28,280,484, forward strand.
GATCAGCAGCATGATCTAAATAATAAGCTGCAGGGCATATTTGTTCCACTGTTACTTTCAAATCTTGTGGTGTGTGTAGGTTTGAGATTATCTGTGAAGATTATCTGTTAGGATTTTAACAAAGCTAAATGTCTAAGTGTAATGTCATGAGTAAATTGAGTTAAAGCATGACTCCATTGTCCCTCTCAGTTCTCAGGATTGGAAGAGTCAGACACCAATCAGGCATAACATTATGACCACCTTCTCCCTTGTGGTGACTCATCAGAGAATGGACATGGCCCTTCTGAGGGTGCTGAATGTTGTTAGTAGGGGGGCCTTTGAGGGGAGGGGCCTCTGTGGATCATCCCGCAGATACTTGATCAGTTTGGGATCTAGTGAATTTGGAGGCCAGGTCAACACCTTGTGCTGTTCTTCATGGTTTTTTGAGTTGTTCCCAAAGAGTTTTTGTGGTTGCATCCTGCTGGGGATGGCTGCTGCCATCAAGGAGTGTCATTGCTATGGGGTGGGGGTGCCTGGTCTGGTCTAGGTGGGTGCTACATGTCTAAGTAACATCCACATGAATGAATGCCAGGTCCAGAAGTTTCCCAGCAGAACATTGAACTGTCACAAGATGGTTTAAATGTTATTTACTTCTCCTGTCAGTCGTCATAATGTTGTGGCTGATCAGTGTATGCTCTAGTTTAAAATCACACTATATGGGTCAGCTAGTTTCAAATCTCTATCAAAGCTTTGCATTATTTTATACAAAAACTCTGTAAAATTAAAAAGTTTGCAATGACTGACCCAGTGGATTACATGTTTTTCTGCATCCACTTTAAGTTCATTGTATATTTTATGTTAATATTTTGTCTCTCATGAATGCACTGAGACGTTTCCAGGCTACAGCCTGCAGTTTAACGTTTGGTTAACGTCTCTTATAATATGAGCAGAAACTGTAATTCTGTAGTTTTAATTACTGGAGTTAGAGCTGGACGGAGTCATCCGAGCATGTAGAAGCGTCCAGTGTCTCAGTGAGAGGGAACAAGAAGTAAGCAGAATGGAAACGAGATAAGAAGAGAGAGAGAGAGAGAGAGAGAGAGCCTAAAGACGTCCTGCATCTTAACCCCCCCCCCAGCAATTTAGACGGAGCTCCTCACCTTACCACGTGTTTAATTACCCTTGACTGTTCACAGCTACATAATTAACATTCTCATATATTTCGCGGGCAGATGCAGAATCCTAATAGGTCAGGGCTTTGTGTCCAGGTTTGACTTTGGGAGGGGTTGTTGCAGGAGCTCCGATACCTGCAGGGCAATAACAAAGGCTTTAATCTTCCCTCAGGGGTAATTTATAGTTGGGGGGCTCCGGAGGGCAGTTCATAGATAAATCATCGAAATGAGCAAGGGGACTGTAACCTCACATGGGGCGTGGGGAGACCTCAGGGAGCTTCTAGGACCACGCCACAGACGCCTGAGCACAAACAAGGATCTAATTTACCAGCAAATGTTTCGTGTCGTATATAGTTTAAAAGTTTTTTGGTTTTTGCTTGCGAGCTACTTTTACTATGACAAAGTCAAAATGATCTACCTACATGTACACAGTGTGTGTGCATACATAAATTATATATTATATATTATACATATAATGACCCAACTTGCATAACTGCATGAACCTTTATGGCACAATACAATTCAATACATTTATGGTCTCTTACTTTACTCTGATGACGTTTCTTACTTGGTCCAACACTCCTGCTCCTTTTTACACCTCTGTTTCAGTCGATATAAACTGGAAGGCTTAGTCGTTGGTTTCTAATTGTCACTAAAACTTTAGCACATTGTCAACACTGTTGTTTAAAGTTTGCCCACCCTTGGGCCCCCCCTACTGGCCTGGAGGTCAAAGCAGTTGCCCGTTAACTTGCCTGTTAACAAGCTGCGCCTCTGGTCTGTGGAGTTAACGCGGCCACAAAAGCTTCAGGCAACTTTCAAAGGATATTTGTGCACAGTTTAAAATATTATTATTGTAGTGACTCTGTCTGTAACACTGCACAAGTTAATATTTTGCAATTTGGAAAGTTAAAAAAAAAAGCAAACATAAAACCGCCTTGAAGCCAGTTTTCATCCAACACTAACCCCAGAAGTATGCACGCTCATGCCCATATTTGTGCATCTCTGCCAGCTCTGCATCTCTTCCAGTTGGACTGGTCAAAACTGGCCACGAGCTAAACAGGATTTTCTTCTCAACCTTGTAGCCACAAGTCAAACTGGCACACAGCGGCACATTGGGTCTCTCTTTTCATAGCAGGCTGAGGTACAACAGCCCCAAACCTACATAATAAGAGGCTAATTGGCACACATGGATGGTGTGAAAAAAAACTTTGTGAGTGGAGGGAAACACGCCAAATGGAGGATTTGACCTACATCGGTTGGCGGCGGAGAGATTTTCAGCAAGCTCAGCGGCTGCCAGAGGCCGCAGGTGGAGCTGAGCTGGAGATCTGACATTAATTAGGAGGAAGAGGACAGTTTCCCTGAATCTGTCACGGCTGCTCATCAGCTGCATGACTCCCACTCTGTCCAAATATCTCTCTCTCTCGCACTCTCCAGGAAATATCTGCCTATCCATCCATCAGCGTGGAGAACCTGAATCTGTCCATCTATCCATGGAGCAGGTTGTTGATCTGGAGGGTGATGCAGCTTTGACAGAGCTCAGGGTTTTGATTAATGGCTTAGCTGTGAGTCAGAATCTAGTAATTGGCGACCGACATTTCCCACTTTCTCATTTTTTTTTTCCTTTTTCCCGCTGACAGAGCAGCAGCACGACTCTGCAATGTCTTCCGAGTCAGTGCCAAATCTGGAGCCGACCGTGGCCCCGGAATAACACTCTTCGTTCAGATCTGAGTCATATAACGCCCGAGGAGAGAGCACACACAGAACCACCACCACCACAGAGGTTGTTGGTGTTTATTTGTGAACTTGTCTGGTCCGGCTGCTGGCTGGTGATTTGATTAGCCTTGCTCTCTACTGCTAACTGAGCCTTGTCTGCAGTATAACCTCTGCTGCAACCTGCTTTAACGTCACATTCAGTTTCCCTTTAGTCAAACTTGGACAATTGCGACTTTCGTGTCAACAGATACTAAAATATCTTTACGCCAAGTGAATTTCTGAGACCTCTGCCCCACCCACATGATCAATACTTACGTAAAACATCTGCCCCCTGGTGGATTTATCCATGCTCTCTGCAGTGGCGGGGTTTTGGCAGCCTTTTCCAAAATGGTTGCTTTCCTGGACTGACTTTCCAGGTGTTTGCAGGAAAATATTTCACTATGTGACTTCTGAAGGTAATTGGTTGCACCAGAACTGGGATAGGCTCCAGCCCACCCGTGACCCTTCACAGGAAAAGCAAAGGTATAAAGCCAAGAATGGTGAATACTTTTGCAAGGCACTGTACTGGAGGGGTGGATTTAGGGGTCGGAGTAAGAGGCGACATTTTGTCAACAGTCACATTTGTTTGTGGGACTTCTTGAATGAACCCTGGCCTCTGTAGAAAGCTTCCAGCTCTTCTCCTGAAGACTCAAACTCAACTCCACAAACGTAGAGTTAAGGTCTGTACACACAGAAAGAGACTCGCAGCGACGTGTCGACCAGAGAGTTGTAGCGACAATAGTAGAAAAACTTTGATACAAAGTGGGAGGGCACCTTGTTGGACCTGGTGCGCCACAAACGTTTACCCCAAGGCACAAACGTCCCCAACTTTGGTTCCTGCTACCAAACCCACCATTCTGATAGCACTGGGCTTGGATCATCAAAAAAAATAAATTTTTTATGTTCTGCTTGTTTCACTCAGGAACATTTGTGGGAAACATATAAGATTATTACGGAGTCAACCAGAGCCTGGAACTTCCACTAATAGTTAATAATTGCAATCGCGTCAACTGATGTCACATATAAAAGCTCAACTGCTTTAGCGGTTTTCGGGCTGATGTTAAGGCAAAGACATTAATTCAGTCATGTAAAAAATAACTTTTTTTTTTTTGCCATACCACAAAGTACATGACTGAATTAATGTCTTTGCCTTAACATCAGCCTGAAAGCCGCTGAGCTTTTATACATGACGTCATACGACACGATTGATGTCTAGTGTTTCCATGGCCAATCAAGCAGAACCATTGCATCAACACCAAAGATGCTATAAAACAAAGACATCGGGCTCTTATTTATATTTTTTCTCACCCCTGAAACCAGCAGAGAAGACGTTATCATTCCATCCAGCACCTGCGCCTCATCCTCCTGTGATCTACATCCATATTATCTGACACTGGGGCTAAGTCCCTGCAATCCTCCAGTGTCGCAATTTGATTTCCTTTTTTAACCGTCGCAGTGTTTTCCTCTTTCAGCCGATTGGTGACGCTGAAAAGAAAAGCTGTTAAACGTAAACCGTGTTGGTGATGACATGAGCGCAGAGGTTGATCCTCTGTAATTGTATTTCATGGCTTAAAGCAAACAGAGATAGTCTGGGGCAGGAAGGAAAAGATGCTACCTTGGGAAGAATGTTTTTTATTTGTCATCACTCTGATGAAACTGATAAAAGAAGCTGCGTCATTCTGAGTAACACATCTTTAACATTTGCGGAGCGTTTTCCTGCAGGTCTGGATTTTGTTCGGGAAGCAGCTAAATAATATCTTTGTGTTGGGAGCAGGAGGCGGAGCAGGAAGGTACTTTAAGGTCAGTACTGAATCAGAGGCAGTCCTGGGTGATTCAGAGTGGTTTGAATAGGGGAGCATAAATCACACACGCCCCGAGGAGGGTTCATTATCTTGAAAATAAAGCTTTTACCGCTGATTGCATTTGGTAGCCTCGCACAGCTCCTACAGCCAAACAGGAGCCTTCAGAGTCGGTTTGCTTCGTCCTTGTTCGGTGTACGGCGACACACAGAAACCTGAGCTTTAATAGAAGAATAAAGCCTAAAAAAAATAAACGTTTTTATATGTTTTTTTTTTTTCTCAGCTATTGCCTGGTTAAGAGTCACAGTGAGTGCTCTTTACCCAGAGTCATTTCTCAAATGCCAGAAGAATGGCGCCGTGATAACAGATGTGATGCGCGGTGTGCGTTAGTATGCCAGGAAGACAACGGCAAGGTGAAGGTTTTCCAAAAGTCCTCACCTCGTGTCTTGTTCCCTCTCTTTGACTCTCCTCTTCAACAGCCCAGCCTCCCACTTAAAAATCGCAAGGCGACTGCTGACGCCCGTGCTCTCGGCATCGCATCGGTGTTGTCTCGGCGGCTACAAATCAATCTGTGCTCGGACAGCCTCTGCAATGCAGGCACGAGGCTCCCGCTTGGCCGAGGCTACGAGTGCAGCTCGCTGGCTGAGCTGCTCTGTGTGTTTCTCAGGCTGCGAGGGGGAAGGCGGCTTCCAACCTGAGGAAAAACAAAAGAGAAGGGAGCTTTTTTTAAGCATTAATCTTAACTAATTGCTCTCTCAGTTCTGAAGCCCTTAAACCTTAAAGACCCAAAGTCTTCACAAATGTAGGAATTCTCTTCAATATATGCACGAGCATGTGCTTTTAAAATTACTCAGCTGGTTCAATTAGCTCCTGCCAATGAGGGCATTTCAGTAATAGATATATACTTAACATTTGCTCAGGACTGGAGGGGTGGATTTAGGGGTCAGAGAAAGAGTCGACATTTTGTCAACAGCCACATTTCTTTGTGGGAATGAACCCTGGCCTCTGTAGAAAGCTTCCAGCTCTTCTTCTGGAGACTCAAACTCAGCTCAACAAATGTAGAGTTAAGGTCTGTACACACAGAAGGAGACTAGCAGCGACGTGTTGACCAGAGACAATGACTGAAATTCAGACAGTTGTAGCGACGATGGAGAAAAACTTTGACGCAAAGTGGGAGGGCACCTTGTTGTAGCTAGTAGTCATATCAGATGTAGTAGCTTCTGGTTGTTAGGTGAGTTTTATCCACGTCGTTGGCGCTACCTGGACCCCGATTGACGGGTTTTCAGCCAGTTCAGTGTGTTGAATCAGTGGCAAACGTGGTGAAAGTAAAGCTTAATGGCACCCAGAAGGCTCTGTTTCATTTTCATTTCACCTGAACATTTAAATTTATTTGAATATTTCTTTAAATATTTCCACAGCAACATGATGATGTAGAATAAATAAACTGTAGACCAACAATTATCTGCATGACTGAGGAGAGGCCAGATCTGTAGGCTTACAATGGTCTGTAGCTCTTCCTAGCTTCCTAGCCTCCCTGCTAAAAGTAGCTTTTGATAGCTTTCTAGCCTCCCAGCTAGCTTTTCTTAGCTGCCTAGCCTCCCCGCTTACAGTAGCCCTTCCTAGCTCCCCAACTAAAAGTTGCCTCCCAGCTAGCTCTTCCTAGCTTCCTAGCCTTCCTGATAGCTCTTCTTAGCTTCCTAGCCTCCCAGCTAACAGTATCTCTTCTTAGCTTCCCAAATAAAAGTAGCTCTTCCTAGCCTCCCAGCTAAAAGTTGCCTCCCTGCTAGCCCTTCTTAGCTTTCCAGCCTCCCAGCTAACAGTAGCTCTTCCTAGCCACCCAGCTAAAAGTTGCTCTTCCTAGCTTCCTAGCCTCACAGCTAATAGTAACTCTTCCCGTTTCCACTAGTGAATGATGAATACAGACTACTGCCACCTGCTGGTAGGAAGAGTTATTTCCTTTCAAACAGGAATGGATGGTGCACCAGTTGTTTGTTCACTGTTGTGTTTGTTCAAGTGCAACTTTCTGGACCGGACACAGTTGATGTCACAGTCAGCTTTCATTGCCTGTAGTTCTTTGATAAAGTTTAGAGGCATGGGCACATCCGACCAACATCAAAGAGTTTTATTGACTAGAAATAGATGGAGACACGTTGAAATATCATGTTACATGTCATTTCTTGTCACCGCAACTGTACTTCACCAGTCGGCTCACTTTTAATCAGCGAGCTAAAAATCTGTCAAGAAATCAACCTGGAAGAAAAAGAACTGCAGACTGCCTGACCTGAGAATCAACTGAGCGAACTGTCGAGGTGATATTTCATCAGATATCTTTTTTTTTTCTTAAGGACAGGTTTGTCAGTCCAGGGCAGGGATAAGCTCCAGTCAGGAGGAGGAGGAGGAGCAGGGACTCTGATCCCCATTAACTCTGCAATATGTGCACAGCGCTTTAGTTAGTAGGTGTTGAAAGCCTGAGGTGAAGAAGTTCACAGAGAGTCTGCTGAAAAGAATGAGCTGCAAGAAACAGGAGAATAAAAGCGCTTTGCACCGACAGAATGGCTTTACCCAAAAGGGAAGAAGAAGAAAAAAAGACAAGTAAAGCAGTAATTTGGCCTGATCTTTCTCTGTCATGTCTCCCCTGAGTGTATCACTGTGTGTGGGTGTACCACAAAGAAACACAAGCTGAGAATCCTCCACACAACAAACAGCTTCACAAATGGTTTCTGTCAAAGGAAATAAAACAAAATGTCGAGTGTCGTGGAGGCAAACTACAAGATCTGAGCACATTTATAGGGCTGAACACTAAACGTTCATAAATATGATGCTTATTTCATGCAGTTTATGAAATGTCTGCTTTGAAACGACAAGAACACAACATTGGTCGTGTTTTTTTAATATTTACCAAGTCCTTAAATTTTTGATGGATGTGGGAGAATAAATGACTCTCAGCAACAAACATAAATAAAATTCTGTCAAATACTTTTCTTTTATACATGAAGACGATCTGCTTCCAAAGTTTTACCATGTACTCTTGGGAGTTTATACTGCAGCAGACTTCGATCAGAGAGATAAACTATTGGGTAAATTTCGTTTTTGTGCAAGACTGTGCAGCATTACTGTGACATGCTAGTATTAATATCACTAATATTGTTCAAAAAAGTAATATTAGCACTTATGCATGTGGATTTTAAATCAGTAATGCTGCTGTTTGCACACTAATGCATGACTAGTATCACTTTATGTTTGTGTTTAAACTCCAACAGATTTCAAGGTTTAGGTGCTGTGGCCTTCTATGAGGTGATTACTCCTACAACCAGTCCTCCTTTCATTCATTCTTAACCACATTTTTCCAAACTTTTTTCACTCCCAAGCTTCTTATTTGGTTTTGCCATTCTACCACAGCTACAGTTCATCAGATCCATCCAAATCAGATCAAGCAAAGCTGAGCAAGAAAATGGACTGTCGGTGATGGCTGTGCAGATGATAAAAGTAAGAATAGGATCTCATGAAGCCGTGGCCTCGGGCGCAGCTAAATGTCTTCTGCTTGGTCTCGGGGTAAAAACCAGATTTCTCATTTGGTTCCCCACTGAAAAGCTTAAAAGAGACAAATGGAGCAGCTCCGGGCGACCGATGGCAGCTTGAGAGGCGTCCCTGTCACGGGGTGCTGTACAGTCACTGTGAGACATCTCTGCTCATTTTGTTTTGTCTGAGACTCAACAGCTTCCTCGGGCAAACTATTTGTCATCAGACCCGAAGCAGCAGCTGCAGACATTAGATGAGACACAAACTGAGCTCAGTATGACTGGAAAATCAACTACTACTGTACTGGACTCGGATCTAATCCAGTTTACTCCGCTTTAAAGTGCACAGCGAGGCTTGCACATGTTGTTAGAAGCAACAGTGTCAGTTTGAGAAAGTCAGATTTGCATGTATAATGTTACACTTGATCCATACATCCATTAGTTTGTTCTGAAACAACCGTGCAACATCTTCTATTGCTCAAACATCGCCTTAAGAGGAAAACCTTCACACACACAAACTATACTGGCTGTGTTCAGCATAATAAAGTCATGAAATCAAGCTTTATGGTTCAGTTTTGAATTAAAAAGTGTTTTTTTAAATAGATTTTTGGATAAGTTCTGTGCCACGGCCATTCCCAGAAATATGTAAATACTGTACATCAGAGTACTAGCTTTTTGTGATCAATTTCATTGTTTTCATTATTTATATACTGGTATCTGTAGCAACACTTCAGACCTATGACATAAAATATCATAAGCAATAATACTTTTCCCCCATTAAGCCTTGAAAAAGTAATGGGCCCAAGGGTAATCCCTGTGGGACGCCATAGTTAACGTAACACCTTTTTTTTTTTTTTTTTGCCTATTTTCCAAAATAAACTTAATTAACCATCTAATACTATAATACTGTGCTGTATACCTGTAGTTTGAATTTATACAATGATTTATGGTGGTGTGCTTTAAACCTTTAAGCCCAAAATTGCTAAACTTTTTGGATCCCAATGATGCTAAGCTCTGCTTCTCTAGACTGTCACCGAACCTGAGGACAAGATTTTTTTTCTCCATTTCCTTTTTCTACACAGTTGATATTCAAATAAAGCACGTCATGTTTAGCAGCATAATACTTTATTGAGAATCCCTGTTTTAGAGTTCCATGCTCATTTTATCAATCACCCAGTTTGTGTTTGCACTTAAAGATTGTAGAAAGAGATGCCAGCCAAAAGCTTCACATTGCTTTTTGTTTATTATAAACCCCTCCACCTTTCTGGTTGTTTGGCTCTTATCTTATCATACATGAACAAATGTCAGACCACGCAAAACTTCAACATTACACGTGTTCAAATAACCACCTCTGAGGGTTCCCTTTGAGATGCTTAGTAAATGAGCAAATAAACAACATGGTGACAAAGGCCCAAATAAAAGCACAATTAATTGAAATATAATCATAATTTAGCACAAATCTTTACCACGTCCAGAGATTCTTATTAAAAGTTTTTTGTTCTGGCCATCTGATCATCTAAGGGGTTAAAGACTGACCAGGCAGAAAAGCTGATTCAAGTCCAGGGTCAAGTCAATCCGGGTGAAAAGCGACCTCTCCATCTCCAGCCTCAGACTGTCCATAAAAGCAGAGAGGGCCTAATAAGTTCACATTAAAACATTACTCATGTTGTGCCGCCTGACAGAAAGGCTGTGACCTTAATCTGAAACCAGAGGTCACACATGCACACACACACATTCATAGAGCAGCGTTAACTCAGTCCACACACACACACACACATAAAGCCTCTGCCAGAACTCATTCCACACTCAATAAATGCTTGTGCAGCCAGGCAGACAAACCCTCTCACAATTTAACCTGTCAGAAATAGTTCTGTTGGGGCTAAACAACCTCTCTGCAGCTGTGCTCCACCCTGGCAGCCAGCTGGAGCTTTGGACCAACAATCCATTGACGCTGTTTTAAAGCCAGTTCAACATATTGCATTTTGCAGAGGTTCTGCCTCTGTGACCCTCTGGCTGGGAGCAGCATCTCAGGTTTGATTCGATCGGTATGTTCGCAATACATTGTCCCAGTAAGCACTTTGTAAAACAAAGTTGTTCTCTCTGAGGCAGCAGGTTATGCAAGAGCAAGAGGAGATAATATCTGAGTGTTGGTTCTTCTGTTACAGTAAATAGTTTGGAAGCAAACAAATGGTTTTAGATTTTTAAGAGATGTGGAAACATCTTGTGTCCAGCAGTTAAACTGTTGAAATTAAAGATATTTGCATATTTGATGATGCAATTTTGAGATTTTTACTTTTTAATGGCACAGTGGCGTGGTGGTTAGCACTGATGCTTCATAGTAAGAAGGTTCTGGGTTTGAATCAATCGGCTGACTGGGCTCCAGCTTCCTCCCACCGTCCAAAGACATGCTGGTTAGGTTTATTGGTGATTCTAAATTATCCGTAGGTGTGAGTGTCTCTCTGTGTTAGCCCTGTGATAGACTGGAGACCTGTCCAGGATGGACCCCACCTCTCACCCTATGGCAGTTGGGATAGGCTCCACGGGGCATGTCTTAACCAAAAATAAAGCCATACAGATCTATATGTTTGCAATTCAGTGTCCCAGCAAGCACTCTGTAAAAACAGCGCCGTTCCCTTTGCAGCAGCAGGATATGCAAGAGCAAGAGGTGATAATATTTTAGTGTTTGTATTTCTGTTGCATTTCCTTCCAGATGGGATACGCATGCGTCTCCTCAGAGCCTCCACACTTTGAATACTTTACCGCACTGTAAAACATTAAGCTTTGTCACAGGTAGTAAAGATAAAGTTGCCCATCGTAGACATTCTGTAACTTTACAGACACCTTCTTTATGTAGACGCATCTGTGTATATAAAAAGTGTGACAGGGTTTAGGTATTCTGCTCCCTGTACTTCCAAAGTTTGGCAGAAACATCTAAAATTTAAGAGTCAATAAATCACCGCTGCTTGATGGAGTCAAGCTACGGCGTTGAGCCAGACCTTGAGTCTAGTCTGGCTGGATGTTAAACATTTAATACTTTGTGGATTTATTAATCTATTAGAGGAGTTTTATTCTTGTTTCCCACAACTATACAGACGAAAAGAGTACAACTCAGCATTCAGAGGAGAGTCATCTGAACGGTTTGATGGTTTAACACAGCTATAGGTTTAATCTTCAGCCATAAAGACCTCCTATACTCAAAAATGCATTTTGCGTATATGTGGATGATAGATTCTCAGAGTTTGCATTTCTCCACTGTAGGGAGGAGTTCCAAAAATGTATTAAGATTAATACTCTTCATTTCAAATCATCCGTCGGTTTAATTTAGGTTTTTATTTGCTTTTAACCACATAGTGTTAGATGGGAGCACACACTGACAATATGAGGTTATTGGCAGGTTTTTTGTTGGTATTAATTAATCTTTATTTCCTTGTTTTTGTGTCACCTGATTGTCCTGGTCCACCCAGGTGAGTCAAAGGCGTGGCCGAGGGTGGAGCCTGAGTAAATAGGCGCGTTCGACTTCATGCAGATCTGTGCAGATCTGACTTGACGTGATGCATGCTGGGTTGTTATGCTCATAGACCTCGAATATGATTGGTTAAAATGAACTTGTTCGACCCAGCATGCATCACGCCAAGTCAGATCTGCACAGATCTGCATGAAGTCGAACGCGCCTAATGCTGGAGCCAGATCGTCAGGCTGTACCATGTGCTGACCAGGCATGGGGGTGGAATTTAGGTTTAGTTGGGTTTACTTTGTGTTTAGTCCAGGCGGCAACCTCCGGGTCTGAAAATTGAAGCCAATGCGGAAGTGCAAAAAACTGCAGTTCATGGAGTGACCGCTTGAGGCTGGCTCCAAAAGGGAGCAAATCCCCATAGACCGCCATGTTAAAATGCCCAACTTTACAGCAATATTAAACATGTTTACAGCCTGGTACAAAAAACGGTTTTAGTCTCAATGTCTTATTTCACTATTCGTGACAACTGTACGGGGGGTGAATTTTTTTCTAACGTGTTCGTTTATTTTTTATTAAGGTTTAAAATTCTGCATAATTAAGGGCGTTCCCGCCTTGAGTGACAGGTGACGTATGGGCCGGTCCCTTGGCGGTAGCCGCTAGCTTTGGTCTCTCCGCTAGTCTCCAGTTAGCTAATTAGTGTCACGACCATCCGGCCGTGCTTGTAGTCAGTTTTGGAAAATAGTACACACAAATACCACTGACAAATACCGAATAAACAATGGCTGCTTGTTCGGTTAATTGTTCTAACAGACCTTCAAAGAAATCTGCTCTTCAGTTTTTTCGGTGAGTGAAACACTGGTTTTATTGGTGGCCAAGCAGCGAAGCTGCGTAGGACACCTATTGTGTTTCTACGTTTTCTTCCCTATTATTATTGGTGGCCAAGCAGCGAAGCTGCGTAGGACACCTATTGTGTTTCTACGTTTTCTTCCCTATTATTATTGGTGGCCAAGCAGCGAAGCTGCGTAGGACACCTATTGTGTTTCTACGTTTTCTTCCCTATTATTATTATTATTATTATTGGTGGCCAAGCAGCGAAGCTGCGTAGGACACCTATTGTGTTTCTACGTTTTCTTCCCTATTATTATTGGTGGCCAAGCAGCGAAGCTGCGTAGGACACCTATTGTGTTTCTACGTTTTCTTCCCTATTATTATTATTGGTGGCCAAGCAGCGAAGCTGCGTAGGACACCTATTGTGTTTGTACGTTTTCTTCCCTATTATTGGTGGCCAAGCAGCGAAGCTGCGTAGGACACCTATTGTGTTTGTACGTTTTCTTCCCTATTATTATTATTATTCCGCCATGGGAGTCTATGGCAGCCCATAGAACCGTATGGTAAAAAGTTGTCAAATTTTGCACACAGCTTAAGGACAGTCTCAACATTACTTTGACTGAGTTTCATGTAAGCACTAACCACGCTCTAGCGCCACCAACGGGTCAAAGTTTGAAGTACATTTGTGCATGTAACTTTTGAACCGTATGTCCGATTTTTGAAAACAAGGTATCCTCGGTATCCTTGGACCACGCCGGGTTCAACGCACCATATGGCGTCAATTTCCGCCATGATGGATTTTCCGCCATTTTGGATTTCATCAAAAACCTTTCAAAGTTTTCACAGGTCACAAATTTTGTCCGATCGACGCAAAATTTCGCGCACAACATTTACCGACCATGCTCCATTAACGCATTACTTTCTGTCTTCGGAACTTTAACCGTTCGCCCGTGACAGCCAACCGAAATTTGCGGCGAAGGCGCCGTTTTCCATTTCAGCTCGTATCTCGGCAACGCTTCGGTGCGATGAAACCAAATTTGGTACCACGCTTCCAGATACTGTCCCGAGTGCACGGCAAAAATCTGGTGTCCTGTTGCCACTAGGGGGCGCTATAATTAGCAAAACATTGTTTTTGCTCATATCTCTTGATGCGTTTTTATTTGAAATGAAATTGCGATATCCGCACATATCGTGGGTTGCCCCAGTGACAGTTCATGCCGACTTTTCGCGTTAGCCGATCGCAGTCGGCGGCAACGCCGCCAAACAGGAAGTTTTCTTATATCTCGGCGACGCTTTGACTTCCGAAGACCAAACTCGGTCACGGGCTTTGACACTCCTTCAGAAGTGCGCAATAAAACTTTGGTGTCATTCGGCCACTAGGGGGCGATGTAATTAGCAAAATTGCGTTTTTGCTTATAACTTTTGACCCGTATGCCTGATATTCAAAAACTTGGTACTGTTGGACTCCTTGGATCATGCCGAGATCGACGATACCTATGATGTTAATTTCGCCCCATTGGAATTTCCGCCATTTTGGATTTAATCGAAAACACTTCAAAGTTTTCACGGGTCACAAATTTTGTCCGATCGACACCAAACTTCACACACGTCATCTACGGACCGAGCTTCATTAACGCATTACTTTTTGTCTTCGGAACTAAAACCGTTCTCCCGTAACAGCCAATCGAAATTTGCGGCGAAGCCCCTAACAGGAAGTGAGCTCATATCTCAGCAGCCCTTGCGTGTATCAAAGCCAAACTCGGTGCATGGACTCAGGACCCGATCAGGGGGACGCTCAAGAAATTTTGGCGACCTTTGACCTGTAGGGGGCGCTGCAATTAGCAACCATGCATTTTGGCCTTTAGCTGTTGATGTGTTTGGAATTAAAATGTACTAATGGTGTCCGGTAATACTGTTAGACGTCCTTAGGCCGACCCAGGTCAACTTGTGATGTCATCGTAATTGATTCGGCCGCCATATTGGATTCAATCAGAAACATCAAAACGTTTTCACAGGTCACAAATTTCATCTGATCTTCACCAAAATTGGAACAGGCCATCTTCAGACCATGCCTTATCAATGTATTTGCTTTCTGGAACAATTGGCAAAAGCGTTCGCCAAACAGGAAGTGACCTTATATCTCAACCAATCCTGGGTTTTTTGGCTTGAAACCTGCTGTGACTGCTTAATGCTTTATGTCTGATGCGACTGCATTGAGTTACACGGCAAATCTGCACTGCCGAACTTTCTGCTTGGCCACCTCAATGCTGCTTGCAGCTTTAATTGGTGGCCAAGCAGCGAAGCTGCGTAGGACACCTATTGTGATTGTACCTTTTCTTCCCTATTATTGGTGGCCAAGCAGCGAAGCTGCGTAGGACACCTATTGTGATTGTACGTTTTCTTCCCTATTATTGGTGGCCAAGCAGCGAAGCTGCGTAGGACACCTATTGTGATTGTACCTTTTCTTCCCTATTATTATTATTATTCCGCCATGGGAGTCTATGGCAGCCCATAGAACCGTATGGTAAAAAGTTGTGAAATTTTGCACACAGCTTAAGGACAGTCTCAACATTACTTTGACTGAGTTTCATGTAAGCACTAACCACGCTCTAGCGCCACCAACGGGTCAAACTTTGAAGTACATTTGTGCATGTAACTTTTGAACCTTATGTCCGATTTTTGAAAACAAGGTATCCTCGGCATCCTTGGACCAAGCCGAGTTCAACGCACCATATGGCGTCAATTTCCGTCATGATGGATTTTCCGCCATTTTGGATTTCATCAAAAACACGAAAAAAGTTTCAGCGGTCACAAATTTTGTCCGATTCTCACGAAAATTGGCACACACCGTCTTCTGACCAATGCGCACAAAAGTTATCAGAAGGAATCTTCAGATTCGAAACCGTTTGGCCGTAACAGCCAATCAAAATTGGCGGCAAAGGCGCCGTTTTCCATTTGAGCTCATATCTCGGCAACGTTTTGGTGCAATGAAACCAAATTTGGTACCACGCTTCCAGACTCTGTCCCAAGTGCACGATAAAAATCTGGTGTCATTTCTCCACTAGGGGGCGCTATAATTAGCAAAACATTGTTTTTGCTCATATCTCTTGATGCGTTTTTATTTGAAATGAAATTGCGATATCCACAGATACCGTGGGTTGCCCCAGTGACAGTTCATGCCGACTTTTCGCGTTAGCCAATCGCAGTCGCCGGCAACGCCGCCAAACAGGAAGTTTTCTTATATCTCGGCGACGCTTTGACTTCCGAAGACCAAACTCGGTCACGCGCTTCGACACTCCGTTAGAAGTGCGCAATAAAAATTTGGTGTCATTCGGCCTCTAGGGGGCGATGTAATTAGCAAAATTGCGTTTTTGCTTATAACTTTTGACCCGTATGCCTGATATTCAAAAACTTGGTACTGTTGGACTCCTTGGATCATGCCGAGATCGACGATACCTATGATGTTAATTTCGCCCCATTGGAATTTCCGCCATTTTGGATTTGATCAAAAACACTTCAAAGTTTTCACGGGTCACAAATTTTGTCCCATCGACACCAAACTTCACACACGTCATCTACGGACCGTGCTTCATTAACGCATTACTTTTTGTCTTCGGAACTAAAACCGTTCTCCCGTAACAGCCAATCGAAATTTGCGGCGAAGCCCCTAACAGGAAGTGAGCTCATATCTCAGCAGCCCTTGCGTGTATCAAAGCCAAACTCGGTGCATGGACTCAGGACCCAATCAGGGGAACGCTCAAGAAATTTTGGCGACCTTTGACCTCTAGGGGGCGCTGCAATTAGCAACCATGCATTTTGGCCTGTAGCTGTTGATGTGTTTGGAATTAAAATGTACTAATGGTGTCTGGTAATACTGTTAGACGTCCTTAGGCCGACCCACGTCAACTTGTGATGTCATCGTAATTGATTCGGCCGCCATATTGGATTTAATCAGAAACATCAAAACGTTTTCACAGGTCACAAATTTCATCTGATCTTCACCAAAATTGGAACAGGCCATCTTCGGACCATGCCTTATCAATGCATTGCTTTCTGGAGCAATTGGCAAAAGCATTCGCCAAACAGGAAGTGACCTTATATCTCAACCGATCCTGGGTTTTTTGGCTCGAAACCTGCTGTGACTGCTTAATGCTTTATGTCTGATGCGACTGCATTGAGTTACGTGGCAAATCTGCGCTGCTGAACGTTCTGCTTGGCCACCTCAATGCTGCTTGCAGCTTTAATTATTATTATTATTCCGCCATGGGAGTCTATGGCAGCCCATAGAACCGTATGGTAAAAAGTTGTGAAATTTTGCACACAGCTTAAGGACAGTCTCAACTTTACTTTGACTGAGTTTCATGTAAGCACTAACCACGCTCTAGCGCCACCAACGGGTCAAAGTTTGAAGTACATTTGTGCATGTAACTTTTGAACCGTATGTCCGATTTTTGAAAACAAGGTATCCTCGGCATCCTTGGACCAAGCCGAGTTCAACGAACCATATGGCGTCAATTTCCGTCATGATGGATTTTCCGCCATTTTGGATTTCATCAAAAACACGAAAAAAGTTTCAGCGGTCACAAATTTTGTCCGATTCTAACGGAAATTGGCACAGACCGTCTTCTGACCAATGCGCACAAAAGTTATCAGAAGGAATCTTCAGATTCGAAACCGTTTGGCCGTAACAGCCAATCAAAATTGGCGGCGAAGGCGCCGTTTTCCATTTGAGCTCATATCTCGGCAACGTTTTGGTGCAATGAAACCAAATTTGGTACCACGCTTCCAGACTCTGTCCCAAGTGCACGATAAAAATCTGGTGTCATTTCTCCACTAGGGGGCGCTATAATTAGCAAAACATTGTTTTTGCTCATATCTCTTGATGCGTTTTTATTTGAAATGAAATTGCGATATCCGCAGATACCGTGGGTTGCCCCAGTGACAGTTCATGCCAACTTTTCGCGTTAGCCAATCGCAGTCGCCGGCAACGCCGCCAAACAGGAAGTTTTCTTATATCTCGGCGACGCTTTGACTTCCGAAGACCAAACTCGGTCACGCGCTTCGACACTCCGTTAGAAGTGCGCAATAAAAATTTGGTGTCATTCGGCCACTAGGGGGCGGTGTAATTAGCAAAATTGCGTTTTTGCTTATAACTTTTGACCCGTATGCCTGATATTCAAAAACTTGGTACTGTTGGACTCCTTGGATCATGCCGAGATCAACGATACCTATGATGTTAATTTCGCCCGATTGGAATTTCCGCCATTTTGGATTTGATCAAAAACACTTCAAAGTTTTCACGGGTCACAAATTTTGTCCCATCGACACCAAACTTCACACACGTCATCTACGGACCGTGCTTCATTAACGCATTACTTTTTGTCTTCGGAACTATAACCGTTCTCCCGTAACAGCCAATTGAAATTTGCGGCGAAGCCCCTAACAGGAAGTGAGCTCATATCTCAGCAGCCCTTGCATGTATCAAAGCCAAACTCGGTGCATGGACTCAGGACCCGATCAGGGGGACGCTCAAGAAATTTTGGCGACCTTTGACCTCTAGGGGGCGCTGCAAGTAGCAACCATGCATTTTGGCCTGTAGCTGTTGATGTGTTTGGAATTAAAATGTACTAATGGTCTCTGGTAATACTGTTAGACGTCCTCAGGCCGACCCAGGTCAACTTGTGATGTCATCGTAATTGATTCGGCCGCCATATTGGATTTAATCAGAAACATCAAAACGTTTTCACAGGTCACAAATTTCATCTGATCTTCAGCAAAATTGGAACAGGCCATCTTCGGACCATGCCTTATCAATGTATTTGCTTTCTGGAACAACTGGCAAAAGCATTCGCCAAACAGGAAGTGACCTTATATCTCAACCGATCCTTGGTTTTTTGGCTTGAAACCTGCTGTGACTGCTTAATGCTTTATGTCTGATGCGACTGCATTGAGTTACACGGCAAATCTGCACTGCTGAACTTTCTGCTTGGCCACCTCAATGCTGCTTGCAGCTTTAATTGGTGGCCAAGCAGCGAAGCTGCGTAGGACACCTATTGTGTTTCTACGTTTTCTTCCCTATTATTATTATTATTATTATTATTATTATTATTATTATTATTTTTCCGCCATGGGAGTCTATGGCAGCCCATAGAACCGTATGGTAAAAAGTTGTCAAATTTTGCACACAGCTTAAGGACAGTCTCAACTTTACATTGACTGAGTTTCATGTAAGCACTAACCACGCTCTAGCGCCACCAACGGGTCAAAGTTTGAAGTACATTTGTGCATGTAACTTTTGAACCGTATGTCCGATTTTTGAAAACAAGGTATCCTCGGCATCCTTGGACCACGCCGGGTTCAACGCACCATATGGCGTCAATTTCGGCCATGATGGATTTTCCGCCATTTTGGATTTCATCAAAAACACGAAAAAAGTTTCAGCGGTCACAAATTTTGTCCGATTCTCACGAAAATTGGCACACACCGTCTTCTGACCAATGCGCACAAAAGTTATCAGAAGTCATCTTCAGATTCGAAACCGTTTGGCCGTAACAGCCAATCAAAATTGGCGGCGAAGGCGCCGTTTTCCATTTGAGCTCATATCTCGGCAACGTTTTGGTGCAATGAAACCAAATTTGGTACCACGCTTCCAGACTCTGTCCCAAGTGCACGATACAAATCTGGTGTCATTTCTCCACTAGGGGGCGCTATAATTAGCAAAACATTGTTTTTGCTCATATCTCTTGATGCGTTTTTATTTGAAATGAAATTACGATATCCGCACATACCGTGGGTTGCCCCGGTGACAGTTCATGCCGACTTTTCGCGTTAGCCAATCGCAGTCGGCGGCAACGCCGCCAAACAGGAAGTTTTCTTATATCTCGGCGACGCTTTGACTTCCGAAGACCAAACTCGGTCACACGCTTCGACACTCCCCTAGAAGTGCGCAATGAAAATTTGGTGTCATTCGGCCACTAGGGGGCGATGTAATTAGCAAAATTGCGTTTTCGCTTATAACTTTTGACCCGTATGCCTGATATTCAAAAACTTGGTACTGTTGGACTCCTTGGATCATGCCGAGATCGACGATACCTATGATGTTAATTTCGCCCCATTGGAATTTCCGCCATTTTGGATTTTATCGAAAACACTTCAAAGTTTTCACGGGTCACAACTTTTGTCCGATCGACACCAAACTTCACACACGTCATCTACGGACCGTGCTTCATTAATGCGTTACTTTTTGTCTTCGGAACTAAAACCGTTCTCCCGTAACAGCCAATCGAAATTTGCGGCGAAGCCCCTAACAGGAAGTGAGCTCATATCTCAGCAGCCCTTGCGTGTATCAAAGCCAAACTCGGTACATGGACTCAGGACCCGATCAGGGGAACGCTCAATAAATTTTGGCGACCTATGACCTCTAGGGGGCGCTGCAATTAGCAACCATGCATTTTGGGCTGTAGCTGTTGATGTCTTTGGAATTAAAATGTACTAATGGTGTCTGGTTATACTGTTAGACGTCATTAGGCCGACCCACGTCAACTTGTGATGTCATCGTAATTGATTCGGCCGCCATATTGGATTTAATCAGAAACATCAAAACATTTTCACAGGTCACAAATTTCATCTGATCTTCACCAAAATTGGAACAGGCCATCTTCGGACCATGCCTTATCGATGTATTTGCTTTCTGGAACAACTGGCAAAAGCATTCGCCAAACAGGATCCTGGCTTTTTTGGCTCGAAACCTGCTGTGACTGCTTAATGCTTTATGTCTGATGCGACTGCATTGAGTTACATGGCAAATCTGCGCTGCCGAACTTCCTGCTTGGCCACCTCAATGCTGCTTGCAGCTTTAATTGGTGGCCAAGCAGCGAAGCTGCGTAGGACACCTATTGTGATTGTACCTTTTCTTCCCTATTATTATTATTATTCCGCCATGGGAGTCTATGGCAGCCCATAGAACCGTATGGTAAAAAGTTGTGAAATTTTGCACACAGCTTAAGGACAGTCTCAACATTACTTTGACTGAGTTTCATGTAAGCACTAACCACGCTCTAGCGCCACCAACGGGTCAAAGTTTGAAGTACATTTGTGCATGTAACTTTTGAACCGTATGTCCGATTTTTGAAAACAAGGTATCCTCGGCATCCTTGGACCAAGCCGAGTTCAACGCAC
This sequence comes from Chelon labrosus, assembly GCF_963514085.1. Lineage (NCBI taxonomy): Eukaryota > Metazoa > Chordata > Actinopteri > Mugiliformes > Mugilidae > Chelon > Chelon labrosus. Next base: position 28,301,161 of record NC_140358.1, read on the forward strand.
CATATGGCGTCAATTTCCGCCATGATGGATTTTCCGCCATTTTGGATTTCATCAAAAACACGAAAAAAGTTTCAGCGGTCACAAATTTTGTCCGATTCTCACGAAAATTGGCACAGACCGTCTTCTGACCAATGCGCACAAAAGTTATCAGAAGGAATCTTCAGATTCGAAACCGTTTGGCCGTAACAGCCAATCAAAATTGGCGGCGAAGGCGCCGTTTTCCATTTGAGCTCATATCTCGGCAACGTTTTGGTGCAATGAAACCAAATTTGGTACCACGCTTCCAGACTCTGTCCCAAGTGCACGATAAAAATCTGGTGTCATTTCTCCACTAGGGGGCGCTATAATTAGCAAAACATTGTTTTTGCTCATATCTCTTGATGCGTTTTTATTTGAAATGAAATTGCGATATCCGCAGATACCGTGGGTTGCCCCAGTGACAGTTCATGCCAACTTTTCGCGTTAGCCGATCGCAGTCGCCGGCAACGCCGCCAAACAGGAAGTTTTCTTATATCTCGGCGACGCTTTGACTTCCGAAGACCAAACTCGGTCACGCGCTTCGACACTCCGTTAGAAGTGCGCAATAAAAATTGGGTGTCATTCGGCCACTAGGGGGCGATGTAATTAGCAAAATTGCGTTTTTCCTTATAACTTTTGACCCGTATGCCTGATATTCAAAAACTTGGTACTGTTGGACTCCTTGGATCATGCCGAGATCAACGATACCTATGATGTTAATTTCGCCCCATTGGAATTTCCGCCATTTTGGATTTAATCGAAAACACTTAAAAGTTTTCACAGGTCACAACTTTTGTCCGATCGACACCAAACTTCACACACGTCATCTACGGACCGTGCTTCATTAACGCATTACTTTTTGTCTTCGGAACTAAAACCGTTCTCCCGTAACAGCCAATCGAAATTTGCGGCGAAGCCCCTAACAGGAAGTGAGCTCATATCTCAGCAGCCCTTGCGTGTATCAAAGCCAAACTCGGTGCATGGACTCAGGACCCGATCAGGGGGACGCTCAAGAAATTTTGGCGACCTATGACCTCTAGGGGGCGCTGCAATTAGCAACCATGCATTTTGGCCTGCAGCTGTTGATGTGTTTGGAATTAAAATGTACTAATGGTGTCTGGTAATACTGTTAGACGTCCTTAGGCCGACCCAGGTCAACTTGTGATGTCATCGTAATTGATTCGGCCGCCATATTGGATTTAATCAGAAACATCAAAACGTTTTCACAGGTCACAAATTTCATCTGATCTTCACCAAAATTGGAACAGGCCATCTTCAGACCATGCCTTATCAATGCATGGCTTTCTGGAGCAATTGGCAAAAGCATTCGCCAAACAGGAAGTGACCTTATATCTCAACCGATCCTGGCTTTTTTGGCTTGAAACCTGCTGTGACTGCTTAATGCTTTATGTCTGATGCAACTACATTGAGTTACATGGCAAATCTGCACTGCTGAACTTTCTGCTTGGCCACCTCAATGCTGCTTGCAGCTTTAATTATTATTATTCCGCCATGGGAGTCTATGGCAGCCCATAGAACCGTATGGTAAAAAGTTGTGAAATTTTGCACACAGCTTAAGGACAGTCTCAACATTACTTTGACTGAGTTTCATGTAAGCACTAACCACGCTCTAGCGCCACCAACGGGTCAAAGTTTGAAGTACATTTGTGCATGTAACTTTTGAACCGTATGTCCGATTTTTGAAAACAAGGTATCCTCGGCATCCTTGGACCAAGCCGAGTTCAACGCACCATATGGCGTCAATTTCCGCCATGATGGATTTTCCGCCATTTTGGATTTCATCAAAAACACGAAAAAAGTTTCAGCGGTCACAAATTTTGTCCGATTCTCACGAAAATTGGCACAGACCGTCTTCTGACCAATGCGCACAAAAGTTATCAGAAGGAATCTTCAGATTCGAAACCGTTTGGCCGTAACAGCCAATCAAAATTGGCGGCGAAGGCGCCGTTTTCCATTTGAGCTCATATCTCGGCAACGTTTTGGTGAAATGAAACCAAATTTGGTACCACGCTTCCAGACTCTGTCCCAAGTGCACGATAAAAATCTGGTGTCATTTCTCCACTAGGGGGCGCTATAATTAGCAAAACATTGTTTTTGCTCATATCTCTTGATGCGTTTTTATTTGAAATGAAATTGCGATATCCGCAGATACCGTGGGTTGCCCCAGTGACAGTTCATGCCAACTTTTCGCGTTAGCCGATCGCAGTCGCCGGCAACGCCGCCAAACAGGAAGTTTTCTTATATCTCGGCGACGCTTTGACTTCCGAAGACCAAACTCGGTCACGCGCTTCGACACTCCGTTAGAAGTGCGCAATAAAAATTGGGTGTCATTCGGCCACTAGGGGGCGATGTAATTAGCAAAATTGCGTTTTTCCTTATAACTTTTGACCCGTATGCCTGATATTCAAAAACTTGGTACTGTTGGACTCCTTGGATCATGCCGAGATCAACGATACCTATGATGTTAATTTCGCCCCATTGGAATTTCCGCCATTTTGGATTTAATCGAAAACACTTAAAAGTTTTCACAGGTCACAACTTTTGTCCGATCGACACCAAACTTCACACACGTCATCTACGGACCGTGCTTCATTAACGCATTACTTTTTGTCTTCGGAACTAAAACCGTTCTCCCGTAACAGCCAATCGAAATTTGCGGCGAAGCCCCTAACAGGAAGTGAGCTCATATCTCAGCAGCCCTTGCGTGTATCAAAGCCAAACTCGGTGCATGGACTCAGGACCCGATCAGGGGAACGCTCAAGAAATTTTGGCGACCTTTGACCTCTAGGGGGCGCTGCAATTAGCAACCATGCATTTTGGCCTGTAGCTGTTGATGTGTTTGGAATTAAAATGTACTAATGGTGTCTGGTAATACTGTTAGACGTCCTTAGGCCGACCCAGGTCAACTTGTGATGTCATCGTAATTGATTCGGCCGCCATATTGGATTTAATCAGAAACATCAAAACGTTTTCACAGGTCACAAATTTCATCTGATCTTCACCAAAATTGGAACAGGCCATCTTCAGACCATGCCTTATCAATGCATGGCTTTCTGGAGCAATTGGCAAAAGCATTCGCCAAACAGGAAGTGACCTTATATCTCAACCGATCCTGGCTTTTTTGGCTTGAAACCTGCTGTGACTGCTTAATGCTTTATGTCTGATGCGACTACATTGAGTTACATGGCAAATCTGCACTGCTGAACTTTCTGCTTGGCCACCTCAATGCTGCTTGCAGCTTTAATTATTATTATTATTCCGCCATGGGAGTCTATGGCAGCCCATAGAACCGTATGGTAAAAAGTTGTCAAATTTTGCACACAGCTTAAGGACAGTCTCAACATTACTTTGACTGAGTTTCATGTAAGCACTAACCACGCTCTAGCGCCACCAACGGGTCAAAGTTTGAAGTACATTTGTGCATGTAACTTTTGAACCGTATGTCCGATTTTTGAAAACAAGGTATCCTCGGCATCCTTGGACCAAGCCGAGTTCAACGCACCATATGGCGTCAATTTCCGTCATGATGGATTTTCCGCCATTTTGGATTTCATCAAAAACACGAAAAAAGTTTCAGCGGTCACAAATTTTGTCCGATTCTCACGAAAATTGGCACAGACCGTCTTCTGACCAATGCGCACAAAAGTTATCAGAAGGAATCTTCAGATTCGAAACCGTTTGGCCGTAACAGCCAATCAAAATTGGCGGCGAAGGCGCTGTTTTCCATTTGAGCTCATATCTCGGCAACGTTTTGGTGCAATGAAACCAAATTTGGTACCACGCTTCCAGACTCTGTCCCAAGTGCACGGCACAAATCTGGTGTCCTGTTGCCACTAGGGGGCGCTATAATTAGCAAAACATTGTTTTTGCTCATATCTCTTGATGCGTTTTTATTTGAAATGAAATTGCGATATCCGCAGATACCGTGGGTTGCCCCAGTGACAGTTCATGCCAACTTTTCGCGTTAGCCAATCGCAGTCGCCGGCAACGCCGCCAAACAGGAAGTTTTCTTATATCTCGGCGACGCTTTGACTTCCGAAGACCAAACTCGGTCACGCGCTTCGACACTCCGTTAGAAGTGCGCAATAAAAATTTGGTGTCATTCGGCCACTAGGGGGCGATGTAATTAGCAGAATTGCGTTTTTCCTTATAACTTTTGACCCGTATGCCTGATATTCAAAAACTTGGTACTGTTGGACTCCTTGGATCACGCCGAGATCGAAGATACCTATGATGTTAATTTCGCCCCATTGGAATTTCCGCCATTTTGGATTTTATCGAAAACACTTCAAAGTTTTCACGGGTCACAAATTTTGTCCCATCGACACCAAACTTCACACACGTCATCTACGGACCGTGCTACATTAACGCATTACTTTTTGTCTTCGGAACTAAAACCGTTCTCCCGTAACAGCCAATCGAAATTTGCGGCGAAGCCCCTAACAGGAAGTGAGCTCATATCTCAGCAGCCCTTGCATGTATCAAAGCCAAACTCGGTGCATGGACTCAGGACCCGATCAGGGGAACGCTCAAGAAATTTTGGCGACCTTTGACCTCTAGGGGGCGCTGCAATTAGCAACCATGCATTTTGGCCTGTAGCTGTTGATGTGTTTGGAATTAAAATGTACTAATGGTGTCTGGTAATACTGTTAGACGTCCTTAGGTCGACCCACGTCAACTTGTGATGTCATCGTAATTGATTCGGCCGCCATATTGGATTTAATCAGAAACATCAAAACATTTTCACAGGTCACAAATTTCATCTGATCTTCACCAAAATTGGAACAGGCCATCTTCGGACCATGCCTTATCAATGCATTGCTTTCTGGAACAATTGGCAAAAGCATTCGCCAAACAGGAAGTGACCTTATATCTCAACCGATCCTGGGTTTTTTGGCTTGAAACCTGCTGTGACTGCTTAATGCTTTATGTCTGATGCGACTGCATTGAGTTACATGGCAAATCTGCACTGCTGAACTTCCTGCTTGGCCACCTCAATGCTGCTTGCAGCTTTAATTGGTGGCCAAGCAGCGAAGCTGCGTAGGACACCTATTGTGATTGTACGTTTTCTTCCCTATTATTGGTGGCCAAGCAGCGAAGCTGCGTAGGACACCTATTGTGTTTGTACGTTTTCTTCCCTATTATTATTATTATTCCGCCATGGGAGTCTATGGCAGCCCATAGAACCGTATGGTAAAAAGTTGTCAAATTTTGCACACAGCTTAAGGACAGTCTCAACATTACTTTGACTGAGTTTCATGTAAGCACTAACCACGCTCTAGCGCCACCAACGGGTCAAAGTTTGAAGTACATTTGTGCATGTAACTTTTGAACCGTATGTCCGATTTTTGAAAACAAGGTATCCTCGGTATCCTTGGACCACGCCGGGTTCAACGCACCATATGGCGTCAATTTCCGCCATGATGGATTTTCCGCCATTTTGGATTTCATCAAAAACCTTTCAAAGTTTTCACAGGTCACAAATTTTGTCCGATCAACGCAAAATTTCGCGCACAACATTTACCGACCATGCTCCATTAACGCATTACTTTCTGTCTTCGGAACTTTAACCGTTCGCCCGTGACAGCCAACCGAAATTTGCGGCGAAGGCGCCGTTTTCCATTTCAGCTCGTATCTCGGCAACGCTTCGGTGCGATGAAACCAAATTTGGTACCACGCTTCCAGATACTGTCCCGAGTGCACGGCAAAAATCTGGTGTCCTGTTGCCACTAGGGGGCGCTATAATTAGCAAAACATTGTTTTTGCTCATATCTCTTGATGCGTTTTTATTTGAAATGAAATTGCGATATCCGCACATATCGTGGGTTGCCCCAGTGACAGTTCATGCCGACTTTTCGCGTTAGCCGATCGCAGTCGGCGGCAACGCCGCCAAACAGGAAGTTTTCTTATATCTCGGCGACGCTTTGACTTCCGAAGACCAAACTCGGTCACGGGCTTTGACACTCCTTCAGAAGTGCGCAATAAAACTTTGGTGTCATTCGGCCACTAGGGGGCGATGTAATTAGCAAAATTGCGTTTTTGCTTATAACTTTTGACCCGTATGCCTGATATTCAAAAACTTGGTACTGTTGGACTCCTTGGATCATGCCGAGATCGACGATACCTATGATGTTAATTTCGCCCCATTGGAATTTCCGCCATTTTGGATTTAATCGAAAACACTTCAAAGTTTTCACGGGTCACAAATTTTGTCCGATCGACACCAAACTTCACACACGTCATCTACGGACCGAGCTTCATTAACGCATTACTTTTTGTCTTCGGAACTAAAACCGTTCTCCCGTAACAGCCAATCGAAATTTGCGGCGAAGCCCCTAACAGGAAGTGAGCTCATATCTCAGCAGCCCTTGCGTGTATCAAAGCCAAACTCGGTGCATGGACTCAGGACCCGATCAGGGGGACGCTCAAGAAATTTTGGCGACCTTTGACCTCTAGGGGGCGCTGCAATTAGCAACCATGCATTTTGGCCTTTAGCTGTTGATGTGTTTGGAATTAAAATGTACTAATGGTGTCCGGTAATACTGTTAGACGTCCTTAGGCCGACCCACGTCAACTTGTGATGTCATCGTAATTGATTCGGCCGCCATATTGGATTTAATCAGGAACATCAAAACGTTTTCACAGGTCACAAATTTCATCTGATCTTCACCAAAATTGGAACAGGCCATCTTCGGACCATGCCTTATCAGTGTATTTGCTTTCTGGAACAATTGGCAAAAGCGTTCGCCAAACAGGAAGTGACCTTATATCTCAACCGATCCTGGCTTTTTTGGCTTGAAACCTGCTGTGACTGCTTAATGCTTTATGTCTGATGCGACTGCATTGAGTTACATGGCAAATCTGCGCTGCTGAACTTTCTGCTTGGCCACCTCAATGCTGCTTGCAGCTTTAATTATTATTATTATTCCGCCATGGGAGTCTATGGCAGCCCATAGAACCGTATGGTAAAAAGTTGTCAAATTTTGCACACAGCTTAAGGACAGTCTCAACTTTACTTTGACTGAGTTTCATGTAAGCACTAACCACGCTCTAGCGCCACCAACGGGTCAAAGTTTGAAGTACATTTGTGCATGTAACTTTTGAACCGTATGTCCGATTTTTGAAAACAAGGTATCCTCGGCATCCTTGGACCAAGCCGAGTTCAACGCACCATATGGCGTCAATTTCCGTCATGATGGATTTTCCGCCATTTTGGATTTCATCAAAAACACGAAAAAAGTTTCAGCGGTCACAAATTTTGTCCGATTCTCACGAAAATTGGCACAGACCGTCTTCTGACCAATGCGCACAAAAGTTATCAGAAGGAATCTTCAGATTCGAAACCGTTTGGCCGTAACAGCCAATCAAAATTGGCGGCGAAGGCGCCGTTTTCCATTTGAGCTCATATCTCGGCAACGTTTTGGTGCAATTAAACCAAATTTGGTACCACGCTTCCAGACTCTGTCCCAAGTGCACGATAAAAATCTGGTGTCATTTCTCCACTAGGGGGCGCTATAATTAGCAAAACATTGTTTTTGCTCATATCTCTTGATGCGTTTTTATTTGAAATGAAATTGCGATATCCGCAGATACCGTGGGTTGCCCCAGTGACAGTTCATGCCAACTTTTCGCGTTAGCCAATCGCAGTCGCCGGCAACGCCGCCAAACAGGAAGTTTTCTTATATCTCGGCGACGCTTTGACTTCCGAAGACCAAACTCGGTCACGCGCTTCGACACTCCGTTAGAAGTGCGCAATAAAAAATTGGTGTCATTCGGCCACTAGGGGGCGATGTAATTAGCAAAATTGCGTTTTTGCTTATAACTTTTGACCCGTATGCCTGATATTCAAAAACTTGGTACTGTTGGACTCCTTGGATCATGCCGAGATCGACGATACCTATGATGTTAATTTCGCCCCATTGGAATTTCCGCCATTTTGGATTTTATCGAAAACACTTCAAAGTTTTCACGGGTCACAACTTTTGTCCGATCGACACCAAACTTCACACACGTCATCTACGGACCGTGCTTCATTAACGCATTACTTTTTGTCTTCGGAACTAAAACCGTTCTCCCGTAACAGCCAATCGAAATTTGCGGCGAAGCCCCTAACAGGAAGTGAGCTCATATCTCAGCAGCCCTTGCGTGTATCAAAGCCAAACTCGGTGCATGGACTCAGGACCCGATCAGGGGAACGCTCAAGAAATTTTGGCGACCTTTGACCTCTAGGGCGCGCTGCAATTAGCAACCATGCATTTTGGCCTGCAGCTGTTGATGTGTTTGGAATTCAAATGTACTAATGGTGTCTGGTAATACTGTTAGACGTCCTTAGGCCGACCCACGTCAACTTGTGATGTCATCGTAATTGATTCGGCCGCCATATTGGATTTAATCAGAAACATCAAAACGTTTTCACAGGTCACAAATTTCATCTGATCTTCACCAAAATTGGAACAGGCCATCTTCAGACCATGCCTTATCGATGCATTGCTTTCTGGAACAATTGGCAAAAGCATTCGCCAAACAGGAAGTGACCTTATATCTCAACCGATCCTGGCTTTTTTGGCTCGAAACCTGCTGTGACTGCTTAATGCTTTATGTCTGATGCGACTGCATTGAGTTACGTGGCAAATCTGCACTGCTGAACTTTCTGCTTGGCCACCTCAATGCTGCTTGCAGCTTTAATTAGTGCCGAGTGCCTATGACACGAGGCCACTCCTCCCATAGCAAGCTATGGGAGGAGTGGCCTCGTGCCATAGGCCATAGGCACGAGGCCACTATTGATCTTCTGCGTGTTTCTTTGCAGTTTTATTTTTTTTACTTATTATTCATTTTCCGCCCTTTTTCGCCGATTAATGCGGCCCGAACCAGCGAGAGGACCCCAACACATGATATATCAAAACGTGTGTTTTGATCCCGAATCCCGTGCTATTACTTTTATAAGGGATTCGTGAGTTTTTCGCGAATTTATTCGCGAAAAACCGCGATAAATTTCCCATTGAAATGAATGGAGAAGCCCGAAAAAAAAAATAAATCAACAGACATTTTCAACAATGAACTGCTCTGGCATACTTTAACCGAGAGACTTCATTTGAACTTTAAAACGTAGGTACTCTTGCCTTCTCTTCAGAGATTCACTTCACTTATCGACAACTTTTACCGTTTTTAAACTATGAAGCCTCAGAGTTGTGTAGGTTTTTACTCAAATTTCAGGGTTTATAATGGGTGTGTATTGCGCGGAATGTTTGTGCCAGAGTGGATGACATCATCAGCTAGAGTGAGGAGGAGAGAAGAAAATTAGGCAAAAAATAAAACAGAAACTGCTCCCGTGGCCACAAATTTCACACCTCAGATATAATTTATACATAGAAACGTAGGAAAATTTGTCTTCTCGCTCAAATTCGTCTGCTAAAGCTGTAAAGTCTTATAGTTTTGGCGTGAGACGCAAAGATGCGCCAGCAACTCCCATCCACAGCTTCATAGACTGCCATGTTAAAAAGGCAGGGAAATTTCTGGAGGAAAGCAGACGTAACCTTTCTTTGAATCGCTCTAAATAGGTCACATTTCTTCATTTTACCCACAAATTGCATATGTAGACGTTCAGGAAAGCCTCAAGATGCCCAAAGTGAAGTCGGTTCAATGATTGGAAATACGGTTTGGCCACAAGTCCTTCCTGTTCGAGGCGTTTTTTCAGCATTTTCTCTCTCTCTCCCCGTCTTCCAACTGACATTCAAACAGGAGCAGTTGACCTTGGTAGCCATGACAACCAGGCCCCAACCAGCTTACACACGTTCACACACGCAGCTGCTGGGGACGAGAGGCGGGAAAAGAGCTCTCAGTGGAAAACATGATCTGCCAAAACATTAAAACCCCCCAAACCGTCTCCCATGGTGCTTTCACACAGCTGCTGGGCCTCTTAGCTATAGCTCTTCTCGTTGACTGAATGACAACTTCATGTTTGACCTTTTCCTTTATTTTAAACACAAATTATATCTGGCTGCTTTGCTGAAACTCCTGACATAACATCCCTGACCCGTTTCCTTCATCTCATTAGGTCAGTGAATAGCTTAACTGCTAACAGACGCTAACGACTAGCCGCCCAGTGATTTAGCCGACGACTAGCCTTCCAGCATAGCGCATGTATGTTAGCAAGCTAGCGGAGCTAACGGAGCTAGCTAGCCGCTACCTTAACGCCGCGGACTCAACCGCGGAGTTAGCCTCGAGCTAACCGCGAGCTAACCGCTAGCTAACCGGGATTTAACCGCGGACCCGCGGGAGTTAAACACGAATTAGCCGCGGCAGATGGCGTGAGCTAACGCGGGGGCTAGTGGGGTTAGCCGCCGGCTAATTCGCCGCCTTGCTAGCGGGTGCTTATCACAGTAATAATGTTGAAGTTTTACAATTTAAAGGGAAGATATTTTTAAATTAAACTGTGTCAAACTGAAAAATATATTATTCCACCACATAAAGTGGGAAACATTTATGGCTTGCAACAACATTAATGACAGTATATATATAATTGGAGTAATTTAATATAATATGATGTTTTTAATTAAATAAATAATGAGCTGTTGAACACTCATAAGAGTTATATTAAGTATGTTACATAACATTATTTGACATGTCTATTTGTCTGCCTATGGTTTTCCTCCAGCTGATCCAGACAGACTGCAGTGACGTCCAATATGAGACAAAGAGCTGGACTCACAGGACAATTTGAAGGTCTTCACTTCATCGCTGATTCCTTGTTACAGCCTGGATGTGTTAAGTTTAATATTATTGTTTTTCTAACTGTAAGACTGTGCCGTGAACTGTTAAACTATTGCTGAGGTAGGAGTAATGAGTTTTATTGTTAAAATTATTATGATTAACGATCAATTGCTACGATTTGCTCGTTCTTTGACTGGGGATCCTAGTGAGATCCCTCCCACTCTCTTCCTTATTTGATGCTGGCTTTCAGGTGGAGCTGGGAGGGGTCTGCTGCCTGTACCTGCCCTTCAGTTTGTAGAAGGGCGTAAAGGACGACCCTTCTCAGTGTCTCTCTCTCTCAGCCAGGCCTACTGCATCCTCCTCATCCTGTTTGGTTTGTTGTACCCTGCATGACATCAAACTCACACCCATCCAGTCAGAAGGAACCAGGCCTTAAATGACTATTTGAGTTGTGCTTTTTGTTATAGCTGCTGCTCATGGTAGTAAAGACATGCTACTTAGTAAAGACATTCGCGACGTAAGTCGCGAATACTTTCATACCTGTCTTGACCTGACCATTACTTTTTGTAGTCAAACATGAAATTATTTGCAACGTAAGTCGCAAATATTTTCACCAGGATTATATTATGACTATATGAACAGGTGATCATTAAAGCATCATAGCATCTTAGTATAATTGCATTGTAGCATCTTAGCATCGTAGCAACATAGTATCTTAGCTTTGTAGCATCTTAGTATCATAGCATCTTAGTATCTTAGCATCATAGCATTGTAGCATCTTGGCATAGTAGCATCATCATAGCATCGTAGCATCGTACTATCACAGCAATATAGCATGGTATCGCAGACTGCTGCGGCCACTGCATCACTCTCGCGATTTCCCGCAGGGGAATTGTCTAGTTTAATATAATATGATGTTTTTAATTAAATAAATAATGAGCTGTTGAACACTCATAAGAGTTATATTAAGTATGTTACATAACATTATTTGACAGGTCTATTTGTCTGCCTATAGTTTTCCTCCAGCTGATCCAGACAGACTGCAGTGACGTCCAACATGAGACAAAGAGCTGGACTAACAGGACAATTTGAAGGTCTTCACTTCATCGCTGATTCCTTGTTACAGCCTGGATGTGTTAAGTTTAATATTGATGTTTTTCTAATTGTAAGACTGTGCCGTAAACTGTTAAACTATTGCTCAGGTAGGAGTAATGAGTTTTATTGTTAAAATTATTACGATTTGCTCGTTCGTTGTCTGGGGATCCTAGTGAGGACACCCCTCTTAAAGGTGGGGGTGTGACGATCCCTCCCACTCTCTTCCTTATTTGATGCTGGCTTTCAGGTGGAGCTGGGAGGGGTCTGCTGCCTGTACCTGCCCTTCAGTTTGTAGAAGGGCATAAAGGACGACCCTTCTCAGTGTCTCTCTCTCTCAGCCAGGCCTACTGCATCCTCACACCCATCCAGTCAGTAGGAACCAGGCCTTAAATGACTATTTGAGTTGTGCTTTTTGTTATAGCTGCTGCTCATGGTAGTAAAGACATGCTACTTAGTAAAGACATGCTAATTGCTAACATTAGTGGCTAATGCTTTACTACCAAGAGCAGCCAGCGTGCTAGCTGCTCATGGTAGTAAAGACATGCTAATTGCTAACATTTGTGGTTAACGCTTTACTGCCATGAGTAGCTAGCGTGCTAGCCGCTCGTGGTAGTAAAGACATGCTAATTGCTAACATTAGCGGCTAATGCTTGACTGCATGTAAAGACATGCTAATTGCTAACATTTGTGGCTAATGCTAGAATTAGTGGCTCATGTGTGTAAGTATACATGTTAGAAATTACTATTTGAGGTGTGCTTTTTCAATACAGAACCCCGGCAACAGACGTGACCATTACTTTTTGTAGTCAAACATGGATTATATTATGACTATATGAACAGGTGATCATTAAAGCATCATAGCATGGTAGCATCATGGTAGCATCATGGTAGCATCATTAAAGCATCTTAGCATCATAGCATTGTAGCATCATTAAAGCATCTTAGCATTGTAGTATCTTAGCATCATAGCATCTTAGTATAAGGAAAACACACACTTTATGACAACTACAGATGTTTAACATGTGTCTGCTTTGTTATTAGCTTGTTGCTTACATTTACTTATAACATTTGAAATACGTTTCAATTTTTTTGCATTGTCTTTGATAGGATTAAAGGGTTCCTGTGCTTCGACAGCTGAGAGTGATCATCGTTGATTCATCGCCCTCAACCTATCGCAGAGCAGTATCGCCACCTCACCCACACACATACATTCACCACACCTTCATCTACACAGATTTAATTTAAGTATAACATATTACATTAATTTGTCTTAGATTAGATTATTTTACATTAGGTAGTTAGAGTTTAGGTAAAGGTTAGGGTTTAGGTTAGTTTGATAGGTTTGATAGCCTGTTAAGCTTTGAAAAGTATTTTGTCTTGTTTTTTTTTTCTGTCTATTTTTTGTCAGCAGGATGCCTAGGAAGTCCAGACGTTCCATGGCGGTGAAGCAGCGCTGGAGGAGGCTCGACCTGGAGGAGCTGAGGTCCACCCCTTCCCCCCTGGAGGTATTTACACAGTAGATAAGCTTCTGTGCCACAATGACATCTGTCTGCGTGAAAATGGCTCTAGAAATGTTACATCTATTGTTTTCTCCTTAACTGCTGAGTTCTGTATGTGTTTGGTCTTAATGTTTCATCAGACGTCCCCCCCGGCCGGAGAGGAGCCTTCCCACCGACCCTGCTCTCAAGCTCGTCCCCCCGTTCGTGCTCGTGAGTATCTCTCAATGATCAATAAATTAATTCAGCATCAGTATTGTAGCATCTTGGCATAGTAGCATCATCGTAGCATCGTAGCATCGTACTATCACAGCAATATAGCATGGTATCGCAGACTGCTGCGGCCACTGCATCACTCTCGCGATTTCCCGCAGGGGAATTGTCTAGTTTAATATAATATGATGTTTTTAATTAAATAAATAATGAGCTGTTGAACACTCATAAGAGTTATATTCAGTATGTTACATAACATTATTTGACATGTCTATTTGTCTGCGTATAGTTTTCCTCCAGCTGATCCAGACAGACTGCAGTGACGTCCAACATGAGACAAAGAGCTGGACTCGCAGGACAATTTGAAGGTCTTCACTTCATCGCTGATTCCTTGTTACAGCCTGGATGTGTTAAGTTTAATATTGATGTTTTTCTAACTGTAAGACTGTGCCGTAAACTGTTAAACTATTGCTCAGGTAGGAGTAATGAGTTTTATTGTTAAAATTATTATGATTAACAATCAATTATTACGATTTGCTCGTTCTTTGTCTGGGGATCCGAGTGAGGACACCCCTCTTAAAGGTGGGGGTGTGACGATCCCTCCCACTCTCTTCCTTATTTGATGCTGGCTTTCAGGTGGAGCTGGGAGGGCTCTGCTGCCTGTACCTGCCCTTCAGTTTGTAGAAGGGCATAAAGGACGACCCTTCTCAGTGTCTCTCTCTCTCAGCCAGGCCTACTGCATCCTCCTCATCCTGTTTGGTTTGTTGTACCCTGCATGACATCAAACTCACACCCATCCAGTCAGAAGGAACCAGGCCTTAAATGACTATTTGAGTTGTGCTTTTTGTTATAGCTGCTGCTCATGGTAGTAAAGACATGCTAATTGCTAACATTAGTGGCTAATGCTTTACTACCAAGAGCAGCCAGCGTGCTAGCTGCTCATGGTAGTAAAGACATGCTAATTGCTAACATTTGTGGTTAACGCTTTACTGCCATGAGTAGCTAGCGTGCTAGCCGCTCGTGGTAGTAAAGACATGCTAATTGCTAACATTTGCGGCTAATGCTTGACTGCATGTAAAGACATGCTATTTGCTAACATTTGTGGCTAATGCTAGAATTAGTGGCTCATGTGTGTAAATATACATGTTAAAAATTACTATTTGAGGGTATTGTGAAGCTATACCACACGAAGCCAATGCTAAAATTAGTGGCTAGCGAATCATGCTAATTGCTAACATTTGTGGTTAATGCTTTACTGCCATGAGTAGCTAGCGTGCCAGCCGCTCGTGGTAGTAAAGACATGCTAATTGCTAACATTTGTGGTTAATGCTTTACTGCCATGAGTAGCTAGCGTGCGAGCCAGGCGAACCAGGCCTTAAATGACTATTTGAGTTGTGCTTTTTGTTATAGCTGCTGCTCATGGTAGTAAAGACATGCTACTTAGTAAAGACATGCTAATTGCTAACATTAGTGGCTAATGCTTTACTACCAAGAGCGGCCAGCGTGCTAGCTGCTCATGGTCGTAAAGACATGCTAATTGCTAACATTAGCAGCTAATGCTTGACTGCATCTAAAGACATGCTAATTGCTAACAATTGTGGCTAATGGTAGAATTAGTGGCTCATGTGTGTAAATATACATGTTAAAAATTACTATTTGAGGTGTGCTTTTTCAATACACAACCCCGGCAACAGCCCACTCGGCACTTCAAAAATTTCCGCGGGAATTTTCTAGTTATTATTATTATTTTTCCGCCATGGGAGTCTATGGCAGCCCATAGAACCGTATGGTAAAAAGTTGTCAAATTTTGCACACAGCTTAAGGACAGTCTCAACTTTACATTGACTGAGTTTCATGTAAGCACTAACCACGCTCTAGCGCCACCAACGGGTCAAAGTTTGAAGTACATTTGTGCATGTAACTTTTGAACCGTATGTCCGATTTTTGAAAACAAGGTATCCTCGGCATCCTTGGACCACGCCGGGTTCAACGCACCATATGGCGTCAATTTCGGCCATGATGGATTTTCCGCCATTTTGGATTTCATCAAAAACACGAAAAAAGTTTCAGCGGTCACAAATTTTGTCCGATTCTCACGAAAATTGGCACACACCGTCTTCTGACCAATGCGCACAAAAGTTATCAGAAGTCATCTTCAGATTCGAAACCGTTTGGCCGTAACAGCCAATCAAAATTGGCGGCGAAGGCGCCGTTTTCCATTTGAGCTCATATCTCGGCAACGTTTTGGTGCAATGAAACCAAATTTGGTACCACGCTTCCAGACTCTGTCCCAAGTGCACGATAAAAATCTGGTGTCATTTCTCCACTAGGGGGCGCTATAATTAGCAAAACATTGTTTTTGCTCATATCTCTTGATGCGTTTTTATTTGAAATGAAATTACGATATCCACAGATACCGTGGGTTGCCCCAGTGACAGTTCATGCCGACTTTTCGCGTTAGCCAATCGCAGTCGGCGGCAACGCCGCCAAACAGGAAGTTTTCTTATATCTCGGCGACGCTTTGACTTCCGAAGACCAAACTCGGTCACACGCTTCGACACTCCCCTAGAAGTGCGCAATGAAAATTTGGTGTCACTCGGCCACTAGGGGGCGATGTAATTAGCAAAATTGCGTTTTCGCTTATAACTTTTGACCCGTATGCCTGATATTCAAAAACTTGGTACTGTTGGACTCCTTGGATCATGCCGAGATCGACGATACCTATGATGTTAATTTCGCCCCATTGGAATTTCCGCCATTTTGGATTTTATCGAAAACACTTCAAAGTTTTCACGGGTCACAACTTTTGTCCGATCGACACCAAACTTCACACACGTCATCTACGGACCGTGCTTCATTAATGCGTTACTTTTTGTCTTCGGAACTAAAACCGTTCTCCCGTAACAGCCAATCGAAATTTGCGGCGAAGCCCCTAACAGGAAGTGAGCTCATATCTCAGCAGCCCTTGCGTGTATCAAAGCCAAACTCGGTACATGGACTCAGGACCCGATCAGGGGAACGCTCAATAAATTTTGGCGACCTATGACCTCTAGGGGGCGCTGCAATTAGCAACCATGCATTTTGGCCTGTAGCTGTTGATGTCTTTGGAATTAAAATGTACTAATGGTGTCTGGTTATACTGTTAGACGTCATTAGGCCGACCCACGTCAACTTGTGATGTCATCGTAATTGATTCGGCCGCCATATTGGATTTAATCAGAAACATCAAAACATTTTCACAGGTCACAAATTTCATCTGATCTTCACCAAAATTGGAACAGGCCATCTTCGGACCATGCCTTATCGATGTATTTGCTTTCTGGAACAACTGGCAAAAGCATTCGCCAAACAGGATCCTGGCTTTTTTGGCTCGAAACCTGCTGTGACTGCTTAATGCTTTATGTCTGATGCGACTGCATTGAGTTACATGGCAAATCTGCGCTGCCGAACTTCCTGCTTGGCCACCTCAATGCTGCTTGCAGCTTTAATTGGTGGCCAAGCAGCGAAGCTGCGTAGGACACCTATTGTGTTTGTACGTTTTCTTCCCTATTATTATTATTATTCCGCCATGGGAGTCTATGGCAGCCCATAGAACCGTATGGTAAAAAGTTGTGAAATTTTGCACACAGCTTAAGGACAGTCTCAACATTACTTTGACAGAGTTTCATGTAAGCACTAACCACGCTCTAGCGCCACCAACGGGTCAAAGTTTGAAGTACATTTGTGCATGTAACTTTTGAACCGTATGTCCGATTTTTGAAAACAAGGTATCCTCGGCATCCTTGGACCACGCCGGGTTCAATGCACCATATGGCGTCAATTTCCGCCATGATGGATTTTCCGCCATTTTGGATTTCATCAAAAACTTTTAAAAGTTTTCACGGGTCACAAATTTTGTCCGATCGACACCAAACTTCAAACACATCATCAACAGACCATGCTTCATTAACGCATTACTTTTTGTCTTCAGAACTTTAACCGCTCGCCCGTAACAGCCAACCGAAATTTGCGGCGAAGGCGCCGTTTTCCATTTCAGCTCGTACCTCGGCAACGCTTCGGTGCAATGAAACCAAATTTGGTACCACGCTTCCAGATACTGTCCCGAGTGCACGGCAAAAATCTGGTGTCCTGTTGCCACTAGGGGGCGCTATAATTACCAAAACATTGTTTTTGCTCATATCTCTTGATGCGTTTTTATTTGAAATGAAATTGTGATATCCGCACATACCGTGGGTTGCCCCAGTGACAGTTCATGCCAACTTTTCGCGTTAGCCAATCGCAGTCGGCGGCAACGCCGTCAAACAGGAAGTTTTCTTATATCTCGGTGACGCTTTGACTTCCGAAGACCAAACTTGGTCACGGGCTTCGACACTCCCTCAGAAGTGCGCAATAAAAATTTGGTGTCATTCGGCCACTAGGGGGCGATGTAATTAGCAAAATTGCGTTTTTGCTTATAACTTTTGACCCGTATGCCTGATATTCAAAAACTTGGTACTGTTGGACTCCTTGGATCATGCCGAGATCAACGATACCTATGATGTTAATTTCGCCCCATTGGAATTTCCGCCATTTTGGATTTAATCAAAAACACTTAAAAGTTTTCACGGGTCACAACTTTTGTCGGATCGACACCAAACTTCACACACGTCATCTACGGACCGTGCTTCATTAATGCATTACTTTTTGTCTTCGGAACTAAAACCGTTCTCCCGTAACAGCCAATCGAAATTTGCGGCGAAGCCCCTAACAGGAAGTGAGCTCATATCTCAGCAGCCCTTGCATGTATCAAAGCCAAACTCGGTGCATGGACTCAGGACCCGATCAGGGGGACGCTCAAGAAATTTTGGCGACCTTTGACCTCTAGGGGGCGCTGCAATTAGCAACCATGCATTTTGGCCTGTAGCTGTTGATGTGTTTGGAATTAAAATGTACTAATGGTGTCTGGTAATACTGTTAGACGTCCTCAGGCCGACCCACGTCAACTTGTGATGTCATCGTAATTGATTCGGCCGCCATATTGGATTTAATCAGAAACATCAAAACATTTTCACAGGTCACAAATTTCATCTGATCTTCACCAAAATTGGAACAGGCCATCTTCGGACCATGCCTTATCAATGTATTTGCTTTCTGGAACAATTGGCAAAAGCATTCGCCAAACAGGAAGTGACCTTATATCTCAACCGATCCTGGGTTTTTTGGCTTGAAACCTGCTGTGACTGCTTAATGCTTTATGTCTGATGCGACTGCATTGAGTTACATGGCAAATCTGCACTGCTGAACTTTCTGCTTGGCCACCTCAATGCTGCTTGCAGCTTTAATTATTATTATTATTGGTGGCCAAGCAGCGAAGCTGCGTAGGACACCTATTGTGTTTCTACGTTTTCTTCCCTATTATTATTATTATTATTATTGGTGGCCAAGCAGCGAAGCTGCGTAGGACACCTATTGTGTTTGTACGTTTTCTTCCCTATTATTGGTGGCCAAGCAGCGAAGCTGCGTAGGACACCTATTGTGTTTGTACGTTTTCTTCCCTATTATTATTATTATTATTCCGCCATGGGAGTCTATGGCAGCCCATAGAACCGTATGGTAAAAAGTTGTCAAATTTTGCACACAGCTTAAGGACAGTCTCAACATTACTTTGACTGAGTTTCATGTAAGCACTAACCACGCTCTAGCGCCACCAACGGGTCAAAGTTTGAAGTACATTTGTGCATGTAACTTTTGAACCGTATGTCCGATTTTTGAAAACAAGGTATCCTCGGCATCCTTGGACCAAGCCGAGTTCAACGCACCATATGGCGTCAATTTCCGTCATGATGGATTTTCCGCCATTTTGGATTTCATCAAAAACACGAAAAAAGTTTCAGCGGTCACAAATTTTGTCCGATTCTCACGAAAATTGGCACAGACCGTCTTCTGACCAATGCGCACAAAAGTTATCAGAAGGAATCTTCCGATTCGAAACCGTTTGGCCGTAACAGCCAATCAAAATTGGCGGCGAAGGCGCCGTTTTCCATTTGAGCTCTTATCTCGGCAACGTTTTGGTGCAATGAAACCAAATTTGGTACCACGCTTCCAGACTCTGTCCCAAGTGCACGATAAAAATCTGGTGTCATTTCTCCACTAGGGGGCGCTATAATTAGCAAAACATTGTTTTTGCTCATATCTCTTGATGCGTTTTTATTTGAAATGAAATTGCGATATCCGCAGATACCGTGGGTTGCCCCAGTGACAGTTCATGCCAACTTTTCGCGTTAGCCAATCGCAGTCGCCGGCAACGCCGCCAAACAGGAAGTTTTCTTATATCTCGGCGACGCTTTGACTTCCGAAGACCAAACTCGGTCACGGGCTTCGACACTCCCCTAGAAGTGCGCAATAAAAATTTGGTGTCATTCGGCCACTAGGGGGCGATGTAATTAGCAAAATTGCGTTTTTCCTCATAACTTTTGACCCGTATGCCTGATATTCAAAAACTTGGTACTGTTGGACTCCTTGGATCATGCCGAGATCGACGATACCTATGATGTTAATTTTGCCCCATTGGAATTTCCGCCATTTTGGATTTAATCAAAAACACTTAAAAGTTTTCACGGGTCACAACTTTTGTCCGATCGACACCAAACTTCACACACGTCATCTACGGACCGTGCTTCATTAATGCGTTACTTTTTGTCTTCGGAACTAAAACCGTTCTCCCGTAACAGCCAATCGAAATTTGCGGCGAAGCCCCTAACAGGAAGTGAGCTTATATCTCAGCAGCCCTTGCGTTTATCAAAGCCAAACTCGGTGCATGGACTCAGGACCCGATCAGGGGAACGCTCAAGAAATCTTGGCGACCTTTGACCTCTAGGGGGCGCTGCAATTAGCAACCATGCATTTTGGCCTGCAGCTGTTGATGTGTTTGGAATTAAAATGTACTAATGGTGTCTGGTAATACTGTTAGACGTCCTTAGGCCGACCCACGTCAACTTGTGATGTCATCGTAATTGATTCGGCCGCCATATTGGATTTAATCAGAAACATCAAAACATTTTCACAGGTCACAAATTTCATCTGATCTTCACCAAAATTGGAACAGGCCATCTTCAAACCATGCCTTATCAATGCGTTGCTTTCTGGAACAATTGGCAAAAGCATTCGCCAAACAGGAAGTGAACTTATATCTCAACCAATCCTGGGTTTTTTGGCTTGAAACCTGCTGTGACTGCTTAATGCTTTATGTCTGATGCGACTGCATTGAGTTACATGGCAAATCTGCACTGCTGAACTTTCTGCTTGGCCACCTTAATGCTGCTTGCAGCTTTAATTATTATTATTCCGCCATGGGAGTCTATGGCAGCCCATAGAACCGTATGGTAAAAAGTTGTGAAATTTTGCACACAGCTTAAGGACAGTCTCAACATTACTTTGACAGAGTTTCATGTAAGCACTAACCACGCTCTAGCGCCACCAACGGGTCAAAGTTTGAAGTACATTTGTGCACGTAACTTTTGAACCGTACGTCCGATTTTTGAAAACAAGGTATCCTCGGCATCCTTGGACCAAGCCGAGTTCAACGCACCATATGGCGTCAATTTCCGCCATGATGGATTTTCCGCCATTTTGGATTTCATCAAAAACACGAAAAAAGTTTCAGCGGTCACAAATTTTGTCCGATTCTCACGAAAATTGGCACAGACCGTCTTCTGACCAATGCGCACAAAAGTTATCAGAAGGAATCTTCAGATTCAAAACCGTTTGGCCGTGACAGCCAATCAAAATCGGCGGCGAAGGCACCGTTTTCCATTTGAGCTCGTATCTCTGCAACGTTTTGGTGCAATGAAACCAAATTTGGTACCATGCTTCCAGACTCTGTCCCAAGTGCACGATAAAAATCTGGTGTCATGTCTCCACTAGGGGGCGCTATAATTAGCAAAACATTGTTTTTGCTCATATCTCTTGATGCGTTTTTATTTGAAATGAAATTGTGATATCCGCAGATACCGTGGGTTGCCCCAGTGACAGCTCATGCCAACTTTTCGCGTTAGCCAATCGCAGTCGGCGGCAACGCCGCCAAACAGGAAGTTTTCTTATATCTCGGCGACGCTTTGACTTCCGAAGACCAAACTCGGTCACGCGCTTCGACACTCCCCTAGAAGTGCGCAATAAAAATTTGGTGTCATTCGGCCACTAGGGGGCGATGTAATTAGCAAAATTGCGTTTTTGCTTATAACTTTTGACCCGTATGCCTGATATTCAAAAACTTGGTACTGTTGGACTCCTTGGATCATGCCGAGATCAACGATACCTATGATGTTAATTTCGCCCCATTGGAATTTCCGCCATTTTGGATTTTATCGAAAACACTTAAAAGTTTTCACGGGTCACAAATTTTGTCCGATCGACACCAAACTTCACACACGTCATCTACGGACCAAGCTTCATTAATGCATTACTTTTTGTCTTCGGAACTAAAACCGTTCTCCCGTAACAGCCAATCGAAATTTGCGGCGAAGCCCCTAACAGGAAGTGAGCTCATATCTCAGCAGCCCTTGCATGTATCAAAGCCAAACTCGGTGCATGGACTCAGAACCCAATCAGAGGAACGCTCAAGAAATTTTGGCGACCTTTGACCTCTAGGGGGCGCTGCAATTAGCAACCATGCATTTTGGCCTGTAGCTGTTGATGTGTTTGGAATTAAAATGTACTAGTGGTGTCTGGTAATACTGTTAGACGTCCTCAGGCCGACCCACGTCAACTTGTGATGTCATCGTAATTGATTCGGCCGCCATATTGGATTTAATCAGAAACATCAAAACGTTTTCACAGGTCACAAATTTCATCTGATCTTCACCAAAATTGGAACAGGCCATCTTCAGACCATGCCTTATCAATGCATTGCTTTCTGGAACAATTGGCTAAAGCATTCGCCAAACAGGAAGTGACCTCATATCTCAACCGATCCTGGGTTTTTTGGCTTGAAACCTGCTGTGACTGCTTAATGCTTTATGTCTGATGCAACTGCATTGAGTTGCATGGCGAATCTGCACTGCCGAACTTTCTGCTTGGCCACCTCAATGCTGCTTGCAGCTTTAATTATTATTATTATTATTATTATTTTTCCGCCATGGGAGTCTATGGCAGCCCATAGAACCGTATGGTAAAAAGTTGTCAAATTTTGCACACAGCTTAAGGACAGTCTCAACTTTACATTGACTGAGTTTCATGTAAGCACTAACCACGCTCTAGCGCCACCAACGGGTCAAAGTTTGAAGTACATTTGTGCATGTAACTTTTGAACCGTATGTCCGATATTTGAAAACAAGGTATCCTCGGCATCCTTGGACCACGCCGGGTTCAACGCACCATATGGCGTCAATTTCGGCCATGATGGATTTTCCGCCATTTTGGATTTCATCAAAAACACGAAAAAAGTTTCAGCGGTCACAAATTTTGTCCGATTCTCACGAAAATTGGCACACACCGTCTTCTGACCAATGCGCACAAAAGTTATCAGAAGTCATCTTCAGATTCGAAACCGTTTGGCCGTAACAGCCAATCAAAATTGGCGGCGAAGGCGCCGTTTTCCATTTGAGCTCATATCTCGGCAACGTTTTGGTGCAATGAAACCAAATTTGGTACCACGCTTCCAGACTCTGTCCCAAGTGCACGATAAAAATCTGGTGTCATTTCTCCACTAGGGGGCGCTATAATTAGCAAAACATTGTTTTTGCTCATATCTCTTGATGCGTTTTTATTTGAAATGAAATTACGATATCCACAGATACCGTGGGTTGCCCCAGTGACAGTTCATGCCGACTTTTCGCGTTAGCCAATCGCAGTCGGCGGCAACGCCGCCAAACAGGAAGTTTTCTTATATCTCGGCGACGCTTTGACTTCCGAAGACCAAACTCGGTCACACGCTTCGACACTCCCCTAGAAGTGCGCAATGAAAATTTGGTGTCATTCGGCCACTAGGGGGCGATGTAATTAGCAAAATTGCGTTTTCGCTTATAACTTTTGACCCGTATGCCTGATATTCAAAAACTTGGTACTGTTGGACTCCTTGGATCATGCCGAGATCGACGATACCTATGATGTTAATTTCGCCCCATTGGAATTTCCGCCATTTTGGATTTTATCGAAAACACTTCAAAGTTTTCACGGGTCACAACTTTTGTCCGATCGACACCAAACTTCACACACGTCATCTACGGACCGTGCTTCATTAATGCGTTACTTTTTGTCTTCGGAACTAAAACCGTTCTCCCGTAACAGCCAATCGAAATTTGCGGCGAAGCCCCTAACAGGAAGTGAGCTCATATCTCAGCAGCCCTTGCGTGTATCAAAGCCAAACTCGGTACATGGACTCAGGACCCGATCAGGGGAACGCTCAATAAATTTTGGCGACCTATGACCTCTAGGGGGCGCTGCAATTAGCAACCATGCATTTTGGCCTGTAGCTGTTGATGTCTTTGGAATTAAAATGTACTAATGGTGTCTGGTTATACTGTTAGACGTCATTAGGCCGACCCACGTCAACTTGTGATGTCATCGTAATTGATTCGGCCGCCATATTGGATTTAATCAGAAACATCAAAACATTTTCACAGGTCACAAATTTCATCTGATCTTCACCAAAATTGGAACAGGCCATCTTCGGACCATGCCTTATCGATGTATTTGCTTTCTGGAACAACTGGCAAAAGCATTCGCCAAACAGGATCCTGGCTTTTTTGGCTCGAAACCTGCTGTGACTGCTTAATGCTTTATGTCTGATGCGACTGCATTGAGTTACATGGCAAATCTGCGCTGCCGAACTTCCTGCTTGGCCACCTCAATGCTGCTTGCAGCTTTAATTAGTGATGCAGTGCTACGCAATGCAAACTATTGACCCTCATAGCAAAGCTATGGGAGTCAATAGTTTGCAGTGCGAAGCACTGCAAACTATTGTTCTTCACTACGTTTTTCTTCTTATTATTATTATTATTAAACTTTTTCCTACGCATTTTCGAAACCTTTCAACTCAAATACCGTTCGTCGCACACAGACACAAAATACATCAAAACGTGCGTCTCGATCGGACTCGGTGTGCTTCTATACAGTTCTTTCAAACAAGATTTTTTCGCGACTACGTCGCGAAAAAACTGCGACAAATTTCCCAATTGAAATGAATGGAGAAGCCCGAAAAAAAAAAATTTTCAACAGACATTTTCAACAATGAACTGCTCTGGCATACTTTAACCGAGAGACTTCATTTAAACTTTAAAACGTAGGTACTCTTGCCTTCTCTTCAGAGATTCACTTCACTTGTCGACAACTTTTACCGTTTTTAAACTATGAAGCCTCAGAGTTGTGTAGGTTTTTACTCAAATTTCAGGGTTTATAATGGGTGTGTATTGCGCGGAATGTTTGTGCTAGAGTGGATGACATCATCAGCTAGAGTGAGGAGGGGAGAAGAAAGTTAGTCAAAAAACTGCACAGAAACTGCTCCCGTGGCCACAAATTTCACACGACAGACATAATTTATACATAGAAACGTAGGAAAATGTGTCTTCTCACTCAAATTCGTCTGCTAAAGCTGTAAGTCTTATAGTTTTGGCGTCAGACACAAAGATGCGCCAGCAACACCCACCCACAGCTCCATAGACTGCCATGTTAAAAAGGCAGGGAAATTTCTGGAGGAAAGCAGACGTAACCTTTCTTTGAATCGCTTTGAATAGGTCACATTTCTTCATTTTACCTACAAATTACACATCTAGACGTTCAGGAAAGCCTCAAGATGCCCAAAGTTAAGTCGGTTCAATGATTGGAAATACGGTTTGGCCACAAGTCCTTCCTGTTCGAGGCGATTTTTCAGCATTTTCTCTCTCTTTCCCCGTCTTCCAACTGACATTCTAACAGGAGCAGTTGACCCTGGTAGCCATGACAACCAGACCCCAACCAGCTTACACACGTTCACACACGCAGCTGCTGGGGACGAGAGGCGGGAAAAGAGCTCTCAGTGGAAAACATGATCTGCCAAAACATTAAAACCCCCCAAACCATTACTGCAGTACTGTAGGGGGCCAGAACCTGACATTATGACCTTTTCCTTTATTTTAAACACAAATTATATCTGGCTGCTTTGCTGAAACTCCTGACACAACATCCCTGACCCGTTTCCTTCATCTTATTAGGTCAGTGAATAGCTAAACTGGTAACAGACGCTAACGACTAGCCGCCCAGTGATTTAGCCGACGACTAGCCTTCCAGCATAGCTCATGTATGTTAGCAAGCTAGCGGAGCTAACGGAGCTAGCTAGCCGCTAGCTTAACGCCGCGGACTCAACCGCGGAGTTAGCCTCCGCGGACTCAACCGCGGAGTTAGCCTCGAGCTAACCGCTAACTAACCGCTAGCTAACCGGGATTTAACCGCGGACTCGCTCACGGCGAACTGCCGCGAATTAGCCGCGGCAGTTCGCCGTGAGCTAACGCGGAGGCTAGTGGGGTTAGCCGCCGGCTAATTCGCCGCCTTGCTAGCGGGTGCTTATCACAGTAATAATGTTGAAGTTTTACAATTTAAAGGGAAGATATTTTTAAATTAAACTGTGTCAAACTGAAAAATATATTATTCCACCACATAAAGTAGGACACATTTATGGCTTGCAACAACATTAATGACAGTATATATATATAATTGGAGTAATTTAATATAATATGATGTTTTTAATTAAATAAATAATGAGCTGTTGAACACTCATAAGAGTTATATTAAGTATGTTACATAACATTATTTGACATGTCTATTTGTCTGCCTATAGTTTTCCTCCAGCTGATCCAGACAGACTGCAGTGACGTCCAACATGAGACAAAGAGCTGGACTCGCAGGACAATTTGAAGGTCTTCACTTCATCGCTGATTCCTTACAGCCTGGATGTGTTAAGTTTAATATTATTGTTTTTCTAACTGTAAGACTGTGCCGTAAACTGTTAAACTATTGCTCAGGTAGGAGTAATGAGTTTTATTGTTGAAATTATTATGATTAACGAGCAAATTGTAATAATTGATCGTTAATCATAATAATTCACCTGTTCATATAGTCATAATATAATCCTGGTGGGGGTGTGACGATCCCTCCCACTCTCTTCCTTATGTGATGCTGGCTTTCAGGTGGAGCTGGGAGGGGTCTGCTGCCTGTACCTGCCCTTCAGTTTGTAGAAGGGCGTAAAGGACGACCCTTCTCAGTGTCTCTCTCTCTCAGCCAGGCCTACTGCATCCTCCTCATCCTGTTTGGTTTGTTGTACCCTGCATGACATCAAACTCACACCCATCCAGTCAGAAGGAACCAGGCCTTAAATGACTATTTGAGTTGTGCTTTTTGTTATAGCTGCTGCTCATGGTAGTAAAGACATGCTACTTAGTAAAGACATTCGCGACGTAAGTCGCGAATACTTTCATACCTGTCTTGACCTGACCATTACTTTTTGCAGTCAAACATGAAATTATTTGCAACGTAAGTCGCAAATATTTTCACCAGGATTATATTATGACTATATGAACAGGTGATCATTAAAGCATCATAGCATCTTGGTATAATTGCATTGTAGCATCTTAGCATCGTAGCAACATAGTATCTTAGCTTTGTAGCATCTTAGTATCATAGCATCTTAGTATCTTAGCATCATAGCATTGTAGTAGCATCTTGGCATAGTAGCATCATCATAGCATCGTAGCATCGTACTATCACAGCAATATAGCATGGTATCGCAGACTGCTGCGGCCACTGCATCACTCTCGCGATTTCCCGCAGGGGAATTGTCTAGTTGGTGGCCAAGCAGCGAAGCTGCGTAGGACACCTATTGTGATTGTACCTTTTCTTCCCTATTATTATTATTATTCCGCCATGGGAGTCTATGGCAGCCCATAGAACCGTATGGTAAAAAGTTGTGAAATTTTGCACACAGCTTAAGGACAGTCTCAACATTACTTTGACTGAGTTTCATGTAAGCACTAACCACGCTCTAGCGCCACCAACGGGTCAAAGTTTGAAGTACATTTGTGCATGTAACTTTTGAACCGTATGTCCGATTTTTGAAAACAAGGTATCCTCGGCATCCTTGGACCAAGCCGAGTTCAACGCACCATATGGCGTCAATTTCCGTCATGATGGATTTTCCGCCATTTTGGATTTCATCAAAAACACGAAAAAAGTTTCAGCGGTCACAAATTTTGTCCGATTCTCACGAAAATTGGCACACACCGTCTTCTGACCAATGCGCACAAAAGTTATCAGAAGGAATCTTCAGATTCGAAACCGTTTGGCCGTAACAGCCAATCAAAATTGGCGGCGAAGGCGCCGTTTTCCATTTGAGCTCATATCTCGGCAACGTTTTGGTGCAATGAAACCAAATTTGGTACCACGCTTCCAGACTCTGTCCCAAGTGCACGATAAAAATCTGGTGTCATTTCTCCACTAGGGGGCGCTATAATTAGCAAAACATTGTTTTTGCTCATATCTCTTGATGCGTTTTTATTTGAAATGAAATTGCGATATCCGCAGATACCGTGGGTTGCCCCAGTGACAGTTCATGCCAACTTTTCGCGTTAGCCAATCGCAGTCGCCGGCAACGCCGCCAAACAGGAAGTTTTCTTATATCTCGGCGACGCTTTGGCTTCCGAAGACCAAACTCGGTCACGCGCTTCGACACTCCGTTAGAAGTGCGCAATAAAAATTTGGTGTTATTCGGCCACTAGGGGGCGATGTAATTAGCAAAATTGCGTTTTTCCTTATAACTTTTGACCCGTATGCCTGATATTCAAAAACTTGGTACTGTTGGACTCCTTGGATCATGCCGAGATCGACGATACCTATGATGTTAATTTCGCCCCATTGGAATTTCCGCCATTTTGGATTTTAGCGAAAACACTTAAAAGTTTTCACGGGTCACAAATTTTGTCCCATCGACACCAAACTTCACACACGTCATCTACGGACCAAGCTTCATTAATGCATTACTTTTTGTCTTCGGAACTAAAACCGTTCTCCCGTAACAGCCAATCGAAATTTGCGGCGAAGCCCCTAACAGGAAGTGAGCTCATATCTCAGGAGCCCTTGCATGTATCAAAGCCTAACTCGGTGCATGGACTCAGGACCCGATCAGGGGGACGCTCAAGAAATTTTGGCGACCTTTGACCTCTAGGGGGCGCTGCAATTAGCAACCATGTATTTTGGCCTGTAGCTGTTGATGTGTTTGGAATTAAAATGTACTAATGGTGTCTGGTAATACTGTTAGACGTCCTTAGGCCGACCCACGTCAACTTGTGATGTCATCGTAATTGATTCGGCCGCCATATTGGATTTAATCAGAAACATCAAAACATTTTCACAGGTCACAAATTTCATCTGATCTTCACCAAAATTGGAACAGGCCATCTTCAAACCATGCCTTATCAATGCATTGCTTTCTGGAACAATTGGCAAAAGCATTCGCCAAACAGGAAGTGACCTTATATCTCAACCGATCCTGGGTTTTTTGGCTTGAAACCTGCTGTGACTGCTTAATGCTTTATGTCTGATGCGACTGCATTGAGTTACATGGCAAATCTGCACTGCCGAACTTTCTGCTTGGCCACCTCAATGCTGCTTGCAGCTTTAATTGGTGGCCAAGCAGCGAAGCTGCGTAGGACACCTATTGTGATTGTACGTTTTCTTCCCTATTATTATTATTATTATTCCGCCATGGGAGTCTATGGCAGCCCATAGAACCGTATGGTAAAAAGTTGTGAAATTTTGCACACAGCTTAAGGACAGTCTCAACTTTACTTTGACTGAGTTTCATGTAAGCACTAACCACGCTCTAGCGCCACCAACGGGTCAAAGTTTGAAGTACATTTGTGCATGTAACTTTTGAACCGTATGTCCGATTTTTGAAAACAAGGTATCCTCGGCATCCTTGGACCACGCCGAGTTCAACGCACCATATGGCGTCAATTTCCGTCATGATGGATTTTCCGCCATTTTGGATTTCATCAAAAACACGAAAAAAGTTTCAGCGGTCACAAATTTTGTCCGATTCTCACGAAAATTGGCACACACCGTCTTCTGACCAATGCGCACAAAAGTTATCAGAAGGAATCTTCAGATTCGAAACCGTTTGGCCGTAACAGCCAATCAAAATCGGCGGAGAAGGCGCCGTTTTCCATTTGAGCCCATATCTCGGCAACGCTTTGGTGCAATGAAACCAAATTTGGTACCACGCTTCCAGACTCTGTCCCAAGTGCACGATAAAAATCTGGTGTCATTTCTCCACTAGGGGCCGCTATAATTAGCAAAACATTGTTTTTGCTCATATCTCTTGATGCGTTTTTATTTGAAATGAAATTGCGATATCCGCACATACCGTGGGTTGCCCCGGTGACAGTTCATGCCAACTTTTCGCGTTAGCCAATCGCAGTCGGCGGCGACGCCGCCAAACAGGAAGTTTTCTCATATCTCGGCGACGCTTTGACTTCCGAAGACCAAACTCAGTCACACGCTTCGACACCCCACTAGAAGTGCGCAATAAAAATTTGGTGTCATTCGGCCACTAGGGGGCGATGTAATTAGCAAAATTGCGTTTTTGCTTATAACTTTTGACCCGTATGCCTGATATTCAAAAACCTGGTGCTGTTGGACTCCTTGGATCATGCCGAGATCGACGATACCTATGATGTTAATTTCGCCCCTTTAGAATTTCCGCCATTTTGGATTTTATCGAAAACACTTCAAAGTTTTCACAGGTCACAAATTTTGTCCCATCGACACCAAACTTCACACACGTCATCTACGGACCAAGCTTCATTAACGCAGTACTTTTTGTCTTCGGAACTAAAACCGTTCTCCCGTAACAGCCAATCGAAATTTGCGGCGAAGCCCCTAACAGGAAGTGAGCTCATATCTCAGCAGCCCTTGCATGTATCAAAGCCAAACTCGGTGCATGGACTCAGGACCCAATCAGGGGAACGCTCAAGAAATTTTGGCGACCTTTGACCTCTAGGGGGCGCTGCAATTAGCAACCATGCATTTTGGCCTGTAGCTGTTGATGTGTTTGGAATTCAAATGTACTAATGGTGTCTGGTAATGCTGTTAGACGTACTTAGGCCGACCCAGGTCAACTTGTGATGTCATCGTAATTGATTCGGCCGCCATATTGGATTTAATCAGAAACATCAAAACATTTTCACAGGTCACAAATTTCATCTGATCTTCACCAAAATTGGAACAGGACATCTTCGGACCATGCCTTATCAATGTATTTGCTTTCTGGAACAACTGGCAAAAGCATTCGCCAAACAGGAAGTGACCTTATATCTCAACCGATCCTGGCTTTTTTGGCTTGAAACCTGCTGTGACTGCTTAATGCTTTATGTCTGATGCGACTGCATTGAGTTACATGGCAAATCTGCACTGCTGAACTTCCTGCTTGGCCACCTCAATGCTGCTTGCAGCTTTAATTATTATTGGTGGCCAAGCAGCGAAGCTGCGTAGGACACCTATTGTGTTTCTACGTTTTCTTCCCTATTATTATTATTATTATTATTATTATTATTATTATTTTTCCGCCATGGGAGTCTATGGCAGCCCATAGAACCGTATGGTAAAAAGTTGTCAAATTTTGCACACAGCTTAAGGACAGTCTCAACTTTACATTGACTGAGTTTCATGTAAGCACTAACCACGCTCTAGCGCCACCAACGGGTCAAAGTTTGAAGTACATTTGTGCATGTAACTTTTGAACCGTATGTCCGATTTTTGAAAACAAGGTATCCTCGGCATCCTTGGACCACGCCGGGTTCAACGCACCATATGGCGTCAATTTCGGCCATGATGGATTTTCCGCCATTTTGGATTTCATCAAAAACACGAAAAAAGTTTCAGCGGTCACAAATTTTGTCCGATTCTCACGAAAATTGGCACACACCGTCTTCTGACCAATGCGCACAAAAGTTATCAGAAGTCATCTTCAGATTCGAAACCGTTTGGCCGTAACAGCCAATCAAAATTGGCGGCGAAGGCGCCGTTTTCCATTTGAGCTCATATCTCGGCAACGTTTTGGTGCAATGAAACCAAATTTGGTACCACGCTTCCAGACTCTGTCCCAAGTGCACGATAAAAATCTGGTGTCATTTCTCCACTAGGGGGCGCTATAATTAGCAAAACATTGTTTTTGCTCATATCTCTTGATGCGTTTTTATTTGAAATGAAATTACGATATCCACAGATACCGTGGGTTGCCCCAGTGACAGTTCATGCCGACTTTTCGCGTTAGCCAATCGCAGTCGGCGGCAACGCCGCCAAACAGGAAGTTTTCTTATATCTCGGCGACGCTTTGACTTCCGAAGACCAAACTCGGTCACACGCTTCGACACTCCCCTAGAAGTGCGCAATGAAAATTTGGTGTCACTCGGCCACTAGGGGGCGATGTAATTAGCAAAATTGCGTTTTCGCTTATGACTTTTGACCCGTATGCCTGATATTCAAAAACTTGGTACTGTTGGACTCCTTGGATCATGCCGAGATCGACGATACCTATGATGTTAATTTCGCCCCATTGGAATTTCCGCCATTTTGGATTTTATCGAAAACACTTCAAAGTTTTCACGGGTCACAACTTTTGTCCGATCGACACCAAACTTCACACACGTCATCTACGGACCGTGCTTCATTAATGCGTTACTTTTTGTCTTCGGAACTAAAACCGTTCTCCCGTAACAGCCAATCGAAATTTGCGGCGAAGCCCCTAACAGGAAGTGAGCTCATATCTCAGCAGCCCTTGCGTGTATCAAAGCCAAACTCGGTACATGGACTCAGGACCCGATCAGGGGAACGCTCAATAAATTTTGGCGACCTATGACCTCTAGGGGGCGCTGCAATTAGCAACCATGCATTTTGGCCTGTAGCTGTTGATGTCTTTGGAATTAAAATGTACTAATGGTGTCTGGTTATACTGTTAGACGTCATTAGGCCGACCCACGTCAACTTGTGATGTCATCGTAATTGATTCGGCCGCCATATTGGATTTAATCAGAAACATCAAAACATTTTCACAGGTCACAAATTTCATCTGATCTTCACCAAAATTGGAACAGGCCATCTTCGGACCATGCCTTATCGATGTATTTGCTTTCTGGAACAACTGGCAAAAGCATTCGCCAAACAGGATCCTGGCTTTTTTGGCTCGAAACCTGCTGTGACTGCTTAATGCTTTATGTCTGATGCGACTGCATTGAGTTACATGGCAAATCTGCGCTGCCGAACTTCCTGCTTGGCCACCTCAATGCTGCTTGCAGCTTTAATTATTATTATTATTTTTCCGCCATGGGAGTCTATGGCAGCCCATAGAACCGTATGGTAAAAAGTTGTCAAATTTTGCACACAGCTTAAGGACAGTCTCAACTTTACATTGACTGAGTTTCATGTAAGCACTAACCACGCTCTAGCGCCACCAACGGGTCAAAGTTTGAAGTACATTTGTGCATGTAACTTTTGGACCGTATGTCCGATTTTTGAAAACAAGGTATCCTCGGCATCCTTGGACCACGCCGGGTTCAACGCACCATATGGCGTCAATTTCGGCCATGATGGATTTTCCGCCATTTTGGATTTCATCAAAAACACGAAAAAAGTTTCAGCGGTCACAAATTTTGTCCGATTCTCACGAAAATTGGCACACACCGTCTTCTGACCAATGCGCACAAAAGTTATCAGAAGTCATCTTCAGATTCGAAACCGTTTGGCCGTAACAGCCAATCAAAATTGGCGGCGAAGGCGCCGTTTTCCATTTGAGCTCATATCTCGGCAACGTTTTGGTGCAATGAAACCAAATTTGGTACCACGCTTCCAGACTCTGTCCCAAGTGCACGATAAAAATCTGGTGTCATTTCTCCACTAGGGGGCGCTATAATTAGCAAAACATTGTTTTTGCTCATATCTCTTGATGCGTTTTTATTTGAAATGAAATTACGATATCCACAGATACCGTGGGTTGCCCCAGTGACAGTTCATGCCGACTTTTCGCGTTAGCCAATCGCAGTCGGCGGCAACGCCGCCAAACAGGAAGTTTTCTTATATCTCGGCGACGCTTTGACTTCCGAAGACCAAACTCGGTCACACGCTTCGACACTCCCCTAGAAGTGCGCAATGAAAAGTTGGTGTCACTCGGCCACTAGGGGGCGATGTAATTAGCAAAATTGCGTTTTCGCTTATAACTTTTGACCCGTATGCCTGATATTCAAAAACTTGGTACTGTTGGACTCCTTGGATCATGCCGAGATCGACGATACCTATGATGTTAATTTCGCCCCATTGGAATTTCCGCCATTTTGGATTTTATCGAAAACACTTCAAAGTTTTCACGGGTCACAACTTTTGTCCGATCGACACCAAACTTCACACACGTCATCTACGGACCGTGCTTCATTAATGCGTTACTTTTTGTCTTCGGAACTAAAACCGTTCTCCCGTAACAGCCAATCGAAATTTGCGGCGAAGCCCCTAACAGGAAGTGAGCTCATATCTCAGCAGCCCTTGCGTGTATCAAAGCCAAACTCGGTACATGGACTCAGGACCCGATCAGGGGAACGCTCAATAAATTTTGGCGACCTATGACCTCTAGGGGGCGCTGCAATTAGCAACCATGCATTTTGGCCTGTAGCTGTTGATGTCTTTGGAATTAAAATGTACTAATGGTGTCTGGTTATACTGTTAGACGTCATTAGGCCGACCCACGTCAACTTGTGATGTCATCGTAATTGATTCGGCCGCCATATTGGATTTAATCAGAAACATCAAAACATTTTCACAGGTCACAAATTTCATCTGATCTTCACCAAAATTGGAACAGGCCATCTTCGGACCATGCCTTATCGATGTATTTGCTTTCTGGAACAACTGGCAAAAGCATTCGCCAAACAGGATCCTGGCTTTTTTGGCTCGAAACCTGCTGTGACTGCTTAATGCTTTATGTCTGATGCGACTGCATTGAGTTACATGGCAAATCTGCGCTGCCGAACTTCCTGCTTGGCCACCTCAATGCTGCTTGCAGCTTTAATTGGTGGCCAAGCAGCGAAGCTGCGTAGGACACCTATTGTGTTTCTACGTTTTCTTCCCTATTATTATTATTATTATTGGTGGCCAAGCAGCGAAGCTGCGTAGGACACCTATTGTGATTGTACGTTTTCTTCCCTATTATTGGTGGCCAAGCAGCGAAGCTGCGTAGGACACCTATTGTGTTTCTACGTTTTCTTCCCTATTATTATTATTATTATTATTATTATTATTATTATTATTTTTCCGCCATGGGAGTCTATGGCAGCCCATAGAACCGTATGGTAAAAAGTTGTCAAATTTTGCACACAGCTTAAGGACAGTCTCAACTTTACATTGACTGAGTTTCATGTAAGCACTAACCACGCTCTAGCGCCACCAACGGGTCAAAGTTTGAAGTACATTTGTGCATGTAACTTTTGAACCGTATGTCCGATTTTTGAAAACAAGGTATCCTCGGCATCCTTGGACCACGCCGGGTTCAACGCACCATATGGCGTCAATTTCGGCCATGATGGATTTTCCGCCATTTTGGATTTCATCAAAAACACGAAAAAAGTTTCAGCGGTCACAAATTTTGTCCGATTCTCACGAAAATTGGCACACACCGTCTTCTGACCAATGCGCACAAAAGTTATCAGAAGTCATCTTCAGATTCGAAACCGTTTGGCCGTAACAGCCAATCAAAATTGGCGGCGAAGGCGCCGTTTTCCATTTGAGCTCATATCTCGGCAACGTTTTGGTGCAATGAAACCAAATTTGGTACCACGCTTCCAGACTCTGTCCCAAGTGCACGATAAAAATCTGGTGTCATTTCTCCACTAGGGGGCGCTATAATTAGCAAAACATTGTTTTTGCTCATATCTCTTGATGCGTTTTTATTTGAAATGAAATTACGATATCCACAGATACCGTGGGTTGCCCCAGTGACAGTTCATGCCGACTTTTCGCGTTAGCCAATCGCAGTCGGCGGCAACGCCGCCAAACAGGAAGTTTTCTTATATCTCGGCGACGCTTTGACTTCCGAAGACCAAACTCGGTCACACGCTTCGACACTCCCCTAGAAGTGCGCAATGAAAATTTGGTGTCATTCGGCCACTAGGGGGCGATGTAATTAGCAAAATTGCGTTTTCGCTTATAACTTTTGACCCGTATGCCTGATATTCAAAAACTTGGTACTGTTGGACTCCTTGGATCATGCCGAGATCGACGATACCTATGATGTTAATTTCGCCCCATTGGAATTTCCGCCATTTTGGATTTTATCGAAAACACTTCAAAGTTTTCACGGGTCACAACTTTTGTCCGATCGACACCAAACTTCACACACGTCATCTACGGACCGTGCTTCATTAATGCGTTACTTTTTGTCTTCGGAACTAAAACCGTTCTCCCGTAACAGCCAATCGAAATTTGCGGCGAAGCCCCTAACAGGAAGTGAGCTCATATCTCAGCAGCCCTTGCGTGTATCAAAGCCAAACTCGGTACATGGACTCAGGACCCGATCAGGGGAACGCTCAATAAATTTTGGCGACCTATGACCTCTAGGGGGCGCTGCAATTAGCAACCATGCATTTTGGCCTGTAGCTGTTGATGTCTTTGGAATTAAAATGTACTAATGGTGTCTGGTTATACTGTTAGACGTCATTAGGCCGACCCACGTCAACTTGTGATGTCATCGTAATTGATTCGGCCGCCATATTGGATTTAATCAGAAACATCAAAACATTTTCACAGGTCACAAATTTCATCTGATCTTCACCAAAATTGGAACAGGCCATCTTCGGACCATGCCTTATCGATGTATTTGCTTTCTGGAACAACTGGCAAAAGCATTCGCCAAACAGGATCCTGGCTTTTTTGGCTCGAAACCTGCTGTGACTGCTTAATGCTTTATGTCTGATGCGACTGCATTGAGTTACATGGCAAATCTGCGCTGCCGAACTTCCTGCTTGGCCACCTCAATGCTGCTTGCAGCTTTAATTATTATTATTATTCCGCCATGGGAGTCTATGGCAGCCCATAGAACCGTATGGTAAAAAGTTGTCAAATTTTGCACACAGCTTAAGGACAGTCTCAACTTTACTTTGACTGAGTTTCATGTAAGCACTAACCACGCTCTAGCGCCACCAACGGGTCAAAGTTTGAAGTACATTTGTGCATGTAACTTTTGAACCGTATGTCCGATTTTTGAAAACAAGGTATCCTCGGCATCCTTGGACCAAGCCGAGTTCAACGCACCATATGGCGTCAATTTCCGTCATGATGGATTTTCCGCCATTTTGGATTTCATCAAAAACACGAAAAAAGTTTCAGCGGTCACAAATTTTGTCCGATTCTCACGAAAATTGGCACAGACCGTCTTCTGACCAATGCGCACAAAAGTTATCAGAAGGAATCTTCAGATTCGAAACCGTTTGGCCGTAACAGCCAATCAAAATTGGCGGCGAAGGCGCCGTTTTCCATTTGAGCTCATATCTCGGCAACGTTTTGGTGCAATTAAACCAAATTTGGTACCACGCTTCCAGACTCTGTCCCAAGTGCACGATAAAAATCTGGTGTCATTTCTCCACTAGGGGGCGCTATAATTAGCAAAACATTGTTTTTGCTCATATCTCTTGATGCGTTTTTATTTGAAATGAAATTGCGATATCCGCAGATACCGTGGGTTGCCCCAGTGACAGTTCATGCCAACTTTTCGCGTTAGCCAATCGCAGTCGCCGGCAACGCCGCCAAACAGGAAGTTTTCTTATATCTCGGCGACGCTTTGACTTCCGAAGACCAAACTCGGTCACGCGCTTCGACACTCCGTTAGAAGTGCGCAATAAAAAATTGGTGTCATTCGGCCACTAGGGGGCGATGTAATTAGCAAAATTGCGTTTTTGCTTATAACTTTTGACCCGTATGCCTGATATTCAAAAACTTGGTACTGTTGGACTCCTTGGATCATGCCGAGATCGACGATACCTATGATGTTAATTTCGCCCCATTGGAATTTCCGCCATTTTGGATTTTATCGAAAACACTTCAAAGTTTTCACGGGTCACAACTTTTGTCCGATCGACACCAAACTTCACACACGTCATCTACGGACCGTGCTTCATTAACGCATTACTTTTTGTCTTCGGAACTAAAACCGTTCTCCCGTAACAGCCAATCGAAATTTGCGGCGAAGCCCCTAACAGGAAGTGAGCTCATATCTCAGCAGCCCTTGCGTGTATCAAAGCCAAACTCGGTGCATGGACTCAGGACCCGATCAGGGGAACGCTCAAGAAATTTTGGCGACCTTTGACCTCTAGGGCGCGCTGCAATTAGCAACCATGCATTTTGGCCTGCAGCTGTTGATGTGTTTGGAATTCAAATGTACTAATGGTGTCTGGTAATACTGTTAGACGTCCTTAGGCCGACCCACGTCAACTTGTGATGTCATCGTAATTGATTCGGCCGCCATATTGGATTTAATCAGAAACATCAAAACGTTTTCACAGGTCACAAATTTCATCTGATCTTCACCAAAATTGGAACAGGCCATCTTCAGACCATGCCTTATCGATGCATTGCTTTCTGGAACAATTGGCAAAAGCATTCGCCAAACAGGAAGTGACCTTATATCTCAACCGATCCTGGCTTTTTTGGCTCGAAACCTGCTGTGACTGCTTAATGCTTTATGTCTGATGCGACTGCATTGAGTTACGTGGCAAATCTGCACTGCTGAACTTTCTGCTTGGCCACCTCAATGCTGCTTGCAGCTTTAATTATTATTATTATTATTATTATTATTTTTCCGCCATGGGAGTCTATGGCAGCCCATAGAACCGTATGGTAAAAAGTTGTCAAATTTTGCACACAGCTTAAGGACAGTCTCAACTTTACATTGACTGAGTTTCATGTAAGCACTAACCACGCTCTAGCGCCACCAACGGGTCAAAGTTTGAAGTACATTTGTGCATGTAACTTTTGAACCGTATGTCCGATTTTTGAAAACAAGGTATCCTCGGCATCCTTGGACCACGCCGGGTTCAACGCACCATATGGCGTCAATTTCGGCCATGATGGATTTTCCGCCATTTTGGATTTCATCAAAAACACGAAAAAAGTTTCAGCGGTCACAAATTTTGTCCGATTCTCACGAAAATTGGCACACACCGTCTTCTGACCAATGCGCACAAAAGTTATCAGAAGTCATCTTCAGATTCGAAACCGTTTGGCCGTAACAGCCAATCAAAATTGGCGGCGAAGGCGCCGTTTTCCATTTGAGCTCATATCTCGGCAACGTTTTGGTGCAATGAAACCAAATTTGGTACCACGCTTCCAGACTCTGTCCCAAGTGCACGATAAAAATCTGGTGTCATTTCTCCACTAGGGGGCGCTATAATTAGCAAAACATTGTTTTTGCTCATATCTCTTGATGCGTTTTTATTTGAAATGAAATTACGATATCCACAGATACCGTGGGTTGCCCCAGTGACAGTTCATGCCGACTTTTCGCGTTAGCCAATCGCAGTCGGCGGCAACGCCGCCAAACAGGAAGTTTTCTTATATCTCGGCGACGCTTTGACTTCCGAAGACCAAACTCGGTCACACGCTTCGACACTCCCCTAGAAGTGCGCAATGAAAAGTTGGTGTCACTCGGCCACTAGGGGGCGATGTAATTAGCAAAATTGCGTTTTCGCTTATAACTTTTGACCCGTATGCCTGATATTCAAAAACTTGGTACTGTTGGACTCCTTGGATCATGCCGAGATCGACGATACCTATGATGTTAATTTCGCCCCATTGGAATTTCCGCCATTTTGGATTTTATCGAAAACACTTCAAAGTTTTCACGGGTCACAACTTTTGTCCGATCGACACCAAACTTCACACACGTCATCTACGGACCGTGCTTCATTAATGCGTTACTTTTTGTCTTCGGAACTAAAACCGTTCTCCCGTAACAGCCAATCGAAATTTGCGGCGAAGCCCCTAACAGGAAGTGAGCTCATATCTCAGCAGCCCTTGCGTGTATCAAAGCCAAACTCGGTACATGGACTCAGGACCCGATCAGGGGAACGCTCAATAAATTTTGGCGACCTATGACCTCTAGGGGGCGCTGCAATTAGCAACCATGCATTTTGGCCTGTAGCTGTTGATGTCTTTGGAATTAAAATGTACTAATGGTGTCTGGTTATACTGTTAGACGTCATTAGGCCGACCCACGTCAACTTGTGATGTCATCGTAATTGATTCGGCCGCCATATTGGATTTAATCAGAAACATCAAAACATTTTCACAGGTCACAAATTTCATCTGATCTTCACCAAAATTGGAACAGGCCATCTTCGGACCATGCCTTATCGATGTATTTGCTTTCTGGAACAACTGGCAAAAGCATTCGCCAAACAGGATCCTGGCTTTTTTGGCTCGAAACCTGCTGTGACTGCTTAATGCTTTATGTCTGATGCGACTGCATTGAGTTACATGGCAAATCTGCGCTGCCGAACTTCCTGCTTGGCCACCTCAATGCTGCTTGCAGCTTTAATTGGTGGCCAAGCAGCGAAGCTGCGTAGGACACCTATTGTGTTTCTACGTTTTCTTCCCTATTATTATTATTATTATTATTATTGGTGGCCAAGCAGCGAAGCTGCGTAGGACACCTATTGTGATTGTACCTTTTCTTCCCTATTATTATTATTATTCCGCCATGGGAGTCTATGGCAGCCCATAGAACCGTATGGTAAAAAGTTGTGAAATTTTGCACACAGCTTAAGCACAGTCTCAACTTTACTTTGACTGAGTTTCATGTAAGCACTAACCACGCTCTAGCGCCACCAACGGGTCAAAGTTTGAAGTACATTTGTGCATGTAACTTTTGAACCGTATGTCCGATTTTTGAAAACAAGGTATCCTCGGCATCCTTGGACCAAGCCGAGTTCAACGCACGATATGGCGTCAATTTCCGTCATGATGGATTTTCCGCCATTTTGGATTTCATCAAAAACACGAAAAAAGTTTCAGCGGTCACAAATTTTGTCCGATTCTCACGAAAATTGGCACACACCGACTTCTGACCAATGCGCACAAAAGTTATCAGAAGGAATCTTCAGATTCGAAACCGTTTGGCCGTAACAGCCAATCAAAATTGGCGGCGAAGGCGCCGTTTTCCATTTGAGCTCATATCTCGGCAACGTTTTGGTGCAATGAAACCAAATTTGGTACCACGCTTCCAGACTCTGTCCCAAGCGCACGATAAAAATCTGGTGTCATTTCTCCACTAGGGGGCGCTATAATTAGCAAAACATTGTTTTTGCTCATATCTCTTGATGCGTTTTTATTTGAAATGAAATTGCGATATCCGCAGATACCGTGGGTTGCCCCAGTGACAGTTCATGCCAACTTTTCGCGTTAGCCAATCGCAGTCGCCGGCGACGCCGCCAAACAGGAAGTTTTCTTATATCTCGGCGACGCTTTGACTTCCGAAGACCAAACTCGGTCACGCGCTTCGACACTCCGTTAGAAGTGCGCAATAACAATTTGGTGTCATTCGGCCACTAGGGGGCGATGTAATTAGCAAAATTGCGTTTTTCCTTATAACTTTTGACCCGTATGCCTGATATTCAAAAACTTGGTACTGTTGGACTCCTTGGATCATGCCGAGATCGACGATACCTATGATGTTAATTTCGCCCCATTGGAATTTCCGCCATTTTGGATTTAATCGAAAACACTTCAAAGTTTTCACGGGTCACAACTTTTGTCCGATCGACACCAAACTTCACACACGTCATCTACGGACCGTGCTTCATTAACGCGTTACTTTTTGTCTTCGGAACTAAAACCGTTCTCCCATAACAGCCAATCGAAATTTGCGGCGAAGCCCCTAACAGGAAGTGAGCTCATATCTCAGCAGCCCTTGCGTGTATCAAAGCCAAACTCGGTGCATGGACTCAGGACCCGATCAGGGGAACGCTCAAGAAATTTTGGCGACCTTTGACCTCTAGGGGGCGCTGCAATTAGCAACCATGCATTTTGGCCTGCAGCTGTTGATGTGTTTGGAATTCAAATGTACTAATGGTGTCTGGTAATACTGTTAGACGTCCTTAGGCCGACCCGCGTCAACTTG
The DNA here is from genome assembly GCF_963514085.1 of Chelon labrosus. Taxonomy (NCBI): domain Eukaryota; kingdom Metazoa; phylum Chordata; class Actinopteri; order Mugiliformes; family Mugilidae; genus Chelon; species Chelon labrosus. The sequence goes on from NC_140358.1 coordinate 28,342,867, forward strand.
TGATGTCATCGTAATTGATTCGGCCGCCATATTGGATTTAATCAGAAACATCAAAACGTTTTCACAGGTCACAAATTTCATCTGATCTTCACCAAAATTGGAACAGGCCATCTTCGGACCATGCCTTATCAGTGCATTGCTTTCTGGAGCAATTGGCAAAAGCATTCGCCAAACAGGAAGTGACCTTATATCTCAACCGATCCTGGCTTTTTTGGCTTGAAACCTGCTGTGACTGCTTAATGCTTTATGTCTGATGCGACTACATTGAGTTACGTGGCAAATCTGCACTGCTGAACTTTCTGCTTGGCCACCTCAATGCTGCTTGCAGCTTTAATTATTGGTGGCCAAGCAGCGAAGCTGCGTAGGACACCTATTGTGATTGTACGTTTTCTTCCCTATTATTATTATTATTATTCCGCCATGGGAGTCTATGGCAGCCCATAGAACCGTATGGTAAAAAGTTGTCAAATTTTGCACACAGCTTAAGGACAGTCTCAACTTTACTTTGACTGAGTTTCATGTAAGCACTAACCACGCTCTAGCGCCACCAACGGGTCAAAGTTTGAAGTACATTTGTGCATGTAACTTTTGAACCGTATGTCCGATTTTTGAAAACAAGGTATCCTCGGCATCCTTGGACCAAGCCGAGTTCAACGCACCATATGGCGTCAATTTCCGTCATGATGGATTTTCCGCCATTTTGGATTTCATCAAAAACACGAAAAAAGTTTCAGCGGTCACAAATTTTGTCCGATTCTCACGAAAATTGGCACAGACCGTCTTCTGACCAATGCGCACAAAAGTTATCAGAAGGAATCTTCAGATTCGAAACCGTTTGGCCGTAACAGCCAATCAAAATTGGCGGCGAAGGCGCCGTTTTCCATTTGAGCTCATATCTCGGCAACGTTTTGGTGCAATTAAACCAAATTTGGTACCACGCTTCCAGACTCTGTCCCAAGTGCACGATAAAAATCTGGTGTCATTTCTCCACTAGGGGGCGCTATAATTAGCAAAACATTGTTTTTGCTCATATCTCTTGATGCGTTTTTATTTGAAATGAAATTGCGATATCCGCAGATACCGTGGGTTGCCCCAGTGACAGTTCATGCCAACTTTTCGCGTTAGCCAATCGCAGTCGCCGGCAACGCCGCCAAACAGGAAGTTTTCTTATATCTCGGCGACGCTTTGACTTCCGAAGACCAAACTCGGTCACGCGCTTCGACACTCCGTTAGAAGTGCGCAATAAAAAATTGGTGTCATTCGGCCACTAGGGGGCGATGTAATTAGCAAAATTGCGTTTTTGCTTATAACTTTTGACCCGTATGCCTGATATTCAAAAACTTGGTACTGTTGGACTCCTTGGATCATGCCGAGATCGACGATACCTATGATGTTAATTTCGCCCCATTGGAATTTCCGCCATTTTGGATTTTATCGAAAACACTTCAAAGTTTTCACGGGTCACAACTTTTGTCCGATCGACACCAAACTTCACACACGTCATCTACGGACCGTGCTTCATTAACGCATTACTTTTTGTCTTCGGAACTAAAACCGTTCTCCCGTAACAGCCAATCGAAATTTGCGGCGAAGCCCCTAACAGGAAGTGAGCTCATATCTCAGCAGCCCTTGCGTGTATCAAAGCCAAACTCGGTGCATGGACTCAGGACCCGATCAGGGGAACGCTCAAGAAATTTTGGCGACCTTTGACCTCTAGGGCGCGCTGCAATTAGCAACCATGCATTTTGGCCTGCAGCTGTTGATGTGTTTGGAATTCAAATGTACTAATGGTGTCTGGTAATACTGTTAGACGTCCTTAGGCCGACCCACGTCAACTTGTGATGTCATCGTAATTGATTCGGCCGCCATATTGGATTTAATCAGAAACATCAAAACGTTTTCACAGGTCACAAATTTCATCTGATCTTCACCAAAATTGGAACAGGCCATCTTCAGACCATGCCTTATCGATGCATTGCTTTCTGGAACAATTGGCAAAAGCATTCGCCAAACAGGAAGTGACCTTATATCTCAACCGATCCTGGCTTTTTTGGCTCGAAACCTGCTGTGACTGCTTAATGCTTTATGTCTGATGCGACTGCATTGAGTTACGTGGCAAATCTGCACTGCTGAACTTTCTGCTTGGCCACCTCAATGCTGCTTGCAGCTTTAATTGGTGGCCAAGCAGCGAAGCTGCGTAGGACACCTATTGTGATTGTACCTTTTCTTCCCTATTATTATTATTATTCCGCCATGGGAGTCTATGGCAGCCCATAGAACCGTATGGTAAAAAGTTGTGAAATTTTGCACACAGCTTAAGGACAGTCTCAACATTACTTTGACTGAGTTTCATGTAAGCAGTAACCACGCTCTAGCGCCACCAACGGGTCAAAGTTTGAAGTACATTTGTGCATGTAACTTTTGAACCGTATGTCCGATTTTTGAAAACAAGGTATCCTCGGCATCCTTGGACCAAGCCGAGTTCAACGCACCATATGGCGTCAATTTCCGCCATGATGGATTTTCCGCCATTTTGGATTTCATCAAAAACACGAAAAAAGTTTCAGCGGTCACAAATTTTGTCCGATTCTCACAAAAATTGGCACACACCGTCTTCTGACCAATGCGCACAAAAGTTATCAGAAGGAATCTTCAGATTCGAAACCGTTTGGCCGTAACAGCCAATCAAAATTGGCGGCGAAGGCGCCGTTTTCCATTTGAGCTCATATCTCGGCAACGTTTTGGTGCAATGAAACCAAATTTGGTACCACGCTTCCAGACTCTGTCCCAAGTGCACGATAAAAATCTGGTGTCATTTCTCCACTAGGGGGCGCTATAATTAGCAAAACATTGTTTTTGCTCATATCTCTTGATGCGTTTTTATTTGAAATGAAATTGCGATATCCGCAGATACCGTGGGTTGCCCCAGTGACAGTTCATGCCAACTTTTCGCGTTAGCCAATCGCAGTCGCCGGCAACGCCGCCAAACAGGAAGTTTTCTCATATCTCGGCGACGCTTTGACTTCCGAAGACCAAACTCGGTCACGCGCTTCGACACTCCGTTAGAAGTGCGCAATAAAAATTTGGTGTCATTCGGCCACTAGGGGGCGATGTAATTAGCAAAATTGCGTTTTTGCTTATAACTTTTGACCCGTATGCCTGATATTCAAAAACTTGGTACTGTTGGACTCCTTGGATCATGCCGAGATCGACGACACCTATGATGTTAATTTCGCCCCATTGGAATTTCCGCCATTTTGGATTTTATCGAAAACACTTAAAAGTTTTCACGGGTCACAAATTTTGTCCCATCGACACCAAACTTCACACACGTCATCTACTGACCGTGCTTCATTAATGCATTACTTTTTGTCTTCGGAACTAAAACCGTTTTCCCGTAACAGCCAATCGAAATTTGCAGCGAAGCCCCTAACAGGAAGTGAGCTCATATCTCAGCAGCTCTTGCATGTATCAAAGCCAAACTCGATGCATGGACTCAGGACCCTATCAGGGGAACGCTCAAGAAATTTTGGCGACCTTTGACCTCTAGGGGGCGCTGCAATTAGCAACCATGCATTTTGGCCTGCAGCTGTTGATGTGTTTGGAATTAAAATGTACTAATGGTGTCTGGTAATACTGTTAGACGTCCTTAGGCCGACCCACGTCAACTTGTGATGTCATCGTAATTGATTCGGCCGCCATATTGGATTTAATCAGAAACATCAAAACGTTTTCACAGGTCACAAATTTCATCTGATCTTCACCAAAATTGGAACAGGCCATCTTCAGACCATGCCTTATCAATGCATTGCTTTCTGGAACAATTGGCAAAAGCATTCGCCAAACAGGAAGTGAACTTATATCTCAACCAATCCTGGGTTTTTTGGCTTGAAACCTGCTGTGACTGCTTAATGCTTTATGTCTGATGCGACTGCATTGAGTTACATGGCAAATCTGCACTGCTGAACTTTCTGCTTGGCCACCTCAATGCTGCTTGCAGCTTTAATTATTATTATTATTATTTTTCCGCCATGGGAGTCTATGGCAGCCCATAGAACCGTATGGTAAAAAGTTGTCAAATTTTGCACACAGCTTAAGGACAGTCTCAACTTTACATTGACTGAGTTTCATGTAAGCACTAACCACGCTCTAGCGCCACCAACGGGTCAAAGTTTGAAGTACATTTGTGCATGTAACTTTTGAACCGTATGTCCGATTTTTGAAAACAAGGTATCCTCGGCATCCTTGGACCACGCCGGGTTCAACGCACCATATGGCGTCAATTTCGGCCATGATGGATTTTCCGCCATTTTGGATTTCATCAAAAACACGAAAAAAGTTTCAGCGGTCACAAATTTTGTCCGATTCTCACGAAAATTGGCACACACCGTCTTCTGACCAATGCGCACAAAAGTTATCAGAAGTCATCTTCAGATTCGAAACCGTTTGGCCGTAACAGCCAATCAAAATTGGCGGCGAAGGCGCCGTTTTCCATTTGAGCTCATATCTCGGCAACGTTTTGGTGCAATGAAACCAAATTTGGTACCACGCTTCCAGACTCTGTCCCAAGTGCACGATAAAAATCTGGTGTCATTTCTCCACTAGGGGGCGCTATAATTAGCAAAACATTGTTTTTGCTCATATCTCTTGATGCGTTTTTATTTGAAATGAAATTACGATATCCACAGATACCGTGGGTTGCCCCAGTGACAGTTCATGCCGACTTTTCGCGTTAGCCAATCGCAGTCGGCGGCAACGCCGCCAAACAGGAAGTTTTCTTATATCTCGGCGACGCTTTGACTTCCGAAGACCAAACTCGGTCACACGCTTCGACACTCCCCTAGAAGTGCGCAATGAAAATTTGGTGTCATTCGGCCACTAGGGGGCGATGTAATTAGCAAAATTGCGTTTTCGCTTATAACTTTTGACCCGTATGCCTGATATTCAAAAACTTGGTACTGTTGGACTCCTTGGATCATGCCGAGATCGACGATACCTATGATGTTAATTTCGCCCCATTGGAATTTCCGCCATTTTGGATTTTATCGAAAACACTTCAAAGTTTTCACGGGTCACAACTTTTGTCCGATCGACACCAAACTTCACACACGTCATCTACGGACCGTGCTTCATTAATGCGTTACTTTTTGTCTTCGGAACTAAAACCGTTCTCCCGTAACAGCCAATCGAAATTTGCGGCGAAGCCCCTAACAGGAAGTGAGCTCATATCTCAGCAGCCCTTGCGTGTATCAAAGCCAAACTCGGTACATGGACTCAGGACCCGATCAGGGGAACGCTCAATAAATTTTGGCGACCTATGACCTCTAGGGGGCGCTGCAATTAGCAACCATGCATTTTGGCCTGTAGCTGTTGATGTCTTTGGAATTAAAATGTACTAATGGTGTCTGGTTATACTGTTAGACGTCATTAGGCCGACCCACGTCAACTTGTGATGTCATCGTAATTGATTCGGCCGCCATATTGGATTTAATCAGAAACATCAAAACATTTTCACAGGTCACAAATTTCATCTGATCTTCACCAAAATTGGAACAGGCCATCTTCGGACCATGCCTTATCGATGTATTTGCTTTCTGGAACAACTGGCAAAAGCATTCGCCAAACAGGATCCTGGCTTTTTTGGCTCGAAACCTGCTGTGACTGCTTAATGCTTTATGTCTGATGCGACTGCATTGAGTTACATGGCAAATCTGCGCTGCCGAACTTCCTGCTTGGCCACCTCAATGCTGCTTGCAGCTTTAATTATTATTATTATTGGTGGCCAAGCAGCGAAGCTGCGTAGGACACCTATTGTGTTTCTACGTTTTCTTCCCTATTATTATTATTATTATTGGTGGCCAAGCAGCGAAGCTGCGTAGGACACCTATTGTGTTTGTACGTTTTCTTCCCTATTATTATTATTATTATTCCGCCATGGGAGTCTATGGCAGCCCATAGAACCGTATGGTAAAAAGTTGTCAAATTTTGCACCCAGCTTAAGGACAGTCTCAACATTACTTTGACTGAGTTTCATGTAAGCACTAACCACGCTCTAGCGCCACCAACGGGTCAAAGTTTGAAGTACATTTGTGCATGTAACTTTTGAACCGTATGTCCGATTTTTGAAAACAAGGTATCCTCGGCATCCTTGGACCAAGCCGAGTTCAACGCACCATATGGCGTCAATTTCCGTCATGATGGATTTTCCGCCATTTTGGATTTCATCAAAAACACGAAAAAAGTTTCAGCGGTCACAAATTTTGTCCGATTCTCACGAAAATTGGCACAGACCGTCTTCTGACCAATGCGCACAAAAGTTATCAGAAGGAATCTTCAGATTCGAAACCGTTTGGCCGTAACAGCCAATCAAAATTGGCGGCGAAGGCGCCGTTTTCCATTTGAGCTCTTATCTCGGCAACGCTTCGGTGCAATGAAACCAAATTTGGTACCACGCTTCCAGATGCTGTCCCGAGTGCACGGCAAAAATCTGGTGTCCTGTTGCCACTAGGGGGCGCTATAATTAGCAAAACATTGTTTTTGCTCATATCTCTTGATGCGTTTTTATTTGAAATGAAATTGTGATATCCGCACATACCGTGGGTTGCCCCAGTGACAGTTCATGCCGACTTTTCGCGTTAGCCAATCGCAGTCGGCGGCAAAGCCGTCAAACAGGAAGTTTTCTTATATCTCGGTGACGCTTTGACTTCCGAAGACCAAACTCGGTCACGGGCTTCGACACTCCCTCAGAAGTGCGCAATAAAAATATGGTGTCATTCGGCCACTAGGGGGCGATGTAATTAGCAAAATTGCGTTTTTGCTTATAACTTTTGACCCGTATGCCTGATATTCAAAAACTTGGTACTGTTGGACTCCTTGGATCATGCCGAGATCGACGATACCTATGATGTTAATTTCGCCCCATTGGAATTTCCGCCATTTTGGATTTAATCAAAAACACTTAAAAGTTTTCACGGGTCACAACTTTTGTCCGATCGACACCAAACTTCACACACGTCATCTACGGACCGTGCTTCATTAACGCATTACTTTTTGTCTTCGGAACTAAAACCGTTCTCCCGTAACAGCCAATCGAAATTTGCGGCGAAGCCCCTAACAGGAAGTGACCTCATATCTCAGCAGCCCTTGCGTGTATCAAAGCCAAACTCGGTGCATGGACTCAGGACCCGATCAGGGGGACGCTCAAGAAATTTTGGCGACCTTTGACCTCTAGGGGGCGCTGCAATTAGCAACCATGCATTTTGGCCTGCAGCTGTTGATGTGTTTGGAATTCAAATGTACTAATGGTGTCTGGTAATACTGTTAGACGTCCTTAGGCCGACCCACGTCAACTTGTGATGTCATCGTAATTGATTCGGCCGCCATATTGGATTTAATCAGAAACATCAAAACATTTTCGCAGGTCACAAATTTCATCTGATCTTCACCAAAATTGGAACAGGCCATCTTCAGACCATGCCTTATCAATGCATTGCTTTCTGGAGCAATTGGCAAAAGCATTCGCCAAACAGGAAGTGACCTTATATCTCAACCGATCCTGGCTTTTTTGGCTTGAAACCTGCTGTGACTGCTTAATGCTTTATGTCTGATGCGACTGCATTGAGTTACACGGCAAATCTGCACTGCTGAACTTTCTGCTTGGCCACCTCAATGCTGCTTGCAGCTTTAATTATTATTGGTGGCCAAGCAGCGAAGCTGCGTAGGACACCTATTGTGATTGTACCTTTTCTTCCCTATTATTATTATTATTCCGCCATGGGAGTCTATGGCAGCCCATAGAACCGTATGGTAAAAAGTTGTGAAATTTTGCACACAGCTTAAGGACAGTCTCAACATTACTTTGACTGAGTTTCATGTAAGCACTAACCACGCTCTAGCGCCACCAACGGGTCAAAGTTTGAAGTACATTTGTGCATGTAACTTTTGAACCGTATGTCCGATTTTTGAAAACAAGGTATCCTCGGCATCCTTGGACCAAGCCGAGTTCAACGCACCATATGGCGTCAATTTCCGCCATGATGGATTTTCCGCCATTTTGGATTTCATCAAAAACACGAAAAAAGTTTCAGCGGTCACAAATTTTGTCCGATTCTCACGAAAATTGGCACAGACCGTCTTCTGACCAATGCGCACAAAAGTTATCAGAAGGAATCTTCAGATTCGAAACCGTTTGGCCGTAACAGCCAATCAAAATTGGCGGCGAAGGCGCCGTTTTCCATTTGAGCTCATATCTCGGCAACGTTTTGGTGCAATGAAACCAAATTTGGTACCACGCTTCCAGACTCTGTCCCAAGTGCACGATAAAAATCTGGTGTCATTTCTCCACTAGGGGGCGCTATAATTAGCAAAACATTGTTTTTGCTCATATCTCTTGATGCGTTTTTATTTGAAATGAAATTGCGATATCCGCAGATACCGTGGGTTGCCCCAGTGACAGTTCATGCCAACTTTTCGCGTTAGCCGATCGCAGTCGCCGGCAACGCCGCCAAACAGGAAGTTTTCTTATATCTCGGCGACGCTTTGACTTCCGAAGACCAAACTCGGTCACGCGCTTCGACACTCCGTTAGAAGTGCGCAATAAAAATTGGGTGTCATTCGGCCACTAGGGGGCGATGTAATTAGCAAAATTGCGTTTTTCCTTATAACTTTTGACCCGTATGCCTGATATTCAAAAACTTGGTACTGTTGGACTCCTTGGATCATGCCGAGATCAACGATACCTATGATGTTAATTTCGCCCCATTGGAATTTCCGCCATTTTGGATTTAATCGAAAACACTTAAAAGTTTTCACAGGTCACAACTTTTGTCCGATCGACACCAAACTTCACACACGTCATCTACGGACCGTGCTTCATTAACGCATTACTTTTTGTCTTCGGAACTAAAACCGTTCTCCCGTAACAGCCAATCGAAATTTGCGGCGAAGCCCCTAACAGGAAGTGAGCTCATATCTCAGCAGCCCTTGCGTGTATCAAAGCCAAACTCGGTGCATGGACTCAGGACCCGATCAGGGGGACGCTCAAGAAATTTTGGCGACCTATGACCTCTAGGGGGCGCTGCAATTAGCAACCATGCATTTTGGCCTGCAGCTGTTGATGTGTTTGGAATTAAAATGTACTAATGGTGTCTGGTAATACTGTTAGACGTCCTTAGGCCGACCCAGGTCAACTTGTGATGTCATCGTAATTGATTCGGCCGCCATATTGGATTTAATCAGAAACATCAAAACGTTTTCACAGGTCACAAATTTCATCTGATCTTCACCAAAATTGGAACAGGCCATCTTCAGACCATGCCTTATCAATGCATGGCTTTCTGGAGCAATTGGCAAAAGCATTCGCCAAACAGGAAGTGACCTTATATCTCAACCGATCCTGGCTTTTTTGGCTTGAAACCTGCTGTGACTGCTTAATGCTTTATGTCTGATGCAACTACATTGAGTTACATGGCAAATCTGCACTGCTGAACTTTCTGCTTGGCCACCTCAATGCTGCTTGCAGCTTTAATTATTATTATTATTATTATTTTTCCGCCATGGGAGTCTATGGCAGCCCATAGAACCGTATGGTAAAAAGTTGTCAAATTTTGCACACAGCTTAAGGACAGTCTCAACTTTACATTGACTGAGTTTCATGTAAGCACTAACCACGCTCTAGCGCCACCAACGGGTCAAAGTTTGAAGTACATTTGTGCATGTAACTTTTGAACCGTATGTCCGATTTTTGAAAACAAGGTATCCTCGGCATCCTTGGACCACGCCGGGTTCAACGCACCATATGGCGTCAATTTCGGCCATGATGGATTTTCCGCCATTTTGGATTTCATCAAAAACACGAAAAAAGTTTCAGCGGTCACAAATTTTGTCCGATTCTCACGAAAATTGGCACACACCGTCTTCTGACCAATGCGCACAAAAGTTATCAGAAGTCATCTTCAGATTCGAAACCGTTTGGCCGTAACAGCCAATCAAATTTGGCGGCGAAGGCGCCGTTTTCCATTTGAGCTCATATCTCGGCAACGTTTTGGTGCAATGAAACCAAATTTGGTACCACGCTTCCAGACTCTGTCCCAAGTGCACGATAAAAATCTGGTGTCATTTCTCCACTAGGGGGCGCTATAATTAGCAAAACATTGTTTTTGCTCATATCTCTTGATGCGTTTTTATTTGAAATGAAATTACGATATCCACAGATACCGTGGGTTGCCCCAGTGACAGTTCATGCCGACTTTTCGCGTTAGCCAATCGCAGTCGGCGGCAACGCCGCCAAACAGGAAGTTTTCTTATATCTCGGCGACGCTTTGACTTCCGAAGACCAAACTCGGTCACACGCTTCGACACTCCCCTAGAAGTGCGCAATGAAAATTTGGTGTCATTCGGCCACTAGGGGGCGATGTAATTAGCAAAATTGCGTTTTCGCTTATAACTTTTGACCCGTATGCCTGATATTCAAAAACTTGGTACTGTTGGACTCCTTGGATCATGCCGAGATCGACGATACCTATGATGTTAATTTCGCCCCATTGGAATTTCCGCCATTTTGGATTTTATCGAAAACACTTCAAAGTTTTCACGGGTCACAACTTTTGTCCGATCGACACCAAACTTCACACACGTCATCTACGGACCGTGCTTCATTAATGCGTTACTTTTTGTCTTCGGAACTAAAACCGTTCTCCCGTAACAGCCAATCGAAATTTGCGGCGAAGCCCCTAACAGGAAGTGAGCTCATATCTCAGCAGCCCTTGCGTGTATCAAAGCCAAACTCGGTACATGGACTCAGGACCCGATCAGGGGAACGCTCAATACATTTTGGCGACCTATGACCTCTAGGGGGCGCTGCAATTAGCAACCATGCATTTTGGCCTGTAGCTGTTGATGTCTTTGGAATTCAAATGTACTAATGGTGTCTGGTTATACTGTTAGACGTCATTAGGCCGACCCACGTCAACTTGTGATGTCATCGTAATTGATTCGGCCGCCATATTGGATTTAATCAGAAACATCAAAACATTTTCACAGGTCACAAATTTCATCTGATCTTCACCAAAATTGGAACAGGCCATCTTCAGACCATGCCTTATCAATGCATTGCTTTCTGGAGCAATTGGCAAAAGCATTCGCCAAACAGGAAGTGACCTTTTATCTCAACCGATCCTGGCTTTTTTGGCTTGAAACCTGCTGTGACTGCTTAATGCTTTATGTCTGATGCGACTGCATTGAGTTACATGGCAAATCTGCACTGCCGAACTTTCTGCTTGGCCACCTCAATGCTGCTTGCAGCTTTAATTATTGGTGGCCAAGCAGCGAAGCTGCGTAGGACACCTATTGTGTTTCTACGTTTTCTTCCCTATTATTATTATTATTATTATTATTATTATTATTATTATTATTTTTCCGCCATGGGAGTCTATGGCAGCCCATAGAACCGTATGGTAAAAAGTTGTCAAATTTTGCACACAGCTTAAGGACAGTCTCAACTTTACATTGACTGAGTTTCATGTAAGCACTAACCACGCTCTAGCGCCACCAACGGGTCAAAGTTTGAAGTACATTTGTGCATGTAACTTTTGAACCGTATGTCCGATTTTTGAAAACAAGGTATCCTCGGCATCCTTGGACCACGCCGGGTTCAACGCACCATATGGCGTCAATTTCGGCCATGATGGATTTTCCGCCATTTTGGATTTCATCAAAAACACGAAAAAAGTTTCAGCGGTCACAAATTTTGTCCGATTCTCACGAAAATTGGCACACACCGTCTTCTGACCAATGCGCACAAAAGTTATCAGAAGTCATCTTCAGATTCGAAACCGTTTGGCCGTAACAGCCAATCAAAATTGGCGGCGAAGGCGCCGTTTTCCATTTGAGCTCATATCTCGGCAACGTTTTGGTGCAATGAAACCAAATTTGGTACCACGCTTCCAGACTCTGTCCCAAGTGCACGATAAAAATCTGGTGTCATTTCTCCACTAGGGGGCGCTATAATTAGCAAAACATTGTTTTTGCTCATATCTCTTGATGCGTTTTTATTTGAAATGAAATTACGATATCCACAGATACCGTGGGTTGCCCCAGTGACAGTTCATGCCGACTTTTCGCGTTAGCCAATCGCAGTCGGCGGCAACGCCGCCAAACAGGAAGTTTTCTTATATCTCGGCGACGCTTTGACTTCCGAAGACCAAACTCGGTCACGCGCTTCGACACTCCCCTAGAAGTGCGCAATGAAAATTTGGTGTCATTCGGCCACTAGGGGGCGATGTAATTAGCAAAATTGCGTTTTCGCTTATAACTTTTGACCCGTATGCCTGATATTCAAAAACTTGGTACTGTTGGACTCCTTGGATCATGCCGAGATCGACGATACCTATGATGTTAATTTCGCCCCATTGGAATTTCCGCCATTTTGGATTTTATCGAAAACACTTCAAAGTTTTCACGGGTCACAACTTTTGTCCGATCGACACCAAACTTCACACACGTCATCTACGGACCGTGCTTCATTAATGCGTTACTTTTTGTCTTCGGAACTATAACCGTTCTCCCGTAACAGCCAATTGAAATTTGCGGCGAAGCCCCTAACAGGAAGTGAGCTCATATCTCAGCAGCCCTTGCATGTATCAAAGCCAAACTCGGTGCATGGACTCAGGACCCGATCAGGGGAACGCTCAAGAAATTTTGGCGACCTTTGACCTCTAGGGCGCGCTGCAATTAGCAACCATGCATTTTGGCCTGCAGCTGTTGATGTGTTTGGAATTCAAATGTACTAATGGTGTCTGGTAATACTGTTAGACGTCCTTAGGCCGACCCACGTCAACTTGTGATGTCATCGTAATTGATTCGGCCGCCATATTGGATTTAATCAGAAACATCAAAACGTTTTCACAGGTCACAAATTTCATCTGATCTTCACCAAAATTGGAACAGGCCATCTTCAGACCATGCCTTATCGATGCATTGCTTTCTGGAACAATTGGCAAAAGCATTCGCCAAACAGGAAGTGACCTTATATCTCAACCGATCCTGGCTTTTTTGGCTCGAAACCTGCTGTGACTGCTTAATGCTTTATGTCTGATGCGACTGCATTGAGTTACGTGGCAAATCTGCACTGCTGAACTTTCTGCTTGGCCACCTCAATGCTGCTTGCAGCTTTAATTATTATTATTATTTTTCCGCCATGGGAGTCTATGGCAGCCCATAGAACCGTATGGTAAAAAGTTGTCAAATTTTGCACACAGCTTAAGGACAGTCTCAACTTTACATTGACTGAGTTTCATGTAAGCACTAACCACGCTCTAGCGCCACCAACGGGTCAAAGTTTGAAGTACATTTGTGCATGTAACTTTTGAACCGTATGTCCGATTTTTGAAAACAAGGTATCCTCGGCATCCTTGGACCACGCCGGGTTCAACGCACCATATGGCGTCAATTTCGGCCATGATGGATTTTCCGCCATTTTGGATTTCATCAAAAACACGAAAAAAGTTTCAGCGGTCACAAATTTTGTCCGATTCTCACGAAAATTGGCACACACCGTCTTCTGACCAATGCGCACAAAAGTTATCAGAAGTCATCTTCAGATTCGAAACCGTTTGGCCGTAACAGCCAATCAAAATTGGCGGCGAAGGCGCCGTTTTCCATTTGAGCTCATATCTCGGCAACGTTTTGGTGCAATGAAACCAAATTTGGTACCACGCTTCCAGACTCTGTCCCAAGTGCACGATAAAAATCTGGTGTCATTTCTCCACTAGGGGGCGCTATAATTAGCAAAACATTGTTTTTGCTCATATCTCTTGATGCGTTTTTATTTGAAATGAAATTACGATATCCACAGATACCGTGGGTTGCCCCAGTGACAGTTCATGCCGACTTTTCGCGTTAGCCAATCGCAGTCGGCGGCAACGCCGCCAAACAGGAAGTTTTCTTATATCTCGGCGACGCTTTGACTTCCGAAGACCAAACTCGGTCACACGCTTCGACACTCCCCTAGAAGTGCGCAATGAAAATTTGGTGTCACTCGGCCACTAGGGGGCGATGTAATTAGCAAAATTGCGTTTTCGCTTATAACTTTTGACCCGTATGCCTGATATTCAAAAACTTGGTACTGTTGGACTCCTTGGATCATGCCGAGATCGACGATACCTATGATGTTAATTTCGCCCCATTGGAATTTCCGCCATTTTGGATTTTATCGAAAACACTTCAAAGTTTTCACGGGTCACAACTTTTGTCCGATCGACACCAAACTTCACACACGTCATCTACGGACCGTGCTTCATTAATGCGTTACTTTTTGTCTTCGGAACTAAAACCGTTCTCCCGTAACAGCCAATCGAAATTTGCGGCGAAGCCCCTAACAGGAAGTGAGCTCATATCTCAGCAGCCCTTGCGTGTATCAAAGCCAAACTCGGTACATGGACTCAGGACCCGATCAGGGGAACGCTCAATAAATTTTGGCGACCTATGACCTCTAGGGGGCGCTGCAATTAGCAACCATGCATTTTGGCCTGTAGCTGTTGATGTCTTTGGAATTAAAATGTACTAATGGTGTCTGGTTATACTGTTAGACGTCATTAGGCCGACCCACGTCAACTTGTGATGTCATCGTAATTGATTCGGCCGCCATATTGGATTTAATCAGAAACATCAAAACATTTTCACAGGTCACAAATTTCATCTGATCTTCACCAAAATTGGAACAGGCCATCTTCGGACCATGCCTTATCGATGTATTTGCTTTCTGGAACAACTGGCAAAAGCATTCGCCAAACAGGATCCTGGCTTTTTTGGCTCGAAACCTGCTGTGACTGCTTAATGCTTTATGTCTGATGCGACTGCATTGAGTTACATGGCAAATCTGCGCTGCCGAACTTCCTGCTTGGCCACCTCAATGCTGCTTGCAGCTTTAATTATTGGTGGCCAAGCAGCGAAGCTGCGTAGGACACCTATTGTGATTGTACGTTTTCTTCCCTATTATTATTATTATTATTCCGCCATGGGAGTCTATGGCAGCCCATAGAACCGTATGGTAAAAAGTTGTCAAATTTTGCACACAGCTTAAGGACAGTCTCAACTTTACTTTGACTGAGTTTCATGTAAGCACTAACCACGCTCTAGCGCCACCAACGGGTCAAAGTTTGAAGTACATTTGTGCATGTAACTTTTGAACCGTATGTCCGATTTTTGAAAACAAGGTATCCTCGGCATCCTTGGACCAAGCCGAGTTCAACGCACCATATGGCGTCAATTTCCGTCATGATGGATTTTCCGCCATTTTGGATTTCATCAAAAACACGAAAAAAGTTTCAGCGGTCACAAATTTTGTCCGATTCTCACGAAAATTGGCACAGACCGTCTTCTGACCAATGCGCACAAAAGTTATCAGAAGGAATCTTCAGATTCGAAACCGTTTGGCCGTAACAGCCAATCAAAATTGGCGGCGAAGGCGCCGTTTTCCATTTGAGCTCATATCTCGGCAACGTTTTGGTGCAATTAAACCAAATTTGGTACCACGCTTCCAGACTCTGTCCCAAGTGCACGATAAAAATCTGGTGTCATTTCTCCACTAGGGGGCGCTATAATTAGCAAAACATTGTTTTTGCTCATATCTCTTGATGCGTTTTTATTTGAAATGAAATTGCGATATCCGCAGATACCGTGGGTTGCCCCAGTGACAGTTCATGCCAACTTTTCGCGTTAGCCAATCGCAGTCGCCGGCAACGCCGCCAAACAGGAAGTTTTCTTATATCTCGGCGACGCTTTGACTTCCGAAGACCAAACTCGGTCACGCGCTTCGACACTCCGTTAGAAGTGCGCAATAAAAAATTGGTGTCATTCGGCCACTAGGGGGCGATGTAATTAGCAAAATTGCGTTTTTGCTTATAACTTTTGACCCGTATGCCTGATATTCAAAAACTTGGTACTGTTGGACTCCTTGGATCATGCCGAGATCGACGATACCTATGATGTTAATTTCGCCCCATTGGAATTTCCGCCATTTTGGATTTTATCGAAAACACTTCAAAGTTTTCACGGGTCACAACTTTTGTCCGATCGACACCAAACTTCACACACGTCATCTACGGACCGTGCTTCATTAACGCATTACTTTTTGTCTTCGGAACTAAAACCGTTCTCCCGTAACAGCCAATCGAAATTTGCGGCGAAGCCCCTAACAGGAAGTGAGCTCATATCTCAGCAGCCCTTGCGTGTATCAAAGCCAAACTCGGTGCATGGACTCAGGACCCGATCAGGGGAACGCTCAAGAAATTTTGGCGACCTTTGACCTCTAGGGCGCGCTGCAATTAGCAACCATGCATTTTGGCCTGCAGCTGTTGATGTGTTTGGAATTCAAATGTACTAATGGTGTCTGGTAATACTGTTAGACGTCCTTAGGCCGACCCACGTCAACTTGTGATGTCATCGTAATTGATTCGGCCGCCATATTGGATTTAATCAGAAACATCAAAACGTTTTCACAGGTCACAAATTTCATCTGATCTTCACCAAAATTGGAACAGGCCATCTTCAGACCATGCCTTATCGATGCATTGCTTTCTGGAACAATTGGCAAAAGCATTCGCCAAACAGGAAGTGACCTTATATCTCAACCGATCCTGGCTTTTTTGGCTCGAAACCTGCTGTGACTGCTTAATGCTTTATGTCTGATGCGACTGCATTGAGTTACGTGGCAAATCTGCACTGCTGAACTTTCTGCTTGGCCACCTCAATGCTGCTTGCAGCTTTAATTATTATTATTATTATTTTTCCGCCATGGGAGTCTATGGCAGCCCATAGAACCGTATGGTAAAAAGTTGTCAAATTTTGCACACAGCTTAAGGACAGTCTCAACTTTACATTGACTGAGTTTCATGTAAGCACTAACCACGCTCTAGCGCCACCAACGGGTCAAAGTTTGAAGTACATTTGTGCATGTAACTTTTGAACCGTATGTCCGATTTTTGAAAACAAGGTATCCTCGGCATCCTTGGACCACGCCGGGTTCAACGCACCATATGGCGTCAATTTCGGCCATGATGGATTTTCCGCCATTTTGGATTTCATCAAAAACACGAAAAAAGTTTCAGCGGTCACAAATTTTGTCCGATTCTCACGAAAATTGGCACACACCGTCTTCTGACCAATGCGCACAAAAGTTATCAGAAGTCATCTTCAGATTCGAAACCGTTTGGCCGTAACAGCCAATCAAAATTGGCGGCGAAGGCGCCGTTTTCCATTTGAGCTCATATCTCGGCAACGTTTTGGTGCAATGAAACCAAATTTGGTACCACGCTTCCAGACTCTGTCCCAAGTGCACGATAAAAATCTGGTGTCATTTCTCCACTAGGGGGCGCTATAATTAGCAAAACATTGTTTTTGCTCATATCTCTTGATGCGTTTTTATTTGAAATGAAATTACGATATCCACAGATACCGTGGGTTGCCCCAGTGACAGTTCATGCCGACTTTTCGCGTTAGCCAATCGCAGTCGGCGGCAACGCCGCCAAACAGGAAGTTTTCTTATATCTCGGCGACGCTTTGACTTCCGAAGACCAAACTCGGTCACACGCTTCGACACTCCCCTAGAAGTGCGCAATGAAAATTTGGTGTCATTCGGCCACTAGGGGGCGATGTAATTAGCAAAATTGCGTTTTCGCTTATAACTTTTGACCCGTATGCCTGATATTCAAAAACTTGGTACTGTTGGACTCCTTGGATCATGCCGAGATCGACGATACCTATGATGTTAATTTCGCCCCATTGGAACTTCCGCCATTTTGGATTTTATCGAAAACACTTCAAAGTTTTCACGGGTCACAACTTTTGTCCGATCGACACCAAACTTCACACACGTCATCTACGGACCGTGCTTCATTAATGCGTTACTTTTTGTCTTCGGAACTAAAACCGTTCTCCCGTAACAGCCAATCGAAATTTGCGGCGAAGCCCCTAACAGGAAGTGAGCTCATATCTCAGCAGCCCTTGCGTGTATCAAAGCCAAACTCGGTACATGGACTCAGGACCCGATCAGGGGAACGCTCAATAAATTTTGGCGACCTATGACCTCTAGGGGGCGCTGCAATTAGCAACCATGCATTTTGGCCTGTAGCTGTTGATGTCTTTGGAATTAAAATGTACTAATGGTGTCTGGTTATACTGTTACACGTCATTAGGCCGACCCACGTCAACTTGTGATGTCATCGTAATTGATTCGGCCGCCATATTGGATTTAATCAGAAACATCAAAACATTTTCACAGGTCACAAATTTCATCTGATCTTCACCAAAATTGGAACAGGCCATCTTCGGACCATGCCTTATGGATGTATTTGCTTTCTGGAACAACTGGCAAAAGCATTCGCCAAACAGGATCCTGGCTTTTTTGGCTCGAAACCTGCTGTGACTGCTTAATGCTTTATGTCTGATGCGACTGCATTGAGTTACATGGCAAATCTGCGCTGCCGAACTTCCTGCTTGGCCACCTCAATGCTGCTTGCAGCTTTAATTATTATTATTATTATTATTATTGGTGGCCAAGCAGCGAAGCTGCGTAGGACACCTATTGTGTTTCTACGTTTTCTTCCCTATTATTATTATTGGTGGCCAAGCAGCGAAGCTGCGTAGGACACCTATTGTGATTGTACGTTTTCTTCCCTATTATTATTATTATTATTCCGCCATGGGAGTCTATGGCAGCCCATAGAACCGTATGGTAAAAAGTTGTGAAATTTTGCACACAGCTTAAGGACAGTCTCAACATTACTTTGACTGAGTTTCATGTAAGCACTAACCACGCTCTAGCGCCACCAACGGGTCAAAGTTTGAAGTACATTTGTGCATGTAACTTTTGAACCGTATGTCCGATTTTTGAAAACAAGGTATCCTCGGCATCCTTGGACCACGCCGAGTTCAACGCACCATATGGCGTCAATTTCCGCCATGATGGATTTTCCGCCATTTTGGATTTCATCAAAAACCTTTCAAAGTTTTCACGGGTCACAAATTTTGTCCGATCGACGCAAAATTTCGCGCACAACATTTACCGACCATGCTTCATTAACGCATTACTTTCTGTCTTCGGAACTTTAACCGGTCGCCCGTGACAGCCAACCGAAATCGGCGACGAAGGCGCCGTTTTCCATTTCAGCTCGTATCTCGGCAACGCTTCGGTGCAATGAAACCAAATTTGGTACCACGCTTCCAGATACTGTCCCGAGTGCACGGCAAAAATCTGGTGTCCTGTTGCCACTAGGGGGCGCTATAATTAGCAAAACATTGTTTTTGCTCATATCTCTTGATGCGTTTTTATTTGAAATGAAATTGCGATATCCGCACATACCGTGGGTTGCCCCAGTGACAGTTCATGCCAACTTTTCGCGTTAGCCAATCGCAGTCGGCGGCAACGCCACCAAACAGGAAGTTTTCTTATATCTCGGCGACGCTTTGACTTCCGAAGACCAAACTCGGTCACACGCTTCGACACTCCCTCAGAAGTGCGCAATATAAATTTGGTGTCACTCGGCCACTAGGGGGCGATGTAATTAGCAAAATTGCGTTTTTGCTTATAACTTTGGACCCGTATGCCTGATATTCAAAAACTTGGTACTGTTGGACTCCTTGGATCATGCCGAGATCGACGATACCTATGATGTTAATTTCGCCCCATTGGAATTTCCGCCATTTTGGATTTAATCAAAAACACTTCAAAGTTTTCACGGGTCACAAATTTTGTCCGATCGACACCAAACTTCACACACGTCATCTACGGACCGTGCTTCATTAACGCATTACTTTTTGTCTTCGGAACTATAACCGTTCTCCCGTAACAGCCAATCGAAATTTGCGGCGAAGCCCCTAACAGGAAGTGAGCTCATATCTCAGCAGCCCTTGCGTGTATCAAAGCCAAACTCGGTGCATGGACTCAGGACCCGATCAGGGGGACGCTCAAGAAATTTCGGCGACCTTTGACCTCTAGGGGGCGCTGCAAGTAGCAACCATGCATTTTGGCCTGTAGCTGTTGATGTGTTTGGAATTAAAATGTACTAATGGTGTCTGGTAATACTGTTAGACGTCCTCAGGCCGACCCAGGTCAACTTGTGATGTCATCGTAATTGATTCGGCCGCCATATTGGATTTAATCAGAAACATCAAAACGTTTTCACAGGTCACAAATTTCATCTGATCTTCACCAAAATTGGAACAGGCCATCTTCAGACCATGCCTTATCAATGCATTGCTTTCTGGAGCAATTGGCAAAACCATTCGCCAAACAGGAAGTGACCTTATATCTCAACCGATCCTGGCTTTTTTGGCTCGAAACCTGCTGTGACTGCTTAATGCTTTGTGTCTGATGCGACTGCATTGAGTTACGTGGCAAATCTGCTCTGCTGAACTTTCTGCTTGGCCACCTCAATGCTGCTTGCAGCTTTAATTGGTGGCCAAGCAGCGAAGCTGCGTAGGACACCTATTGTGATTGTACGTTTTCTTCCCTATTATTATTATTATTATTCCGCCATGGGAGTCTATGGCAGCCCATAGAACCGTATGGTAAAAAGTTGTGAAATTTTGCACACAGCTTAAGGACAGTCTCAACTTTACTTTGACTGAGTTTCATGTAAGCACTAACCACGCTCTAGCGCCACCAACGGGTCAAAGTTTGAAGTACATTTGTGCATGTAACTTTTGAACCGTATGTCCGATTTTTGAAAACAAGGTATCCTCGGCATCCTTGGACCAAGCCGAGTTCAACGCACCATATGGCGTCAATTTCCGTCATGATGGATTTTCCGCCATTTTGGATTTCATCAAAAACACGAAAAAAGTTTCAGCGGTCACAAATTTTGTCCGATTCTAACGAAAATTGGCACAGACCGTCTTCTGACCAATGCGCACAAAAGTTATCAGAAGGAATCTTCAGATTCGAAACCGTTTGGCCGTAACAGCCAATCAAAATTGGCGGCGAAGGCGCCGTTTTCCATTTGAGCTCATATCTCGGCAACGTTTTGGTGCAATGAAACCAAATTTGGTACCACGCTTCCAGACTCTGTCCCAAGTGCACGATAAAAATCTGGTGTCATTTCTCCACTAGGGGGCGCTATAATTAGCAAAACATTGTTTTTGCTCATATCTCTTGATGCGTTTTTATTTGAAATGAAATTGCGATATCCGCAGATACCGTGGGTTGCCCCAGTGACAGTTCATGCCAACTTTTCGCGTTAGCCAATCGCAGTCGCCGGCAACGCCGCCAAACAGGAAGTTTTCTTATATCTCGGCGACGCTTTGACTTCCGAAGACCAAACTCGGTCACGCGCTTCGACACTCCGTTAGAAGTGCGCAATAACAATTTGGTGTCATTCGGCCACTAGGGGGCGATGTAATTAGCAAAATTGCGTTTTTGCTTATAACTTTTGACCCGTATGCCTGATATTCAAAAACTTGGTACTGTTGGACTCCTTGGATCATGCCGAGATCGACGATACCTATGATCTTAATTTCGCCCCATTGGAATTTCCGCCATTTTGGATTTAATCGAAAACACTTCAAAGTTTTCACGGGTCACAACTTTTGTCCGATCGACACCAAACTTCACACACGTCATCTACGGACCGTGCTTCATTAACGCGTTACTTTTTGTCTTCGGAACTAAAACCGTTCTCCCGTAACAGCCAATCGAAATTTGCGGCGAAGCCCCTAACAGGAAGTGAGCTCATATCTCAGCAGCCCTTGCGTGTATCAAAGCCAAACTCGGTGCATGGACTCAGGACCCGATCAGGGGAACGCTCAAGAAATTTTGGCGACCTTTGACCTCTAGGGGGCGCTGCAATTAGCAACCATGCATTTTGGCCTGCAGCTGTTGATGTGTTTGGAATTCAAATGTACTAATGGTGTCTGGTAATGCTGTTAGACGTACTTAGGCCGACCCAGGTCAACTTGTGATGTCATCGTAATTGATTCGGCCGCCATATTGGATTTAATCAGAAACATCAAAACATTTTCACAGGTCACAAATTTCATCTGATCTTCACCAAAATTGGAACAGGCCATCTTCGGACCATGCCTTATCAATGTATTTGCTTTCTGGAACAACTGGCAAAAGCATTCGCCAAACAGGAAGTGACCTTATATCTCAACCGATCCTTGGTTTTTTGGCTTGAAACCTGCTGTGACTGCTTAATGCTTTATGTCTGATGCGACTGCATTGAGTTACATGGCAAATCTGCACTGCCGAACTTCCTGCTTGGCCACCTCAATGCTGCTTGCAGCTTTAATTATTATTATTATTGGTGGCCAAGCAGCGAAGCTGCGTAGGACACCTATTGTGTTTCTACGTTTTCTTCCCTATTATTATTATTATTGGTGGCCAAGCAGCGAAGCTGCGTAGGACACCTATTGTGTTTGTACGTTTTCTTCCCTATTATTATTATTATTATTCCGCCATGGGAGTCTATGGCAGCCCATAGAACCGTATGGTAAAAAGTTGTCAAATTTTGCACACAGCTTAAGGACAGTCTCAACATTACTTTGACTGAGTTTCATGTAAGCACTAACCACGCTCTAGCGCCACCAACGGGTCAAAGTTTGAAGTACATTTGTGCATGTAACTTTTGAACCGTATGTCCGATTTTTGAAAACAAGGTATCCTCGGCATCCTTGGACCACGCCGGGTTCAACGCACCATATGGCGTCAATTTCGGCCATGATGGATTTTCCGCCATTTTGGATTTCATCAAAAACACGAAAAAAGTTTCAGCGGTCACAAATTTTGTCCGATTCTCACGAAAATTGGCACACACCGTCTTCTGACCAATGCGCACAAAAGTTATCAGAAGTCATCTTCAGATTCGAAACCGTTTGGCCGTAACAGCCAATCAAAATTGGCGGCGAAGGCGCCGTTTTCCATTTGAGCTCATATCTCGGCAACGTTTTGGTGCAATGAAACCAAATTTGGTACCACGCTTCCAGACTCTGTCCCAAGTGCACGATAAAAATCTGGTGTCATTTCTCCACTAGGGGGCGCTATAATTAGCAAAACATTGTTTTTGCTCATATCTCTTGATGCGTTTTTATTTGAAATGAAATTACGATATCCACAGATACCGTGGGTTGCCCCAGTGACAGTTCATGCCGACTTTTCGCGTTAGCCAATCGCAGTCGGCGGCAACGCCGCCAAACAGGAAGTTTTCTTATATCTCGGCGACGCTTTGACTTCCGAAGACCAAACTCGGTCACACGCTTCGACACTCCCCTAGAAGTGCGCAATGAAAATTTGGTGTCACTCGGCCACTAGGGGGCGATGTAATTAGCAAAATTGCGTTTTCGCTTATGACTTTTGACCCGTATGCCTGATATTCAAAAACTTGGTACTGTTGGACTCCTTGGATCATGCCGAGATCGACGATACCTATGATGTTAATTTCGCCCCATTGGAATTTCCGCCATTTTGGATTTTATCGAAAACACTTCAAAGTTTTCACGGGTCACAACTTTTGTCCGATCGACACCAAACTTCACACACGTCATCTACGGACCGTGCTTCATTAACGCGTTACTTTTTGTCTTCGGAACTAAAACCGTTCTCCCGTAACAGCCAATCGAAATTTGCGGCGAAGCCCCTAACAGGAAGTGAGCTCATATCTCAGCAGCCCTTGCGTGTATCAAAGCCAAACTCGGTACATGGACTCAGGACCCGATCAGGGGAACGCTCAAGAAATTTTGGCGACCTATGACCTCTAGGGGGCGCTGCAATTAGCAACCATGCATTTTGGCCTGCAGCTGTTGATGTCTTTGGAATTCAAATGTACTAATGGTGTCTGGTTATACTGTTAGACGTCCTCAGGCCGACCCACGTCAACTTGTGATGTCATCGTAATTGATTCGGCCGCCATATTGGATTTAATCAGAAACATCAAAACGTTTTCACAGGTCACAAATTTCATCTGATCTTCACCAAAATTGGAACAGGCCATCTTCGGACCATGCCTTATCAATGTATTTGCTTTCTGGAACAATTGGCAAAAGCATTCGCCAAACAGGAAGTGACCTTATATCTCAACCGATCCTGGGTTTTTTGGCTTGAAAGCTGCTGTGACTGCTTAATGCTTTATGTCTGATGCGACTGCATTGAGTTACGTGGCAAATCTGCGCTGCTGAACTTTCTGCTTGGCCACCTCAATGCTGCTTGCAGCTTTAATTGGTGGCCAAGCAGCGAAGCTGCGTAGGACACCTATTGTGTTTCTACGTTTTCTTCCCTATTATTATTATTATTATTATTGGTGGCCAAGCAGCGAAGCTGCGTAGGACACCTATTGTGATTGTACCTTTTCTTCCCTATTATTATTATTATTCCGCCATGGGAGTCTATGGCAGCCCATAGAACCGTATGGTAAAAAGTTGTGAAATTTTGCACACAGCTTAAGGACAGTCTCAACATTACTTTGACTGAGTTTCATGTAAGCACTAACCACGCTCTAGCGCCACCAACGGGTCAAACTTTGAAGTACATTTGTGCATGTAACTTTTGAACCTTATGTCCGATTTTTGAAAACAAGGTATCCTCGGCATCCTTGGACCAAGCCGAGTTCAACGCACCATATGGCGTCAATTTCCGTCATGATGGATTTTCCGCCATTTTGGATTTCATCAAAAACACGAAAAAAGTTTCAGCGGTCACAAATTTTGTCCGATTCTCACGAAAATTGGCACACACCGTCTTCTGACCAATGCGCACAAAAGTTATCAGAAGGAATCTTCAGATTCGAAACCGTTTGGCCGTAACAGCCAATCAAAATTGGCGGCAAAGGCGCCGTTTTCCATTTGAGCTCATATCTCGGCAACGTTTTGGTGCAATGAAACCAAATTTGGTACCACGCTTCCAGACTCTGTCCCAAGTGCACGATAAAAATCTGGTGTCATTTCTCCACTAGGGGGCGCTATAATTAGCAAAACATTGTTTTTGCTCATATCTCTTGATGCGTTTTTATTTGAAATGAAATTGCGATATCCACAGATACCGTGGGTTGCCCCAGTGACAGTTCATGCCAACTTTTCGCGTTAGCCAATCGCAGTCGGCGGCAACGCCGCCAAACAGGAAGTTTTCTTATATCTCGGCGACGCTTTGACTTCCGAAGACCAAACTCGGTCACGGGCTTCGACACTCCCCTAGAAGTGCGCAATAAAAATTTGGTGTCATTCGGCCACTAGGGGGCGATGTAATTAGCAACATTGCGTTTTTGCTTATAACTTTTGACCCGTATGCCTGATATTCAAAAACTTGGTACTGTTGGACTCCTTGGATCATGCCGAGATCGACGATACCTATGATGTTAATTTCGCCGAGTGGAATTTCCGCCATTTTGGATTTTAGCGAAAACACTTAAAAGTTTTCACGGGTCACAAATTTTGTCCCATCGACACCAAACTTCACATACGTCATCTACGGACCAAGCTTCATTAATGCATTACTTTTTGTCTTCGGAACTAAAACCGTTCTCCCGTAACAGCCAACCGAAATTTGCGGCGAAGGCGCAGTTTTCCATTAGAGCTCGTATCTCGGCAACGCTTCGGTGCAATGAAACCAAATTTGGTACCACGCTTCCATACGCTGTTCCAAGTGCACGAAAAAAATCTGGTGTCTTGTGGCCTCTAGGGGGCGCTATGATTAGCAAAACATTGTTTTTGCTCATATCTCTTGATGCGTTTTTATTTCAAATGAAATTGTGATATCCGCAGATACCGTGGGTTGCCCCAGTGACAGTTCATGCTGACTTTTTGCGTTAGCTGATCGCAGTTGGCGGCGAAGCCGCCAAACAGGAAGTTTTCTTATATCTCGGTGACGCTTTGACTTCCGAAGACCAAACTTGGTCACGCGCTTCGACACTCCGTTTGAAGTGCGCAATAATAATTTGGTGTCATTCGGCCACTAGGGGGCGATGTAATTAGCAAAATTGCGTTTTTGCTTATAACTTTTGACCCGTATGCCTGATATTCAAAACCTGGTACTGTTGGACTCCTTGAATCATGCCGAGATCAACGATACCTATGTTGTTGATTTTTCCGGATTGGATTTTCCGCCATTTTGGATTTGATCAAAAACACTTTAACGTTTTCACAGGTCACAAATGTTGTCCGATCGACACCAAACTTCACACACATCATCTACGGACCGTGCTGCATTAACGCATTACTTTTTGTCTTCGGAACTCAGACCGTTTGCCTTTAACAGCCTATCAAATTCGGCGGTGAAGCCGTCAAACAGGAAGTGAGCTGATATCTTTGCAACCCTTTCAGATATCAAAACAAATCTAGGTACATGGACTAAGGACCCAATTAGAAGGATGCACAAGAAATTTGATGGCCTTTGACCTCTAGTGGTTCCTGCAATTAGCAAAAATGCATTTTGTCTTGTAAATATTGATGTGTTCTGAATTACAACTTACTATGAATGTCTAATGCTCTTGAAGTTCCACGGGCCAACACATAGCAACTTGTTACCTCAACATAACTGATCTTGCCACCATCTTGGATTTTCTTCAAAACGCAAAAACATTTTCACAGGTCACAGATTTTGTCTCTTTGTCACAAAGTTGTCACAGACAATCTTCAGACTGAGCCTTACATATGTCTTGATTTTTGAAGCCATATTCACAACCGTTTGGCCGCTACAGCCAATCAAAATTGGCAGCAAAGCTGCCAAACAGGAATTGAGCTCATATATAGCATCCGATTCATGTATCAAAACCAAAGACTGAAGGCTTAATAAATTTGATGACCTTTGACCTATGGAGGGTACTGCAATTTGCAGAAATTCATTTTGGCTTGTAAGTCTTCGTGTTTTTTTTCATTTAAACCTTACTGGCTTTTGAAAAAGAGATCCTTTGGCTGACACGTGCCAATGTTTGATGTCAATGCAATTTAGTTTGATAACAGTTTATGTATAAGAATGTAAAACTTGACGTATTTAAGTTCTTTCATTTAAAAATTTACTCAAAGAGTACTCAAAGTCTTTTTTGAGTAAAGAAAGATAAGGCAACCTTTGTACTTTATTAATCACAATTTCATTAGAGCATAGCTCGTGATGTGTATTTAAATTTTACATAGATTTTACAATCTTACAATCTCAAAATTTAGGCTAGTTAATCCCTAAGTGTGGTTAGTCTGTTAAAGGAACTGTATGTAAGAAATGTATTTCAATTAATCATAAAATGGTCCTGATATGTCACTAGACATTAAGAAATCATGTTCATTTCAAATACTTATATCACTGATAACAGTATAGTTCGGCCAGGATATTGTCATTTAAAAATGAAGTTGCAGCCCTCAACTGATGTTGATGTTGTCATGTTGTGTTTTGGCGTGATGCGCCACCCTCCACCTATCTACTAATCATGAAGTCAGTAGTGTTTCGGCATCCGGGTTGCCAGCTCTGCTCTAGTTATCACAGCTGCAGCTACAAACAAGGGGATACACCGGTCTACAGTACTTTGAAAGTGATTTCAGTACCAGTTTTGGCCACAATCTTACATACGGTTCCTTTAACTTTCAGGCTATTTGTGGACTACAAGTCATTACTGCAGTCAGTGATAATATGCTACAACTCTGGGGTAGACAAAACAATCTTTAATGTGTCCTTTTTGTCATGTGATTCACACCATCACATCTTTTCATGTTATGCAAACAAATACCCTGAAAACTACCCTCGTAGATAGTATGATAGTATGACATTTATTTAGAATTATTGTATTAAATTTAATGGAAGAAATATAAAGTTCTACTTAAAACAATGAACAAAAATGTCCAAAATAGTACCCAAAACACAAAGATGTCCAAAATAGTAAAAAATAAAACAGAGAAAAGACAAGAAGTCATTATATCCCCAATTACTTCTATTTCCCTTGTATTACTAAATGGTCCTATAATTAGATTAGATTCAATGTTATTGTCTTTGTGCAGAGTACAAGTACAAAGCCAACGAAACGCAGTTTGCGTCTAACCAGGAGTGCAAAAAAAGCAGAAAAGGTCAATGTTATATACAAAGTATAGACAGGTGGGGCATAGGCAGGACAAGAAATATTACAGTATAGACAATATTATGCAGTTTGTTTACAGAAAATGGTTTATAATAATATAAATTAGATATAAATATGTGCAGTCTATTAGCAGTTACTTTATAAGAGCAGAATAAACAAGGCTATGTGTTATGAATAAATATGACTATATGATATGAACATATGATAATAATCTACAGCAGAAAGTCAATATTCTTAATTGGGCTTGTCCGCCCTTAGTCAGTAGATGACCACATCTGCAACTCATTGCCTTTTGTAATGTTGTCCTGTAGTGCTGTTGTAGATTGCCAATATCAGCTCAATGAGCCTCAGCAGGTCAGAAGGCTGGTCAGGGTCCATGAACCTCAACAGGCACTCTGACAAGTACAAGTCTGTCTGCACTACCACAACTATTGGCAAGGCTACGCTACTGATGGATGTTCATGATTTGCAGCATGACTGGTGCAGGTCATTCGGAAAGCTGTGTTGCTGGTGGATGTCCATGATCCGCAGCAGGATTGGTGCAGGTTACTCGGAAGGCTGCGTTGCTGGCGGATGTCCGTGATCCACAGCAGGACTGGTGCAGGTCACTCGGAAGGCTGTGAGGCTGGTGGATGTATGTGATCCTCAACAGGCCCTGTGTCTGGTGCAGGTCAGTCCGAAGGCTGTGTTGTTGGTGGATGTCCGTGATCCGCAGCAGGACTGGTCCAGGTCACTCGGAAGGCTGTGAGGCTGGTGGATGTCTGTGATCTGCAGCAGGACTGGTCCAGGTCACTCGGAAGGCTGTGAGGCTGGTGGATGTCCGTGATCCTCAGCAGGCTCTGTGTCTGGTGCAGGTCACTCGAAAGGCTACGTTGTTGGGCCTTGGCCACCATTTTCTGTATGGTCAGTTGAGAGCAGATGTACATTTACAATAAAAGTCTACATGCTATTGTTACACAGGTGAAATAAACCAGCATGTCTTTTTCTTAAAGTTTACATCCAGTCAAAAGTGCATGAATCAGAATTAGAATGTCTGTCTTTGAAAAAACTGTACAGTTAATTATAATAGGTACTCACATAATGTGAATATGTCAGAAGATCTCATGACAGCACTTCCGACTCCAAACCTCTGTAGTGGTTGTTTCAGTTTTGTCTTACAAAGTAAGACTTCTTGCACTCCATATTCAGTCCATTGTTTTGTGTTGGTTAATTGTACAGATCCAGCAGTGAAATTTAGCAATATGTTAGTGAACAGATTCCATATATGCCATTATGAAATGAAATGCATGGAGTATAAGTAACTTTTCTGATATAATATCAATAAGTCTTCCTTCTTTTTCCTTCTTTGTTATTATCCATGGCAAAACATACTTCACAATAATTGAAAATAATATAACATAACAAAACAAATTTAAAAAAAATTGTTCATTCAATGTATCAACAAGTAAAGTAACATGTTACACACCATCTAAATTATAGTCCTTGGTGTGGTAACAAAATACTTATAGTATAGTCGCAGCTAAAACAAATCCGTCCCACACAAAAGAACAGCCTAATACAAAATCAGGCCCAAATGAAAGACAAACGAGACATCACAGGCAGAAAAAATAAAACTTAAACCATTAAATATGTCTTATTTCAAGTAGTTGTACAGGACTAATGGCTGAAAATTGGCTTGGGTTGATTAAGTAGTCAACTGAATTGTCCTCACCCAATCTAAAATTTAGAAACAAAAACAAACTTTCTTTTCTGAATTCTTCATGTCAAAACATAGCATTTTCACATAAACAAAATAATTATATAAAGTCTGTCAATATATTGTAACACATTTATAAATGAAATGATCAACTGATGCATATTTAAACTAGTTTGACAATGCAATTTAGTTTGATTCACCATGTGTGTTAGACTCTATTGATATAACTGCATACCAAGTGGACAGTGCTAAATATGTAAATGACTTCTAACATGCATTTTCACCACTCAAACAAAAATGGTAAGGTGTTCAGTTCAATTGGTATGAAAGATATACACAGTGCTAAGATGCACCTGTAATCGGCACTATTTAAGTGATCTTGTACATATGGTATCATGACTTTACTGTGCCAAAGCATATGGCATGACTGTCCACTTGGTTTAATTCCATAATTCATGAAAATGTTGAACAAAAAAGTTCCCTGTATAGGGGCCATTTTCCAAAATAAATTCCACTTTTAAGACTTGTTTTCTTTGTTTGTTTTCACCATTCTTACACAATCTCAAGACCGTTCATACACAATTTATTCTTTCCCTTCATTGAAGAGTTAAGGTATTGTTGTCCTTTAACTCAGTGTTGCAATAATAATACCAGTCTTTAACTGACTATGTGTGACTCTGTGTAAAATAATATGGTTAATTTTATTTCACTGCACTGAAATTGAACAGCTGTGTTTGCTGTTATTGACTGGTAGCCTCTTAACTGCAATTCACTGATGATGTTAAGGTTCACAATAATGGTAATGAAAACATTCAATACGCTATATGAGCTATGTCTGTCCATTCATTATGAATTTAATTTGGATTGTTGTTAGCATTTAAAGCATTACATATAACTTGGTGTAATGGTAGTGTAATGCAACCGAAATGAAATAATTTTACAAGTATTAACAAGACATAGCCTAAAATGCTTGAGACAATTAGGGAACGATCCACTGACTTAAAAAAATCACCTAGATAATAAATCAACTGTATTGCTTTCTGATATTTACACATTCATCTGTATATCTTCACCGTTATTTGCAACTTCTTTTGGAAAATGGCCCCTATACCCCTCCCATCCCTTGCAAGGAGCCGTCCAGTGTATGCTCTCTCCTTGCCACCACCCACCCACCCATCCAAACCCCGCTTAGCGGACGGACTATGGAGTAAACTCATAATGACATCATAATATAGCCAGAATGTAAATACTTACCTACTCAAAGACAAATATCATACATCACAGAAAACATTACAACAGTGAGATCAGTATTGCTTCATGAAAACTGTAGTATGTCTGCACAACTTCAACAACAACATGTTCTGTGCCTTTAATGTAAACATGATCTATTAATGTACCTTTTTCAGTTGTAGCTGCTTGCACGTGCTGATTGTATCCATGCCGTTCTAGTAACTTGAGAATTGTAGAAGATACAAAGATGTCCTCATTGAAGTCTCCCATGATCAGCTTTCTCCCTGGATGCTTCTCAAGTTCAAAAATGACCTGTAATAACTGCTCTCGAAACATGTCAATCTTATAAGAGCTGGGCCTGTACAACACAGCAGCAGTCAAATTTGCACGAGGTATTTCAAAATACAGACATTCCAAATTGCATCTTTCTGGAATTGACACCTGCACATCAATGTTTTCTGAACAATACACACCAACTCCACCTCTTTGTTGTTCTTTCAGCGCTGCAAAGGCTGGCTCGGAGTCATCGTAACAGTTTCCCCTCGGATTGTGTTTGAAGACGTATCCTGGAAGTTGTGGCTCTTGATCAGTGTCTACATTGAGCCATGTCTCTGTTAAGCAAATACAGTCAGCACTCATGAGGACTTTATGGGATTGAACATCCTGAATGTGAGCATTCAAACTTTGTACATTGTGAAGTGCTACTGTGCACACAGGGTTCATGTTGGATGAAACAGACATTCCAAAGTTAAACTTAGGCAAGCATTCCATAGCCGAATCTACTTTGTTATCACAAAATATGGCAGATTCTTTGAAGTCCTCAATTATCAGCCCACCAAGAGTTCTCACGCGACTCAACGCAACGTATGCTTGCCCTGGAGCAAAGATCTTCTTGAGTGATACAACAGCCCTTTCAACAGTAAGCCCCTGACATTTATGTACAGTTACTGCCCAGGCCAGGCTAATCGGCAGTTGCCTTCGTACACCACCATCATTAGCCACTTGTTCCTCTTGCACTTCCACTATCGTTGAACGTTCAGAAACCCTTTTTGCTTTTGACCTCTGGATCTTTCCTACATTAGGGTTTTCAAACTCCACATGGATAGCTGCAGGGATGTCATCCTCTTGTTGGCTTTGAATGATTTCCACAACTCTACCACATGCTCCATTAACAAGGCCATCAGACACATCTATGTTTTTCTTCAACATGACCCTTGCTCCAACACCCACGGAAACATATTTAGGCAAACAAGAGTTGAACACTTTTGTGTGAAAGCCAGCTTTCCGTTCCATTCTTCCAGTTTTGGGATTTCGGACAAAGTCTTGAGCACATATGCTGATTGCATCTGGGCAGGTCTCTTGCAGTTTCTTCACGTTATATTCATCAACCTCCGCATTTGTAGCATACACATGAATGTCATTAGATTCCTCGCCAGTTTCACAGTGCTTCAATGTGAGAACATCACGGTCGGTGAGAGGCTCGTTCTTTTTACGGACTCTGAGACGATTAAGCGTTTCCGCAAATGCCGCATTTTCTTGTCTGACAACTTTAGTTAGTTCTGCAACCTCAAAGTTGTTGTCCCACAGGTTGGCTCCTTTGTTTTCAGCAAAAAGAGGCGTTCCTTTCACAGGCTTGAGTTGAAAAAAATCACCCACACAAATCAGGGAAACTTTTGCAAACAAGGAATAATCACCAGTCTGCTTGATTTGACGCAGTCTACCATGAATGTAGGCCAGAAGACGATGGTCGACCATGGACACTTCATCAATGATCAGAATTTGCAAGCTGCCCATTTTGGTTCGCAAAGAATTGACTTTCTCGTCACCTAGTGGTTGATATGGCAGTTTGACATTTGCACCAATGGAGAAAGTATTGTGAATTGTTGCAGCGCCAATGTTATATGCAGCCACACCTGTAGGTGCTGTTAGAAGCACAGTGAGGTCCTCCGGATTGTCAGCAATCTGTGACAACAGCCTGGTAGATTCGTAATGTATCGCTTTGATTAAATGGCTTTTCCCCGTTCCTGCTCCACCAGTAATGAATAATCGCAACGGTTCAGGATTTTGTCCAAACAGTTTCTGCAAACACCACCTACGAACAGCATAGAATATGGCAGACTGTTCTTCATTCAATGAGCGTAATAAATGCAATGCATCCTCTCTGGGCATTGTCACATGATTTGTTTCCAAAGTGCATGTAGTCTGTGGGTTTGCTGTCAGGTCAGGAATGAGTTTGTCGCCATCATCATCATCACCTTCATCATCCACAACTTTTTCTTTCATCAGATCCAAACAATGAAGACGCTCCCTTTCTGTTTCAGGACATATCTGAGCCCAGGCATCTTGTAAATCAATGTTGTCTTCCAGCAACTGTTTAGCTCTGTCAATCTCATCACTTTCTTTTTCAAATAAAGCTTTGTTGGTATCCACAATTGACTGCACTCTTTGGACATCAATGCCACATTTCACTGCACCACTTTTATAGAAATGCTCATATGTATCAAACTGAGGTGGTTTGAGGTGGCAGTCTTCATAGTAAGGCAAAAACAGTTGCAGCAATGAATGGAAGTACTTTTCTGGGTTTTTTGTGGGAGAAAATCTGGGATACCTCACGACAGCAGGTTCAGTTCGGGTCCTTCGTTTCACAAAGCCGCAGTTGTTGTTGAGCTGTATAATGTCATGTGAATCTCTTTCACTCGGAACCTGTGACTTTGGTAGAATTCTGTATTCAGAACAAAAACTGGCCAGGCACAAATCCTGAAACTGTTCATTCTGAGGTCTGTTCTTATACCTCTCGATCACATTGGTCATCCAAATGCTGCTTTCGTCATTACACTGTTGGAATTGAGCTTTAGCTTGGAGGACATGCAATGGCAAACTCATCCTAACAGGATTATCACCAACAGGAATGAACTGTACGTCACGAGAGCATTCTTTCAAGTGCATGTGTGTTAATCGATACACCGCCTCTTGGGCTGACACTTCTCTGTTGTGTAGGTATACACTTCCAAGCTGTTTGAATGCTGCTTTTGCATCAAGGTTGCCATTCATTGACTCGTCTTGGGCACGTTGTAAGAGCAAACCCATTTCTTGTTCTGCTTTTGTGATGTATGACAGTATGTAGACCACAACTGAAAAGGCATCTGTGACATACTGGATATCCATATTGCCTTGCCAAGCACGGAGTAAGTTTTTGTTGTACTGGTTCACCCAGATGTCTCCAGGATTTCGTTTCAGGACAATGCTTTTCTTTTTGGAACATATGTTGTATGCCTTTTCAAACAAACCTTGATCTATCCCAAGAGACTCAAAAAATGCATCGGCTGTATCAAAATTCATGTCAGGCATGGTCAGCGCAGTTTTAACTTTCTTTATTATTGCACTCGCACTTGTATTGTCATCATTGCCATTCAGGTCCTCACAGTTACCGCCTCTTGTGATGAAAGTACAGCTTGATGGTGGCCGTGGGAAATTGAACCTGCACACTGTGTTTTTCTTGCGGCAAGTCTTAGAGTGTCTTGTGCTGTGCCTCTGTACGCTGCTCACAACCTCGTAAAGCTCTGCGTCTGTTTCAGGTGGCATTTCACAAGTGATGTATGTATCTATGAACTGTGCCACTTCATCGTCAGTCTCTTTATCAATCTTGGGAGCATTTTCAACCCAAAAAAGACAGTGGACATGAGGAGAACCACGCTGTTGAAATTCAACACGGTAGAAGTAGTCCTTTATTTTCCCTATGGGTTCTGCTGGCGACATGATTACATCACGGAGAAA
Organism: Chelon labrosus; assembly: GCF_963514085.1. Taxonomy (NCBI): domain Eukaryota; kingdom Metazoa; phylum Chordata; class Actinopteri; order Mugiliformes; family Mugilidae; genus Chelon; species Chelon labrosus. Next base: position 28,377,610 of record NC_140358.1, read on the forward strand.
GCAATGCCATCGGTGATCAAACATTCTTGCCACTGTGACAGGGTTTCGACGTATGAGTCCACATTTGTCAGACCAGTCAAGATCCTCAACAGACGTTTGTGAACCTTCTATTCTTAGAATAGAGTTCAGCATTTCAGGCCATCTCAAATCTGCAGAGCTAAAAGATGCAAAGAATGTGGGTATGGAGAGTTGTCTTATCATGGCAAATAAGTCTTTCTGAACTGACATCCAGTATGGAGGTGTGCCACGAATTCCTTTTAAGAACTTGTATCCTTCGTCATTGCGCAATATTTTACTCAATGAGTCTGAGTTCAACAACATGTCTGGTGACTCCAGAGAGGAGTTGCCGCCACCTTTGCGTAATGCCACGGATACGCCAGATACAACTTGATGCACCTCTGAAATGTATTGTGCGTAAAAAATGAAGTCTGTGTTCTGTGCAAAACGCCCATCTGCATTCAGAATGCGTGTATTCAGGTAACGTGACAGAGTTATTTTGGACTCTCTTTCATCATGGAATGTAGGTCCACCAGATGGATACAAAACAGGGAAACATTTTGCCTCATTGGTTTTATCGGAGAGCAACCTCACTGGACTGTTACCTTCACCTGGTGCCACATTAAGTATATCCTGGAAATTCTGATCAATGATCTCTGAACCCAGATCGACAGGTTGTAATGATGTATCAGACAAAAGCCCATTCTGGTCTTTGATATAAGTTACGTCTTCCTCTGCTTGCTCCTCAGGAACATTGTCATCATCACTGTTTTGAGGTGTTTCCTGTTTGGTACTTTCTTCATGCTGGTCAGTTCCATTCAGAGAATTTACCCATTCGTCATTCATAGTCACATCACTGTACCATTTATTGTTTGCCATCAAATACCTCAGTGCATTTCTGACACGATCAGTGTGGACATACATGTACTCATAATGACCTTTATATGTCAGTTTGCGTTTCAGTTTCACTCTTATCATCTTGTCATCACATTCATTTCTTGGGAGTATATTTGTCACAGTTATGTCATTAACTGGAACAGAGACGCATGGACCATGACAAGCTCTCTGACGGCCTCGAGGCAAACACAACAGCTTCATGAAGGGAATGTGACGTGCAATAAGATGTTGTTCTAAAGAGTTGAGACATTTAAGCTCTGGTGGAATTTCATTCAAATGCATGTTGTTTGTAACACTTTCTTCGGGAAGTTTTCCTCTGAGTATTTTTCGATGACATGTATAACAAATCCATAATTTGCTTGACGGGCTATCCGACAAATGGCACCTCTGCTGACATCCAACATCACATACATGTAAATATTGCAAAGTTATGCATCTATTAGCCAATGCAGCCACTTCTGCTCCTTTGCTTTCATAGCCATGTCTCTTACACTCAACCACTTGTTTCCTGAAGAGTAAACGGTGACAGACTGAGCAGACATATTCAGGACCACGGCTGACCTCCTCACGAAAATGATCAATAGCAAAGTCTATGTCTTCCTGTTTCTTTTGCATCTTTGCATAATTCTCACAACCATGTTTTATTTTTTCTGCACGAATGTTTTTGTTTTCTCTGTATGTCCTCTTGCTTGCCTCTTTTCTTTTGTTCTGAAAGTTAAGGCTGTTATTGTATTTAATACGACAATAACCACGCACAAGATTCTGAAATGGCCTGTTTGTCTTATATTTGGCTTTGGAGTAGTCACGGACAAGATTCTGGAATGGCCTGTTTGTCTTATATTTGGCTTTGGAGTACTCACGCACATAAGTCTGAAAGATCTTGTTTGTCTTATATTTGACACTAGAATACTTGCGTACCATTGCTTGAAAGGTAGCATTCTTCTTATATGCCATTTTAGAGTAGTCACACACATATTTTTGATATTTAGGATCAGAAGCATACTTATTCCGAGTATATGCACGCTTTCTTTCTCTGTAATCGCTGTCGTTGTGATATCGCTGGCGATCTGTCTTTGCTTTCACATTTTCTGATTCATCCTTCAACTTTCTTTTTCGTGTTGACCTCAACTTGTCATCAGTCTTTACAGGCTGGCATATTCCTGCGCAACTTCTTGCATCTTTGTGTTGAACACATGTTACAACCTCATAATGACTGCCAGTGTGATTTAAATAAATGCAGTTCTCTCTACATGTCTGTGAGTCTGTAGGTCTGTGCATATTCCATCTTCCATCATTGAAAGTAAATATAGTTGTTTGCAATAAGTCAGCAGCAGCAAAAATATCAATCTCTTTTGCCCATGAACCACAGTAGTAGATTCTTGATTTAGTCACATAGTCCTGCACAGATGTGTACTCATCCCTGAGATACGTTTCAAATTTGGTGCCGTTTCTCTGAAGGTGTCGCACGACAGACCGTCTTATTTTCAAATGCTTGTCTTCATTGTGACAAATGGCAAAGGCTAGGCTACGGTAAAAGCAATTCCCATCAGGTTTTATGCTTTTTATCTTACAGGGACATCCCATGTCATCGAGATCAGTGGTTGCCATTAGGCCTTCGTCAACATTTTCATATTGAAGATCTAAACATGTGCACAGTGCATCCTGGTCCTGGCGAATTAAAGGTTTAAAAGCCTGTTTCTGAAATGTTACATCACTTACAATGACATCATCAGTTGCTTGCACATTACACTGTTGAAAAGACTGTTTGTGCGTACCTGCATCAGTTAGAATGACATCGTCTGTTGCGATTTCCTTTTGCTTAACATCCTTAGTGGGCACTCGTTTCAAAACAACACTGTAGAGCGGTCTACTGTTTATGTTAGAATGAAAAGACTGTTTGTGCGTACCTGCATCGATTAGAATCACATCGTCTGTTGCGATTTCCTTTTGCTTAACATTCTTACTGGGCACTCGTTTCAAAACATCACTGTAGAGCGGTCTGCTGTTGATGTTAGAATGAAAAGACTGTTTGTGCGTACCTGCATCAATTAGAATCACATCGTCTGTTGCGATTTCCTTTTGCTTAACATTCTTACTGGGCACTCGTTTCAAAACATCACTGTAGAGTGGTCTGCTGTTGATGTTAGAACAAGCATTTGTGTCTGGTGTGGTCTGTGAACATCCTGTGCCACATGTGAAATTAGCTGCAACTGTAGACTTACACGACCCACTTACAACTCGTTGACACACTTCAGGCTTACGCTTCACCACATCGCTGTAGAGTGGACGGCAACTTGCAGAGCTCGTTGAACAGCTGGATGAATCGTCCATCTGGGTATCGACGTCAGTTATTACGGTGACTCCAGTTACCTCAAACCTTGGTGTGCTTACGCCAAAAGATCGTGCAAACTCATAAACAAATGTGAACAGGGAGTGTACGGAGCTGAAGTACTCAACACAACTTGTCCTCTTACCTTTCTGGTTGACGTTTCTGTTAGCATGTGAATCAACAAAGGCAAACCTTGCTCCTACATTCACTATAGCATATGTGTTAGCACAAATGGTTAACAAACAAGCATCATTGCTAAACAGTGCCCGCTGCAGTGCTTCATCAAAAGGCATAGCAACATCACGTAAAGCATCATCATACTCCTCAACCTGAATAAATCCAGTGTAAGATTCAGCAAAGTTTATTGCAAAATCACGATTCCACACTTCGTATTGCCTCGGCAATTCAGACACAGCAATGTAACCTCTTCCTTTGTCTCTTATTTTACCTTGTGCACTCATTGACCTGTAAAGAACAGTTCCCTTAATCAAAACATCATCAAGATCTCCAGTTTCCCAGCTCCACACGTTCTTCGTCTTGGACTTCAAAACAGCAGTCAAGCTGATGGCACCACACTGCTTGTTGCGCACATTTCCAAACCGTGAATGGCCTTGATGAAAAGACCCCATCAGCACAGATCTCTCTGGAAAGTCATCAGATTGAGTCAAACAGGAATGATCGTTAGTTACAGTTTGTTCATTGACACAGTATGGCACTGAGTTTCCATAAGAGGCATGAGACTCTGGTAGAGAGTCAGAGAGAGTGATTGGAGACTTTGGCATTTTGTTTATATACGCTCCTGTACACACGTCATTATACACGTCATTATACACGTCGTTATACACGTCGTTATACACGTCGTTATACACGTCGTTATACACGCAGTTTGGCAAGTTTGGCATATCATTTGGCATATCATTTGGCAAAGAGTTTGGCATAGAGTTTGGCAAAGAGTTTGGCAAAGAGTTTGGCAAAGAGTTAGAGACTTTGTTAGAGACTTTGTTAGAGACTTTGTTTTGAGCAGGTGTTTGGGCTTTTTTTTCACGAGGACGCCCAACCTCGTCACAGGACCCCAGGTCAGCTTCTCCTGGACGTGGCATCTGTAACACACAGAGAGTCCATATAAAATATCAAGTCTAACTTAACATTTCCTTAATCATCTCTTACAGTTACACTAATCATTTAAGCAGTTCTAAAATAAACATACTTTCAGAATTGCAGTGCATATATTTATAGCATGGAGATTCTTTAACAACTCCGTAACTTTTTCTATTCCATTATTATAAATTTAAGCTGCACATCATTCTGCAGCATACTGAAAAAATCTGCTACTTCCTCACTGTGAATAACAATTGCAGCAACATTTAAAGTGTACAATGATAATGATAATACACAATCATAATACTTAGGGAAAAAAATGAAGTACAATGGACGCCAGACCTTGTCAGAGGAGCCCTGGTCCTGTGATTGTGATCCCCTGTCAACCCATCTCCTCTTGGCTGCCAGAGACTTTTTGCTCGAACGTGGCATCTGCAAAACACAAAAAACACATACCAGAAATATTGTCAGGTCTAATATGCCACATCTACTTAATTCACTCAAACAGCTACACTGTAATATATTTTATAAGATAGCAATACACACAAACATTCTTCAACAACTTCAAGACAGGCTATTAATTTAAAGGAAATACATTCAAAAGCAAAAAAAAAACAAAACACTGCAATCCATTTATGAATAAAAACTAAGACTAAGGGCTCCTGCACACTGCCTGCACGGCCATTTATATTTTTGGGTCCGATGTTAACAGGTTAGAGCTTGCACAATGCCTGTGTGAGGCACAGCTTGAGCCGTGCCAAAAACTTGTGCATGCTAGAAATAGGACCAATTCCTATTTTACACGCAACACACAAGCGTGTTGGAAGCGTTTCCATTCAAAAGTGAAAGTGAAGAGATGTTTTAACAGGCAGAGGGGCCACCACAGCACAGCAGACAAGACACATTTCTGGTGTTCAGACACAGAAAACACCAAGCAACAGAAACGCCACACAGGCAATGTGCAGGAGCCATAACATTTAACATTTGTTCAACATTACATGCCTTTCAATAAAAACACAATCATAATACTGCTGGATAAATCAAGTTCAGTGCTTACTTGCTTGCATACTCTGCTAGACCTGATATATTGTTTTTCCAATTGAAAATGTCACGTGTCTAATCACTGACATCTTACAAGTGCGGAGACCAGTCACCTCAAGTAGCTTCTGAACGTAGGTCTGCAATGCCTTCACTGCAATGCTAGAGAGCCTCATAGCTAAAAAGGCTCAAGTCTTGTAGGCTACATTTTGATTGCAATAATGCTCAATTCCACAGCCCTCAATCCTGCTTCTCTACCTTCATGTGCAAGGGTAGGTCACTCCACATTCATCAAGAACACTCATGCTTACCTTTCAAAAGCAGGGACACAATCTCAATATCTGCAAAGGATAGAATAACACAAAGCAAATGTAGTAATGTTTTAGAGCCATTATTAATATCAACTCAAACATTATATTGTGCTCTTAATTTGACCTGATATTTCATGCACACACACGAGTAAAAACAAAGCCCAAGAGGCTTGCTTAACATCATTAGGCCTATAAAATGGAACCTTTGTTGTACATATTTACAGTTACACCTTAGACAGATGTTGACCAACTGGAAAAGGCATGACACGGGGATAAAAACGAATTAAAGATGCAAGCAACGTTGAACGGGCCCTCGCACCCCACGCCCGTCGGCGACCGGCAAGGACGGGGTGACTGCAGTTCTCAGGGGATACACTGGAGTAACAATGCACCGTGGCACGATGCACAGTCAATGCAATTCAATATTTGTCAGAGCGAATCATCTGTGATAAAATTAAGAATATATCTTAAGTATCTCTAAGTATCTCTTACTTCTCTTTACATCTAGTAAAGACTGACATAACAACAAAGAATAATCTCCGCTAGCTTAATGCTAATGTACAATGCGAAACACCATAGACAGGCTAACGGAACTAGCATCGCCATAGCGGCGGCAACATCAAACGACCGCGACCTTATACAAACAGCAGCAACACACATAACTATGCATTTATAATGCTCAGACATATGTTCTCTTAACTCTTGAACGATCGGTAAGGCTGATATTTAGCTGAAAAACGACTTCTTCTCTTGAAACTACTACAATCGCAATCGCCACACTGCCACCCTCAGGTGGAGACGTGCATGCCAGAAGCGGCAGCACAGATAGTCTCGGCTATTTTGAATGTATTCTCTCTGTGGCATCAACAAACAGTTGTATAATTATTGTCTCTGTGGCATCAACGTATGTTAAAACAGCTACACCCATCATTACACGTTTAACCAACACACACACACACACCCACACACACACACACACACTGAAAGCCAGCAACCAGAGAGAAATACTTTGGCTCCATCTGCTGGACAAAGTAGCAAACTACGTGCAATGATGATAGAATCAGCGAGACGGTGAAAATTTTCACCTTTACTACCATCACAGGCCAAAGTTGAACGAAAACTCACAATTTTCGCAGGGAGTGATCACAAAGCTCATAAGTCTGTCCTGACAAAATTTTAAGAGACTCTAAACATCCAGTAACAGTAACAGTAACTCTAAACAGACAGTAACAGCAGCTCATACAACAGACACCAGCAAAATCAGACATTTCCTGTTCACAATAGGTGGCGCTACAATAATTGCATGAATATTGACATATGGATGTGTTCAGTTAGGGACCAGTAACAATACTGTAAAGTTTGATGCACTTTGGACTGAATTAAAGCACGTTTAATGCAACTTCCTGTTTCATGGCGCTTCGTGCAAACTTTTAGGGGCCAGAAGACCCACGCCACTTCGACGAAAAGTCAATAAACCACCGTCAAGCCTGGCTTTCAACAACCTATTTCTCAAATTCTGAAGTCAATCTGATAAGGTTAATGCCTGATTTACAAACTCTACCAACACCATTTTTTGTCCAATTTTCGCCGTTGTAATCAAAATAGCAGACTTCCTGTTGGGTTTAGAATATGTCTCCAATTGACTTTTTTGTGCGTCCTGGGATGATACATATATGTGACATATTTCCAGAGTTTTAGACGCAACGGGCTTGAGGGGCTGGTCCGTAGAAGGTGCTACAGAGCCATTTTGCCACGCCCGTGCTTGTGGCCCATATACACTAACAATTTTCGGGCAAACGAATCTTTCTGCAAATTTTCAGGACTTTTCGCGCATGTTTAGACATGCGTAGAATTTTCTAAAGTTCCTGGAAAATAATAATAATAATAATAATAAACAGTACGAAAACAATAGGGTCCTTGCAACTCCGTTGCATGGCCCCGTTTATGCATAAGTTACAATGCAAGTCCAGAACGTCAGTCAAATGATTGAACAGATTTCTCCAATTGAATCATGAAAAGCTTCCAGTTTGAGTCGGAGTGAAAGTCAATCATTGTCAAAAGCAATACTGCATAGAAAAAAAAAAAAAAAACGTGATTAAGCTCAATGTAACGTTACAGCATTTGGATTTCGAAAAATGACCAACGTCTACGTCGGAGACACTCATGTTAGCTTACTGTTTGCTAACTAACGTTAAGCTAGTCCAGATTGAAGCTAACCTGAAAAATATCACACCAAGGCGACATACAACGTATGATACCGCAACTGAATATGCACTTCCTAAATAATATAGTTAAGCTTTCTACAAAAAAAAAGGGACTGACATTTCAAATTTGCGACGTTAATCTTATCGAACATGCTGCTCTGCTAACGTTAATTTAGTTGCTAATTGAAAATTCTCTCTCGTGTCACCAGAATTTCCATCGACAACAGTAAACCAACGTGGTAACAGTAAACGACCAGTTATTAAACTTATACTAGTTTGCACCAATCTGCTCATAATATTAATTGCTGATTAGCACTTTAAGTTAAGACCCCCAGCTAACTTTTCTCAATGTTCACTTAGCTAACGTTAAGTAACGAGCTAACGTTAAGTTAGCTACTTCAAAATATCACTCGACATTAACGTTCATGAAGCGAACTAATGTCACTCTCCAGAGACACCAACTAATATATAATGTTATAACCTCATAACTGCTAGTTTACTCATACTTAGTATATGTAGGTCAATGCCAAATATACAAACATCAGTCAATTACCTTCAGATCTTCAAAAACGTATTACTCGCTGATGGCAATCAGGTGAAAGGAAGCGCTTCTTCTTCTTCTTCTTGATTTCCGGCAGGCTGTACGCTATCCAGCGTAATGCTGCCCTCCACCGGTCATACCCAGAACTACTTAACTAAATTTTCATATACAATACAATCCAGCAGAGTGCGAATAAGGAAGCGCTTCTGTTTCTCGTCGTAATGAAAGTCTTCTTCTTCTTCTGTTTCTTGGCAGATGACTATTTTGTAGTATACCGCCACCAATTGTACAGGAGTGTGTAATACCATGAACGTAATGGAGTCTAGGCTTATATTAAACAAAAAAAAAAAAATACATAAATAAATAAATAAATTATATTCTTTTCATTAAACCAGTATTATTAAGACAAATAAATAAAGCTTTCAGTGTCTCACTTGTCATGCCCTTTTCTTCCAGAATTTCATTAATTGAATTCTCCCCTTCCATTTCTTGCCAGATTAATCTATTATCATTATACTTCTCAAACTTAAAGAGTACATGATCAACATGTTCTTCTCTGACTTGGCACACTATGCATAAACCTTTACCCTTTCCTACTATATGTAAGGTAGAGTTTAGTCCTGTATGCCCTACCCTAAGTCTAGTATAGACCATTTCTTCTCTTCTGCTTAGACTCAGCAAATTAAGCCTTTTCCCTGTCACATTCCTCTGATATGTATGGTAGTGTCTTGCATTAAACTTTGCATCCCATTCCCTTTGCCATTTTTGTATAATTACTGATTTAATAATGGATTTGACTTCTCACTTTCCCATTGGAACATTAATTCCTATATATTTGTTTTCCAACATCTTTTTTGCAATTTTATCTGCCTCTTCATTACCTTTAATGCCTATATGAGCTGGAACCCAACAAAACTGCATAATGATTCCAAGGTTCCTGAGCTGCAGTAACAGATATTTAATTTCAATAATCAAATCTTCCCTTGAAGAGTGACCTGTATCTAGACTATGTAAAGCTGCCATGACGTCTGTACAGATTACATTTCGCAATGGTTTAACCTCTTCGATCCACCTAAGGGCTGTTATTATCCCACCTCTTTTGGTACCTCTTTGCTGCTTCTCTCTCTGACCAAAGCAGCGCTTCGGCCGCAGCATTTAATCTCGCTCCAATCCTCGCATTTGTTACTTTGTTTCTGTCAAACCAGACAAACGCAGCCCCTTGACCCAGATGTCCCTGCACCTGGAATTGATAGATCTCTTCACCAGGTGCCAAAGCATAGGCGCCGATTTATGTTTGCCTCCATGGGTGCTCATGAGCGCACTCCCTTTTTTTAAAAAAAAAATAGCCGTTTCGCATTTCAGAACCTTCGACAGCAGCCGACACGAACACACGCATATAGACTCGATACTAAAGCCGTAAAGTAGACTTCTTTTCAGGACAGCCCATTCTTCAAAAATACAGATAGGATTGGAGATGAGAGGTTGAACTAAATGCCATCTACATAGTCTCAACCCCATCGGGAGGATGCTCAAAAATGTAGGTGACCTTTGACCTCTACGGGGTATTGCAATTAGCAACCATCCATTTTGGCCTGTAGCTCTTGATGTGTTTGGAATTAAAATGTACTAATGTTGTCTGGTAATGCTGTTAGACGTCCTTAGGCCGACCCACGTCAACTTGTGATGTCATCGTAATTGATTCGGCCGCCATATTGGATTTAATCAGAAACATCAAAACGTTTTCACAGGTCACAAATTTCATCTGATCTTCACCAAAATTGGAACAGGCCATCTTCGGACCATGCCTTATCGATGCATTGCTTTCTGGAACAATTGGCAAAAGCATTCGCCAAACAGGAAGTGACCTTATATCTCAACCAATCCTGGCTTTTTTGGCTCGAAACCTGCTGTGACTGCTTAATGCTTTATGTCTGATGCGACTGCATTGAGTTACATGGCAAATCTGCGCTGCCGAACTTTCTGCTTGGCCACCTCAATGCTGCTTGCAGCTTTAATTGGTGGCCAAGCAGCGAAGCTGCGTAGGACACCTATTGTGATTGTACGTTTTCTTCCCTATTATTATTATTATTATTCCGCCATGGGAGTCTATGGCAGCCCATAGAACCGTATGGTAAAAAGTTGTCAAATTTTGCACACAGCTTAAGGACAGTCTCAACATTACTTTGACTGAGTTTCATGTAAGCACTAACCACGCTCTAGCGCCACCAACGGGTCAAAGTTTGAAGTACATTTGTGCATGTAACTTTTGAACTGTATGTCCGATTTTTGAAAACAAGGTATCCTCGGCATCCTTGGACCAAGCCGAGTTCAACGCACCATATGGCGTCAATTTCCGTCATGATGGATTTTCCGCTATTTTGGATTTCATCAAAAACACGAAAAAAGTTTCAGCGGTCACAAATTTTGTCCGATTCTCACGAAAATAGGCACACACCGTCTTCTGACCAATGCGCACAAAAGTTATCAGAAGGAATCTTCAGATTCGAAACCGTTCGGCCGTAACAGCCAATCAAAATTGGCGGCGAAGGCGCCGTTTTCCATTTGAGCTCATATCTCGGCAACGCTTCGGTGCAATGAAACCAAATTTGGTACCACGCTTCCAGATACTGTCCCGAGTGCACGACAAAAATCTGGTGTCCTGTTGCCACTAGGGGGCGCTATAATTAGCAAAACATTGTTTTTGCTCATATCTCTTGATGCGTTTTTATTTGAAATGAAATTGTGATATCCGCACATACCATGGGTTGCCCCAGTGACAGTTCATACCGACTTTTCGCGTTAGCCAATCGCAGTCGCCGGCAACGCCGCCAAACAGGAAGTTTTCTTATATCTCGGCGACGCTTTGACTTCCGAAGACCAAACTCGGTCACACGCTTCCACACTCCGTTAGAAGTGCGCAATAAAAAATTGGTGTCATTCGGCCACTAGGGGGCGATGTAATTAGCAAAATTGCGTTTTTGCTTATAACTTTTGACCCGTATGCCTGATATTCAAAAACTTGGTACTGTTGGACTCCTTGGATCATGCCGAGATCGACGATACCTATGATGTTAATTTCGCCCCATTGGAATTTCCGCCATTTTGGATTTGATCAAAAACACTTCAAAGTTTTCACGGGTCACAAATTTTGTCCCATCGACACCAAACTTCACACACGTCATCTACGGACCGTGCTTCATTAACGCATTACTTTTTGTCTTCGGAACTAAAACCGTTCTCCCGTAACAGCCAATTGAAATTTGCGGCGAAGCCCCTAACAGGAAGTGAGCTCATATCTCAGCAGCCCTTGCATGTATCAAAGCCAAACTCGATGCATGGACTCAGGACCCGATCAGGGGGACGCTCAAGAAATTTTGGCGACCTTTGACCTCTAGGGGGCGCTGCAATTAGCAACCATGCATTTTGGCCTGCAGCTGTTGATGTGTTTGGAATTAAAATGTACTAATGGTGTCTGGTAATACTGTTAGACGTCCTTAGGCCGACCCACGTCAACTTGTGATGTCATCGTAATTGATTCGGCCGCCATATTGGATTTAATCAGAAACATCAAAACGTTTTCACAGGTCACAAATTTCATCTGATCTTCACCAAAATTGGAACAGGCCATCTTCGGACCATGCCTTATCAATGTGTTTGCTTTCTGGAGCAATTGGCAAAAGCATTCGCCAAACAGGAAGTGACCTTATATCTCAACCGATCCTGGCTTTTTTGGCTCGAAACCTGCTGTGACTGCTTAATGCTTTATGTCTGATGCAACTGCATTGAGTTACGTGGCAAATCTGCACTGCTGAACATTCTGCTTGGCCACCTCAATGCTGCTTGCAGCTTTAATTATTATTATTATTTTTCCGCCATGGGAGTCTATGGCAGCCCATAGAACCGTATGGTAAAAAGTTGTCAAATTTTGCACACAGCTTAAGGACAGTCTCAACTTTACATTGACTGAGTTTCATGTAAGCACTAACCACGCTCTAGCGCCACCAACGGGTCAAAGTTTGAAGTACATTTGTGCATGTAACTTTTGAACCGTATGTCCGATTTTTGAAAACAAGGTATCCTCGGCATCCTTGGACCACGCCGGGTTCAACGCACCATATGGCGTCAATTTCGGCCATGATGGATTTTCCGCCATTTTGGATTTCATCAAAAACACGAAAAAAGTTTCAGCGGTCACAAATTTTGTCCGATTCTCACGAAAATTGGCACACACCGTCTTCTGACCAATGCGCACAAAAGTTATCAGAAGTCATCTTCAGATTCGAAACCGTTTGGCCGTAACAGCCAATCAAAATTGGCGGCGAAGGCGCCGTTTTCCATTTGAGCTCATATCTCGGCAACGTTTTGGTGCAATGAAACCAAATTTGGTACCACGCTTCCAGACTCTGTCCCAAGTGCACGATAAAAATCTGGTGTCATTTCTCCACTAGGGGGCGCTATAATTAGCAAAACATTGTTTTTGCTCATATCTCTTGATGCGTTTTTATTTGAAATGAAATTACGATATCCACAGATACCGTGGGTTGCCCCAGTGACAGTTCATGCCGACTTTTCGCGTTAGCCAATCGCAGTCGGCGGCAACGCCGCCAAACAGGAAGTTTTCTTATATCTCGGCGACGCTTTGACTTCCGAAGACCAAACTCGGTCACACGCTTCGACACTCCCCTAGAAGTGCGCAATGAAAATTTGGTGTCATTCGGCCACTAGGGGGCGATGTAATTAGCAAAATTGCGTTTTCGCTTATAACTTTTGACCCGTATGCCTGATATTCAAAAACTTGGTACTGTTGGACTCCTTGGATCATGCCGAGATCGACGATACCTATGATGTTAATTTCGCCCCATTGGAATTTCCGCCATTTTGGATTTTATCGAAAACACTTCAAAGTTTTCACGGGTCACAACTTTTGTCCGATCGACACCAAACTTCACACACGTCATCTACGGACCGTGCTTCATTAATGCGTTACTTTTTGTCTTCGGAACTAAAACCGTTCTCCCGTAACAGCCAATCGAAATTTGCGGCGAAGCCCCTAACAGGAAGTGAGCTCATATCTCAGCAGCCCTTGCGTGTATCAAAGCCAAACTCGGTACATGGACTCAGGACCCGATCAGGGGAACGCTCAATAAATTTTGGCGACCTATGACCTCTAGGGGGCGCTGCAATTAGCAACCATGCATTTTGGCCTGTAGCTGTTGATGTCTTTGGAATTAAAATGTACTAATGGTGTCTGGTTATACTGTTAGACGTCATTAGGCCGACCCACGTCAACTTGTGATGTCATCGTAATTGATTCGGCCGCCATATTGGATTTAATCAGAAACATCAAAACATTTTCACAGGTCACAAATTTCATCTGATCTTCACCAAAATTGGAACAGGCCATCTTCGGACCATGCCTTATCGATGTATTTGCTTTCTGGGACAACTGGCAAAAGCATTCGCCAAACAGGATCCTGGCTTTTTTGGCTCGAAACCTGCTGTGACTGCTTAATGCTTTATGTCTGATGCGACTGCATTGAGTTACATGGCAAATCTGCGCTGCCGAACTTCCTGCTTGGCCACCTCAATGCTGCTTGCAGCTTTAATTGGTGGCCAAGCAGCGAAGCTGCGTAGGACACCTATTGTGTTTGTACGTTTTCTTCCCTATTATTATTATTATTATTCCGCCATGGGAGTCTATGGCAGCCCATAGAACCGTATGGTAAAAAGTTGTCAAATTTTGCACACAGCTTAAGGACAGTCTCAACATTACTTTGACTGAGTTTCATGTAAGCACTAACCACGCTCTAGCGCCACCAACGGGTCAAAGTTTGAAGTACATTTGTGCATGTAACTTTTGAACCGTATGTCCGATTTTTGAAAACAAGGTATCCTCGGCATCCTTGGACCAAGCCGAGTTCAACGCACCATATGGCGTCAATTTCCGTCATGATGGATTTTCCGCCATTTTGGATTTCATCAAAAACACGAAAAAAGTTTCAGCGGTCACAAATTTTGTCCGATTCTCACGAAAATTGGCACAGACCGTCTTCTGACCAATGCGCACAAAAGTTATCAGAAGGAATCTTCAGATTCGAAACCGTTTGGCCGTAACAGCCAATCAAAATTGGCGGCGAAGGCGCCGTTTTCCATTTGAGCTCTTATCTCGGCAACGTTTTGGTGCAATGAAACCAAATTTGGTACCACGCTTCCAGACTCTGTCCCAAGTGCACGATAACAATCTGGTGTCATTTCTCCACTAGGGGGCGCTATAATTAGCAAAACATTGTTTTTGCTCATATCTCTTGATGCGTTTTTATTTGAAATGAAATTGCGATATCCGCACATACCGTGGGTTGCCCCAGTGACAGTTCATGCCAACTTTTCGCGTTAGCCAATCGCAGTCGGCGGCGACGCCGCCAAACAGGAAGTTTTCTCATATCTCGGTGACGCTTTGACTTCCGAAGACCAAACTCGGTCACACGCTTCGACACCCCCTTAGAAGTGCGCAATAAAAATTTGGTGTCATTCGGCCACTAGGGGGCGATGTCATTAGCAAAATTGCGTTTTTGCTTATAACTTTTGACTCGTATGCCTGATATTCAAAAACTTGGTACCGTTGGACTCCTTGGATCATGCCGAGATCGTCGATACCTATGTTGTTAATTTCGCCCCATAGGATTTTCCGCCATTTCGGATTTTATCGAAAACACTTAAAAGTTTTCACGGGTCACAAATTTTGTCCCATCGACACCAAACTTCACACACGTCATCTACGGACCGTGCTTCATTAACGCGTTACTTTTTGTCTTCGGAACTAAAACCGTTCTCCCGTAACAGCCAATCGAAATTTGCGGCGAAGCCCCTAACAGGAAGTGAGCTCATATCTCAGCAGCCCTTCCGTTTATCAAAGCCAAACTCGGTGCATGGACTCAGAACCCGATCAGGGGGACGCTCAAGAAATTTTGGCGACCTTTGACCTCTAGGGGGCGCTGCAATTAGCAACCATGCATTTTGGCTTGCAGCTGTTGATGTGTTTGGAATTAAAATGTACTAATGGTGTCTGGTAATACTGTTAGACGTCCTCAGGCCGACCCAGGTCAACTTGTGATGTCATCGTAATTGATTCGGCCGCCATATTGGATTTAATCAGAAACATCAAAACGTTTTCACAGGTCACAAATTTCATCTGATCTTCACCAAAATTGGAACAGGCCATCTTCGGACCATGCCTTATCGATGCATTGCTTTCTGGAGCAATTGGCAAAAGCATTCGCCAAACAGGAAGTGAACTTATATCTCAACCGATCCTGGCTTTTTTGGCTCGAAACCTGCTGTGACTGCTTAATGCTTTATGTCTGATGCGACTGCATTGAGTTACGTGACAAATCTGCACTGCTGAACGTTCTGCTTGGCCACCTCAATGCTGCTTGCAGCTTTAATTGGTGGCCAAGCAGCGAAGCTGCGTAGGACACCTATTGTGTTTGTACGTTTTCTTCCCTATTATTATTATTATTCCGCCATGGGAGTCTATGGCAGCCCCTAGAACCGTATGGTAAAAAGTTGTGAAATTTTGCACACAGCTTAAGGACAGTCTCTACATTAATTTGACCAAGTTTCATGTAAGCACTACCCACGCTCTAGCGCCACCAACTGCTCAAACTTTGAAGTACATTTCTGCAAGTGACTTTTGAACCGTGTGTCCGAAATTTGAAAACAAGGTATCCTTGGAATCCTTGGATCAAGCCGAGTTCAACGCACCCTATGGCACCAATTTCCGCCATGATGGATTTTCCGCCATTTTGGATTTTATCAAAAACTTTCAAAACGCTTCTTCTGTCACAAA
The DNA here is from genome assembly GCF_963514085.1 of Chelon labrosus. Taxonomy (NCBI): domain Eukaryota; kingdom Metazoa; phylum Chordata; class Actinopteri; order Mugiliformes; family Mugilidae; genus Chelon; species Chelon labrosus. The sequence continues at coordinate 28,393,871 of NC_140358.1, forward strand.
TTTTGTCCGATGGACACCAAACTTCACACACGTCATCTACCGACCATGCTTCCTTAACGCATTACTTTTTGTCTTCGGAACTATAAGCGGTCGCCCGTAACAGCCAATCGAAATCGGCGGCGAAGGCGCCGTTTTCCATTTGAGCTCATATCTCGGCAACGCTTTGGTGCAATGAAACCAAATTTGGTACCACGCTTCCAGACTCTGTCCCAAGTGCACGGCACAAATCTGGTGTCCTGTTGCCACTAGGGGGCGCTATAATTAGCAAAACATTGTTTTTGCTCATATCTCTTGATGCGTTTTTATTTGAAATGAAATTGCGATATCCACACATACCGTGGGTTGCCACAGTGACAGTTCATGCCAACTTTTCGCGTTAGCCAATCGCAGTCGGCGGCAACGCCGCCAAACAGGAAGTTTTCTTATATCTCGGCGACGCTTTGACTTCCGAAGACCAAACTCGGTCACGCGCTTCGACACTCCGTTAGAAGTGCGCAATAAAAATTTGGTGTAATTCGGCCACTAGGGGGCGCTGTAATTAGCAAAATTGCGTTTTTGCTTATAACTTTTGACCCGTATGCCTGATATTCAAAAACTTGGTACTGTTGGACTCCTTGGATCATGCCGAGATCAACGATACCTATGATGTTAATTTCGCCCAGTTGGATTCTCCGCCATTTTGGATTTTATCAAAAACACTTAAAAGTTTTCACGGGTCACAACTTTTGTCCGATCGACACCAAACTTCACACACGTCATCTACGGACCGTGCTTCATTAACGCATTACTTTTTGTCTTCGGAACTAAAACCGTTCGCCCGTAACAGCCAATCGAAATTTGCGGCGAAGCTGCCAACAGGAAGTGAGCTCATATCTCAGCAACCCTTGCATCTATCCAAGCCAAACTCGGTGCATGGACTCAGGACCCGATCAGGGGGACGCTCAAGAAATGTTGGCGACCTTTGACCTCTAGGGGGCGCTGCAATTAGCAACCATGCATTTTGGCCTGTAGCTGTTGATGTGTTTGGAACTAATGGTGTCTGGTAATACTGTTAGACATCCTTAGGCCGACCCAGGTCAACTTGTGATGTCATCGTGATTGATTCAACCGCCATATTGGATTTAATCAAAAACACGAACAAGTTTTCACAGGTCACAAATTTCATCTGATCTTCACCAAAATTGGAACAGGCCATCTTCAGACCATGCCTTATCAATGCATTGCTTTTTGGAACAATTGGCACAAGCATTCGCCCGTAACAGCCTATCAAAATCAGTGGCGAAGCCGCCAAACAGGAAGTGAGCTCATATCTCCGCAACCCTTTCATTTATTATAACCAAACTTAGTACATAGTCTCAACCCCATCAGGAGGATGCTCAGAAATGTTTGGTGACCTTTGACCTCTTGGGGGTATTGCAATTAGCAACCATGCATTTTGGCCTGTAGCTGCTTTTGTCCTTAGAATTAAAACACATATGTCTGATGCCACTGCATCATGCAACTTACATGGCAAATCTGGACTGCTGAACGTTCTGCTTGGCCACCTCAATGCTGCTTGCAGCTTTAATTATTGGTGGCCAAGCAGCGAAGCTGCGTAGGACACCTATTGTGTTTGTACGTTTTCTTCCCTATTATTATTATTATTCCGCCATGGGAGTCTATGGCAGCCCATAGAACCGTATGGTAAAAAGTTGTGAAATTTTGCACACAGCTTAAGGACAGTCTCAACATTACTTTGACTGAGTTTCATGTAAGCACTAACCACGCTCTAGCGCCACCAACGGGTCAAAGTTTGAAGTACATTTGTGCATGTAACTTTTGAACCGTATGTCCGATTTTTGAAAACAAGGTATCCTCGGCATCCTTGGACCACGCCGAGTTCAACGCACCATATGGCGTCAATTTCCGCCATGATGGATTTTCCGCCATTTTGGATTTCATCAAAAACCTTTCAAAGTTTTCACAGGTCACAAATTTGGTCCGATCGACGCCAAACTTCAAACACGTCATCAACAGACCATGCTTCCTTAACGCATTACTTTTTGTCTTCGGAACTACAAGCGGTCGCCCGTAACAGCCAATCAAAATCGGCGGCGAAGGCGCCGTTTTCCATTTGAGCCCATATCTCGGCAACGCTTTGGTGCAATGAAACCAAATTTGGTACCACGCTTCCAGACTCTGTCTTAAGGGCACGGCAAAAATCTGGTGTCCTGTCGCCACTAGGGGGCGCTATAATTAGCAAAACATTGTTTTTGCTCATATCTCTTGATGCGTTTTTATTTGAAATGAAATTGTGATATCCGCACATACCGTGGGTTGCCCCAGTGACAGTTCATGCCAACTTTTCGCGTTAGCCAATCGCAGTCGGCGGCAACGCAGCCAAACAGGAAGTTTTCTTATATCTCGGCGACGCTTTGACTTCCGAAGACCAAACTCGGTCACGGGCTTCGACACTCCCTCAGAAGTGCGCAATAAAAACTCGGTGTCATTCGGCCACTAGGGGGCGATGTAATTAGCAAAATTGCGTTTTTGCTTATAACTTTTGACCCCTATGCCTGATATTCAAAAACTTGGTACTGTTGGACTCCTTGGATCATGCCGAGATCGACGATACCTATGATGTTAATTTCGCCCCATTGGAATTTCCGCCATTTTGGATTTGATCAAAAACACTTCAAAGTTTTCACGGGTCACAAATTTTGTCCGATCGACACCAAACTTCACACACGTCATCTACGGACCAAGCTTCATTAATGCATTGCTTTTTGTCTTCGGAACTAAAACCGTTCTCCCGTAACAGCCAATCGAAATTTGCGGCGAAGCCCCTAACAGGAAGTGAGCTCATATCTCAGCAGCCCTTGCGTGTATCAAAGCCAAACTCGGTGCATGGACTCAGGACCCGATCAGGGGGACGCTCAAGAAATTTTGGCGACCTTTGACCTCTAGGGGGCGCTGCAATTAGCAACCATGCATTTTGGCCTGCAGCTGTTGATGTGTTTGGAATTCAAATGTACTAATGGTGTCTGGTAATACTGTTAGACGTCCTTAGGCCGACCCAGGTCAACTTGTGATGTCATCGTAATTGATTCGGCCGCCATATTGGATTCAATCAGAAACATCAAAACGTTTTCACAGGTCACAAATTTCATCTGATCTTCACCAAAATTGGAACAGGCCATCTTCAGACCATGCCTTATCGATGCATTGCTTTCTGGAGCAATTGGCAAAAGCATTCGCCAAACAGGAAGTGACCTTATATCTCAACCGATCCTGGCTTTTTTGGCTTGAAACCTGCTGTGACTGCTTAATGCTTTATGTCTGATGCGACTGCATTGAGTTACGTGGCAAATCTGCACTGCTGAACTTTCTGCTTGGCCACCTCAATGCTGCTTGCAGCTTTAATTATTATTATTATTTTTCCGCCATGGGAGTCTATGGCAGCCCATAGAACCGTATGGTAAAAAGTTGTCAAATTTTGCACACAGCTTAAAGACAGTCTCAACTTTACATTGACTGAGTTTCATGTAAGCACTAACCACGCTCTAGCGCCACCAACGGGTCAAAGTTTGAAGTACATTTGTGCATGTAACTTTTGAACCGTATGTCCGATTTTTGAAAACAAGGTATCCTCGGCATCCTTGGACCACGCCGGGTTCAACGCACCATATGGCGTCAATTTCGGCCATGATGGATTTTCCGCCATTTTGGATTTCATCAAAAACACGAAAAAAGTTTCAGCGGTCACAAATTTTGTCCGATTCTCACGAAAATTGGCACACACCGTCTTCTGACCAATGCGCACAAAAGTTATCAGAAGTCATCTTCAGATTCGAAACCGTTTGGCCGTAACAGCCAATCAAAATTGGCGGCGAAGGCGCCGTTTTCCATTTGAGCTCATATCTCGGCAACGTTTTGGTGCAATGAAACCAAATTTGGTACCACGCTTCCAGACTCTGTCCCAAGTGCACGATAAAAATCTGGTGTCATTTCTCCACTAGGGGGCGCTATAATTAGCAAAACATTGTTTTTGCTCATATCTCTTGATGCGTTTTTATTTGAAATGAAATTACGATATCCACAGATACCGTGGGTTGCCCCAGTGACAGTTCATGCCGACTTTTCGCGTTAGCCAATCGCAGTCGGCGGCAACGCCGCCAAACAGGAAGTTTTCTTATATCTCGGCGACGCTTTGACTTCCGAAGACCAAACTCGGTCACACGCTTCGACACTCCCCTAGAAGTGCGCAATGAAAATTTGGTGTCATTCGGCCACTAGGGGGCGATGTAATTAGCAAAATTGCGTTTTCGCTTATAACTTTTGACCCGTATGCCTGATATTCAAAAACTTGGTACTGTTGGACTCCTTGGATCATGCCGAGATCGACGATACCTATGATGTTAATTTCGCCCCATTGGAATTTCCGCCATTTTGGATTTTATCGAAAACACTTCAAAGTTTTCACGGGTCACAACTTTTGTCCGATCGACACCAAACTTCACACACGTCATCTACGGACCGTGCTTCATTAATGCGTTACTTTTTGTCTTCGGAACTAAAACCGTTCTCCCGTAACAGCCAATCGAAATTTGCGGCGAAGCCCCTAACAGGAAGTGAGCTCATATCTCAGCAGCCCTTGCGTGTATCAAAGCCAAACTCGGTACATGGACTCAGGACCCGATCAGGGGAACGCTCAATAAATTTTGGCGACCTATGACCTCTAGGGGGCGCTGCAATTAGCAACCATGCATTTTGGCCTGTAGCTGTTGATGTCTTTGGAATTAAAATGTACTAATGGTGTCTGGTTATACTGTTAGACGTCATTAGGCCGACCCACGTCAACTTGTGATGTCATCGTAATTGATTCGGCCGCCATATTGGATTTAATCAGAAACATCAAAACATTTTCACAGGTCACAAATTTCATCTGATCTTCACCAAAATTGGAACAGGCCATCTTCGGACCATGCCTTATCGATGTATTTGCTTTCTGGAACAACTGGCAAAAGCATTCGCCAAACAGGATCCTGGCTTTTTTGGCTCGAAACCTGCTGTGACTGCTTAATGCTTTATGTCTGATGCGACTGCATTGAGTTACATGGCAAATCTGCGCTGCCGAACTTCCTGCTTGGCCACCTCAATGCTGCTTGCAGCTTTAATTGGTGGCCAAGCAGCGAAGCTGCGTAGGACACCTATTGTGTTTGTACGTTTTCTTCCCTATTATTGGTGGCCAAGCAGCGAAGCTGCGTAGGACACCTATTGTGTTTGTACGTTTTCTTCCCTATTATTGGTGGCCAAGCAGCGAAGCTGCGTAGGACACCTATTGTGATTGTACGTTTTCTTCCCTATTATTATTGGTGGCCAAGCAGCGAAGCTGCGTAGGACACCTATTGTGATTGTACGTTTTCTTCCCTATTATTATTATTATTATTCCGCCATGGGAGTCTATGGCAGCCCATAGAACCGTATGGTAAAAAGTTGTGAAATTTTGCACACAGCTTAAGGACAGTCTCAACTTTACTTTGACTGAGTTTCATGTAAGCACTAACCACGCTCTAGCGCCACCAACGGGTCAAAGTTTGAAGTACATTTGTGCATGTAACTTTTGAACCGTATGTCCGATTTTTGAAAACAAGGTATCCTCGGCATCCTTGGACCAAGCCGAGTTCAACGCACCATATGGCGTCAATTTCCGTCATGATGGATTTTCCGCCATTTTGGATTTCATCAAAAACACGAAAAAAGTTTCAGCGGTCACAAATTTTGTCCGATTCTAACGAAAATTGGCACAGACCGTCTTCTGACCAATGCGCACAAAAGTTATCAGAAGGAATCTTCAGATTCGAAACCGTTTGGCCGTAACAGCCAATCAAAATTGGCGGCGAAGGCGCCGTTTTCCATTTGAGCTCATATCTCGGCAACGTTTTGGTGCAATGAAACCAAATTTGGTACCACGCTTCCAGACTCTGTCCCAAGTGCACGATAAAAATCTGGTGTCATTTCTCCACTAGGGGGCGCTATAATTAGCAAAACATTGTTTTTGCTCATATCTCTTGATGCGTTTTTATTTGAAATGAAATTGCGATATCCGCAGATACCGTGGGTTGCCCCAGTGACAGTTCATGCCAACTTTTCGCGTTAGCCAATCGCAGTCGCCGGCAACGCCGCCAAACAGGAAGTTTTCTTATATCTCGGCGACGCTTTGACTTCCGAAGACCAAATTCGGTCACGCGCTTCGACACTCCGTTAGAAGTGCGCAATAAAAATTTGGTGTCATTCGGCCACTAGGGGGCGATGTAATTAGCAAAATTGCGTTTTTGCTTATAACTTTTGACCCGTATGCCTGATATTCAAAAACTTGGTACTGTTGGACTCCTTGGATCATGCCGAGATCGACGATACCTATGATGTTAATTTCGCCCCATTGGAATTTCCGCCATTTTGGATTTGATCAAAAACACTTCAAAGTTTTCACGGGTCACAAATTTTGTCCCATCGACACCAAACTTCCCACACGTCATCTACGGACCGTGCTTCATTAACGCATTACTTTTTGTCTTCGGAACTATAACCGTTCTCCCGTAACAGCCAATTGAAATTTGCGGCGAAGCCCCTAACAGGAAGTGAGCTCATATCTCAGCAACCCTTGCGTGTATCAAAGCCAAACTCGGTGCATGGACTCAGGACCCGATCAGGGGGACGCTCAAGAAATTTCGGCGACCTTTGACCTCTAGGGGGCGCTGCAAGTAGCAACCATGCATTTTGGCCTGTAGCTGTTGATGTGTTTGGAATTAAAATGTACTAATGGTGTCTGGTAATACTGTTAGACGTCCTCAGGCCGACCCAGGTCAACTTGTGATGTCATCGTAATTGATTCGGCCGCCATATTGGATTTAATCAGAAACATCAAAACGTTTTCACAGGTCACAAATTTCATCTGATCTTCACCAAAATTGGAACAGGCCATCTTCGGACCATGCCTTATCAATGTATTTGCTTTCTGGAACAACTGGCAAAAGCATTCGCCAAACAGGAAGTGACCTTATATCTCAACCGATCCTTGTTTTTTTGGCTTGAAACCTGCTGTGACTGCTTAATGCTTTATGTCTGATGCGACTGCATTGAGTTACATGGCAAATCTGCACTGCTGAACTTTCTGCTTGGCCACCTCAATGCTGCTTGCAGCTTTAATTATTATTATTATTATTATTATTTTTCCGCCATGGGAGTCTATGGCAGCCCATAGAACCGTATGGTAAAAAGTTGTCAAATTTTGCACACAGCTTAAGGACAGTCTCAACTTTACATTGACTGAGTTTCATGTAAGCACTAACCACGCTCTAGCGCCACCAACGGGTCAAAGTTTGAAGTACATTTGTGCATGTAACTTTTGAACCGTATGTCCGATTTTTGAAAACAAGGTATCCTCGGCATCCTTGGACCACGCCGGGTTCAACGCACCATATGGCGTCAATTTCGGCCATGATGGATTTTCCGCCATTTTGGATTTCATCAAAAACACGAAAAAAGTTTCAGCGGTCACAAATTTTGTCCGATTCTCACGAAAATTGGCACACACCGTCTTCTGACCAATGCGCACAAAAGTTATCAGAAGTCATCTTCAGATTCGAAACCGTTTGGCCGTAACAGCCAATCAAAATTGGCGGCGAAGGCGCCGTTTTCCATTTGAGCTCATATCTCGGCAACGTTTTGGTGCAATGAAACCAAATTTGGTACCACGCTTCCAGACTCTGTCCCAAGTGCACGATAAAAATCTGGTGTCATTTCTCCACTAGGGGGCGCTATAATTAGCAAAACATTGTTTTTGCTCATATCTCTTGATGCGTTTTTATTTGAAATGAAATTACGATATCCACAGATACCGTGGGTTGCCCCAGTGACAGTTCATGCCGACTTTTCGCGTTAGCCAATCGCAGTCGGCGGCAACGCCGCCAAACAGGAAGTTTTCTTATATCTCGGCGACGCTTTGACTTCCGAAGACCAAACTCGGTCACACGCTTCGACACTCCCCTAGAAGTGCGCAATGAAAATTTGGTGTCATTCGGCCACTAGGGGGCGATGTAATTAGCAAAATTGCGTTTTCGCTTATAACTTTTGACCCGTATGCCTGATATTCAAAAACTTGGTACTGTTGGACTCCTTGGATCATGCCGAGATCGACGATACCTATGATGTTAATTTCGCCCCATTGGAATTTCCGCCATTTTGGATTTTATCGAAAACACTTCAAAGTTTTCACGGGTCACAACTTTTGTCCGATCGACACCAAACTTCACACACGTCATCTACGGACCGTGCTTCATTAATGCGTTACTTTTTGTCTTCGGAACTAAAACCGTTCTCCCGTAACAGCCAATCGAAATTTGCGGCGAAGCCCCTAACAGGAAGTGAGCTCATATCTCAGCAGCCCTTGCGTGTATCAAAGCCAAACTCGGTACATGGACTCAGGACCCGATCAGGGGAACGCTCAATAAATTTTGGCGACCTATGACCTCTAGGGGGCGCTGCAATTAGCAACCATGCATTTTGGCCTGTAGCTGTTGATGTCTTTGGAATTAAAATGTACTAATGGTGTCTGGTTATACTGTTAGACGTCATTAGGCCGACCCACGTCAACTTGTGATGTCATCGTAATTGATTCGGCCGCCATATTGGATTTAATCAGAAACATCAAAACATTTTCACAGGTCACAAATTTCATCTGATCTTCACCAAAATTGGAACAGGCCATCTTCGGACCATGCCTTATCGATGTATTTGCTTTCTGGAACAACTGGCAAAAGCATTCGCCAAACAGGATCCTGGCTTTTTTGGCTCGAAACCTGCTGTGACTGCTTAATGCTTTATGTCTGATGCGACTGCATTGAGTTACATGGCAAATCTGCGCTGCCGAACTTCCTGCTTGGCCACCTCAATGCTGCTTGCAGCTTTAATTGGTGGCCAAGCAGCGAAGCTGCGTAGGACACCTATTGTGTTTGTACGTTTTCTTCCCTATTATTATTATTATTATTCCGCCATGGGAGTCTATGGCAGCCCATAGAACCGTATGGTAAAAAGTTGTCAAATTTTGCACACAGCTTAAGGACAGTCTCAACATTACTTTGACTGAGTTTCATGTAAGCACTAACCACGCTCTAGCGCCACCAACGGGTCAAAGTTTGAAGTACATTTGTGCATGTAACTTTTGAACCGTATGTCCGATTTTTGAAAACAAGGTATCCTCGGCATCCTTGGACCAAGCCGAGTTCAACGCACCATATGGCGTCAATTTCCGTCATGATGGATTTTCCGCCATTTTGGATTTCATCAAAAACACGAAAAAAGTTTCAGCGGTCACAAATTTTGTCCGATTCTCACGAAAATTGGCACAGACCGTCTTCTGACCAATGCGCACAAAAGTTATCAGAAGGAATCTTCCGATTCGAAACCGTTTGGCCGTAACAGCCAATCAAAATTGGCGGCGAAGGCGCCGTTTTCCATTTGAGCTCTTATCTCGGCAACGTTTTGGTGCAATGAAACCAAATTTGGTACCACGCTTCCAGACTCTGTCCCAAGTGCACGATAAAAATCTGGTGTCATTTCTCCACTAGGGGGCGCTATAATTAGCAAAACATTGTTTTTGCTCATATCTCTTGATGCGTTTTTATTTGAAATGAAATTGCGATATCCGCAGATACCGTGGGTTGCCCCAGTGACAGTTCATGCCAACTTTTCGCGTTAGCCAATCGCAGTCGCCGGCAACGCCGCCAAACAGGAAGTTTTCTTATATCTCGGCGACGCTTTGACTTCCGAAGACCAAACTCGGTCACGGGCTTCGACACTCCCCTAGAAGTGCGCAATAAAAATTTGGTGTCATTCGGCCACTAGGGGGCGATGTAATTAGCAAAATTGCGTTTTTCCTCATAACTTTTGACCCGTATGCCTGATATTCAAAAACTTGGTACTGTTGGACTCCTTGGATCATGCCGAGATCGACGATACCTATGATGTTAATTTTGCCCCATTGGAATTTCCGCCATTTTGGATTTAATCAAAAACACTTAAAAGTTTTCACGGGTCACAACTTTTGTCCGATCGACACCAAACTTCACACACGTCATCTACGGACCGTGCTTCATTAATGCGTTACTTTTTGTCTTCGGAACTAAAACCGTTCTCCCGTAACAGCCAATCGAAATTTGCGGCGAAGCCCCTAACAGGAAGTGAGCTTATATCTCAGCAGCCCTTGCGTTTATCAAAGCCAAACTCGGTGCATGGACTCAGGACCCGATCAGGGGAACGCTCAAGAAATCTTGGCGACCTTTGACCTCTAGGGGGCGCTGCAATTAGCAACCATGCATTTTGGCCTGCAGCTGTTGATGTGTTTGGAATTAAAATGTACTAATGGTGTCTGGTAATACTGTTAGACGTCCTTAGGCCGACCCACGTCAACTTGTGATGTCATCGTAATTGATTCGGCCGCCATATTGGATTTAATCAGAAACATCAAAACATTTTCACAGGTCACAAATTTCATCTGATCTTCACCAAAATTGGAACAGGCCATCTTCAAACCATGCCTTATCAATGCGTTGCTTTCTGGAACAATTGGCAAAAGCATTCGCCAAACAGGAAGTGAACTTATATCTCAACCAATCCTGGGTTTTTTGGCTTGAAACCTGCTGTGACTGCTTAATGCTTTATGTCTGATGCGACTGCATTGAGTTACATGGCAAATCTGCACTGCTGAACTTTCTGCTTGGCCACCTTAATGCTGCTTGCAGCTTTAATTATTATTATTATTATTATTATTATTATTTTTCCGCCATGGGAGTCTATGGCAGCCCATAGAACCGTATGGTAAAAAGTTGTCAAATTTTGCACACAGCTTAAGGACAGTCTCAACTTTACATTGACTGAGTTTCATGTAAGCACTAACCACGCTCTAGCGCCACCAACGGGTCAAAGTTTGAAGTACATTTGTGCATGTAACTTTTGAACCGTATGTCCGATTTTTGAAAACAAGGTATCCTCGGCATCCTTGGACCACGCCGGGTTCAACGCACCATATGGCGTCAATTTCGGCCATGATGGATTTTCCGCCATTTTGGATTTCATCAAAAACACGAAAAAAGTTTCAGCGGTCACAAATTTTGTCCGATTCTCACGAAAATTGGCACACACCGTCTTCTGACCAATGCGCACAAAAGTTATCAGAAGTCATCTTCAGATTCGAAACCGTTTGGCCGTAACAGCCAATCAAAATTGGCGGCGAAGGCGCCGTTTTCCATTTGAGCTCATATCTCGGCAACGTTTTGGTGCAATGAAACCAAATTTGGTACCACGCTTCCAGACTCTGTCCCAAGTGCACGATAAAAATCTGGTGTCATTTCTCCACTAGGGGGCGCTATAATTAGCAAAACATTGTTTTTGCTCATATCTCTTGATGCGTTTTTATTTGAAATGAAATTGCGATATCCACAGATACCGTGGGTTGCCCCAGTGACAGTTCATGCCGACTTTTCGCGTTAGCCAATCGCAGTCGGCGGCAACGCCGCCAAACAGGAAGTTTTCTTATATCTCGGCGACGCTTTGACTTCCGAAGACCAAACTCGGTCACACGCTTCGACACTCCCCTAGAAGTGCGCAATGAAAATTTGGTGTCATTCGGCCACTAGGGGGCGATGTAATTAGCAAAATTGCGTTTTCGCTTATAACTTTTGACCCGTATGCCTGATATTCAAAAACTTGGTACTGTTGGACTCCTTGGATCATGCCGAGATCGACGATACCTATGATGTTAATTTCGCCCCATTGGAATTTCCGCCATTTTGGATTTTATCGAAAACACTTCAAAGTTTTCACGGGTCACAACTTTTGTCCGATCGACACCAAACTTCACACACGTCATCTACGGACCGTGCTTCATTAATGCGTTACTTTTTGTCTTCGGAACTAAAACCGTTCTCCCGTAACAGCCAATCGAAATTTGCGGCGAAGCCCCTAACAGGAAGTGAGCTCATATCTCAGCAGCCCTTGCGTGTATCAAAGCCAAACTCGGTACATGGACTCAGGACCCGATCAGGGGAACGCTCAATAAATTTTGGCGACCCATGACCTCTAGGGGGCGCTGCAATTAGCAACCATGCATTTTGGCCTGTAGCTGTTGATGTCTTTGGAATTAAAATGTACTAATGGTGTCTGGTTATACTGTTAGACGTCATTAGGCCGACCCACGTCAACTTGTGATGTCATCGTAATTGATTCGGCCGCCATATTGGATTTAATCAGAAACATCAAAACATTTTCACAGGTCACAAATTTCATCTGATCTTCACCAAAATTGGAACAGGCCATCTTCGGACCATGCCTTATCGATGTATTTGCTTTCTGGAACAACTGGCAAAAGCATTCGCCAAACAGGATCCTGGCTTTTTTGGCTCGAAACCTGCTGTGACTGCTTAATGCTTTATGTCTGATGCGACTGCATTGAGTTACATGGCAAATCTGCGCTGCCGAACTTCCTGCTTGGCCACCTCAATGCTGCTTGCAGCTTTAATTGGTGGCCAAGCAGCGAAGCTGCGTAGGACACCTATTGTGTTTGTACGTTTTCTTCCCTATTATTGGTGGCCAAGCAGCGAAGCTGCGTAGGACACCTATTGTGTTTGTACGTTTTCTTCCCTATTATTATTATTATTCCGCCATGGGAGTCTATGGCAGCCCATAGAACCGTATGGTAAAAAGTTGTGAAATTTTGCACACAGCTTAAGGACAGTCTCAACATTACTTTGACTGAGTTTCATGTAAGCACTAACCACGCTCTAGCGCCACCAACGGGTCAAAGTTTGAAGTACATTTGTGCATGTAACTTTTGAACCGTATGTCCGATTTTTGAAAACAAGGTATCCTCGGCATCCTTGGACCACGCCGAGTTCAACGCACCATATGGCGTCAATTTCCGCCATGATGGATTTTCCGCCATTTTGGATTTCATCAAAAACCTTTCAAAGTTTTCACAGGTCACAAATTTGGTCCGATCGACGCCAAACTTCAAACACGTCATCAACAGACCATGCTTCCTTAACGCATTACTTTTTGTCTTCGGAACTACAAGCGGTCGCCCGTAACAGCCAATCAAAATCGGCGGCGAAGGCGCCGTTTTCCATTTGAGCCCATATCTCGGCAACGCTTTGGTGCAATGAAACCAAATTTGGTACCACGCTTCCAGACTCTGTCTTAAGGGCACGGCAAAAATCTGGTGTCCTGTCGCCACTAGGGGGCGCTATAATTAGCAAAACATTGTTTTTGCTCATATCTCTTGATGCGTTTTTATTTGAAATGAAATTGTGATATCCGCACATACCGTGGGTTGCCCCAGTGACAGTTCATGCCAACTTTTCGCGTTAGCCAATCGCAGTCGGCGGCAACGCAGCCAAACAGGAAGTTTTCTTATATCTCGGCGACGCTTTGACTTCCGAAGACCAAACTCGGTCACGGGCTTCGACACTCCCTCAGAAGTGCGCAATAAAAATTCGGTGTCATTCGGCCACTAGGGGGCGATGTAATTAGCAAAATTGCGTTTTTGCTTATAACTTTTGACCCCTATGCCTGATATTCAAAAACTTGGTACTGTTGGACTCCTTGGATCATGCCGAGATCGACGATACCTATGATGTTAATTTCGCCCCATTGGAATTTCCGCCATTTTGGATTTGATCAAAAACACTTCAAAGTTTTCACGGGTCACAAATTTTGTCCGATCGACACCAAACTTCACACACGTCATCTACGGACCAAGCTTCATTAATGCATTGCTTTTTGTCTTCGGAACTAAAACCGTTCTCCCGTAACAGCCAATCGAAATTTGCGGCGAAGCCCCTAACAGGAAGTGAGCTCATATCTCAGCAGCCCTTGCGTGTATCAAAGCCAAACTCGGTGCATGGACTCAGGACCCGATCAGGGGGACGCTCAAGAAATTTTGGCGACCTTTGACCTCTAGGGGGCGCTGCAATTAGCAACCATGCATTTTGGCCTGCAGCTGTTGATGTGTTTGGAATTCAAATGTACTAATGGTGTCTGGTAATACTGTTAGACGTCCTTAGGCCGACCCAGGTCAACTTGTGATGTCATCGTAATTGATTCGGCCGCCATATTGGATTCAATCAGAAACATCAAAACGTTTTCACATGTCACAAATTTCATCTGATCTTCACCAAAATTGGAACAGGCCATCTTCAGACCATGCCTTATCGATGCATTGCTTTCTGGAGCAATTGGCAAAAGCATTCGCCAAACAGGAAGTGACCTTATATCTCAACCGATCCTGGCTTTTTTGGCTTGAAACCTGCTGTGACTGCTTAATGCTTTATGTCTGATGCGACTGCATTGAGTTACGTGGCAAATCTGCACTGCTGAACTTTCTGCTTGGCCACCTCAATGCTGCTTGCAGCTTTAATTGGTGGCCAAGCAGCGAAGCTGCGTAGGACACCTATTGTGATTGTACGTTTTCTTCCCTATTATTATTATTATTATTCCGCCATGGGAGTCTATGGCAGCCCATAGAACCGTATGGTAAAAAGTTGTGAAATTTTGCACACAGCTTAAGGACAGTCTCAACTTTACTTTGACTGAGTTTCATGTAAGCACTAACCACGCTCTAGCGCCACCAACGGGTCAAAGTTTGAAGTACATTTGTGCATGTAACTTTTGAACCGTATGTCCGATTTTTGAAAACAAGGTATCCTCGGCATCCTTGGACCAAGCCGAGTTCAACGCACCATATGGCGTCAATTTCCGTCATGATGGATTTTCCGCCATTTTGGATTTCATCAAAAACACGAAAAAAGTTTCAGCGGTCACAAATTTTGTCCGATTCTCACGAAAATTGGCACAGACCGTCTTCTCACCAATGCGCACAAAAGTTATCAGAAGGAATCTTCAGATTCGAAACCGTTTGGCCGTAACAGCCAATCAAAATTGGCGGCGAAGGCGCCGTTTTCCATTTGAGCTCATATCTCGGCAACGTTTTGGTGCAATGAAACCAAATTTGGTACCACGCTTCCAGACTCTGTCCCAAGTGCACGACAAAAATCTGGTGTCATTTCTCCACTAGGGGGCGCTATAATTAGCAAAACATTGTTTTTGCTCATATCTCTTGATGCGTTTTTATTTGAAATGAAATTGCGATATCCGCACATACCGTGGGTTGCCCCAGTGACAGTTCATGCCGACTTTTCGCGTTAGCCAATCGCAGTCGCCGGCAACGCCGCCAAACAGGAAGTTTTCTTATATCTCGGCGACGCTTTGACTTCCGAAGACCAAACTCGGTCACGCGCTTCGACACTCCGTTAGAAGTGCGCAATAAAAATTTGGTGTCATTCGGCCTCTAGGGGGCGATGTAATTAGCAAAATTGCGTTTTTGCTTATAACTTTTGACCCGTATGCCTGATATTCAAAAACTTGGTACTGTTGGACTCCTTGGATCATGCCGAGATCGACGATACCTATGATGTTAATTTCGCCCCATTGGAATTTCCGCCATTTTGGATTTGATCAAAAACACTTCAAAGTTTTCACGGGTCACAAATTTTGTCCCATCGACACCAAACTTCACACACGTCATCTACGGACCGTGCTTCATTAACGCATTACTTTTTGTCTTCGGAACTAAAACCGTTCTCCCGTAACAGCCAATCGAAATTTGCGGCGAAGCCCCTAACAGGAAGTGAGCTCATATCTCAGCAGCCCTTGCATGTATCAAAGCCAAACTCGGTGCATGGACTCAGGACCCAATCAGGGGAACGCTCAAGAAATTTTGGCGACCTTTGACCTCTAGGGGGCGCTGCAATTAGCAACCATGCATTTTGGCCTGTAGCTGTTGATGTGTTTGGAATTAAAATGTACTAATGGTGTCTGGTAATACTGTTAGACGTCCTTAGGCCGACCCACGTCAACTTGTGATGTCATCGTAATTGATTCGGCCGCCATATTGGATTTAATCAGAAACATCAAAACGTTTTCACAGGTCACAAATTTCATCTGATCTTCACCAAAATTGGAACAGGCCATCTTCGGACCATGCCTTATCAATGCATTGCTTTCTGGAGCAATTGGCAAAAGCATTCGCCAAACAGGAAGTGACCTTATATCTCAACCGATCCTGGGTTTTTTGGCTCGAAACCTGCTGTGACTGCTTCATGCTTTATGTCTGATGCGACTGCATTGAGTTACGTGGCAAATCTGCGCTGCTGAACGTTCTGCTTGGCCACCTCAATGCTGCTTGCAGCTTTAATTATTATTATTCCGCCATGGGAGTCTATGGCAGCCCCTAGAACCGTATGGTAAAAAGTTGTGAAATTTTGCACACAGCTTAAGGACAGTCTCTACATTAATTTGACCAAGTTTCATGTAAGCACTACCCACGCTCTAGCGCCACCAACTGCTCAAACTTTGAAGTACATTTCTGCAAGTGACTTTTGAACCGTGTGTCCGAAATTTGAAAACAAGGTATCCTTGGAATCCTTGGATCAAGCCGAGTTCAACGCACCCTATGGCACCAATTTCCGCCATGATGGATTTTCCGCCATTTTGGATTTTATCAAAAACTTTCAAAACGCTTCTTCTGTCACAAATTTTGTCCGATCGACACCAAACTTCACACACGTCATCTACCGACCATGCTTCCTTAACGCATTACTTTTTGTCTTCGGAACTATAAGCGGTCGCCCGTAACAGCCAATCGAAATCGGCGGCGAAGGCGCCGTTTTCCATTTGAGCTCATATCTCGGCAACGCTTTGGTGCAATGAAACCAAATTTGGTACCACGCTTCCAGACTCTGTCCCAAGTGCACGGCACAAATCTGGTGTCCTGTTGCCACTAGGGGGCGCTATAATCAGCAAAACATTGTTTTTGCTCATATCTCTTGATGCGTTTTTATTTGAAATGAAATTGTGATATCCGCACATACCGTGGGTTGCCCCAGTGACAGTTCATGCCAACTTTTCGCGTTAGCCAATCGCAGTCGGCGGCAACGCCGCCAAACAGGAAGTTTTCTTATATCTCGGCGACGCTTTGACTTCCGAAGACCAAACTCGGTCACGCGCTTCGACACTCGCATAGAAGTGCGCAATAAAAATTTGGTGTCATTCGGCCACTAGGGGGCGATGTAATTAGCAAAATTGCGTTTTTGCTTATAACTTTTGACCCGTATGTCTGATATTCAAAAACTTGGTACTGTTGGACTCCTTGGATCATGCCGAGATCAACGATACCTATGATGTTGATTTCGCCCTATTGGAATTTCCGCCATTTTGGATTTTATTGAAAACACTTAAAAGTTTTCACGGGTCACAAATTTTGTCCGATCGACACCAAACTTCACACACGTCATCTACGGACTGTGCTTCATTAACGCATTACTTTTTGTCTTCGGAACTAAAACCGTTCTCCCGTAACAGCCAATCGAAATTTGCGGCGAAGCCCCTAACAGGAAGTGAGCTCATATCTCAGCAGCCCTAGCATGTATCAAAGCCAAACTCGGTGCATGGACTCAGGACCCGATCAGGGGAACGCTCAAGAAATGTTGGCGACCTTTGACCTCTAGGGGGCGCTGCAATTAGCAACCATGCATTTTGGCCTGTAGCTGTTGATGTGTTTGGAATTAAAATGTACTAATGGTGTCTGGTAATACTGTTAGACGTCCTTAGGCCGACCCACGTCAACTTGTGATGTCATCGTAATTGATTCGGCCGCCATATTGGATTTAATCACAAACATCAAAACGTTTTCACAGGTCACAAATTTCATCTGATCTTCACCAAAATTGGAACAGGCCATCTTCGGACCATGCCTTATCAATGCATTGCTTTCTGGAACAACTGGCAAAAGCATTCGCCAAACAGGAAGTGACCTTATATCTCAACCGATCCTGGGTTTTTTGGCTTGAAACCTGCTGTGACTACTTAATGCTTCATGTCTGATGCGACTGCATTCAGTTACGTGGCAAATCTGCACTGCCGAACTTTCTGCTTGGCCACCTCAATGCTGCTTGCAGCTTTAATTATTATTGGTGGCCAAGCAGCGAAGCTGCGTAGGACACCTATTGTGATTGTACCTTTTCTTCCCTATTATTATTATTATTCCGCCATGGGAGTCTATGGCAGCCCATAGAACCGTATGGTAAAAAGTTGTGAAATTTTGCACACAGCTTAAGGACAGTCTCAACATTACTTTGACTGAGTTTCATGTAAGCACTAACCACGCTCTAGCGCCACCAACGGGTCAAAGTTTGAAGTACATTTGTGCATGTAACTTTTGAACCGTATGTCCGATTTTTGAAAACAAGGTATCCTCGGCATCCTTGGACCAAGCCGAGTTCAACGCACCATATGGCGTCAATTTCCGCCATGATGGATTTTCCGCCATTTTGGATTTCATCAAAAACACGAAAAAAGTTTCAGCGGTCACAAATTTTGTCCGATTCTCACGAAAATTGGCACAGACCGTCTTCTGACCAATGCGCACAAAAGTTATCAGAAGGAATCTTCAGATTCGAAACCGTTTGGCCGTAACAGCCAATCAAAATTGGCGGCGAAGGCGCCGTTTTCCATTTGAGCTCATATCTCGGCAACGTTTTGGTGCAATGAAACCAAATTTGGTACCACGCTTCCAGACTCTGTCCCAAGTGCACGATAAAAATCTGGTGTCATTTCTCCACTAGGGGGCGCTATAATTAGCAAAACATTGTTTTTGCTCATATCTCTTGATGCGTTTTTATTTGAAATGAAATTGCGATATCCGCAGATACCGTGGGTTGCCCCAGTGACAGTTCATGCCAACTTTTCGCGTTAGCCGATCGCAGTCGCCGGCAACGCCGCCAAACAGGAAGTTTTCTTATATCTCGGCGACGCTTTGACTTCCGAAGACCAAACTCGGTCACGCGCTTCGACACTCCGTTAGAAGTGCGCAATAAAAATTGGGTGTCATTCGGCCACTAGGGGGCGATGTAATTAGCAAAATTGCGTTTTTCCTTATAACTTTTGACCCGTATGCCTGATATTCAAAAACTTGGTACTGTTGGACTCCTTGGATCATGCCGAGATCAACGATACCTATGATGTTAATTTCGCCCCATTGGAATTTCCGCCATTTTGGATTTAATCGAAAACACTTAAAAGTTTTCACAGGTCACAACTTTTGTCCGATCGACACCAAACTTCACACACGTCATCTACGGACCGTGCTTCATTAACGCATTACTTTTTGTCTTCGGAACTAAAACCGTTCTCCCGTAACAGCCAATCGAAATTTGCGGCGAAGCCCCTAACAGGAAGTGAGCTCATATCTCAGCAGCCCTTGCGTGTATCAAAGCCAAACTCGGTGCATGGACTCAGGACCCGATCAGGGGGACGCTCAAGAAATTTTGGCGACCTATGACCTCTAGGGGGCGCTGCAATTAGCAACCATGCATTTTGGCCTGCAGCTGTTGATGTGTTTGGAATTAAAATGTACTAATGGTGTCTGGTAATACTGTTAGACGTCCTTAGGCCGACCCAGGTCAACTTGTGATGTCATCGTAATTGATTCGGCCGCCATATTGGATTTAATCAGAAACATCAAAACGTTTTCACAGGTCACAAATTTCATCTGATCTTCACCAAAATTGGAACAGGCCATCTTCAGACCATGCCTTATCAATGCATGGCTTTCTGGAGCAATTGGCAAAAGCATTCGCCAAACAGGAAGTGACCTTATATCTCAACCGATCCTGGCTTTTTTGGCTTGAAACCTGCTGTGACTGCTTAATGCTTTATGTCTGATGCAACTACATTGAGTTACATGGCAAATCTGCACTGCTGAACTTTCTGCTTGGCCACCTCAATGCTGCTTGCAGCTTTAATTGGTGGCCAAGCAGCGAAGCTGCGTAGGACACCTATTGTGTTTGTACGTTTTCTTCCCTATTATTATTATTATTATTCCGCCATGGGAGTCTATGGCAGCCCATAGAACCGTATGGTAAAAAGTTGTCAAATTTTGCACACAGCTTAAGGACAGTCTCAACATTACTTTGACTGAGTTTCATGTAAGCACTAACCACGCTCTAGCGCCACCAACGGGTCAAAGTTTGAAGTACATTTGTGCATGTAACTTTTGAACCGTATGTCCGATTTTTGAAAACAAGGTATCCTCGGCATCCTTGGACCAAGCCGAGTTCAACGCACCATATGGCGTCAATTTCCGTCATGATGGATTTTCCGCCATTTTGGATTTCATCAAAAACACGAAAAAAGTTTCAGCGGTCACAAATTTTGTCCGATTCTCACGAAAATTGGCACAGACCGTCTTCTGACCAATGCGCACAAAAGTTATCAGAAGGAATCTTCAGATTCGAAACCGTTTGGCCGTAACAGCCAATCAAAATTGGCGGCGAAGGCGCCGTTTTCCATTTGAGCTCTTATCTCGGCAACGTTTTGGTGCAATGAAACCAAATTTGGTACCACGCTTCCAGACTCTGTCCCAAGTGCACGATAAAAATCTGGTGTCATTTCTCTACTAGGGGGCGCTATAATTAGCAAAACATTGTTTTTGCTCATATCTCTTGATGCGTTTTTATTTGAAATGAAATTGCGATATCCGCACATACCGTGGGTTGCCCCAGTGACAGTTCATGCCAACTTTTCGCGTTAGCCAATCGCAGTCGCCGGCAACGCCGCCAAACAGGAAGTTTTCTTATATCTCGGCGACGCTTTGACTTCCGAAGACCAAACTCGGTCACGGGCTTCGACACTCCCCTAGAAGTGCGCAATAAAAATTTGGTGTCATTCGGCCACTAGGGGGCGATGTAATTAGCAAAATTGCGTTTTTCCTCATAACTTTTGACCCGTATGCCTGATATTCAAAAACTTGGTACTGTTGGACTCCTTGGATCATGCCGAGATCGACGATACCTATGATGTTAATTTCGCCCCATTGGAATTTCCGCCATTTTGGATTTAATCAAAAACACTTAAAAGTTTTCACGGGTCACAACTTTTGTCCGATCGACACCAAACTTCACACACGTCATCTACGGACCGTGCTTCATTAATGCGTTACTTTTTGTCTTCGGAACTAAAACCGTTCGCCCGTAACAGCCAATCGAAATTTGCGGCGAAGCCCCTAACAGGAAGTGAGCTCATATCTCAGCAGCCCTTGCGTGTATCAGAGCCAAACTCGGTGCATGGACTCAGGACCCGATCAGGGGGACGCTCAAGAAATGTTGGCGACCTTTGACCTCTAGGGGGCGCTGCAATTAGCAACCATGCATTTTGGCCTGCAGCTGTTGATGTGTTTGGAATTAAAATGTACTAATGGTGTCTGGTAATACTGTTAGACGTCCTTAGGCCGACCCGCGTCAACTTGTGATGTCATCGTAATTGATTCGGCCGCCATATTGGATTTAATCAGAAACATCAAAACGTTTTCACAGGTCACAAATTTCATCTGATCTTCACCAAAATTGGAACAGGCCATCTTCGGACCATGTCTTATCAATGCGTTTGCTTTCTGGAGCAATTGGCAAAAGCATTCGCCAAACAGGAAGTGACCTTATATCTCAACCGATCCTGGCTTTTTTGGCTCGAAACCTGCTGTGACTGCTTAATGCTTTATGTCTGATGCGACTGCATTGAGTTACGTGGCAAATCTGCACTGCTGAACTTCCTGCTTGGCCACCTCAATGCTGCTTGCAGCTTTAATTATTATTATTATTTTTCCGCCATGGGAGTCTATGGCAGCCCATAGAACCGTATGGTAAAAAGTTGTCAAATTTTGCACACAGCTTAAGGACAGTCTCAACTTTACATTGACTGAGTTTCATGTAAGCACTAACCACGCTCTAGCGCCACCAACGGGTCAAAGTTTGAAGTACATTTGTGCATGTAACTTTTGAACCGTATGTCCGATTTTTGAAAACAAGGTATCCTCGGCATCCTTGGACCACGCCGGGTTCAACGCACCATATGGCGTCAATTTCGGCCATGATGGATTTTCCGCCATTTTGGATTTCATCAAAAACACGAAAAAAGTTTCAGCGGTCACAAATTTTGTCCGATTCTCACGAAAATTGGCACACACCGTCTTCTGACCAATGCGCACAAAAGTTATCAGAAGTCATCTTCAGATTCGAAACCGTTTGGCCGTAACAGCCAATCAAAATTGGCGGCGAAGGCGCCGTTTTCCATTTGAGCTCATATCTCGGCAACGTTTTGGTGCAATGAAACCAAATTTGGTACCACGCTTCCAGACTCTGTCCCAAGTGCACGATAAAAATCTGGTGTCATTTCTCCACTAGGGGGCGCTATAATTAGCAAAACATTGTTTTTGCTCATATCTCTTGATGCGTTTTTATTTGAAATGAAATTACGATATCCACAGATACCGTGGGTTGCCCCAGTGACAGTTCATGCCGACTTTTCGCGTTAGCCAATCGCAGTCGGCGGCAACGCCGCCAAACAGGAAGTTTTCTTATATCTCGGCGACGCTTTGACTTCCGAAGACCAAACTCGGTCACACGCTTCGACACTCCCCTAGAAGTGCGCAATGAAAATTTGGTGTCACTCGGCCACTAGGGGGCGATGTAATTAGCAAAATTGCGTTTTCGCTTATGACTTTTGACCCGTATGCCTGATATTCAAAAACTTGGTACTGTTGGACTCCTTGGATCATGCCGAGATCGACGATACCTATGATGTTAATTTCGCCCCATTGGAATTTCCGCCATTTTGGATTTTATCGAAAACACTTCAAAGTTTTCACGGGTCACAACTTTTGTCCGATCGACACCAAACTTCACACACGTCATCTACGGACCGTGCTTCATTAACGCGTTACTTTTTGTCTTCGGAACTAAAACCGTTCTCCCGTAACAGCCAATCGAAATTTGCGGCGAAGCCCCTAACAGGAAGTGAGCTCATATCTCAGCAGCCCTTGCGTGTATCAAAGCCAAACTCGGTACATGGACTCAGGACCCGATCAGGGGAACGCTCAAGAAATTTTGGCGACCTATGACCTCTAGGGGGCGCTGCAATTAGCAACCATGCATTTTGGCCTGCAGCTGTTGATGTCTTTGGAATTCAAATGTACTAATGGTGTCTGGTTATACTGTTAGACGTCCTCAGGCCGACCCACGTCAACTTGTGATGTCATCGTAATTGATTCGGCCGCCATATTGGATTTAATCAGAAACATCAAAACGTTTTCACAGGTCACAAATTTCATCTGATCTTCACCAAAATTGGAACAGGCCATCTTCGGACCATGCCTTATCAATGTATTTGCTTTCTGGAACAATTGGCAAAAGCATTCGCCAAACAGGAAGTGACCTTATATCTCAACCGATCCTGGGTTTTTTGGCTTGAAAGCTGCTGTGACTGCTTAATGCTTTATGTCTGATGCGACTGCATTGAGTTACGTGGCAAATCTGCGCTGCTGAACTTTCTGCTTGGCCACCTCAATGCTGCTTGCAGCTTTAATTGGTGGCCAAGCAGCGAAGCTGCG
Source organism: Chelon labrosus (assembly GCF_963514085.1). NCBI lineage: Eukaryota > Metazoa > Chordata > Actinopteri > Mugiliformes > Mugilidae > Chelon > Chelon labrosus. Next base: position 28,417,404 of record NC_140358.1, read on the forward strand.
TAGGACACCTATTGTGTTTCTACGTTTTCTTCCCTATTATTGGTGGCCAAGCAGCGAAGCTGCGTAGGACACCTATTGTGTTTGTACGTTTTCTTCCCTATTATTATTATTATTATTCCGCCATGGGAGTCTATGGCAGCCCATAGAACCGTATGGTAAAAAGTTGTCAAATTTTGCACCCAGCTTAAGGACAGTCTCAACATTACTTTGACTGAGTTTCATGTAAGCACTAACCACGCTCTAGCGCCACCAACGGGTCAAAGTTTGAAGTACATTTGTGCATGTAACTTTTGAACCGTATGTCCGATTTTTGAAAACAAGGTATCCTCGGCATCCTTGGACCAAGCCGAGTTCAACGCACCATATGGCGTCAATTTCCGTCATGATGGATTTTCCGCCATTTTGGATTTCATCAAAAACACGAAAAAAGTTTCAGCGGTCACAAATTTTGTCCGATTCTCACGAAAATTGGCACAGACCGTCTTCTGACCAATGCGCACAAAAGTTATCAGAAGGAATCTTCAGATTCGAAACCGTTTGGCCGTAACAGCCAATCAAAATTGGCGGCGAAGGCGCCGTTTTCCATTTGAGCTCTTATCTCGGCAACGCTTCGGTGCAATGAAACCAAATTTGGTACCACGCTTCCAGATGCTGTCCCGAGTGCACGGCAAAAATCTGGTGTCCTGTTGCCACTAGGGGGCGCTATAATTAGCAAAACATTGTTTTTGCTCATATCTCTTGATGCGTTTTTATTTGAAATGAAATTGTGATATCCGCACATACCGTGGGTTGCCCCAGTGACAGTTCATGCCGACTTTTCGCGTTAGCCAATCGCAGTCGGCGGCAAAGCCGTCAAACAGGAAGTTTTCTTATATCTCGGTGACGCTTTGACTTCCGAAGACCAAACTCGGTCACGGGCTTCGACACTCCCTCAGAAGTGCGCAATAAAAATATGGTGTCATTCGGCCACTAGGGGGCGATGTAATTAGCAAAATTGCGTTTTTGCTTATAACTTTTGACCCGTATGCCTGATATTCAAAAACTTGGTACTGTTGGACTCCTTGGATCATGCCGAGATCGACGATACCTATGATGTTAATTTCGCCCCATTGGAATTTCCGCCATTTTGGATTTAATCAAAAACACTTAAAAGTTTTCACGGGTCACAACTTTTGTCCGATCGACACCAAACTTCACACACGTCATCTACGGACCGTGCTTCATTAACGCATTACTTTTTGTCTTCGGAACTAAAACCGTTCTCCCGTAACAGCCAATCGAAATTTGCGGCGAAGCCCCTAACAGGAAGTGACCTCATATCTCAGCAGCCCTTGCGTGTATCAAAGCCAAACTCGGTGCATGGACTCAGGACCCGATCAGGGGGACGCTCAAGAAATTTTGGCGACCTTTGACCTCTAGGGGGCGCTGCAATTAGCAACCATGCATTTTGGCCTGCAGCTGTTGATGTGTTTGGAATTCAAATGTACTAATGGTGTCTGGTAATACTGTTAGACGTCCTTAGGCCGACCCACGTCAACTTGTGATGTCATCGTAATTGATTCGGCCGCCATATTGGATTTAATCAGAAACATCAAAACATTTTCGCAGGTCACAAATTTCATCTGATCTTCACCAAAATTGGAACAGGCCATCTTCAGACCATGCCTTATCAATGCATTGCTTTCTGGAGCAATTGGCAAAAGCATTCGCCAAACAGGAAGTGACCTTATATCTCAACCGATCCTGGCTTTTTTGGCTTGAAACCTGCTGTGACTGCTTAATGCTTTATGTCTGATGCGACTGCATTGAGTTACACGGCAAATCTGCACTGCTGAACTTTCTGCTTGGCCACCTCAATGCTGCTTGCAGCTTTAATTATTATTATTGGTGGCCAAGCAGCGAAGCTGCGTAGGACACCTATTGTGTTTGTACGTTTTCTTCCCTATTATTATTATTATTCCGCCATGGGAGTCTATGGCAGCCCATAGAACCGTATGGTAAAAAGTTGTGAAATTTTGCACACAGCTTAAGGACAGTCTCAACATTACTTTGACAGAGTTTCATGTAAGCACTAACCACGCTCTAGCGCCACCAACGGGTCAAAGTTTGAAGTACATTTGTGCATGTAACTTTTGAACCGTATGTCCGATTTTTGAAAACAAGGTATCCTCGGCATCCTTGGACCACGCCGGGTTCAATGCACCATATGGCGTCAATTTCCGCCATGATGGATTTTCCGCCATTTTGGATTTCATCAAAAACTTTTAAAAGTTTTCACGGGTCACAAATTTTGTCCGATCGACACCAAACTTCAAACACATCATCAACAGACCATGCTTCATTAACGCATTACTTTTTGTCTTCAGAACTTTAACCGCTCGCCCGTAACAGCCAACCGAAATTTGCGGCGAAGGCGCCGTTTTCCATTTCAGCTCGTACCTCGGCAACGCTTCGGTGCAATGAAACCAAATTTGGTACCACGCTTCCAGATACTGTCCCGAGTGCACGGCAAAAATCTGGTGTCCTGTTGCCACTAGGGGGCGCTATAATTAGCAAAACATTGTTTTTGCTCATATCTCTTGATGCGTTTTTATTTGAAATGAAATTGTGATATCCGCACATACCGTGGGTTGCCCCAGTGACAGTTCATGCCAACTTTTCGCGTTAGCCAATCGCAGTCGGCGGCAACGCCGTCAAACAGGAAGTTTTCTTATATCTCGGTGACGCTTTGACTTCCGAAGACCAAACTTGGTCACGGGCTTCGACACTCCCTCAGAAGTGCGCAATAAAAATTTGGTGTCATTCGGCCACTAGGGGGCGATGTAATTAGCAAAATTGCGTTTTTGCTTATAACTTTTGACCCGTATGCCTGATATTCAAAAACTTGGTACTGTTGGACTCCTTGGATCATGCCGAGATCAACGATACCTATGATGTTAATTTCGCCCCATTGGAATTTCCGCCATTTTGGATTTAATCAAAAACACTTAAAAGTTTTCACGGGTCACAACTTTTGTCCGATCGACACCAAACTTCACACACGTCATCTACGGACCGTGCTTCATTAATGCATTACTTTTTGTCTTCGGAACTAAAACCGTTCTCCCGTAACAGCCAATCGAAATTTGCGGCGAAGCCCCTAACAGGAAGTGAGCTCATATCTCAGCAGCCCTTGCATGTATCAAAGCCAAACTCGGTGCATGGACTCAGGACCCGATCAGGGGGACGCTCAAGAAATTTTGGCGACCTTTGACCTCTAGGGGGCGCTGCAATTAGCAACCATGCATTTTGGCCTGTAGCTGTTGATGTGTTTGGAATTAAAATGTACTAATGGTGTCTGGTAATACTGTTAGACGTCCTCAGGCCGACCCACGTCAACTTGTGATGTCATCGTAATTGATTCGGCCGCCATATTGGATTTAATCAGAAACATCAAAACATTTTCACAGGTCACAAATTTCATCTGATCTTCACCAAAATTGGAACAGGCCATCTTCGGACCATGCCTTATCAATGTATTTGCTTTCTGGAACAATTGGCAAAAGCATTCGCCAAACAGGAAGTGACCTTATATCTCAACCGATCCTGGGTTTTTTGGCTTGAAACCTGCTGTGACTGCTTAATGCTTTATGTCTGATGCGACTGCATTGAGTTACATGGCAAATCTGCACTGCTGAACTTTCTGCTTGGCCACCTCAATGCTGCTTGCAGCTTTAATTATTATTATTATTATTATTATTATTATTTTTCCGCCATGGGAGTCTATGGCAGCCCATAGAACCGTATGGTAAAAAGTTGTCAAATTTTGCACACAGCTTAAGGACAGTCTCAACTTTACATTGACTGAGTTTCATGTAAGCACTAACCACGCTCTAGCGCCACCAACGGGTCAAAGTTTGAAGTACATTTGTGCATGTAACTTTTGAACCGTATGTCCGATTTTTGAAAACAAGGTATCCTCGGCATCCTTGGACCACGCCGGGTTCAACGCACCATATGGCGTCAATTTCGGCCATGATGGATTTTCCGCCATTTTGGATTTCATCAAAAACACGAAAAAAGTTTCAGCGGTCACAAATTTTGTCCGATTCTCACGAAAATTGGCACACACCGTCTTCTGACCAATGCGCACAAAAGTTATCAGAAGTCATCTTCAGATTCGAAACCGTTTGGCCGTAACAGCCAATCAAATTTGGCGGCGAAGGCGCCGTTTTCCATTTGAGCTCATATCTCGGCAACGTTTTGGTGCAATGAAACCAAATTTGGTACCACGCTTCCAGACTCTGTCCCAAGTGCACGATAAAAATCTGGTGTCATTTCTCCACTAGGGGGCGCTATAATTAGCAAAACATTGTTTTTGCTCATATCTCTTGATGCGTTTTTATTTGAAATGAAATTACGATATCCACAGATACCGTGGGTTGCCCCAGTGACAGTTCATGCCGACTTTTCGCGTTAGCCAATCGCAGTCGGCGGCAACGCCGCCAAACAGGAAGTTTTCTTATATCTCGGCGACGCTTTGACTTCCGAAGACCAAACTCGGTCACACGCTTCGACACTCCCCTAGAAGTGCGCAATGAAAATTTGGTGTCATTCGGCCACTAGGGGGCGATGTAATTAGCAAAATTGCGTTTTCGCTTATAACTTTTGACCCGTATGCCTGATATTCAAAAACTTGGTACTGTTGGACTCCTTGGATCATGCCGAGATCGACGATACCTATGATGTTAATTTCGCCCCATTGGAATTTCCGCCATTTTGGATTTTATCGAAAACACTTCAAAGTTTTCACGGGTCACAACTTTTGTCCGATCGACACCAAACTTCACACACGTCATCTACGGACCGTGCTTCATTAATGCGTTACTTTTTGTCTTCGGAACTAAAACCGTTCTCCCGTAACAGCCAATCGAAATTTGCGGCGAAGCCCCTAACAGGAAGTGAGCTCATATCTCAGCAGCCCTTGCGTGTATCAAAGCCAAACTCGGTACATGGACTCAGGACCCGATCAGGGGAACGCTCAATAAATTTTGGCGACCTATGACCTCTAGGGGGCGCTGCAATTAGCAACCATGCATTTTGGCCTGTAGCTGTTGATGTCTTTGGAATTAAAATGTACTAATGGTGTCTGGTTATACTGTTAGACGTCATTAGGCCGACCCACGTCAACTTGTGATGTCATCGTAATTGATTCGGCCGCCATATTGGATTTAATCAGAAACATCAAAACATTTTCACAGGTCACAAATTTCATCTGATCTTCACCAAAATTGGAACAGGCCATCTTCGGACCATGCCTTATCGATGTATTTGCTTTCTGGAACAACTGGCAAAAGCATTCGCCAAACAGGATCCTGGCTTTTTTGGCTCGAAACCTGCTGTGACTGCTTAATGCTTTATGTCTGATGCGACTGCATTGAGTTACATGGCAAATCTGCGCTGCCGAACTTCCTGCTTGGCCACCTCAATGCTGCTTGCAGCTTTAATTCTAAATAAGTTCGCACTAATTAGCAAGCATTGGTGTTTGCGCTTAACAAAACAAGCTCGTTAGCTCAGCTTGTTAGCTAGCTCGTTAACCAGCTAATGCGATGTTAACGGGAGCACATTGTTGGTTGTTACGGTCATTAAACCGACTTGTATAGAAATCAATACGTAATATAGAAGTGTTGGACTTTACGATGATGATACCTTTAAACCTAATGCTTCTGTATGAGGTTGGTAAAAATAGTTCACCTCATAAATTAGCTAACATACATGTAATGTTAATCTTGAACTTGATTTTGGCAATATAACGAATATCTTAAAATCATTAAGAAGTGGCGACCTGTGTGCAATTACAATAAGATTTGTATAACCTAAAATGATTAATGACACCTGAACAGGCCTTTGTTGCTACAGATGTCATATACAGGTTCTCCAGTCTTGGATCTGTCATATTTATATTTTTTTATCCTTATGTCCTCGTGCTTTTTAGTTTCTTATATGTTTGTCCAGTGTTCCTGGCCTGCACCAGACAGGTCATGGTATTTCTTTCTGCCACTGTTATTAACCAGTTACCTTTTTCTTCTGTAGGACACTTTGGGAGAGAGAAATCTGGAACAAACAACACTAACAACAATAATAATAAAGAGGTTGAAAACGTTACTTATTTCACAGGACACAAGTATTTGTAATTACTGTTACATCTGTTCACATATTAAAGAACACTAAACAACTTGGAAATGTGTTGTCTATAATGTTGATGTTTCCCTGAATGCATTTGATCCTAACTTGTTAAACCACTGCTTGTATAACAGTAATTTTTTTGTTATTAAAATAGAAAAGACTAAATATAATTTAAATTAACAGCAAATGTTGGACTTGCTGACATTCATCAGTTTTCAATGTTAATATTGTGGTCATTTTAACACAGTTTTTGTTTGTTACCTTTCTACATAAACTATAATTCTGTATTCTATCTCATGTGTTGAACACCATTGCCTGTTATTTTTTAACTTTAAGATTAACAGTGACATTTGTGAAAGATCTACAGGAAGCATGAAAGACAAAAGGAGTGCAAATACAAGTAGGATTTTAATGTAATATTTAAAAATATTTGCTATAGAAAAAAAAGGAGGAAGGCCTTTCCACTGTAGTCCACCCAGACAAACCAACAGATGAGGACGTCCTGCAGACTGAGGTTGTTCCCATGGTGGTCACAGCTCTCTAGGCCCCACACCGTCACCAATTATCCACACTGTATGGAAGGGAAAAAAGTTTAAGTTAACAAAATTATGTCACATTTGAAGGGTAAAAAAGTACGTATATTAACTAGTTACTGAAAGAGAATCATCTTGTAATAAATATAAATGTGCCTGTCTTTTACAGATCATAATGTCATTTATGGTAAGAGCTTTAAACAGCAGCAGCAGCTTTAAACAGCAGCCAGCACCAACATTGTTTATTAACGATAGTAAACATATTCAAGGAACATAATCCACTAAAGTTGTTCGAAATATTAATTATTTAATAAAAATATAACTTAAAAGTTTAGCGGTGAAGTCATTTGATTCAGGTTCATGTTTTGAGTAAATGTTTTATGACAACTTGACAAAGTTCTGCAACACTCGACAAAATCTACAGCTGTAATTTAACCAAGTTACTACCTTTATTTATTTTGTTGTGTATAACTAAAATTAAGACATAACTGATTATTTCGAGTGTTATATATCTTCTGGTGAACTTACCTCGAGCAAGGTGAGCTGGGGTGCTGGGAGGACGGGTGAGGAAAAAGGGGGAGTTGGCCGCTTTGCCGTGTTAGCCGGCTGCTAGCACCTCGGATAGCGGTTAGCCTAGCTCGGTAGCCTGAGCTAACACGGTAGCGGAGAGTTGAGTGGGCGGGTTTCAGTGTCCAGGCTGCCTCAGGTCCGGCCCAGCACGACACCCATGTCCATATTTGGAGTATCCGAGTGTGGGCGGAGTAAAGCAAATCCAACATGGCGACCGAAGTCTCCGCCCACTAGAGGCTTCATTTTTGAATTCAGAAACCAATGGGTGACGTCACGAAGGGTTTGTCCATAGTATATACAGTCAATGGTTTAGTCTGGTTCATGTTTGTTTGTCTACCCCTTTGTGTTTCATTTGGTTTGATCAGCCGATATTTAAGTCCTCAGTTTGATTTGTTTGTGTGTTTAGCTGCTGTAAGATTTAGTATAGATATATTTGGTTGACCTCTCCTACATGCCTGTTTCAGTTTGTAATTTGGTATTCTTTTGCACTTGATGGGTAACTGAAACCCCCCTTTTCTCAATCAAATACACCTGTGTCCTGTTGCCTAACTGCTCAGTCCCCAACACAATAAATAGTTTGGAGCCAACTGGTCCTGCATTTGACTTTATAATGTACTATGTGTGCTGAGAAGAGATTTTTTAAATGGCGTGGAAACATCTTTTGTACAGCAGATAAAGATATTTGCTGATGCAATTTTGTGATAGCTTTATTTTACTTTTCTAATTAGTGTCTTAACCAAAGTCATTTTTTCCCTAGCAGGACTGTCTGAGCCTGGTAAGACAGCCTTTTAAATTTCATTATGGGACGTTTTTTAACCATTACTGAGAGAAAAATACCTCTGCATACAACTGGACAGTCCTCTAACCAATCAGAGCAAAGAATTATGTGACATTAAGTGACTAAGGTATTTTTGGAGACTGCCTTAATCACATTTGTTCATTACAGAGCTAGTTGTAAACAGATTCAGATAGCATGTTACTCTTCTGTCCATCACCACATAAAGCCCCGCCCTCAAACGATCTGATTGGCCCGGCAGATCTTTGTTAGAGACGGAGAGACTCTAGATCAACTTTGTATCATAAAAAATATGCAGGCAGATAAGTTTGTCTGGCTTCCATGCAAATGTTTTGCATCTGTAAAATAAAAAGTTGTGTTCATCTGTAAAAGTGTGTAGCTGTATTAAAGAGAGATGAAACACCAGACTCATACTGGCCTGAAAATAAGATACCTAAGACAATCAATCAAAAATAAATAAAAAAGATGCAATAAACGAAAGCATTACACATAACTGAATGTGTGTTTTATTTATGGTCAAACTCTTGTACTGGACTAGTTCTTGGACTGGATCCTGTTATAACTTTGGGGTCTTGTTTCTTTGCCAGTTGTGTTGATCCTGTAAAAGTACGTGTTATTGCTTCCTCTGTGGGCCAGGACGTAATAAATTCTTTGGAATAAAGTAAAGTTTGAAGCACATTCCCAGGTCATGGCATGAAACCTCATGTTTTCAAGATAGAAAAGTCTGAAGATGGACATCTGACGAATATGAACATTTTAAATCAATTTATTCAAGTGTTTTAATTTCTATAGATAGATAGATATTTAAGTTATATAATCCATGGAGCAGGACAGAGACAGCAGCCTGTCACTGAACCAGCTTCTCTGTCTGACTATGGTGTCCTGTAGAGGGTGTTGGACTTTGTTCATGATGGACCAGAGTTTGTTCAAGGTCCTTCCATCTACCACTGATGTCAGGGACTCCAGCTCTGTCCCTACCACAGAGTCCTCCATCTGGATCAGCTTGTCCAGCCGTGAGGTGTCCTTCTTCTTAGTGCTGCCTCCCCAGGACACCACAGCGTAGTGGTCTCCTTGGTTTTAGCTGCATTGATCAGAAGGTGAACCTGCTGAGAAACAGCATCCTCCTGTGTGACACATAGAGTTCATACTAAGGTTAACATACCTCATATTCTTTGTAGAGGTGGCTGAATATTACATGTAACGTCAAACTGTATATAGAACAGACTAAGAATAACATGGTCACCTCCTGTGGTGACATCGATGTCTCTGGGGCTTCAGATATTTCTAAGACAAGGCTGCATCTCCAGAGAGTCACTATGTGTGTGTGTGTGTGTGTGGATATTTATAACCACACAGTCTACATACATACACATCCATAGGTTCATTATATACCCTGTTCCTGCCCGAGTCTGTTCACTGTTTCCAGGAACAATATAGGAAACATAAGTGCTCTCCTGGGGCATTCTGGGTAGTGATGACATAAAATAAATACCAGCTGATGGTGGGAAGATAATAACCTTCATAAATCTCCCAATCCTACGTAGCACGTCTTGTTACATCATGGTTGGAAAATGAGTTGTTGTTGAAAAAAGTTTGCTGCAGCGTCCTTAGTGTTGTAAGCAAGTGTGTACCGGATTTGTTTCCAAACTGAGACAGAGGCTATTAGTTGTGTTCATGTCATGTAGGGTGCAGACGAGAAGAGTCTTATGCTTGCAACTTGCAGATAAGCAAATTGGTAGTAGATGAAATATATGGAAAGGTTTGGTGGGTCGTTAATCCTGAAGGATGTTTCACTATCCAGCATCGATGCGAAGCAGCCATATTTGTTTGCTCGCAGTTTGATTCATCAGAGTTGTGAGAGTGTGTGCTAAAAAAGTTTGTATACTAAGCATCGGAACAAAAAGAGTGCATAAAAGAGAATGAGAAAGAAGGTAAAGACTTAAAAGATTAAATAATTGCTTTATTTGACAGGGACAGGATGCACAAAAAAAACAAAAAGTTGAAGAATTATGTGATTATATGCTTTATTTGGAGACCCAACAAACGAGTGCCATAAGCTGCAGCTCCTTTTAATGTCCACTAAGTGCTCTCCTGGGGCATTCTGGGTAGTGGTGACATAAAATAATGCCAGTTGATGGTGGGAAGATAATAACCTTCATAAATCTCCTAATCCTACAAAGTATGTCTTGTTCTTTGGAAAATAATCAGCCTTTGAAAAAGAAAAAGTTCCCAATATACCTCCATGGAAAAATGTCCACCTGAGGTTTGCAGTTGTTTATGATTAAGGCCCGTGGCTGCTTTGATTGACAGGTGGGTGTCCTCCCAGGTTGCTAGCTGTCGTTAGCCTCAGCTCCACTCATGCTACACCTTCTTGACCAGTTTTTAATTAGCTGGGAGTTATAGGCGGTTAGGCTTTTAGCTATGGTGACAGCACAGACCCTAACGTTGTAGCCTGACGTGCACCTCCCCACAAATGTAACTACGCGTTGCGGTAGCAGCGTGTTTCCTCTTTAGTATTTCCAGCTCCTTCTCCATCTCTGCAATTTTCTGAATTGATTGTTTTGGATCAATAAAGATGGAACACATTGAGGAAAGGTTAACTGAGGAGGTTCAGAGATACAAACATTTGTACGACTCGCCTATGCCAAAATTTCAGCGAAAGTTTCAGTCAACATTGTTAAAAGTGAAGCAGGAAGTAGAAACAAAAATTAACCCAACAGCGCCAACTAGTATTTGGGTGACATTTCTAGAGGGTGAGCCAGAATGACGAGTATAAATGGCTCACACCGACATCAGCTATGTACGTATGTTACGGCGTCTATGTCCCGCAGTACCTTAAAGAGCCTTTAGGTAAAAGAGCCTCTTTGACTATTTTTGAATTAGCTGGTACTTAGGTGGAGTCAGATGCTGCCAAGATGAGAAGGGTTATAGGAACCAAAATGAGCTTTAAAACCCCTCTTCAGGAATCCCAAGGGAAACACCAGAGAGTGTTTGTCCATCTTTATATAAAGTCCATGCTGTAAACTCTTGGGCTGAATCTATAATGAATGCAAACAATCTCAGCTCAGTAAATAAACAAAAATATTAAATTTCTTTAGGCTGGCCAATTTTGGAAACCATGGCAACCAGGACAGGTGGGTGTTCTCACAGGTTGCTCCACTTGCATCTCTTTGACCATTTTTAAATTAGCTGGGAGTGAGGTGAAGCCAAGATGGAGACGCCATGCTGAGCTTCAAAACTTCTCTCCAGGGCACATATAAGTGATGATACTGAGGGTTTGTCCATTTCTCTACACACTCAATGATTATTTTCTAGGTGGACGCCGCCATGTGCTGCGCTGTTAATATGGACTCTGGACAGTCATCGTGGACGATCTGGTCAATGGGATCAATGAGATGTGGAGCAGAACAACTGATGAGCTCAGTGGAAAAACCCAGAATCAATTATCTCTCCAATCGACCTTTAAATGTCTGCCCACGTACATTTGGACGCTGTCTGATGATAACAACACGTAGTGAAAGATTAATTAATTGCTTTGTTTGAGAAGGATGGGGTGCACCAAAAGGAAAAGATAAAGAAATATGTAAGGTCTATTTGGAGATTAGACACAAGCACCGATGCAGCTGCAGCTCCTGTTAAAATCTCCAATAGTTGTGGATCATCCCACAGATACTTGATCAGTTTGGGATCTAGTGAATTTGGAGGCCAGGTCAACACCTTGTGCTGTTCTTCATGTTGTTTTTTTTTAGTTGTTCCTAAAGTGTTTCTGTGTGTGTGTCTGTGTCAGGCTGCATCCTGCTGGGGATGGCTGCTGCCATCAAGGAGTGTCATTGCTATGGGGTGGGGGTGCCTGGTCTGGTCTAGGTGGGTGCTACATGTCTAAGTAACATCCACACCAATGAATGCCAGGTCCAGAAGTTTCCCAGCAGAACACTGAACTGTCACAAGATGGTTTAAATGTTATTTACTTCTCCTGTCAGTGGTTTTAATGTTGTGGCTGATCGGTGGCTGACTTGTTATATGGACTCTTTACACTCGTGGTGAAGATTCTGGTCAATGGGATCAATGAGATGTGGAGCAGGACAACTGATGAGCTCAGTGGAAAAACTCAGAATCAATCACCTCTGCAATCGAGACGTCTGCCCACGTAGGTTTGGGCACAGTCTGATGATAACAACACATAGCCACTGCACGCATCTGTTTCTGTGCACACACGTACAGATTTTGTTCTACTTCGAAGATGCCCGAGCAGAGCCGGGCTGCAGTGTCATCCAGCCCCCCTTAGTAATCAATAGCTGTCCGCTCCAGCGCGCCAGCCACGTTATTTATATCTGCCTCTGGACTTTATGTGGATAGGTCAGAGTGAGTGCTGTCCTAAAACCGCTTACTGCAGCACTCCGGCCCATGCACAGTGGGGAAATTTATTTTTCTCATTTAGTATGCTGCACTGAGTCCAAAGTTTAGGAGTCCATTGATTGCCGTTGCCGGGGCGTTCGCTTGTCACGTCTAATGTGTGAGCTGTGTGGGTCTGCTCGAGTGTGCAAAGTCTTGAGTCTCTCTTTGGGAAAGTGAGAACACAGAGAGAACACAGGGTTTACATTTTGCTGTGTTTATGCAGCTTTGCAGGAATCTCTGATAAGTAGTTAATTAATGTTGAGTCCTGGTAATATTTATATAAACTCTCTCAGTGGTGAAGAAAAAAGCTTCGACCGGCAATGTCTGAAAACCCATCCCCTTTGTGTTATACTGCAGAAAGTTATTAATCATTTCATATTGATTGTTGCCACCTGCATGAAAGAGAAAAGGGAGTGTCATTAATAGACCAGACAGAGACCAGAGATTCTGTCTGTTCTGAAGCTGGCATTTGTCATTTTCCAATAAATTCTCTTTGGCGTAAAAAATGTGGCAACGTCATCCGTGTCTTCTAGCTGAGATGAACCCTGTGGTAGTACTTTAATATGGTTTAATATACTGTTCAAAGAATACTTACCTCTATAAATACTCCTCCAACAATGATATTAAACTGCTCAAGTTCAAGGGAACCTTCACAGATTGTCTCCTCTCTGATCTCAAACTTGCACACATCACAAGATTTGAGAATAATAGCACAACACACGCAACAGGATATCATTTATGGAATGCACAACTTCACCCTGCGATAGACTGGAGACCTGTCCAGGGTGGACCCCGCCTCTTGCCCGATGACAGCTGGGATAGGCTCCAGCAGACCCCCGTGACCCGTAACAGGACTAAACGGGTATAGAAGATGAATGAATGAATGAATGAGCTATTTTCCCGGGGATATGGGCAGCAGCCATCTTGTGAGTTTGGAGCCAGAGTCTGATCAGTACGGTCTGAGGGTGGAGCCACGTGGAGCCGTGATATCGTTGCCCCGCCCACATTTCCTCCAGACTCACTCATTTTTTTCGTTTAATTAATACTACGCTCTGCTCTACCTCCACCAGTTACAAGGAAATGATGGATTATACACTGGACCTGTTTATTTATTTATTTTTTCAAAATCTCACGGTCCCACGGGGCTGCCTCATGGAGTGGTTGGCATGGCAACTGGTAGTCGCCAGTCCTGTTTCTATAGCATCAAATAACTAACTAAAACAAAACATATTCATGATGCATGTTCAAGACACTTGAATCACCATTATATTAACTGCCTCAAATGACAGAAATCATTCTTGAAAGAAAATTATTTAACGTGTATTTAAGTGTTTTAGTTTGGCCCAAGTCCCGCCCACTAACATGGAAGGGGTGGGGCTTATGAGCTATACTGCAGCCAGCCACCAGGGGGAGCTCTACATGCTTTGGCTTCACTTTAGAGGAGCTGTTCCTCCGTCCATCTTTATACAGTCTAGAATCCAGTCCAGTAGGTGGCGGTAATGAACCTGAGAGATGGTTTAATCAACCAGTATGTCAAACCTAAAGAAGAAATAAATAAAGCAGATAGCTAAACAAGTTTGGATGAGAAAACCGGAGAAATGTTGATTATACAGTTAAAGTTTCCATTCAGTTTCCACTAGTCTTCTGTTTATATGTGTTTTATGTATTTTATGTTGTAATATACTACAGTAGAAGTACTTAGAGTGGTGAAAGTAGTGTGGTAGTAGATATATGAGGCACAGTGGAACCAGGAGAAACAGTACTTTAACACCTCTTTATGTTTTTATGAACACGTTGTGGAAGTGAACTTTAATCTTGACTCTCAGTGTGGGCTAACCGGCTGACATCTGATCTATTATGTGTACTCTGTCTGTGTACTATCACGGCATTACAGAGCCAAACATCTGTTCCTCTTAAAGGTTAGCTCTCGGTGGAGTCTGAAGAAACACAGAAGGTCTTTAAAGAACAACCAACAACAGAGAGTCCTCAGACGCTCCGGCGCTTCTTCATCCAGGAATATTTCATCTTTTGAAAACGGGAAAGAAGTTTAAACCTTTTTGCGTTTGTGGTTTTCCTTCCCAATCTAAAACAAAGATGGCTGCTGGAGGTAAAAAAACACTCAAAAAAACATGAAGAACAGCACAAGGTGTTGACCTGGCCTCCAAATTCACTAGATCCCAAACTGATCAAGTATCTGTGGGATGATCCACAGAGGCCCCTCCCCTCAAAGGCCCCCTCCCACTGCACAATATTAGGAAGGTGGTCATAATGTTATGCCTGATCGGTGTATTTTGCTTCTAACTGAAATAAAACTGGCTTCTGTGTCTCTGCACTGTTCAGTGACATATGTGTCCATGCTCCAGCGGTCTGACGTCCCTCTGCTGAGGTGATTCACCTCTGGAGAGAAACGCCGTGATCAATCCTGTCAGCTCAGCTTTGGTAACACATGCGTCTGACAGCGGCGTCTGTCCTCTCCGTGCTCCCTCACCTCCTCTCTCCGGCTCCTTTTACATGTTTTTCTACTTCTTCTTCGTCTTGCGTCACCCTCCTCCCTCCATCCTTCTCTCTCCAGCCTCTCTTATATTTTCTCTCATGCGTCTTCATTCTCTTTCTGTTTCCCATTTGTCTTTTCTTTCCACTCAACTTCTCGCTGTCCTTTGTCTTCCTCTTGTGTCCTCTACTTCTTTTTGACTTCAACCACCCAACCTAGTTCTCTCTTAATCTCTTTCCCTACCATAGCTGTATCATCCTCCTCCTCCTCCTCCTCCTCCTGCTCCTCCTCCTCCTCTACTGTCCTCTGTGATCCTGCCGGCATCTGCATCCTACGCAGCGTATAAATCACCTTTTACCGCCGAGAGTCACAGCTCCCTCCTCCTGCTGGCCTAACTCTGTCAGAGCACAGAGGAAGAGGAGAAAGAGGAGGAGAAGTCCCCTTTACTGTATTAAAATCCCATTTGGGAACCAGGTCGACCGTTGTTTTCTTCTTCGTGTCTTTTTCATGTTAAATGTCTCATCAGCGTGTCTGAGGGACGGTGCCACGTCCTGGCAGTGACATCAGTGACATCAGTGACTCATTGGTCTTTTTACTTCCTCTTATCTCAAATACACTGTCGCTGAGATCTTTGAGGAAATGTGGACGCGGATCTTTTAGAAAACGTCTGAATAAATCTAAAATAAGCTCCTGTAATTAGATAAATGGTTCCAAAGGTACAACAGAGCTGATTTATGGCGATGTGGTAATGGTGCTGATCACAGTTTCAGCAGAAGCTAACCCTAACCCTGACCCGTTTTCAGTATTTTGGGAACATGACCATATTTTTTCCAGTAAAACACAAAAGCCGTGATAAACGTTTCTTGTTAAAATGATCATAAACTGGATTTTTTTGACTCTGCACATGCTTCGACTGCATGTTTTATGATCGGCTTCGCTAGTTAAACTAATCTGGGTTTTGTAAATGAGACCAGAACCTGTCACACTTGTTAAACCTGTAGGAGGATGAAAAATTCACAACATCAGAAAAGATCGTCTCATGGTGTTCAAACCAAGGATCCAGTGAGGAGGGTTCAGCCTCGACTCTATTCTGTTGCCATGCAGCGTTTACCGATGCACCCCCTCCTGCACACGAGCTGCGATGCCTCCGCATAGGTCGCGGCCACATATTGGAGATGTGCCTCCCGCAGAAGAAGACGCTTAATTAGTTAATGTAGTTGCAGCGCAGGCGAGCTGGTGACACCGGTTCACAGCACCTCGGAGAGGAGTTAAGTGATGCAATCGATCGGGCCAACTGGCAGCGGCGCCGCGAGGAGAGGACGCCCCGTTGTATGCATGGAGACGTGGAGGCCGCCTCTCTACCCCCCTGGACGGGAACAACACCCTGACGAAATGGGACGGAGAGAGAGAGACAACACCACAGCTGGCAGGGATTACAGGGATAGATATCACAGTGTAATGATATTATTAGGATTAGTCGCCTTTGTTGTAAAATCAGAAGAATAAAGGAACGTAATCACAGAAAACCTGCTTCAAGGCTCCAGACTGAAAGATTTCGGCTTCACTTTAATCTCCTCAGATATTGTAATGAGCAATAACACACAAAGGCTTAATTAATAAATAACTGCAGGTTGTGTATGAGATCAACACTGACTTGAAATAGTGGAGCTTTGTTTCAAGGTTGTTGGTTTCTGTTTGGTTTTAATGACGTTTTTGTTCTTTGAAGTGAGATTAAATGTATAAAACTCCAGCTGTTTGACTGTGGAAGTGTTTTGCTCCAGGACACTGCGGCAGTTCACATATACACTCACATATACACCGATCAGGCATAACATTACGACCACCTTCCTAATATTGTGCAGGTCTCCCTTGTGGTGACTCATCAGAGAATGGACATGGGCCTTCTGAGGGTGTCCTGTGGTTGTTAGTGGGGGGGCTGCCATCAAGGAGTGTCATTGCTATGGGGTGGGGGTGCCTGGTCTGGTCTAGGTGGGTGCTACATATCTAAGTAACATCCACACCAATGAATGCCAGGTCCAGAAGTTTCCCAGCAGAACACTGAACTGTCACAAGATGGTTTAAATGTTATTGACGTCTCCTGTCAGTGGTCATAATGTTGTGGCTGATCGGTGTATGCTATGATCCTGTCCAAGGCTTTTTTTTATTATTATTTCTGTTCTTCCTTTTCTGTTTCCATCTCCAAGGCACACGGTCGTGTCATAGTGTCGTCTCCTTTTAGTTGCTATCTTTGGAACAACCCCAGGTGATTCCAGACGACCTACACATTTACAGAAGGTCATTGCTCTGTCCTCCTTACAGCCGGGCGTCCCATCTTATTCATGGACGGAAGGACAATGCACCTCTGTCACACAGCCAGTGGATCAAGGACATTATGCATTAACGGCTCCATCGAGGGATATCACCAAACCAGGGAACCCACTGAATGAATTTACTGTACCTAACCCTGTTCCTTAACTCAATGATTTGTATTTGTATATGTTTCTGTCTTCTTTCTTTCTTTGAGTCTCTTTTTTTTAACATCTCGTCAAAATAACACCTGAAAACTGTTGTAAATAAAAACTAAACCTCCAGTTTCCCTTCTTTCATCTCCTTTTATGACTATGACAGCTAACCAGTTCTGATATCGTAACCAGTTCCCATCAGTAACTTCACTCCAGCTTCTACTACGAGTTCTATAATTCTATTTCTATAAATGACTTTTGTTTTTATGCTCTGGGATCCAAGCAGCCTTGTTTTCGTTCTGGAAACATATTTTAAATTACCCACCGGCTCCATCCCTCGCCACATTAGGAAAACATTTTGCAGCATTAATCACTCAGCGCTGACACCGCTCTCACGCCCACGCTGTAGATGAATCGCTCCGCAGACAAATGGCCGATCAAAGCAGCAAGAAAACTTCCATCTGGAGGCCCAGGTAGTTCGATGGCCTCCTTTGGTTTCCCTATCGCTCTCCATCGTTCTCTCTCTCTCTCTCTCTCTGTCGATGCTGACTCATAAGTGGCCACCGGAGCCAAATCCCCTGGTAATAACAGCGTGACGTAGAGTCAGTAGCCTCGGCTACAGAGGCAACGATGGGGCTGGGGATAAAGAAAGATAGAAAGAAAGAGGCGTGAGATAGCAGAGAATGAAAAGGCACAGGAAGAAGAGGAAATCATAAAATAGAGTTATAGATGATGGCGAAGGGAGACGAAGGAAAAATGGAAAGAGCAGGACGAAGGAATATATCTTACAGGAAGAGAGGAGGGAGATTAAGAACTCTGGACAGTTTTCTTCCAGGATGTCCAAGAAAAGAATTAAATCGTGCTCATGGTGCAGAAAACCCAGTGGCCATCTTGTGCTAGAAGACTGTTATATATGAGTAAGATGCTAAATTTGGGCCTAATATCCCAAAAATGCAGATTTGATTCTCTGAAAAACGAAAGCAAATATTGGAAAATTGACTTTTTGCAGCTAAACTTTTCAGTAACGTAAAAGTAAGAACAGTTCAATGTTTGGGGAAACCACCTGTTGAGCTGCCACCAGCAAGCCATTAGCTTAGCTTAGCACAAAGACTGGAAACAGGGGGAAACTGTTAGCCTTACAAAATCTGTACAAGCTGTGGAAACTGATTTGTAGAGATGGGCGGATGGATCCTCGTGAAGCCTCTGGGGCTTCTTCCTGATGATACAGAAAAAAGATTCGAAGCGTCGAAGCCTCAAAGACAGAACTCACCAGTGACATCTAGTGGCCAGCTGCAGATATAGCAGCCACGGACTTCCACATGATTCACACATCAGTCAAGTCACTCCTAAGCAGCTTTGTCAACATTTTGAAAATGTCAGTTGACGTATTACTTGATTCAGATGTCACATATTTTTGGTGTGGAGGGAGATGACAAGTGTTTCAACATCAGTGTTTTGGACATATGACTGGAGGTTTCTGGAAACCACGTATAATGGTAATGGTCATAAGGACTTCCCTGGATCTGGATGATATACCTTTACCTCAGTGTCATTAAGAGAACATGGTTGTAATGGAACACATGGAGCATTTCACGTCTCCTTTTAATGAATGAAGAGGCTCCAAAGATTCAAATCAGTCACTCCACTTCCGGTGTTTCATTGTGACGTACGAAGCTTCAAACGTCATCGGTCATAGAAATGATATACGACACAGTGTTTTAAACCAGTCTGTTTAAATAGAGTGAAACAAGCGTCGGAGCCTCAGCGTCGAACGTCCCATCTGTACTGATTTGGGCTTGAGAACTTAGAGGCCACCTAGTGGTATAAGACCGTTAATATAGGACGAGATGTTAATGTTTCTACAAAACCAAAAGAAGGAATCGTGTCCAGAACAAGTGAAGATAAAAAATACAGACTGGACGTAGTGTTTACCTCGACTCAGTTCAGACCATTGTACACAGGTCAAAGAGGTTTTTATTGTCATTTCAACCATATTTAGCAGGTGCAGAACATAGTGAGATGAGAGGACGTTCCTCCAGGACCATGGAGCTATGTGAAGACATCGGACAACAGTGCAAGGAGAGACGAGAGACGGTGCAAAGACAAACAATGCAATACAGACAATGCAAAACACTTGGGACACAATGCACCTGTAAGAAGACACTAACAGAGACCAGCACTATGAGAACTGTACTCAGTGAGCAAGAGAAGAAAAGAAAACCCAAGTTTAAAGGTTTTCTGTTAATGATAGAAACTGTTCTCCTTTTATTTTGTATTCCTACAGGTAGAATCTCTTTGGGTTATTGACTAACACTTCAGCATTTTATGCAAATGCTGGTGTGTTTTCGTGACAAATGTTAGATTGGGACGTCTGCATGGGAAGCTAGCACCAGCAGCCTGATAGCTTAGCTGTTATCTTAGCTGTGTTCACTGCCCTTAGGCTGCTGCTGCGACGCTGCAAATTTCCATAATGTTGGATAAATAAAGAATTAGCTCAGCTTAACTTGGCACAAATGCTAGAAATGAATGGAAACAGCTAGCCTGTTGCCCTCACAAGGTTACAGAACTGGCAGCCTGAACTTCACCCTTAGCTGACCTCTCTGTGCGACGAGAGGACTTCACACTGTCAGTGTCATTCCATGGTGAAGGATTTAATCATTATTCAAAACTCCTGAGCAACTTTTTGTCCATTTTTTTTCTTTTGCACAAAATTGCACGTCTTTCACAAAGCTACAGAAAGACGGAGTGAAGACAGAGACAGTTTTTAAGTATTAAGAGTAAAATGAAGCATTCAGAAATGAGCTGTAGCCTGTAGCTCTGCTGCAGACAGAGAATATAATGACATAATATTCAGATTGTGAGCGTGTCGGCTCAAACAGCAGATTATGAACTGCCCTAAGACCATCGGCTTTGATTATCTCCAACTTTGCATATTCTGAACCGGAGCCAAAAGTAGCCAGTGGCAATTAAACCATCAGCGCTTTTAATATTCAAACACCCACCAGGACTCCGGTGCACCCACCTTTTATTTCTAAGAGTATGTAATTGCACCATATATCACGCCAGGCAATCAGAGGAACCATGAAATGGACCTGGGTTTTTATTGTAATTCCGTTCAGATGGCTGCATCTTGTTTTTCATTACTCTCTCTCACAGGCTAATTACAAAACTGACTCGGTTAGAAATCCCGTCTGACTGTAACGTTCATTTAGTTTGGACTATAATAAAAAGAAAAAGGCCGGGGCGTTTCTTTTACAGTGTCGTCGGGATTCAATATAGCTTCAATTAAAATAATGAGAAATCCAGTCTTTTTTGTGTTTGGTGTCCTGTGGCAAAAAGATTAGATTACATTAGAATCTGGATTTTACTGACCTCCAGTGTTTTTAATGTTACGAACCTCAACTGTAGCTGAAATGGTTTGAAACTGGACAGGTCTCCAGTCTATCACAGGGCTAACACAGAGAGACACTCACACCTACGGCCAATTTAGAATCACCAATGAACCTAACCAGCATGTCTTTGGACGGTGGGAGGAAGCTGGAGAACCTGGAGAGAACCCACGCAGACACAGGGAGAACATGCATGAAAGAATATTTGTTCCTTGTATTTGATTTTGTTAAAAAGACAGATTGGGGCGGGATTATGTCTCTGGACTGAACCAGGGTGCCGCAAGAGGATGGCTTGCTGGCATCTGGACTGTAGCCTGGAAGCCAGACTTGGTTGGAGCCAGAGTCTTTCTGTTGGGAACTGATTATGCTCCTGCAAAGATCTGCTGGGCGGGGCTTTTTGTGGTGATGGACAGAAGATCAACAAAGGTTATACAAAAAAATGTCTCTGATTGGTTGGAGGACTATCAAGTTGCATGCAAAGATATTTTTTTTTACCAGACTCATGTCAGGCTACTGTGACTGTACCCTACTCTGTTTGCATCTTATCCTTATTCTAAAGGTTTATTTCCTTTATAGTGCACACAGTTTTGAAAAAGGGAGTTAACTCCGGTCCTGCAGCTACACAAACACAGCAAGAGACGTGACACACGGGAAGAAAATAGAAGCAATTTGTGTAATTTTGAATTGTATTCTGGAAGCCGAAGCGAGAAAAATGTAGGTAATGTGTTGAAACATGAGGAGCTGTTTTTTTAGAAAATTGAAGATGATGAAAAGTCTGTAACAGATGAATAAAAGGTCCATCCATTCAGTCACCAAAGTTGAGTTGCTTCTTCAACAGCAAAATCTAAATTTAATGATTGATCAAAACACGTTATCAATGAATAGAGAAAGGGAAGAAGACATAAAAAGATAAGTCGATCAGAGACTGTCCTCGGTGTTGTTAAAAAGCAAAAAATATTACTGGCAATTTCAAACATTTAATGATGTTAAAATTACTTTTCTTTTTAAGCACGGGGTTTGATAAAGGTTATGAGCGTGTTATCAGGCCTGAACAGCCATTGCACAACAACTCTGGGGGAAGGATGGTGTGGGAGAGACAGATAAAGAGAGAGATTTGTCGTCTCCAGACGAGAAGAGAGGAGACAGACGGAGACGTAAAGGATGGCACGGAAAGAAAGGAAATCAGAAACATTCATTCACACAAAAGGCAGAGAAAGAGAGAGAGGAGAGAGAGGAGAGGGTGAGAAATACGAGATCACGGACAGACAGAGTGATGGAGGAGAAGAAAGAGGCTCTTTTACTGTCCATATCTTCTGTGCTGCTGCAGAGAGAGAGAGAGAGAGAGAGAGAGGGAGGCAGTCGCCAGCTCGGCCATCAAGCACTTATTGACAGTACTGCAGCAGCTGCACACACACACACATAGAGAGAGAGAGAGAGAGTACAGGAGAAATTACAACAGGCTTAGTGCTCTGAGGCTGAATGGATGGAGAACAGAGGTGGAATAGATGAGGGATGCGTCTCCTCTGTCCCACAACTGTCTGCAGCAGAGTCATAAAGAAGTAAAAGCAGCACAAGAAAAACAAGGAGTCTGAATATCGTCGTGGAGAGTCAGTCTGGGCGAGAAGGAGAGGCAGACGATGCTGAGACAGACTCCATCTACAGAGGAAAGTTCTCCAACAAGATATGGAAAATGTGACGTCTCATGAATCCTGCTGAGAATTGGTTCGGTGTAATGTAGAGTTTATTTAGAGCATTGCGGGACACCGACGCCGTGACCTACGTATGTAGCCTACGCCGGAGCGACGCTCGTCAGTCTGGGCTCACTCTGTAACACCACCACCCAAACACTAGTCGGCGCTGTGTCTTTTTTCCCAGTCGGGTTCATTTTTGTTTCTACTTCCTGCTTCACTTTCAACGACAGCGACTGAAACTTTTGCCAAAATTTCACTGAAGACGAGTCGTACAAATGTTTGTATCTCCGAAACTGCTCAGTTAACGTTTCCTTGTCGTGCTCCATCTTTATTTATCTGAAAATATCAATTCGCACCAACCAAGCAGACCAATCTCAGCTCTCACAGTCTGCGTCGCCGTGGCGTGTAGTCACATTTCTTAAGAGTCGCATGTCAGGCTACGGCGTTAGGGTTTGCGTTGTCGCCATAGCTAGGGCGTCAAATTGGTGCAGAAGCAGACTTATGTGTGCTTATTAATTGTAAATCAAACGACCACTGGTGGCATCGAAACCCTTCAAACACAGCGTTGACCAGTAAGGGGTCAAAGTTCACAACCCTAGAGGATGAAAGTGGCCGTCCATATCCAACAATACAGCTCTGCTCTGCTCCCTGCTGTTCCCCACCTGTCCAGCAGATGTCTCTCTAGAGTTTTCCTGTCTCAATCATCCACCCTCCCGGCCGCCTGTTCCCCACAGCTGTCTCCTACTTCCCCTTTAAGACCCGGCTCAGTCTCCTTAGTCCTGAAGGCTAGACGTCATGCTGCAGAGTTATCACTTCACCAACGAGGACATACCAGATGTTCTATGAAGATGTAATCAAGCTACAGGCTCCAGGAAATGGAAACTGCATCTGTCTAGAGTTCGGTGCTGGCCCAGTGTTCTGGTGAATCCCCTTCTTCCTCATTACCTATCCTTATTCTGTCACTTGCCCCGCCCACCTGGCCCAGCCCCACGTATTCATCACAGCCATGCTATAAAGACGGTGAGCAGCCAGCATGGAGGGGCTACTGGCAGAACTATAACGAAGACAGCAATTCATGTTCCGAGTATACGATTGCATGTTCACGTATGTTTGGGTTGAGGAATGGCACGCCACGAGCTAATGGACTTTTTCCTAATTTACAGACATATCCTGAAGAAAAGACTTTGCAAACACTGAAGATGCACCTGAATTTATTTTTCTCACTCAGGATTTTTTATGTTTTTATTATAAATATTAAAGTCAGTGCCTTAAAGTCATTGTTAAAAACATGCAGGAAGCAACGGTTCAGAGCTCCCCACTCCCCCCTCCCTCGGTCACAGTCCATCCTCCACTTGCTCCACGCTTCATTTTAATGTGTCTCGTATGTTCCGGTAGGTTTTTGTTTATTGTCTGTACAGTGTGGCACGCTTTGCTGCAAACCTAATTTCAAGGACAATAAAGTCTCAAACTAGATCTGGTACGAGAGGCGGCGGCAGAGCCGAGGTGCTGAAAGTGAGCCGTTGAATAATGGAAGAACTCGGGAGGCGAGTGATGGATCGAGGGATGGTCGGGGAGGGATAAAGGTAAAGGAAAGAGGAAAGAGAGGGTGGTCTAGTTTGTAAATGAATACAATATGCTGAAATACAGGAAGCTGTGGATGAAAAGTGCAAAATGATTCACTTGCAGGAGGAGAGTTTCCTCCAGTATGTGGTGTTGAGAACATTAACTGTACAGAAAGATGGATGTAACGTCACACTTTGGTTCAAGTGTTTGAAAATGACAGATTGATTGACTCTGCTGTAAATTATACGAACTCACCCATGAGCTCTTCAGAAAGAAGAATATTCAGGGCTCACAGACGCACAGTCTTGGGAAGAGTAAATGCACTTTGGTTTTGTTTCAAATCAGCAAAAAGCAGCTAGAAAAAATGCCTAAATATGCTAAACCAATTTAGTTTTTTACCTGCAAAATAAAAATAAACTGGGTGTGAGACCGTCCAATCTGGCAACAATGACCTCGACTGAAGTTAGCGGAAATAGGCAAGATATCGATAACGTGGCTCCACCTCTTAAACACTACCTGGCTTTGGATCCAAATCATAGACTGTATAAAAAGTGGACGCCATGACAGCTCCTCAAAAGTGAAGCCAAAGCATTTAAAGCTCCCCCTGGTGGCTGGCTGCAGTATAGGTCATAAGCTCCACCTCCTCCATGTTAGTGGAAGGGACTTGGGCCAAACTAAAATATAAGTACACATCAAATACATTTTTACATTCAGAAACTGGAAGTGGGCGTGGTTAATGCGGAAAAGTGGAAATGCTAGCAGTCACGCTGTGAGCTCCTAGATGCTAATATTTGCAGTGTGGGCGCTAATCTCTCCTGGGTAGAGATCGGCATGCTGTTTTTGGGTGCTTGCCGAATGAACACCATGATCCGACAGACATGATCGTCAGAAAGACTGGAGAACCCCAAAAATAATAATTTCCAGCATCTCCCATGATGCTTAGCTCGTGTGACGCATGCTGCAGTGGGAGGGGCCTATGAGGACTTCCCCAGAGTTCATCACTTGAGTTTCTCGTGAGGTATAAATGACCTGGCCAGAACGAACTTTGACTTCTTGCAACGTATATGTACCAAGCTTTATTATAATGCTGATGTATGTTCAAGAGTGCAGTGTTAACCAAACGCAAGTGAGTCTAGAGAGTAGGTGGCTTCACTCTCAGACAGTACTGCTCAGACTCAGGCTCCAAGCTCCTAACATGGGTTATCAGTTGCATTTTCACCAGTGGGAGTATGATCCAAATGAGTGTCAACACTAAAAGATGGCGGCGCCCAAATCCCCAGATTTGTGGCTTCACTTCTGTCTACGGCAGGACATGTGGACACATTGTCCATCTTCATAAACAGCTGTATGGTACACACACACACATTCATTATTCATGACAAGCATGAAGATATGTCCACATGTGTGCATGCGTACAAACGTTGATGTATCCAGAACATACAGCTGCTGTCACACTCAGATAATAACAAACGTATGAACACATGACGCTTATGCTTTATGTATGAACACACCGTATGTCATAGGTCGGCAATAGGCGGCCCGCGGGCCAGATGTGGCCCGCAAGCAAAGACATCTGGCCCGTGAGATTGTTTGAACTAGAGAAAGAAAATAAAAATATAAAATATACTTTTTAAAAATTGGACTGCCAGTCTCAAAAATGCTCTTTATTTGGAAACTTCATTTTCCAGAACAGAAAAATTTCCTCAATCTAAATGCGTATTTGTTTAACTGGATACGAGAGTGAATACGCACATCAGCGAGGTGCAGCGCGAACGCTCAACATGCAAAAACAAATGAAGTCAGTGGACAGTGCCTGGTGCTGAAACTCCAAACTCGTCTCTAAAACACAAGTTGTCATTCAAACAACGGACAGGCTTCATATTATTGTGAAAATTAAAACACGACTTTCTTCAAACAAGCCAGACATCAAACATAGGCATTTACGTACATAGAACTGTGAAAAGTAAAACACGAATTTCAAACGTAGCGTGCGTGTTATTTAGGCTAGGCCTTTCTATGACTGTGGTGGCACCAAAAATGTAAACTTATAACAATGCATTGCACTGTCAAATCGGAGCAAATCAGAGCAAAAAATCTGAATCCACTCGACCATGGGCTGGAGTGCTCGGCCCCTGAAACGACAGAGCAGACGTGCTACATTTACTGTAGGCCTGAATTATGCCTAGCCTACAACGAGACATTCATTAAAAATAGGCTACAGTTCAGATTTTAGACACAATAGCTGGTTTAGATTACTCACCTAGTGTGAAAAGTGGCATCTCCTGCTGGCCACTATTTTCTGGATATCTGGTGAAATAGACGTCACTTTAATCCTCAGGCAGTTCTCGAGATTTTGGTGAGTCAGTCTATTCCTCTCGTGCGTTTTTATTGCATTCATAGCTGAGAAGGACGACTCACATACGTAGGTGGAAGGGAACATTGTCAGAATGTAAAGTGCGACTTTCTTGAGGTTGCTGTATTCCTCGGAGCATAGTAGGCCAATCCAAAAGGCACTCACGGACTCCGCACTTCTGAGCGCATCTCGCACAACTGAGGTGGTTTGGAAGTCAATAATTTCCATTTCCAGCGCAGCCTGATCTAAAGAGGGGATAATTTCTTTCGCCAGGGAAGAGAAGTTGTCGGCTGGTTTTACTGCAGGGTCACGTATAAAGTCAATGATGTCTTTTGGGATGGAGTAGTCATCAAACCGAGAAGTGAAGTTGGCTCGTAGCCTCTTGATGAAGTCAACCATCAGCTCCGTCACTTCTCCTGCTGTCTTCTTCAGTGTGCTGAAATGTAGGAGCCTGCCGGCAGATATGTCTGCCTCAAGTATCTCAAGCTTCCTCGTGAATGACTCCAGTTTTTCAACCATGTCCACGATGGTTTTGTCTCTCCCCTGTAGCTGAAGGTTAAGCAGGTTTAGGTGGCCAAATATGTCAGATAAAAACGCTACATTGGACATGAACTTTTCATCTTCCAGCAGGATAAGATGGTCAGCTGCTGCCTTGCTCTTGCTCATTCCAAGGAACGCTTTGATCTCATTCAGTAGCGCACAGAAGCGATCCAGTGCTTTCCCCTTGCTTAACCAGCGCACATCATTGTGAAGCAGCAAGTCATCGTGGGCGGCATCTGCTGACTCAGCCACAAGTTGTCGGAAAAGCCTATGCTGGGTGCTTGATGTACCTCTGACAAAATTAATGACTTTCATCACTTTGTCCATAACATTCTTTAGCTCGCCATTCAGTCTGGCACAGAGGACACTTTGGTGGATGAGGCAGTGCAGCCCGTGCATTTGGGGGGCGAGTTCTTTCAGCCTGCTCACCAGACCTCTGTGCTTTCCCACCATAGCAGGAGCCCCGTCTGTCACGATTAGGTTAACCCTCTCAAATGATAATGAATGCAACTGAAACAACTCTTCCAGTTTCGCAAATATAGCATCTCCAGTGGTGTGCCCTTCTAATGGAATTAGAGACAGCAGCTCTTCCTTGAAATCCTTCTCATCAAAGTATCTCACATAAACGCACAACTGGGCTACATCTGTGTTGTCAGTGCTCTCATCAATGGCTAAGGAAAAGTAGTTTGCGTGACTGACACCGTCGACAATTGCACCCTGCACCGCATCAGACAGCGCTTCTATGCGGCGGGCAGCGGACCTCGCAGAGAGCGACATCTGTTTCACTGACGCGATCACATCATCCATCGACTTGTTGGTATCAAGTTCCTCCAAAACTGTCACCATCATCTCCTTGAAGACCTCTGCGTCAGTGAATGGCTTGGCGTGCTTTGCGAGCACCCAGGACGCTTTCAGAGATGCACTAGTTACCTTCTGTTGGGATGTGAGGCCTCGCACCAGGATCCTGTTGCTGTGTGCATAAGCACCTTTCAGGGCTTCGATTTTGCGCTTTCGTGCCTCTGTCTTCTGAGGGAATGCAACCTTGAAATTAGCATGCTTCGTTTCGTGGTGCCGTCTAATATTGTACTCTTTGCATGCAGAGACACCCTCGTTACAGATCAGGCATGTGGGCTTTGCATTAACAAAACTGGGGAGGATGAAGGCATAGTTCTCTGTCCATTCATCATGAAAGATCCTGTTCTCGCTGTCAACTTTTCTCTTGCGATGTTTTGATAGTGCCATTTTTTCGGACAGCTAACAGCAACAAGTGGAAATGTTTTTTTTTTTTTTTTTGTTTTTTTTTTTTTAACAAACAGGCATATAATTAATAGCGCCCCCAATGGTCAGTCCACAAATTTAACCTACATCAGCCCGCTTGAATGTCTCAGTGCGTCTGCTCCGTCATTTCAAGATCGCCTATCATTTTCATTATCACCCCTCCTCCCCTATTAATTCATTATATTAGCCATTGTTTTGGTTGTGGCCCGCCATGTAATGGCTTGGAAAATATTTGGCCCGAGGCCAAACTTAATTGCCGACCCCTGCCGTATGTGATGCACAAACATCAGGGTGCACTCTACCCAGTGAAACATATGCTCACAACAACAGCACAGGTATATTATAGCCGTATAGCTAACCATGCATATGCACACACATACAGTCATGTGAACACACAAACAACACACTCACACAGTCGGGGGCAGAAAGCCGTGACACACAGGTGCTGATGCAGCTTAATGACCAGAATAATTTAAGACAAAGCCTCATACTTACACCCCCGTCACCCTCTCTCCTCACACGCCCCCCCCCCCCCCCCCCCCCCCCCCTCCCACCTACAGCGCTCAGCCTCCTAGCTGAACTCGGCTCACATGAATTTTTAAAGGATCGCTTTTATTACGCTTCGGTTTTATTTGCGAGCCGTAATGGTGAGTAATACTCCCCGCACGTCTCTGAGCTACTATTCCGGCGGGGGGAGTTTACGAGCGCGCATACCGAGATATTTGCTGAATGGCAATTACATTCCAGCACGGTGGTTGGTTTGCAGCTCGGCGATGCAGAGGTCTGACAGGGAGACGGCGTCCTGCAGTCAAATGTTGTCCTTAATGTTCACACTGCGGTGAGTTTCCTCTCATCGGCTGAGGAGAGAAAGGGAGGACAAAATAACAGGAACGCTTGCAAATGTAATGCAGTTTGATACAGCGTCTATTAGAGAGTGTTAATGTCCGGTTTGTGTTGAGTCAGAGAAGCTTTGATTCAACTTGATGGTCAGTTTAGAGACACGTTTGATTGAAAATAGCCCTCCATAACTCAACCGCTGGCAGCACAAACAGCAATTAGATCTCTAGAGAACAAAACAACCTCACATGTAAATGTAAAACTTTTATTCTTCGCTCTACTGGCTTCCCTTATGTAAGTTTCATCCTCAAAACAACTAATCACTCTCTTAAGTATAAAATACCCTCACTACTCACTCTAAGACCTGTAGTCTTGGATCAGCTGACCTCCCTGATGTCAATTACATCTTGAAAACGGTGAGTAGTGAAACTGTGGAACAAAATTAAAAGTTTATTTAAATTCTCAACTTTTCCTTTATAAATTGCCTGACTGGCATACACTGGATTTAATCTCACCCTCTTTGGCTCAAAATAAGCTTACTGGTAACCAGGGCTCGACAGTGCGAGCACCTCGTAGCAAATGCTAGTAAAAAATAGTTCAGTGCGAATTGTGAAATGCAATTAGTAGCACGTGTGCGACTACCGAATTTTACCGTTCAATAAATGTTTTATTATGTGTTGCTGACGTTTGGAGGTTGTGGCCGGTTGTGCACTTGAATGCAGATTACATGATTTACACATAGTGAGCGTGTTTGCCGACGTGCTGCGGAAGGCGGTTAAAGGCAGAGGGAGTATCTATGGCAGGGGTGCTCATTACATCAATCGCGATCGACCGGTAGATCTCGAAGGTAGTGCGGGTAGATCACGTGCCATTGAAATTTTAGTCTAAAACATTCATCCATCGTTGCAACTCCAAAACAAACAGCAAGACAAACGTTCATCTTTATATATTTTTACTTTATATTTGCAACATGCCCTCAGTTCAGCGGCATAAATCCACAGCCACGCACAACTTCAAAAACAATCAACAATCAAGAACTACCGTCTTTCTTACAGAGACAGCGCTATTTTTCTAAAGGTGCTGTGCACCAATTTTTCTTGATAAAAATAAAAGCAAAGATGGATAGAGCTTTTAACACTGTAGCAACAATTAATATGACAATTAATATGAAAGTACAGGTTTAATGCTGACTGGCAGAAAACATTCCCGTGGCTCCTTTACGAAAACGAATTAATGTAAGTACTGCAAAGCGCAGAAGCAAGCAGCTGGAAAGTCCGTTTATGTCACAGGCAACGCGAACTTCAAACGAGATAATTTAGTGAAACACAGTAAATCGCATAGGCATTGTGAACTCTGCCTGTTGTATGAATGTTCTATGTTATAACACAGGCCAAATAAGCTTAAGTCTGTTGTCAGTACTTGTTACAGTATTATTCTCTGCACTTTTTAGAGAATTTTTTGTTTTAATACTGTCTCAGTTGCACTGTGAAGATTTGCACCTATAAATAACTGACAATACATGAGTTGTTACAGTATTATTCTCTCTACACTCTTTAGAGAATATAAGTAAAACTTAAAAAGCTTTTGCTTATAAATGCCTCCTTGTTGACCTCATATCACTTTATTAAAGAAAAACACATTATTTGGTAACTTTCATCGTGCCCCTAAAATTATTTGTGTGCTACTAGATTTTTCAACTTAGTAGCACATGTGCTACTTGGGAAAATGCTAAGTGTCAAGCCCTGCTTGTAACTGTAAAACTTTTAATGTTGTATTCAAAATTGCATTACATTTAAAAATTACAAAAAGTTTGAAAAAGTCCCAATAACTCTTTGGCAGCTTGCAGCACGTTGCATGAATATTTACCCCGTTGTTTTTTCTTGTGTCTTATTTTGTAGTAAGTACTTTCTTGGTGTTTCTTGTCTCACTTTCCTTTCTACTTGTTTCCCCCTCTTTGATTGCTGGATTAGTTTCTCCTTGTGTCCTCATTAGTTTCACCTGTGTCCCGTTAACTCCTCTGACCAGGTGTATATATATAACCCTGCTTTTCCCTTTCCCATTGTCTGTCAAGCTGTTCCCTGTTGTTGTTTCAGTTCAGTGAGTTTTTGTCTTGTTTTTGGTCTTCACTATTTATTTATTTTTTTCATCTATGGCTGTTATTTGTCATTAGATTTACTTACTAATGACTGTGTTTCTTTAACTTGGGTCCTCCCTCCCTTGCTACTTATCGTGAAAGCATGAATATGAACATAAAACAAAATCTATTTCTAGAGCTGTACTATTTGCAAAGCCTCTTCCTCTAACAAACCCTCTGCCTTGATATTGCGGGCAGACTAATAATTTTGTTAATATTATTATGGTCACACATGTGAACAAGTGTCATGTGAAATATAGATGCCAATCATAGTGGGAGATTCTTGGACAAGCTATTCAGTTGTGGAAAAACTGGTGAAAGATCCAGGTCCTTTCCTACACAACAATATATTACACTTTTATTAAATGTGGCTCTGACACACTGAAATAACCACTGGAGTCTTTAAAACTATTGTTCACAAGCTACTAAAAGTATTGGTTTAAAAATGTTGAACTGATAAATTTAAAGCTCCAGTGTGTATGATTTGGTGACATCTAGTGGTGAAGTTGATGGTTGCATACAACTGACTACTGGTCCTCTAATCTTTTTAAACATGTCGGAGAGCATGCTTAAAAGAAAAGAAGCTAGGGAGAGCTACTATTGGCTGTGAGGCTAGGAAGCTAAGAAGAGCTACTATTAGCTAAGAGGCTAGGATGCTAAGAAGAGCAACTATTAGCTAGGAGGCTATGAAGCTAGGAAGAGCTACTATTTACTGTGACGCAAGGAAGATAAGAAGAGCTACTTTGAGCTAAGATTCTGGGACGCTAAGAAGAGCACCACACCGTTGTTGTACAGAGCTAGCCTCTCCTGAATCATTCATCGCATAAAGATTTTCACTGTCACAGTCTCTAGCTTCATACCGGCTCACATCTCCACCAGTATAATAGAGGGTATGATGTAAGAATGATTGCCTGACGAAGCAGCAGCGTTATGCATACGATGACTGAAAAGCTCTCCATATTCAGTTCAATTACACCTGGAGTCCTGCAGTATACTGATTTATTCCTGAATACTGAGGAGGTGGGGTATCTGTCAATCACCTCTGGTGCACTGGGACAACTCCCCGCTGGGATTCAAAGCCATTCACATATTTATAACCGAGGCCAAAGCACATGGAAACACAGTGCATACGGTAGCATTCAGCCAGCCCAGAGGTGTCACACTGTACGTCAGCGGCTTCCCAGCGAATGTTCAATTACTGAGCTCAGCATCCCCTGGAGTGCTGCATGATTGCTCCTTTTAGAGAAGCTATTTGATACTGTACATTACACAAGGAGCCAAAGGACATAGCTCATAGCAGAGAGGAACACTTGGTAAACAGGATGCAGAGCAGTTATGGTGAAGGAGAGGGGAGAAGTTAATTTACTGCTTCCGACCTACTGCAGGACTCTCATTGCCGCTGCTGCTGCTGCTGCATGACTGCACCAACGGGACACAAAGGCTTTTTGTTCAGGGCAATGATGAAATGATGGTGGTGTTATTGACCAAACTCTAACCCAATAAGAAACGCTGCTTTATACATTGGGGAAACCAAACAACCCATCCATAAACGCATGTACCAGCACAGGAGAGCCAGCTCATCAGGAAACGATTCAGCGGTCCACCTACACCTGAAGGACAAAGGACACTCCTTTGAAGATAACAACGTCCAAATCTTAGCCCGAGAAGACCGATGGTTTGAAAGAGGAGTAAAGGAAGCCATCTATGTCAAACTGGAAAAACCTTCACTAAACAGAGGAGGTGGACTGAGATTTAATTTGCCATCTATTTACAATACAGTTTTAACTTCTGTCCCCAAGAAGTTTCAGTCTCATTCACACCTTGACACTGGAGCCTCTGACGGACAAGAGTCGTTAGAGAACCATTCATAGGAAAGAGGACAGGGACAACACAGTCCCCCCCCTCCACTACAGGTAAGTACCCAGTCGTTAAGGGAAATTAGCTGCACCAGTTTCTGGTTATTAGCATAACAAGAAAGTTTTTTCAGGAGGAGTTCCTATTTAAACCTCAGATTTTCCACCAGAACTGAAGAAGCTACTCAGATGAGTGGTGAAACGTCTTCTGAACAAACTCTACAAGTCCAGTTGCCTTTTTAAAACCTTTTTTGGATATACCATGACCTGGATGACTGAGAACCTTCACAGACATGCTGCTTTAGCAAAGGTTATGGTTTGTTTTGTTAAAAAAGTTTGGTTTTATTTGATCATTTTATTTCAATGTCAATTTTATTTATTTATAAAGCACATTTAACATCGGCCACAGTGCTGTACAAAGACCATAAAAACTAAATAACACACACACACAAACAACACAGCACCTCTCAAATTTAATTCCAAAGAATAAAAATTTGTTTTAAGATGGAATTTAAAAATAGGCAGTTGCCTAACATGGAGAAGTATTGCATCTTATGTCAAAAACTCAGATCACACCATGAATATAAGGGGATAAAAATAATTTGCTGGTGTTATACTTTCAGGAAACCCTCCACTGCAACCTTGAGGGCTGTTAAGGGCAAGATTAAATAACTTGGAGCTATTTAGTTGTGAAAACAGTTAGTCATGGTCTGATGGAGCTTTAGTGGGACACGCCAAGATCCTGGTACTTAGTTTAGTTATTAAGTACTAAGTAGTTTTCAGAGTTCGGTTATAATCTGTGTGTGAGAGACTTTACAGCTTGTTCCAAAATAAATATCATCTCCCCAAGTCAAGACGCTCACGCAGCAAACAGCTGTTCATGGTTCTGATCCATTAGAAACAGCAGATGTTATAATATTCTACTGCTCCACAAGTGATGCTGGTGTTTATTTGAATACTTAGTATAGTGTTGGCTGGGGACACATGTGGAGACACATTTTAATGCCTGGTTTGACCGCAGGTACTTAGAGCTGGACACTTATGATCTGATTGCTCAGGTCTGAACACACTGACATAAAACTGAAACTATTGTCCTGGTTTAAAAATATTGAAAACACTTAAAGGTCCATTGAGTGAGTTTTAGTGCCATCTAGTGGTGGAGACGATCATTGCATTCCACTGATTACTGCT
This sequence comes from Chelon labrosus, assembly GCF_963514085.1. NCBI lineage: Eukaryota > Metazoa > Chordata > Actinopteri > Mugiliformes > Mugilidae > Chelon > Chelon labrosus. Next base: position 28,451,645 of record NC_140358.1, read on the forward strand.
TTCTCGGTCCAACCTTTCTAAACATTCCTCATCTGCTATCCATGGGTTTGTTTGCTGGCTACACTCAGACTTCTTCATCCAGTTTTGCGTTTGCGTCCTTCTTCTCCTGCAACACTTGACAGCGTAATACAAATAAAATAAAAGATAACTAGATGATTTAATGAAGCCAATTTTAGAATAATTGTTTGAGAAATAAAATGCATGGCAACTAAAATAGACTATTTTGATTTCATTTAGACAGGAAATGTCTGGAAAAATAAAACAAACAGATAACTGGGAAAAAAATGACAAGAGCACATTACACCGGTACTGGCATCCCTACACTGGCTTCCAGTCCATTTTAGGATTCATTTTCAGTCTTAATGGCCGGGCACCATCTTACCTGTCAGAACTACTTTGTCGCCACACTCCACCCGGAGCTCTGTGATCAACAGACCAGCTGCTACTGGTCCTCCCTGGATCCAGGCTCAGATACAGGGGCCATAGAGCCTTTTTGGTGGTGGCCCCCAAACTCTGGACCAGCCGACCCTTTTATATCAAAGCTGCCCAGAGTTTGGAGCATTTTAAATCTTCTCACTGGCCTTCAGTCCGAGTTGAGCAGGACATCTTGGAATTTATTACTCAAACACAGTTTTTTAATTGACAGGTTTACTTTTGTTTTATTTAATGTTTTATTGCTTATTTTAGCTCTTATGTCTTTCTTTTATATTAACAAGGTTTGTTGATTTATTTATATTGTTCTGCTTGTACAGCACTTTGGTTCAACTGAGGTTGTTTTTAAATGTGCTTAAGAAATAATCTTTGACTTGACTTGATTTGAAAAAACTAAAAGTTGGTCCTCAACACGTCCCTTCAATTCATGTTTTTCTGAGAACATGCCCAGAAACACTCAGAACATCTGCTCTGAATGACTTTATATTTTAGCATTGTAGATGTTTCTGTCAAGTCCTTGCATCTCCACTCTAATCTCTCCATCTCCCTCGTCTATATCGGAGGACAGAAGAAAATTAGAAAGCACAACGAAGCCCGGTGAGTTTTAATGAGTTTAATTCTTCGTGAAAACAAGCCCTCGGGCAGCGGCGATACTCTCGCCTCTAATGAGGAAACAAAGCGTCAGCAGCAGAAATCCTTTCATCAAAAAGAAGCAAACTGCTTCCCAAGACCCAGCTGATCCTGAACAGAAGCTAAAACTACTATATGCTCCACTACGCTGCTCGTTGCCTGAGGGGAAATATCATCTGTAAAAATGTAATCACGTCTGTCCTCTATCCTTAATCGCATGTGCCTCAAAACATTAGATCATCAAAATGGAACGTTTTAAACATGCACAGAAGAGTTCTGCTGCTGTGGAGCAAAAAATCAGCTGAAAATAAAACAGAAGAAGTTTTTTCCCCATCTTCATGTCCAACCCTGCAATGATTGAGTAGAAGATGACGACCAAGATGTTTCCACGTCTCCAATGTTGCTGTCCACATGGATTCCAGCTTGGTTCAAGAAGAAGAGGTGAACAAGATGGAAGAGGAGAAGGTGTAGGAGGAAGAAAGACAATGAAGAAATGGAAGACAAGAATGACAAAGAAAGAGTGTGGGAGGAGGAGAAGTAGAAGAAGGAAGAGGAAGATAAAGTAGAAGGAGAAGAACAAAAAGGAAACAAAAATTAAGAAGAAGAAGAACTTCATCCCCAGTCCTGAATGGCTAGAGTAGAAGAAGACAACCAAGATGTCTCCACGTCTCCATCCACATGGATTCCATCTTGGTTCATCTTGTTTTTCTACCTCCATGTTTCTGTCCCTCACCTGATGTTTACTCCACGTGGAGCAGACATGCTCAGAGAGAATGGATTTATTCCAGTAACCAGAGAGAAACCAGCAACATCAAGAGTCATGGTTACTCACATGGTTAGTAGAGGTTTACACCACCACCTCTACATCTGATCAGGTCAGTCTGTTCTGACTGAGGTGGTTTCATGATAATAGTTAATAGTTAAGTAATAATGAGAACTTGGACATGAATGAGAGAATTATTTGTTCCAGTATAGACACATTAATTACTGCAGAACTTGGTGAATGTACAGTACCAGACTGGAGCCAATGTGGCTCTAGATCAGCACCACGGACAGCACCTTGACAAGAAATCCTCAGTTCTGTTCAAATAATTTAAATTGTGTAAAATTTTTTAGAATGAGAATGATTTCTTTCTTGGCCCTAACATGCAGACCTTATTTGTCTGAAGTCAGCAGGGGCAAAGACACAAAATTAAACTTTATTGGTGTTTACATGGTTATTATTATTATTTTATGGGGGAGCTGTGGAGTAGTGGTTAGAGATGCAGCTTGGGACCAAGGGGTCCCAGGTTTGCCTCCTGCCGTGTCCATGGCTGAGGTGTCCTGACCATTTGGGGGTTAGATGCTTATCTAACCCCCAAATGGCTGCTGCCCCCTCCTCCAACTATACACATTACTGTGAGAACAAATGGATGGGTCAAACAGTAGGAACTGAGATTTAGCTTTATTAAGCTAAGGAATGAGCGTTTGGTGGCTGCAATGACAATACAACTTTTAAAATAGGATACTTAGGATTTATGGAGCCAAAATAAAAAGAGAGAAATGTTCTTAGAGTCTGAAAGTGCCAAAAAAAAAAAAAAAGAGAATGAGATAAAAAGAATGAGAGAAAGGGACGGCGTCCAGTTAAAGAGAGAAAGTTTGTGACCAAAGATTAACCTCCGAAAGAAAATGTTGATTGAGTCTTCACACACCAGCAGGCAGCTGAAGCTGGTCTGTCAGAGAAACTGTGAGATGATGAACAGCAGAAGAAGATGGAGGAGAAGGAGGAAGAGGAGGAGGAGGAGGGTGACATAATTTGTGGGCCTGTCAGAGCGATCACATCACCAAACTCTCTGACCTTTGAGACTTAAAAGCCTTGAAGAGTGAAGCTGGGGCTGTTTCCTCTTGGTCCCGTGTGATCGACGTCTGTCTAATCTGCTCACGGACGACTCACTCAGCCTCAGGTACAGACGAGCTGTTTGGTGATTTAACTACGCCGTAAAAAATGTCAACTTATCTTGGTCATTTCTTGGTCACGCACTCAGAAATGGATGCTGGTTTTATTTAAAATGAGGTGGGGACTGAATCTCCAGCGTCTCTTTGAAGAAATAAGGTTTGATTTACTCCTCCTTGGACTCATGATGCAACCGAACATCCACAAGCCTCATTCACATGAATTTAGTTTTTTAACTGCTACAAATATAATAAATTAGACTTTTTAAAAATAGTTTAGAGCTTCTTTCGTCAACATTTTCACATCTTACCCTACCCTTACATCATCCGGGGGGTTGCAAACATAAATGTAACACGGGAGCATGCCGTTTGCGTGCATGCATGACTTATTGAATTTGAAGCGAACATGAAAGCTGCAGGGACGCGTGAGCATTGTGTAAAATCCAGTTTCTAAAAATACGTTTCAACAACCTTTTTTATCGACCCTAGTTTTATATTAAAGCAGAGACGGTGAGAGTGATAAAACAATAAGTAGAAACATGTCATGTCTGAAGTATTGTCTGGTCTGGGGTCTGGGGTCTTGAACCTTGTATTTACCTCAGATCAGCTCAAAGTCCAGGTGTGGAGGTGGTCTGGGACACATGTGACCTCCTTCCTTTGGTAGTGTGAACACACAGTGAGTCCTGGGTCACATTAAAGACCACCTACTCAACAGGGCTGATCTGTGGAAGAGGAGTTTGACTCATCACTGTTTTCAGGGTTCAAGTCTCTAAAACAGTTAACGTCACAAGAATAACTTGACATGTGTGCTTTCGGTGAGAGAGAGAGACTTTACAGCTTGTTCCAAAGTATGAACCATCTCCTCAAGTCATGACGCACACACAACAAACAGCTGTTCATGGTTCTGAAACAGCGGTAGGTAGAGATCCTGCAATGATAGTCTACAGAGCCTCAGATGATGTCTGTGTTTATTTGCATGCAGAGAAACTGAGATCAGATCTATCTCTATTTTTACCTGTAAAATTTCCATTTCCATTTATTTGCCACATTTAAAATACGATAGAACACAACAAAGAAAACGCACGCAGGGGAAAGCCCAGAAACCCTCAAGGGGCTTGAATAGGAGGGCTCAGTTAAACGGTTAAACTTTAACTAAAGAAAACCAATCAAGACATAAAACAGATGACAAAAAAATCAGAAAACAGAAGCAGAACTACATTAAAGTTGGTCTGGAGTCTCTCTGTCGGAGACTGATTATGCTCCAGCAAACAGTAACAGTGATGTAGTCATATATCTGAGGCTGTAGAGTTTAAATCTGTCCAGTTGATGCAGGTTTTTAGCTCCATACTCTTGCAGCCAACAAACACATAAAGACTTCAGCCTTCCTCTTCACAGCGTCCCAGTCCCACGGTATGGACATGTTGTTAGTAAAGACAGGCTGACTTTTTTAAAACTAACTAGTCCCTGGTCATTTTTCAGATTTGCTCCCAAATGACTGACTGTGTCGGTCGCTCTCTACTTTCTCTCTCTCTCTGCTCTAGGTCGTCTGTATCCAAGGACATTTTTTTCTATCTTCCTGGATTTCAGCTTCTCGCAGGAACTAGAACAAAAAACACCAAGAACAAGGATTTTAATGTTTGCTAAAGCAGTAAAAACACGCCCGGCAGACGCATAACAAATTCTTATCGTGTCTTTGCCATCTGCTCTCAATAAACGAAGCGGAGGTCTGCCTGCGATGCCTCGGCGTTTCATTCCTCAAATCTGTCTGCACCAGCTGGCGGCATCGGCGGCGGTGCGGCTTAGGTGAGAGTAGAAAACCAGCCGCCAGCCAACCTGGCATTTCCAAGGTCAGACACGAGCACTAATTAACAAGAGCAGAAAAAAACAAACACCTTCTTTTGTTTCCGACGTAGTTCTGGCTCTGTGAAATATTATGGTGCGTAAAGACAACATCAACCTGGTAGTAGAAGGAGGACGGCAAGGAGGAGGAGCAGGGGTTAGATCGGTGTTTGGTATTCAGCGAGGATTAAAGGCAGCTAATGCCGACCTTTAAAAGTCAAAAATACTCCAGTTATGAGTCACTCTGCTCTTCTTTCTTTCTTTACGAGGTTCGCAGCCTTTCACGTCTCACTCGGTGTAATAAAGACGACGTCGTGATGGAGGCATCTGAGACACAAATAAAAAGAGAACAAAAAGCTGGGAAACATTTTCCTTACGTCTAACTGGAGCGAGAACACCTTGACATATGATCTGTTAGGTCTGATCACACGTGTATTATCCACCTTCAACCTCATTCAAACCTCTTAATATGATCGTTATGACGGTACTACTATAGAAACCATCAACACAGGACGTATCATCATAGACAGGTATCTCATATAGAGAGATGAATGTCATTACTAAAGAAAGAAACTCACTTAGAACAATTCATAAAGTCTCCTCTCACTCACTGCAGCCACCAGCGCCACATACGTCAAATCCAGCAGAAGCATCAATGTCGACACATTCATTCATTCATTCATTCATTTTCTATACCCGTTTAGTCCTGTTAAGGGTCACGGGGGTCTGCTGGAGCCTATCCCAGCTGTCATCGGGCGAGAGGCAGGGGTACACCCTGGACAGGTCGCCAGTCCATCGCAGGGCCACACACAGAGACAGACAACCATTCACACTCACACGCACACCTACGGCCAATTTAGAATCACCAATTAACCTAACCAGCATGTCTTTGGATGGTGGGAGGAAGCCGGAGTACCCGGAGAGAACCCACACAGACACAGGGAGAACATGCAAACTCCACACAGAAAGGCCAGCTGGCCCATGGATTCGAACCGGTGACCTTCTTGCTGTGAGGCATCAGTGCTAACCACCACGCCACTGTGCCGCCCCTATGTCGACACAATAAAACGTAAAATATAAATAACAGATGGAAATATAATTCATTTAATCACCAGAACTTTAGAAACTATTTAGAGTTCTCCTCAGAGCCTGTCAACCAACGGTAGCGCTCATAGCTGCTGACCTGAAAGTTTCCCCGGCTGGGTCAGGCTAGCTAGCTCCAGGGTTGGGCGGCCTTTCCTCACAATATCCAGCTTTTCCTTCAAAGTCCGCCGTGAAAATGTCTTTCTAAGAAGATCTGCAACCAAATGGATAGCCTCTCCTCCTTCCTCCATGGTGGCTTCAACAAATAGCTATCAGAACGTTAACGTTGTGCAGCTAGCAACAGATGAACATGAACTGCTAGCTTAGCTTAAACAGAGCGGCTCTCTGAGCGTCCAATCAGAGGACGAGAAAACGCTGACGCTACCGTAGGCCACAGAGAAGGACTAAGAATACCAACTAGAAATGTGATTGGTTAAAGGAACAGCGTCATTACAATGTGTTTCAGTTTTAATTGTGCAGGCCCAGGCAGATTTCTTTGACTCCAGCAACACATGATGATGAAATATGACTGGATAGAAGCTCTAATGCTAAGCTACACTGCAGCTGAGAGACAGACAAGACATGACATGAAAAGAATAGACTGCTGGAATAATTTAATAAGATTAATGGGAAAATATTAAAATAGAAGTCAGTGATTTTGATAAAGTTTAGGCCGGCAGAGAAGGATTTGCTGGCCCTGATGGAACCACCACTGCATCTCAAGTATTCACCTTACCTGACTTTCGCCTGGAGAGTCACAATATTTTGTTTAACTTCCAATACCGCTGCATCACAGATGATAAACTGAACACTGTAAATTCCCAGAATCGTGATGTTTAATTCTGCTTTCAATGAAACATTTTGTCTGGCTCTCTCCATAGTACCTCTATCAGAGATTCTGCTCCAGCTGCTGCAAAAGTCACTTCAGATCATTATCTTGTGGCCTCAGATCTTAAATCAAGGCAAAATATGCTTTTTTGTTGTTGTCTACTGTGAAATGTTTTACTTTAGAAATTACAGACTTGACTGATTCTGACAAGTTAAGATCACAGTCGACCTCTATGCAATAATTACCCATCACTAGAGGTTCCCAGGTAAAACTAGTGCTATGCAAACAGGAACAAGAACGCCCATGTCATTCTGTTTGCTTGTGCTTACCCATAAAGGTGTGTTTCCCTCTTTCTATCCCTTACTTCTTCCTTTTCCTTGTCTGGAGAGGAAGTAGGGAACAGAGATTCCAGGTGGTTCCTGTTTAAACCCCACCAGTCTTTTAGAGCTGAAGACTTGGATGAAATGTCTTCTAGAAACCCTGTTAGTCCCCTGTCCCTTGGTTGAGTTTGTTGCTTGGACGTACCGTGACCTGAATGTGAGGTGAGTACGGGTCGAGAGCGGGTCGTAGCAGAAAAATGCTGTGATTGATCAGTTCTTGACTTCCTATCTGTTCTGGATGAACCTGCCAATAGTCGGGTCAATAATTCAGCACGTCAGGGTTAATGAGTTTGCACCCTCTACCGGTTTCAAGTTTTAAAATCAACACTGAGGAAATCAAACCACTCCCGGCTGACCAGAGACTCCAAATCCTCAAGGTTTCATTTAAGACTTTTCAGCAGATTCTTCCTTCAGGACTCTTTTCTCTCCTCCTCTCTCTCTCTTCCTCTCCCTTTCTCTCTCTCCGTCGTTGTCTTTCCGCCCCGTGGTCACGTTTTCTAATCAGGCTATGAGATGTGACGGTGCGCTGCGACAGGATTTTGGTGCTCGTGTGTTTTTTATTTCGGCTGCTGTGCTGCCGCTGCCAGATCCTGTTAGGACGGGAAAGTGGACGAGACACGACAACGTGGTGGGGGAGGAAGAGAGGGAGGGATGGTGGGGGGGAGGAGGTGAGACACGTATACTCTACCAGCTGCATCCAACACTGGCTGCATATTTATTCTGGATTCATAACAACCCTCAAATTCATTTCATAAACCTCTGACCTCAATCTGACATCTCCGATTCAGTCATCAGACAAAAAATATTTATTAGTCTTCATCATGATTTAATTTAACTTTTAATTATAACATTTAGTCAAACTACAAATAACAGCTTGTATACACCAATTAGCCACAACATTACGACCACTGACAGGAGAAATAAATAACATTGTTCTGGATAATATTTGTTTTCTGAATGCTAATCCATCATCCACTCGGCTGTCCACTGTTTAAATATGTGTCAGTAAGGCTGGATGAATAGCAGGGGGATGCTCCTTCAAATCTCGTCTCCTTCCTCATCATGTCAGATATTCAAATAACATTCCAGTCCTGTCTTGTCTCGTTAACATTTTGTCATCAGATATTAGTTTTAGTTTCCAACGTCTCGTCTTAGTCATGGGAATAAAATAGGTCGTTGAACTGAATCCTAAATTAACCTGGAAACCTTTAAACCTTGCTTAGTTTGGTCCTCGTAAATATAGAAATATAGCATGTACACACATACACACACGGAGCAGGTATGTCCCCACAAATAGACATAAAAGATCTGACAGAAGAGAAGCACGTTGCCCGACACATGATTCATAGACACAATAACAAGGACATGAATGTAAGCACACACACACACACAGACACACACACACACACACATAGACACACACATGGCCTGAAGTCAGAGTGACCACATCCTCCCCCTCCGAGGACTGACAGGACATTAGCACCTCGCCACCTCCGGCAGATGGGAGATGAGGAAGGTTTGTTGAGAAGGAGGGGGGCATGTCAGCCTGTTTTAGATCTCCTCTTTTCCCCCTGTGGTCTTTAAAACCCCTTTTTTAAGAAATAACTGAGCGGTATCAACGTGACGAGGGTGACACTAGTGCATCAGTAAGTTCAATCAATCAGACAATAAACTAAACTAATGTAAATATATGCTTGTCATTTTGATAAATTCAGGTTCAATAACAGATCAGGAAATTGAGTTTTCATACAAATATTATACAGTTTATTACAATAAATATATATATATATTATATATTAGCTGAGAGGCTAGGAGGCTAGGAAGACATACTATTAGCTAGGAGGCTAGGAGGAGCTACTATTAGCCAGGAGGCTAGGAGGATCTACTATTGGCTGGGAAGCTAAGGCACTAGGAGGAGCTGCTATTAGCTGGGAGGCTAGGAAGAGCGACTATTATCTGAGAAGCTAGGAAGAGCTACTATTGGCCAGCAGGCTAGGAGGAGCTGCTGTTAGCTGGGAGGCTAGGGAGCGCAACTATTAATTTGGAGGGTAGGAGGAGCTACTATTAGCTGTAAGGCTAGGACATTGGGAAGTGCAACTATTAGCTGAGATGCTAGGAAGAGTAACTATTAGCCAGCAGGCTAGGAGCAGCTACTATTAACTGTAAGGCTACGAAGTTGGGAAGAGCAACTATTAGCTGGGAGGCTAGGAAGCTAGGAGGAGCTACTATTAGTAGTGAAACTAGGAAGCTAAGATGAGCTACAAATCATGGTCTACAGTTTATTCTTTCTAGATGATCATGTTAAAAAACTAATCAGTGGACCAGCATGAATCAGGAAAGGTCGGTAGCTCCCTAGCCTCTGAGCTAACAGTAGCTCTTTCAAGCGTCCTAGCCTCCCAGCTAACAGTGGCCTGTTCATGGAGGTCAAACTTGTCATTTGTCCAAAAACACAAATTTCCATCAACGTCACCAACGTCTCTTTAGTTCTTACTATGTTAGCTCAAAGCGCCTCTGGTCCTATAAATGGAGACTCTTCAACTTGATTTATAGTCGACACACGAGGTTAATGTCCCGCTGCAGTAAAGGTCTTGATTAATAATTTCACATTTCACCCCATGGATATCACCTCAGCACAGCTGCACACGTGTGTGTCCTAATTCGGCTGCTTCACATTCCCTAAAGTAACTCGGTGAGCTAAAACACAAAAGATGAACACAATCCATGAATTACAAAGTTATACCACGTTCAATAAGAGTTTTTAGTGTTTAAGTCCAAAAATCTATCAAAGAGCCGCTGCTGAATCTATTTCACCGCTTGTCCCCCAGTGAATAATTTTAGCTTTCAGATGACGAGATTTAAATTAGTGGTGTGCGTGTGTTTGAGTTTGTCCACGGGCAAAATCAAATTACCAGGTCCCCATAGACAACGGATGTTTGTTCCATTAAACTGCTGCAGTCCTGAAGTTAGGATTATAGTACTTATTGCCTCAGCTCGTCTGTCAATGAAAATGCCATCTGGAGAGGAAGGATGGAGGCTGATGAAGTTGGGACAATTTACGCCAGTCAGCCACAACATTATGACCACTGATGGGACAAGTGAATAACATTTAAACCATCTTGTGACTGTTCAATGTTCTGCTGGGAAACTTCTGGACCTGGCATTCATTGGTGTGGATGTTACTTAGACATGTAGCACCCAATTAGACCAGACCAGACCCCCCCCCCCCCCCCCCCCCCCCCGACACAGACACACACACATAGAACTTTATAATGAGACAGAAATAGTATAAATAAACCCTGCAGATCCTCAGGCGTACTCCATTTACTTTGGGAATTAGTCATTTTGCAGCAGGAGTCTGAGAAAGAGACTAAACCTTAAAGCGAATCTTCGCCTAAAAATTTAATGATTGACATTTGCTTTTCATCCCCTGCAGCTTTCAACATGAGTAGAACAAATACAACATAATTCCTAAAGGGGAAAACTAAGGAGACTTTGATGTCCGGTGTTTGAACGGTGTCGCTGTAGGGGGAGACATTACGCAGCAAAACAGACGCATTACACATTAATCAAATACCTTATATGTGAGTACATCCATCTACCAATGAGCCCTTAAGTAGAATTTACAGGTACAAGTACACAGACACATCTGCTGGTATACATGCACATCATGCATCAGCCCTAAATACTCTACAAACACACACCCACATTAGAGAATCAAGCGTGACGTCTCCTGGGGCGATAGAAGATCAACTCTGATGATTATCGGGAGTCCACTGTGACACTGTTGCTTTTGTGTGGCTTAAGAGTGTTATTGATCCACAGATTACATCAACCTTGAAATATATACTGAGTGCGTGAGAGGTGAGGAAGACACTGCTGCTGCAGCTCATCGGGAATAAAGTGGAGCGACGACGACGGTGCAACAGAAAATTCTGAATTCTTCTGTTCAAAGGAAGAAATTTGTGAAATTTATGCGATTGCAAACTTTTTGTTGTGCAAAAATGACAAGTTGTCCAACCTAAACCACCACACTGAAAATAAACTGCATGCTTGAATTTTGAACTACAATGTTTTGCTAGCCCATCCACCACCCCGACCTCCTCCCAGTCTCTTTATCATAATTACCATGGCCGCTAGAGGGTGCTGTTTCTCAACTGTTCTTGATCTTAGTGTAAAATCACACTCAACAGCGCTGCAGCTCTCAAGAAAATTTAACGACCATGAGAGAAAAGGTTTAACAGTTGAGTTAAGCATTTAAACTTTTGACTTGAAGTGTATCTCCTTGTATTCACTTTTTACAGTGTATCTCCTTTTAGTCATTGTTTACAGTAAAAATACAGTTTTTATATCAGTTTAAAATATCAGGCTCAACATCGTATATATTCATTAACTGATTTCATATTTTGGTCCAAGCTCTGATTTACACCACTAACAGAAAACTACAAAGACATATTTTCCAAGAAAGCAAATTTGGAAATTGCTCAGAGGAATAAAGCAAACTTTACACTTGAAGTGTATCTCCTGGTGTTTCACCTGGAAGTCTTTTATTCTTACAGTAAAATACAGTTTTTATATCAGTTCAGTTTAAAATATCAGGCTCAACACTGTTTTCATTCACTAAGTGGTTTCATATTTTGGTCCAAGCTCTGATCACACCATTTACAGGCTGCTTTTCCATAGCAACCGTTGCTAACTTTCATGTAATATTTGCAGCAATGATAAAAACAACAACAAATCACAAATACAGGATTTCTGAAAAAGTACATTCAGAGATTTAACAGAGAAGTTAGGCATTTAATCTTTGGATTTGAAGTGTATCTTCTGGTTTTCACGTTTTACAGTGTGTGTTCTGGTATCTTGATTATATTTTGTTATTTTTTTACAGTGTATTTCCTTTTGGAATCTTTTACAGTGCGAATACAGTTTTTATATCAGTTCATTTTATAAAATCAGGCTCAACATTGTGTTCATTCATTAATTCACATTTACACAGTCTGCTTCTCCATGGCAACAGATGCTAATGTAATATTTGCAGCAATGCTAAAAAACAAACAAACAACAAAAACAGGATTTCTAGTTAAATTCAGAAATTACACAAAGGGATTAAGCAATTAAACTTTGAGCAGCCACAAAGAAGCTTGAACAAAAGCTGTCGGAGTTTATTCCTAAATTGCAAAAGTGTGATTTGCAGTAACATAATGTTGGCAGACGTCGAAGGTGCCTCTCGGGACCAAGGTGGCAAACAATTTAGGCATGCCTCACCTGAGCGGGCAGCGAACCTTTGACCCTGGTAGCGTTGGCCTCGTGCTCTCCTCTCCGTCGTCAGCTGCACAGGAACATAAGAACGGTGAGTCAGCAGATGCTCTGGGAGGCTTCATATCGCTCTGATTCACGTCTCCTGAACCCTCACGACCACAGGCGGACGTCTCCGGGGTGTCCCGTATTCCCCGACAGGTGTATGGGGTTGGCTTCGGTTTGCCGCTGAAATGGCAGCAACTGTGCCACAGATTGTCTGATTAGAGAGGTGTTGTGTTGACTGACCAGACTTGGACCTGAGCTGTGGAAGGAAGTGTAAAAGGGGGACACAGGACGAATGTGCATGAATCTGTTCCTGAGTCATTCAGCACACTTTAAGTTTGCTAAAATAATTTAAAAATGGAGCGATAGTTCAGGACATGGAGACGGAGTCTTTTTAGTTCATGGGCCACATACAGCCCAATAACATAATAGTGTAATGACCTATAAAGACCTATACATTATGACAACTCCAAATGTTTAACTTTGTTTTAGTGCAGAACAAGAACATTATGAAAATGTTAACATTTAAAGAACAACCTGAAATTTCAATATTGGCACATTTCTGCCACCTGCTGTTTAGTTCTGTTATATCTTACTAAAACAGTGCTCCAAGTGGACAAATTAGGAATAGCAGTTACTTTTATTTACAAAATTGCAGCTTACACCGATCAGCCACAACATTATGACCACTGACAGGAGAAGTGAATAACATTTAAACCATCTTGTGACAGTTCAGTGTTCTGCCGGGAAACTTCTGGACCTGGCATTCATTGGTGTGGATGTTACTTAGACATGTAGCACCCACCTAGACCAGACCAGGCACCCCCACCCCATAGCAATGACACTCCTTGATGACAGCAGCCATCCCCAGCAGGATGCAGCCTGACACAGACACACACACAAAAACACTTTAGGAACAACTAAAAAAAAAAACATGAAGAACAGCACAAGGTGTTGACCTGGCCTCCAAATTCACTAGATCCCAAACTGATCAAGTATCTGTGGGATGATCCACTGCTGTTAAGTACTATTACCACCCTGATTACTTACACAAGCAACCACCACAGCTACTCACGTGCACGTAAACATTGTCTTGGGAAAAGGTTTTGTTTCAAATCAGCATTAAATTAGTAATTACTGGGATTAAAAACCAACAAAATGTTACTAAACTACTCAAATTTAGCTCAACTGCACAACTAACCCGAAGCATCATTGGCAAATCCCATCTACTACTAAATGCCATTGATGGTGCTGACATGCAGCCTGTTCTTATACAGGCTATACATACTATACCTGCAGCTCTGTTCTCAGCATATGTGTTCAGGTCAAGAATATAGATTTTATTGCTTTCTACTGAGTTTTTATGTGTGACTTTAAAAATCTGCAACCCCCAACTACTTATAACTTTAACATTTAATTTATAAATAATAAACTGATCATTTGTAAAGTAGTTATTCTAATAAACCTGTTGGCATCTTTTCTTTAGTCCAACCATCACGTGACCAGATCAATGAAGACAGTGCAACAGGACTGACAATAAAACTGGAGACATCTCTCTGTCTTTGTGATGCTGTTCATCAATATCCACCCCGCTGAGCAGATCCTTTCTGACACATGCACATTGTTTTATCTTTGCTTGATGTGACTGAACTCTCTGTGTGTCTGAGTGTGTGAAATAAAAACACACTCGGAGACGTCCTCCGGGATTCTGCGCTGGCGTGGATGATGGAGAAGTGTGACTGACAGCTTCTGTGAGGTCTGGAGATCAGCGGCGTCTGTCTCTTCTGTTCCTTTTTTGTTCTGTCGTGTTCAGCTCGGATTTCGTGACTGAACTTTTATCACGTTATCGCACAAATATGGGAGCTTCTATCAGCTGAAGGGGACAAAGAAAAAAAAAAGGTTATCGGTGAAATTGTCGCTTTGCTCTTAATTAAAAGGACTCCCACTGAATTTATCTGAATCAGTTTCTGTGACCTTCTGAAACACACAATGCAACATTCCTCCCCACTTAATGCTGCAGCTGTGTCTGCACACCAATCAGCCATAAGATTATGACCATTATGATAATATCGTATATGTCTGTGGACTCCTCTAGAGCCCTGAAGGCACTATATATCTGGCACTAGGACGTTAGCAGCAGATTCTGAAAGTCCTGCAAGCTGAGAGGTGGAGGCATCCATTCATCGGACGTGTTACCATTAGATTGAGGTCCGGGGGAATTTGGATGCCCTTGAACTCACTGCTGTTGTTCCTCAAACCGTTGCTGAACCGGGGAGCATTATCCTGCTGGAAGAAACCATCAGGGAATCCAGCTTTCACGAAACGGTGGATATCTGCAACAGTGCTTAGATAGGCGGTACCCATGGTTTCCTGCTTCTAACATCAACTTTGAGGACTGTTCATAGTTCACTTGACCTCTCAGTGGTCATAATATTATGGCTGATCTGTGTCTGTGCAAAGTGCAGGAACATGTCTCAGAGCCTCAGAGTGAACGTTAGACGAGTTTAATGTTTAAAAAAGAGAGAAATAATGAATGACTGACTCCAACGCGCTCGATCATCCAAACTCCAGCTGACAAGAGTCGACAAGAGTTAACCGTGCCAGACCCGGAGCAGGAACCGGAGGCGCGTGGTCGCTGCTCTATGGCTCCCCTCCCTGGCGTGTCAGGGCCATTAAGGTCGGGAGGGGGGGAAACTCTGAGCCGCAGTGTGAAAACAGCCGGCAGCTTCATTTACGCTCGAAGGCTCGACGCGCTTTCAATCTCCGTCTCTCGACAGCAGGAGCACGTTGTCGGCTGGAGGAATGTCACAGGGCGTGATCGTCACCGGCTCGTACTTTAACGGGAGTTTGGTCGAGTCCCGGGCAACGTCTCTGAGCGAAACCTCGAGATGTGAGAGGACGAGGAGCGGCTGTCACAATCGGACAAATCATCACTTATAAGACTCTCGTGAGTCAACTCAGGAGAGGGTTAATTATGTGATGCACTTCTCTGTTTTACCTCCTCTACCCATCTGAACAGACGAGGTGGAAGAACTCAGTCAGTGAACCGTCACCTCCTCAAAAATACTGCTACAGCTGAAGGTTCATTGAAGTAAAAAGCAAGAATTAAAAACACTGAATAAATAAATACATGTTGATTAGAAGCTGGTGGGAGTTAGTGGCTCATATGGAGACTGAGAATCAGGCTGAGCAGGTGCCGATGTCGTTCATGGAGGGTAGAAGGCGACCGAAGAACCACATGAGTGACCTACCACAAGGGAAAAGCTACA
This sequence comes from Chelon labrosus, assembly GCF_963514085.1. Classification (NCBI taxonomy): domain Eukaryota; kingdom Metazoa; phylum Chordata; class Actinopteri; order Mugiliformes; family Mugilidae; genus Chelon; species Chelon labrosus. The sequence continues at coordinate 28,467,337 of NC_140358.1, forward strand.
ACTACGACGATCACAACAGTTGCAGCTTTCACCCGACTAGCAACGCTGAATATCCCTAACTCTGCACAGAACACTTTGAAAGAAGCATAAATGATGCCTGGACTCCTCTAGACCCCTGACGGCTGAGCTGGGACATCTGGCACCAAGACGTTAGGAGCAGATCCTGAAAGTCCTCCAAGCTGAGAGGTGGAGGCATCTGTTGATTGGACGTGTTCAACCATTAGATTAAGGTCTGGAGGAATTTTGAGGCCAAGTTAACACCTTGAACTCATTGTTGTTGTTCCTCAAACTGGTCCTGGACCAGGGACCATTATCCTGCTGGAATCCAACGTCGAACAAGTGCTCCACCTGAATTCAGCTGATCTCTCCACAACAGATTACACAGAACACAGTGAGTTCGGCCGATATTCACACAGCGGGCACGTTCACAAATTACAACTCATGTCAGTTCACTCAAAATACCCCCACTTCCACAAGGAACACTTTGAAAGAAGCTGATTCTCATTCCAAACTATCCTAGGACTTCAGAGACTGAAATTCTTACTAACTAGACCTCAACTTGCAGGTTCACTGCACAAAAACAGTAACATGGTCATGGTCCCACCAACACCTGGAGGTTTTCTACATCAGTTAAGCACTAAAAAGTTCACACCCACCTCATATGGCAGTGTTAGCATGAACCTACTACCTTCTGGGTTTACAAAAATCCACATCTACTGAAAGTCAAACCTTGGATAATTCTCACCCTAAGAAAAAAGAACAAAACTTTGACCTTAGGACCCTCTGCAGCTTTTTGTTTGTCCACCAGTTCACTCTGGATAAACGGTAAAGGGAGGTGGAGTCGCTGCTGGGCCTTCCTCATTGGTGCTGTTGTGTTGGTTGACCAGGATAAGTCCTCTGAGATGTAAGTCCCAAGGAATTTCAGACTGGGGAACCTCCTCCATGCAGTCACTGTTGATATGGAGAGGGGTATGGTCAGCTTCGTCCTTCCTGAAATCAGTGACCAACTCCAAGCTGGAGTAACTCGCTAGTTTAAGACATGAATCAGACATTTTAATCAGTCTGAATGTCCTGCAACTAAAATATTTCTGCAACAATATTTATGCCTCCCAAACTTCGAGTCTCTGAATTTTTGCCTGAATTTTATACTCATGCATTGAAATTGTAAAGTTTTAAGGTGCTAACTTTCATGAGATCAAATTAATCCAAGCTCCTCTGATGACAAACTGCAATCTACAAGTTCCCTCTTTCACCTTTTCAGGATGCGTTCATTACCAAAACTCTCCCAAGAGATGAAACTTCTTTGGTTTCATAATTTCAGTGACTAACCCTCAACCCTCTACCCTCTGGCTCCACGTTTCATTGGTGGTTATTCTGCAGCAGTTTCTAACTCTAGCAGAAGTCCATGACTGCAGGTTTTCTACATTCAGCTCACTCCGCCTGCAGACGTTTTTTTTTTCCTTTAGCCTTTTTCCCACAGAGTCGTGCCATCACAAGTTTAGACAAGCAGGACATGACCGCAGTTTGTCTCGGAGCGCTCGGGTCCGTCACTTGATCGCTACTTGGATGTCAGGTCCAGGGTTTGACTCTCTGTGCCCACGGGCCTGGTGTCAAAGATGCAGTAGATCCGAACAGCACAATAAAAAAAAGAAATAAATAAAAAACAGCCAAACACAAAAACAACACAAACCACAGGAGCCGAGCTAAATTCTTTTATTCATTTTTCTGGGGATACTCGGGGCAAGGTGAGAAGACGAGAGGGAAAGTGAAAGGTGGAGAAGGAGGCAGAGATCAGAGAGGATGGAGGGAGAGTAAAGTAAGAATAAGAGAGAGAGAGAGAGAGAGGGGGAGAGAGGTGAAAAGAATAAAATAAAGAGAAGGTGAAGCAGAGTCACTGGAGAGAACTTGAGCCGAGCTGCTGTCAGACAGAGAATCTTTCCAGGAGATATCCAACTTTTCTGATCGATTATATTTGTAGAAAACAAAAAGCTGCACAGCGCCGACTAAAGCGAAGCTGTGAGAAGCAGATTAGGATTTCTGCCTGCAGCTTTAATAATCAGCCTGTTCTGTTTTTAGTGTTTTGTTTTTCCCTTGCAGACCTGCAGCTCTGTTTGGAAGCATAAATATTCTCCACTCCTCTGATGCATTATTTAAACGTGCTGATAGTGAAGCTGAAAAACTAATCTTATTACCACAAAAAGAGAAAATTAAATCTCAAACTCTGACTAGAAAAAACACAAATGTGTCATTGTTTGTCACGTTTATATTTTAGTTTGTGACTCTTCTGTTCAAACTGAACACAATTTAACTGAACAGTAACGACAGTAACAATCTAAAAAGGAAATAATTAGTAAACTATGTGGGGAAGTAATACTCCAGCACAGGACATGAACCTCAGCAGTGTGTCCTCCTAAAGCAGACTTATTTTGTAAATGGCATTTTCCCCAGAAAATCATATCTTGCATATAATTTGATAACTATGATTATGACAATCTATCAGTTTTCTATGACTTTTGTCTTGCAGACTTAATTTATTTCCTAACAAATGTCGACCTGGAAGCCAGACCAACTTTTACCGCCCGCAAAATTTTACTGTGGTAGAAAGTTGGTCATATTATGCTCCGGCGACCATCTGCCAGGACATTTAAATCATCTGGGCGGGCTTTAGTAACAGCAACGTAGTCATGCATGTCATGTGGGAAAGGTAAAGTGCTTTATTTTGTCATTATACAACATTGTACAATGAAATTGCATGGTTGGATGAAGGGTTAATCCTAGCATCCATGTTGTTTGAGCGCCGTGGAGTTGAATTTGTTTACAACAACTTGGTCGCCGTCTGAGAAGCGAGCCATTTAGAGCTCACTATCGAATCTGTTGTAAAAGATACTGACAGTGAAATTAACTTTAGGAAGGCATTTGTGCAGAATGGACTGAACAAAGAAGATATATACACCAATCAGGCATAACATTATGACCATCTTCCTAATATTGTGTAGGTCTCCCTTGTGGTGACTCATCAGAGAATGGACATGGTCCTTCTGAGGGTGTCCTGTGGTGTCTGGCAACACAAAGTTGTTAGTGGGGGGCCTTTGAGGGGAGGGGCCTCTGTGGATCATCCCACAGATACTTGATCAGTTTGGGATCTAGTGAATTTGGAGGCCAGGTCAACACCTTGTGCTGTTCTTCATGTTTTTTTTTTTAGTTGTTCCTAAAGTGTTTTTGTGTGTGTGTCTGTGCCAGGCTGCATCCTGCTGGGGATGGCTGCTGCCATCAAGGAGTGTCATTGCTATGGGGTGGGGGTGCCTGGTCTGGTCTAGGTGGGTGCTACATGTCTAAGTAACATCCACACCAATGAATGCCAGGTCCAGAAGTTTCCCAGCAGAACATTGAACTGTCACAAGATGGTTTAAATGTTATTCACTTCTCCTGTCAGTGGTCATAATGTTGTGGCTGATTGGTGTATGTTGGCCTTGTTGTTTAAATTTCCCAGTTGCCAGAATAAATCACCTCAGCTTGTTTCAGCTTTGTTAGAGAGACATAGATATACCGTACACGTGTTTAAGACACCTAGAGCATCACACTTCTCACCAACAGCAAACTTACACCAAAGCTTCTTCCTTCCCTTTTTTTTTTTCTTCGCCCAATTTGCCGCCTTGTTCGGCCTCTGCCTGCAAACGCTGGAACCTTTGAGCTCAAACCGCTCACACAGACCACAGGAACAACAAAATAAATAAATAAAACAAACTAAAGTATGTTCCGCTTTCTTCTCCAACACTGCAGAGTCAACACACCGGCAGCCTCTTCTCCTTTACCACTGTCACTCCACATTAAGGATGCTCACCCTCAAACGGCCGGCTGGAGGCTGCAGCAGCAAACCTGTTTTACATAACCACACACACACATACAATGAAATACACTTACAAATACATGTGTGTACAGACCAACTTTGTGCTAAGAAGTATGAAAGAAGTATTCTGGCAAACACCAAGATTCAACAAAGTGCACACATGTTTAGATGCAGCACACTGCAGCCAAACACACATATTACACACTCCTTACTGTGACGTGATCACACAAATTATAATTAACTGTAAACAAAAAGAGTCAGGTTTTAGGTTTGTATAAGAATAACTTCTTAAATATGATTCATCCACATTAAACATTTCGAATTCATGCCCCTGAACCTGGAATGAATTGTGCAGCACCATCTTACACTGCGTCTTTACATGAACAGTTTTATCTTCAACCTGATCTTTGCTGGAGCAAAAACAGTTCCCAACAGAGAGTCTGGTTTCCAGACTAGTGTCAAATCTACAGGTAATAGAACAGAAGAAGAAGAAGAAGTTTTTCCTCCATCTTCATCTCCAGTCCTGAATGTCTAGAGTAGAAGAAGACGACTAAGATGTCTCCACGTCTCCAGCTTTGCTGTAAACATAGATTCCCGCTTGGTTCAAGAAGAAGGTGAAGGTGGAGGAGGAAGGTGAGGAAAGAAGAGAAGAGGGGGGAGAAGTGAGAGTGTGGGAGAAAGAGAAGCAGAGGGAGGAGAAGATGGGGAGGGAGATACAGAGGAAGGAGAAGAAGAACAAGAACAAGAAAGGAGCATGAGGAGAAGAAAAGGTGAGGAACAAGGAGGAGAACAAGAAGAAGAAGTTTTTCCTCCATCTTTCTCCTCCAGTCCTGAATGTCAAGAGTAGAAGAAGACAACCAAGATGTCTCCACCCCTCCATCTTCTCTGTCCACATTAATTCCATCTTGGTTCATCTTGTTTTTCTACCTCCATGTTTCTGTTCCTCCTGGAAACTCCTGCTCAGAGAGAATAGATTTATTCCAGTAACCAGAGAGAAACCAGAAACATCAAGAGTTTCCATGGTTAGTAAAGGTTTA